>NC_143549.1:30108750-30734166 GCF_054136105.1 Typopeltis vanoorti
CCAGTCATGAAATTACTTCAGGTGCAAACTTTGCTTACACTTGGATAAAGGATAAAAGATTATAATTTCTTGGAATCATTAATTTATAGTATAACTAAGCAGACAAACTTCCAACATCTATCTCTAATCCAGAATACTTTAATAATAAAGTGTGACACCTTATGCTCTTTGACAAAATTAATCCTAGGATGAAGTGCATTTAAAGCACATATGGGCAACCCCCGGCCCTAATCTATTTCAGCGAAGTTTGTCTGATTCACAGTGGGAGAAAACATGGTGTGTTCTACTAACTCACATTAAGCTGACGTCATATGACTTGCACAAAACACTGTTTTCTTCAACCAAGTTCTCTTTCTCACTTTGACTAGCGGCGTGTGTGAATGTGTTACGTGTCAGTTCGGTACTTGCATTGCTGTTATGCTTTGTTCAGTGCCTGCATTGATGTTGTGTTCTGTTCAGTGCTGCAGTGTAGAAGACAGTTTTGTTTAACGGTTCTGAATATCGCTTATAAATTTGGGACAATGCCAGGGGTTATTGCAAAAAAAAGAAAAGTAGATGCAGAGAATCGTCAATTTCAAGACAACTGGACGGAGGATTATTATTTTATTCTGAATAAAGGTTTGCCTGTATGTTTGCTGTGCAAAGAATCCGTATCCGTCAACAAAGAATACAACCTGAAGAGACACTTTACTTCGAGACATGCGGATCACCCAAAAATTGATGGACAACTATGAAAAGATGAAATACAGAAGTTGAAGAATTTGGATACCCAGCAGCAAATGTTCAACAAGCAAAGAACGCAGCACCACAGCATTATCAAAGCCAGCTTTGTGGTAAGCGAAAAAATCGCTAAGCATTCTAAGTCATTTGGTGAAGGAGAATTTATCCAAGGATGTCTGCTGGATGTTGCAAGTATAATATTTCCTGAAAAGAAAAAAGACTTTGAGAATATTTGTTTGTCGAGATGTACTGTTATCCTACGGATAGAAATAATGGCTGATGATATCAAAAAAAGTTTAAAAGCGAAGATTGCTAGATTGGAAGCATTTTCAATTGCTTTGGATGACAGCACCGATGCCTCCGATACAACTAGCAATATTTATTTGAGGAGTTGATGCAGATTTCAACATCACAGAAGAATTATTGGCGCTTCGGCCGTCAAAAGGAACAACTACCGGTGAAGATATATTTGGAGAAATTTGGGCTTAAATGGAGTTCACTATCTGGCATATGCACTGATGGAGCCCCTGCAATGGTTGGTGCACAGAAGGGATTTATTGGAATAGTTCATGAAAGAGCAATGTAACTACAGATCCATCCGGAAAATTTAACAAATTTTCACTGCATTATCCACCAACAAAATCTGTGTGCAAAATCGATTAAATTCACAAATATTATGGAATTTGTAGTAGCCAGTATTAACTTTATTAAGTCACGTGCACTTAATCACTGCCAATTTAAGGAGTATTTGGCAGACCTATTTTCGGATTATGAAGATGTGTCTTATTATCGTGAAGTGAGGTGGTTGAGTAAAGGTAAAATGTTAAAACGATTTTATGATCTGAGACAAGACATTGCAGATTTTATGGACATAAAAGGAAACACAATTAACCAAGTAAAAGATGATGAGTGGGTGTGTGATTTAGAATTCCTTTTAGATGTCACCGGATACCTAAACGAACTGAATCTTAAATTGCAAAAACAAGGACAATTGGTTCATGAACAGCATGGACATGTCAAAGCATTTTGTAATACACTAAGATTGTTGGAAAGTAAGATAAGAGCTAAAAATTGTTACCATTTTCCTACTCTAGCAACTCATAAAAATATCCCTTATAATTGTTATGGAGATGAATTGAAGGCACTAATAGAGCAATTTGATACAAGGTTTGCCGACTTCAAAAACAAAGACTCCACATTCGCTATATTTACATCGCTTGTCCGATGGATGCTGATGTAAATAATGTGCCAGAAAACTTACAGCTGGAACTTATTGAGCTTCAGGCGGATTTAGTGCTAAAATCACAATTTAACAACATTGCTTTGACGGATTTTTATAAATTTTATTTCGTGCAAGAAAAATATATAAATTTACGAGCCTTTTCAAGAAAAATCATTTGCCTTTTTGGCAGTACATATATATATGTGAACAGTTTTTTTCGAGGATGAAATACAATAAATCAAAAATTCAGACAAGAATAACAGACGAAAACCTCGAAAATTCTATGCGATTATCCTTAAGTAATATTAACGTCAATATTGATAGTCTCGTAGTTGAAGTAGCCAATCTTTACATTAAATTGTTATGTCGTTCATTATATTATAAAATTTATGTAAAGCTTTATACAAAAGCATTATATTATAAATAAATGAAATATGAAGTAGCAACTTGATTTAATTCATTTAATATTAATTTATTTTATTTAATAATTTGGTCTGGCCCTTGACTCGGAGACAGAATGATAATTTGGCCCCCGAACTAGGAAAGGTTGCCCATGCCTGATTTAAAGCTTCCACAAGTCAGTTATCCAGGTGTCTCATGATTCCTTACTCTTGTGGATTATCTTATTTCTGACAAACAGGAAGATCTGCTTTCATTCATCTAGAAGAACACAAGTGTTATATTAAATACCACGAGCCTTAACAATCTGGACTTGCACTGCATGTTATCGGCACTAAACATAGTTCATTGGAACAAGACAAGCACTGTTCATAAAAGTTGCTTCCTCGTAGAATTTCTTTATAAAGAAACGTGTGAAACTTTACTTCACTGTTCTAACTTAAACAAATCCAATGATCTACATCTGTTCCTTTTGTGGGAGATAGTAATTTTTTAAATCTGCTAATCTTTACTTAGTGAAGATGGTAAATTAAATATGGAAATAGACAACAGAATTAACAAAGCTGGTATGATAGGAAGTCAACTGAATAAATTTATATGGAACAAGAGAGAAATTAGTCAAAACACTAAATTGCTGTATACAAGACAGTGTTTAAACTAATTTCAACTTATGGATCTGAGAACTGGGTTGGAAGTAAAACACTTGCCCAAAGACTAAAGACTGCAGATATGAGAGTCCTGACAAAGATTAGGGGCATGAACAGATGGCATCAATGGCAATATCATATTAAAAATGAGGATATTAGGAAAGAACTTGACATTGTCAGCATCCAGGAATGCATTAGCAGAGCTATTCTCAGGTGGGATGGCCAGTTAAACGTAATGGGCAAGGAAAGATTAGCAAAACAAGTGTTCTCTGCCAGGTTGGTATGAAAAAGACTGAGAGGAAGACCAAGATATAATTGGATTGATATGGTAAAAAGTGCCTTAGAAGATAGAAATATAAGATCTGATATGTTATTTAAGGGTAGGAATTTGATGATGGCAGGAATTTGATGATGATCAACGATTATAACAATATACTGTAATAAAAGTTATGTGAATGGAATCTTAGCAACCTCAGCATACATCCCCCCCCCCCCTTTATGAAGTCAAGAGCTTTCACCTTTTCCTTTATGGCTCCTTTTTGGCATATCCAAATTGCCAGCATCACAACTCCTGCATTTTGGGGCCATTATTAAGTAAAATAAGGGTCATTTGAACACAACCACTGTGATACCGCAACAGTCAATCTAATAACCAAAATAGCTAAAGTGACTAACCTGCAGGTAGCATATAGAGTACAGTACGGATTACATTGGATTAAGAAATGATTCATATCCCATGGGACAGCACAAGATTTCATTACTCTACTAAGAACAGTGCGCAATTTAAAACTTATGAATTGTTTATTTCTGGAATTTTCTGTTTAATTCTTTCAGACCAGGGTTGACCGCAGAAAGCGAACCTGCAGATGGGGGGGGGGGAGACTACTGTGGTTCTAATGTTTATTACTCAACTATAACACAGTAATATGGCTATAAGGAACTCAGCATTTCATAAATGACAATATGATTTTCCATAAATCTGAAATACATTTTTCATACACAGTATACAAATTCTTCTCCATAGTAAACACTGTTAACATGCACCAGAAAACATGCAAGACAATTTAGTCTTACCTGAGGCATCAAGTAAAAGACCTAAAACAATGTCAAACTGAGTTTTAATAACTCTAGAATAACAGTATTAAATGACATGCAGAATTTAATGTTCACAGAAATTTAAACATCACCACCACAATCGACACAAGGATTAAAATACATTTCATAAGATAAGATGATAATACAAATTATCTCTAACTTTAAAAATACTGAGTTATATTTTAAGCCTTCAGATGATAAGAATAATATGTGGTGCCAAAATGTGCCTCAAATTACAAAAAAAAAAGTAATCACTATTTAAAATTTTACATGGAGAATACTATCAATATCTGCTTTAGTTAGTAAGGGGTAAAATTTTCATCATTTAATTAGCTTCTAAATAATGAAAATTTTCATTTCATAAAATGACCAGTAAGTTTAAAAGAACCTCACATATAATATATTAATTAATTCAATGTTTAAATGATATTTTATTACACTGTTTACTTCACAAGTAAACTTATATTTTAAGGTACATCTGGAGCAATACATGAATAATGCACAAATATCAAAATAAAGTGGAAAATCTAATACCATTAGTTGTTTCATTATTAAGTATGCTGACACATGTTTCTCACCATGACATTCATGGTTAGTTTAATCTTCATCCATGGTCTTATTCAAGGCATCTTATTGAAAAATGAAGTCTAATGTACTTACTAAAAGTCCATTAAAAAATCAGTACTGTGAATGCCAAAGTCAAGAAAAAGAAGAAACTTGTTGACATTAGATGTGAATACTTTCAGATTATACTCTAAGAAATGTATTAAAAAGGGAAGGTGGTTCCCAAAGGAAAACAGTAGAAGGAATGCATGAACAGGTGCTAAATAACATAAAACAGATAACAGAGATGGGATTACATAACAAACTAGTAAGTTTGAGATCGTTGTCAGCATGAAGGAATGGTATCTCAAAAGAGGAAGGTCACTAGTGCAGTGCCACAGGAACCTGTTTTGGGACATTGTTTAACTTATATGTTAAATGACATCAGGACCAATTTAACTAGAGATGTGCAGCCATCTGCTGATAATGCAATGTTGGGAGGAACTATTAGAAGTGGAGCAAATGTTGTTATCTTCCAGGAGGATCTGAATAGACTATGTGAGTGGGCAAATGAGTGAAGCCAGTTTAATATTGCAAAGTGCGAAGTCTTGGAATTTGGTACGAAAGGTTCAGATGCAGAATATACAATGAATGTAGAAATTTTGAAGGAGTGGAAGAAATGAGAGATCTGGGAGTGATGGTGGAGAGTGACTTGAAGTTTAGGGGTCACATTGCTGGGGTGTAACATAGACTGCCTCCTCGTGGTGCATCCTGGATAATGCTAAATAGTCAACAGCAATAGATGGCTCCGTACTCTCCTAGTAGGACTCACGGACACAAGCTTTCAAATAATTGACTTACACCTACCGAAGACCTGAGAACCAAGAATGGGCTTTACTCTTAAAAATATGCCAATTAAATATAGAAGGTATAAGTAGGCTAAATGTGAAGTTCTTGCTAAGATAACTACCATCAAATAGATGTGTCGTAATAAAGGAAACTCATACTAAGGACAATCTAGATTTACTAACGAGAGGGAAAATACATGGATATAATGTGATTAATAGTGTAAACCATTCCAAATATGGTGTGGCAACATATATAAAAAACAATATTTTAAATTATGAGATCTGTGAACCAAGTATCAGTAAGGACATATATAGTGTATTCATTATAATATCTGGTTATACTATAACCAATGTGTATAAACCTCCCTTAGTTAAATGGCCTGATCAAGTACTGTCCCAGCAACAACATCCAAACATAATCTTGGGAGATTTTAACCATCACTCCCTTTGGGGCTATAGAAAGGATGACCTAAATGGTACTTTTTAGCTAACTGGATGGAAAATCAGAACTTCTATTTGATCTTTGATGCCAAAGATAAACCGAGTTTTCACTCCTCTAGATAGGGAAGAGGATATAACCCTGATTTGTGTTTCTGTACTGCAGATGATAATGGCAGTCACATCCCCATTTCTAGGAAAGTATTAGATAATTTCCCAAATAGCCATCATCAACCCATAATCTATAAAGTAGGCCTAAATATTCCAATCATAAGAACAGTATTAAAACTAGGTGGAATTTTCTCAAAGCAGATTGGGAATCCTTTAAGAAACAGGCTGATACTGTTATAAGATTTATAAAGCCTACTGTAAATAACTACAATAGATTTGTTGGTATTATTATTGCTGCCAAACGAACTATTCCAAGAGATTTTAGGAGAGATTATATTGCAGGCTGGAATAGTGACAGTGAAAGACTGTACAAAGAATTCTCTATTAATAATAACCCCACAGTAGCCAATGAGCTACTGAATCTGTCAATAACGCTAGGAAAGACAAATGAATCAAGACAATGAACAATTTTAATTTTACTCATTCCAGCCGAAGAGTTTGGTTCCTGATTAGGAAGCTTGACCTTAATACAAGGACTTCTGGTAAACTGCTTGCCATAAACCCCAGATACATTGCAATGAATATAGTTTCAATGACTAAATATCCTCAAGATAAAGTAGCCATGAGAAAGGTGAAACAAAAACTAAAAAATCCTTAAAACAGATCACCCATCATCATCACTATCTCAGGCTTTTACTTCCCAGGAACTTATCCAGGCAATTAACTAATTGAGGACTGTGCAAAAGATATACAGAGTGAACTTGCCAATCTAACGGCTCTTCTATAGCGAGTCAAAAATTTTTAGTACTTTAGGAACACCACCTAAAATGTGAGAACAGTATTCAGGGATTGGACAGATTTGTATAGTTAATAGTAATTGTTCAATGGTAAAGTTCAGTGCTTTTAAGTAGATAAGGAAACCTGATTTCTTGGCTGTTGAGGGGGATTAAGTTCTGCAAGCAAATGAAATGAACAAGATTATAGAAGATGAGTTTGTTAAATGCAAGAGTGGAAGTGTGTTATTATTATTACACCCTCCATGGAGTTTGCAGACTCGTGGCAGGTTCATTCAAGTGACAACATACTGCAAGGAAGGAAGTCAACAGACACCATAGTAAGAGAGACAAACATGGCACCCCTTAATAAGATGTAGAACCTGCTTTTGCTCCAATGACTGCAACAATCCTACGGAACATACTTTCCATAAGTGTACAATAGCGATCGATGGGAATTTTGGACCATTCTTCCTGTAGACATGAAATGAGGTTCTGGGCTGTTGTGGGACAGATGTCCCTTGACCTCACCCAATGCTCCAGTTCATCCCACAGATGATCAGTAGGATTGAGATCAGGACTCTGTGAGAGCCAGTCAAGTGTGATGACATCTGTTCATGTCAACAAGCCAAACATTTACAGCAACAGTAGCCTTATGAAATGGTGCATTTTTGCTGAAAGAGACAATAGTTGGTTCTATAGAAATGCCAAAGTAGGATGCATTGCATTGTCCAAAATATTCAGATATGTCTTAGAGTTCAATGTTCATGGCATCACAGAGGTACAAGGCAAAACCAGGAAAAACAGACTAATACCATCACATTGCTACCTCCAAATTTCATAGTTGGATTATGCAGCCTGGTAAGAAATGTTCACCAGGCATTTGTTACATCCACACCCGTCCATCTGCTCAGCAGAGAATGTAGTGTGATTTGTCACTCCATAGCACAGCTTTCCAAGCTTCCATCCCACTGTATGTGCTCTTTGCACCACTGAAGACAATGCAGCATGTTGGTTCAGGTAATGTGGGGCGTGCAGATTGTGGTCCTACCACAATATGCACGCTGCTCTCTGCTCTTTTAATAAACCTATATTGTGACCCTCGGTGCTGAATAGTTTTGTGCAGATTCTTGTTCCAGTCGATGCCCATTCAATGTGTTGGCTGACAAATGGCAGTTTTTATATATTATCCTTCACAGCACCCTATGGTCATGTTCAGTGAGTGTGGTGGGGTCATTCATTGTGGGTAACACAATTGACTCTCTGTGCTTCCATCTCAGTATGGTATCACTGACTATTGACCTCGGATGACTCAATTTACCAACAATTTGCCAAATAGATAAGCCTGCAACATGGCATCCTATTACAATGCCGTTTTCGAACTCTATCAGTTCCCTTCTTGCAGCCATTTCCCCCAGACACAGTTGCATTGACTTTGGAGCATCACATTCCTCCGATTTATATTGGCTACAAACATGTGACTCGTTACATGGTATGATGCACCTTGCCTAAAGGGATGTCTGTTGACTACTTTCCAAGTGGTGCATTGTATATTGGCTAATATCAATTTATGGAGGATGGACAAGCATGGTGGAAGAGCAGAGAATACAAAGGCAAGAATGAGTGGAAATGACAATAGGACACAAACCTTTCAGATAAATGGAAAAATGCCATCAGGACTAGATTTTTTTTGTACTGTTTTCCAAACTTTTTTTTGAGCAATGGCCAGATATATATATATAAAAAAAGAGTAAAGCACCATTATTCCCATATATCTGGGGAACATCTGAAAAAATGGCCAAAATACTGAAATATAACTTTTAAACCACATGTCAAATTAGCAATGTCATCAGCTCTCTTAAGAACCAACTGCATCCTCTAGCATATCCTGGAGTACAGCTCTTCCTGTCTGTTCCTATGGACAGACAGGAAGAGCCATTAACATCCATCTCAGAGAATAAAAGAAAGGCATTCACTACCGTCATTATGGTGGGTCAGAACACTAGAAGATCCTGCTTTGGACACATCTTCACACAGGATTAGATGAAACAAACCCAGATATACAGATGTCAGATCCAAGTCCTGGCCTCACCAGTTTACTGCAGTTCAGTTCCATCAACATAATACACAGTTTCTCATTTCCAAAATGCATCGCCCTAAACTTGGCCATATTAAACAGGCAACCATTTACCTCTGCCCATACCGATAGTCTGTTTAAGTTTTCCTGCAGGATCTCTGCATCACCTTATTTGCCACTGTTCTTCCCACTTTAGTATCATTAGCAAACAACTGAATATTTCCTGTCAAATCATTTCCTATGTCATTGATACACAAATTAAACAACAGAGGACCATATATGCTGAGCCCTGTAGTATACCACTGGTTACTTGCCTTCTCCTGGACTCACCTGCCATTGTTTTGCACATCGCTGCCATACCACACAATACAATATACAAGAAAACAAATATTAAACATTTAAAAATCAGAAAATTAAACACTATCTTTACATTTAATCACATAAACACTTATAAATATAATGATGCAAAAGAGAATGACTTAATTATATACTAAAGACTTCCAAAAATAACTTATCTTTTGGTACCAAAATTCAACACTTGCACTATCTGCTGCCCTCTCGCCGCAAATATCCAATATAAAATGACACACAGATCATAAAATAGAATGAAACTAAAAAGTCTCATTAGAATACTTTTACTGTGATTAAATAAAGCACCTACATATTTTCCAAATATCACTTGTTTTCGTAGAGTAAACACAAGAGAGCTGAGAGCAAACTCATGCATGTGATGTATAACACAATCGCATGCAATATATATTCACAAGAATAAAGAATAATAATTTCTATTATTGAAAATATTTCATCTAGAAATTAATATATTTATTATTTGCAATAATAAAAATTATTATTCTTTATTCTTGTGAATACATATTGCATGTGATTGTGTTATACATCATATGCACAACATTATTGTATTGCATATGAACACATCATATAAATGAGTTTGTTCTTCTGTCTTCTTATCAGCACCTTCTAAGATACTGGCAGATCTAATTTTTAGTGTGATAATAACATCACCCTTCTGTCTTGCAGGTAGTATAGCTGGCATAATGGCATGAAAGTCCACTACTAAGTGGACTTTCTACAAATAACAGGAACTTCAAGAACCCTGTGTTCTGACCATTTTTAGCTCTATTTAAAAAATTGCTGTGCAGTATTTCTATGGAATATCCAAATAATTTTTTTTTGTCTTTCAGTTAGCACATCTTTGACAATTAATTGGAACAAAAATTTTAGTTATACATGTGGTATGGGCTCCAGAAACAGGTTGCAAGAAATCAGTTTTTGAAAATTTTTTTATTAGTTTCTACTTATATTTACTTCTTTAGTGTTCAAAATCCAACAAATTCAGTCAAAATATTGCTTAGATGTTACATAAATAATGAAAATTATAAATAAAATTTATGTGTGTTATTATTATGATGAAAATATCATTTTATAGGGGAGTACATCACTATAATTACCCACTATTGGCCACAAAATATATACGTTTTTGGATAAAATATCAAGATCACGGTTAAAAAAAAAATTAAACATGAAAAAATATTGTTTATTATTGATAAAATTATAGTTTGGTATAATTCAAAATTACTTTAAAATAAAATATATTCTTCTTGTTTAGTTCCATGAAAAAATATTGTTAATTATCGATAAAATTATACAGTTTAGTATAAATTCAAAATTACTTAAAAATAAAATCAATTATCATAAACCCCAATAATGTTCAAAAATAAAAACTATAACAAATATTATGTCTTTAATTGTAATGTCCAAATATTTAAAGAGATGGAGTAAACACGATAAGCACTACGAACACTCTACTATTGGCGCAAACTGCATATAAACAACAGTGGAACTGCACAATGGACAGTAATGCCATTGTGCAGTTCCATTAATAGCTCACATTAATAGTAATGTGAGCTATTAATGTAATGCCGCATTACATTAATAGCTCACATGTCACTATGACATGCATATGCTTGCATGCGTAGCAAATACTAGCAATATGAACACTGTGGTAAACAGTGCTGCTAGCGTCTTTCGTCCGCTTACGTGCTACAAGATGGATTTTTATTATTTTTTATACAAAATAAGAGAATTGTATAGGATTGTTGATGATAACATTAAATATTATAAGCAAATATAAATAAATTAATAAATATATTTATATATCAAGAAAAACTGGGGGTGCTAGAGTTCTGCAGTGCCTATGCATGAGCCACCCCTGCATATGACCTAACATCTGCCATTTATATTCAGTAATTATTATCTCACATTCATTCTTTCTTTTATTTGAAGCAATATAAGAGCATTTTTTTGGGTTGTCTTTAGCTTGCAGAACCAGTTTTTCATAGTGAAACTCAAGCTTCCCATATAATACCCAATTTTCTTCTGGCCTGTGACTTATAATTTTCATAACTGATGTCATCCTCAACCCGGCGTTAGTAAGGTTGAAAAATGTAACAAAAGTGGTAAGGTGGGGTCCCATACTAAACTTGCTTCCATGCAACAGCCTGTTGTCTATAGCGTCGAGTAGTAGGTTATGGGAGGGGAAGCTATACTGAGGCATAACTCACTGCCACACGTTGTTAAAGAGTTATAGTCAATTTAAAATCTTTCGGGTATGTGACGCCCCACCTTACTAATGCCAGGTTAAGCACTTGGTATTTCTTACACATCTTTATCTTAAGAATCTCTTGCTTAAAAAGACATCTATTTCACTCCTCCTCTAGTTAGTCTTCAAACTCTAGGATCTTTTTAATATTAAAATATTAAAAAGATCTGAGGATCTTTTTAATATTTCCTATGCTTTCCATCTAGCAACTGACATCAAATGAATCTTATATATTATCTTCAGTTGGTCATAATTTTCAACTGTATAGTTTAGCATGTAACCTTTTCTGAATGGAACATCCATTTAAGTAGTCCACTTCCCAGGTTAGCATGACACGATCGCCAATCAGAGACAGAACAGTCACATCTTTAAATGAAACCTCCTTTTGACACTATAATCAGATCTAACACTCATTGACTTCACGTTCTTTCTGTCACATGCTGTGTGAAGCAATTGTCTTTTATCTTACAGATCAACCATTCATCTTCATTTTTTCTCATGAAATTTCACTATCATCCAATCAATGTTTGGATAATTAAGGTCACCGATTTAGTATGCCCCGCAAGTTGATTTAACAATGCAGTTCATCGCCACTGGAAACTCCACTAGGTCTGTAGCAATACTCCACAACATATCTGAACTTGTTAGACTCCCTCACAGACAGCATCAAACTCACTACTACATGGAAATTGATTTCTACTCTAAACGAACTCAAATCATCCAATATCATTATAAGCACATGCACCTCCTCCCCTCCTTTCTCTATCTGTCTTAGCAATATATATTTTTTTTAGGTTAACATTCATTTATGAGCTATGCAAAATTATGAATTCCATAAGACAAGTGTTTAGACATCTCACATAAATGAGGTTTGCTCACAGCTCTGAAATGCTCATTAAAAAAAAAAACAGCTAATGCCATTTTGTTTAATAAAATAACTGTTTTCTGAGATTTTTTTACACTTGTTTTCTAGTTATGTATGACGATGATAGTAGCAGATAAATGGCAACAAAACATACGTCTTATTTAATCTAAACAGATCTAATCTAATGTTCCATATAATTTACTTCAGTGACATATTGCATATTATTCACTTTGATGTTTCAAAATAGTTTAATTTTACTCCTGAAGAAAACAACTGAATAAGATATTGATGAAATTTACATCTTAAAAAATTAAAATTATTACACAATTCATGTGAAGTTTCCTACTTACAGGATTAGATCTTAAATAACAAAAAAAAATTACAATCAGAAAATTGTAAATGAAAGATACGTTCAGCAAATTAGTTAATATTTCCATCTTTTTATCTTCTTAATCTTTAAGGCAAGAAAGAAATTTAAAGAATTTAAGAAAGAAAAAATTTAAGATGTAACTGTGACGTCAATCGCAATGTTCTGTTAAAAGAATTCTCTACAAATTCTAAATAAAGTCAAAATTAAGAATGAGATTGAAATAAGTTTCATAGAAGCAAAAAAAAAATTCATGAAAGAATTATCTAACACAACATTGTATGTTGTGTTAGATATTAAATTATATTTAAAATATTAAATTATATATAAACGATATCTGTACCTCATTTCAGGGATACCAAGGCTAAGCATACAAAATTCAAACAAGCACTTTTTTTTTTTTTTTTTTTTTTTTTTTTTTTTTTTTTTTTTTTGGGCAAACATCAGATATGAAAGATTAAAATGAAACCAGAAATACAAATAAATTTTCTTACCATATTTACGTCGAATCTCATCAGTTTTTACTTGTCTTTCTTTTCTCCTAAAATTAAAAATGGATATCAAAATTAGCATTACAAAGTCCGTTTTCAAGCCAATTCTCATAATTATGAATAAGGTAATCACATTATATTTTCATTTTTAAAAATTATGCAAACATCTACCATGTTATAGTAAAACTTCAGTTCAATATAAATCAAAATAATCACCCAATGTTTCGACTTTCACATCTGGAGTACACACATATATACAAAGAAATAAGCTATGTTACAATAACTTGGGCAATCACTAACACTACTACTGGCCTGACCTCTGATGAAAAAAAATAAAAAATAAAATAAAAAATCTTACCACATCAAAGTTACTGTTATTATTATTATCTATTTGGTTACAAATAATTAAGATATATATTAAGCTAGAGAGCAATGCATTCTCACATAAATCAGGACAAAACAGTATACATGGTGGCCAATAAGGGCTGAAATTATTGCTTAGAGCAGTAAAGGAAAGGTTAGCTGGAGAAGTTGTAATTAAGTGGGCTAAATGTATGTCATCCAAATTCTTGGGATTTTTATGCCACCCTTACAGTTATATCAGGATGTTTGATCAAAGTTGGAGAAAGCTATCATCACTCCTATCTCAGTATTTCCCATAATGCAAAGCACATCTCCTTGCAGATATGTATAATGATATGCATTAAGGCAAGGGACTGAGCTAAGGTGGTGTTGCACCACCTTAGCTCAGTCCTGAAGATACTTTCAGGTGCAAACTTTTTTGCTCACACTTGGATAAAGCATTAAACTATTGTCATCATCAAATTCCTGCCATATACCCTCAAGGGGTCTACAGGGTATGATAGTACTACATGAAAAATTTACTTCAATACTAACTTCCTATCTACAATTTTCCTCCAAATCAGTTGTCAAGACTGAAACATCATCAGATCTTATATTTCTATCGTCTAAGGCACTTTGTACCATATCAATCCAGCTATTTCTTGGTCTTCTGCTGGGTCGTTTTCCTGCCAACCTGGCAGAGAACACTTGTTTTGCTAATCTTTCCTAGCCCATTCTGTTTAAGTGACCATACCACATGAGATTAGCTCTGCTAATGCATTCCTGGATGCTGTCAATATCAAGTTCTTTCCTAATATCCTCGTTTTTAATATGATATTGCCATTCATGCCATCGGTTCTCGCCTCTAATCTTTCTCAGGACTCTCATATCTGCAGTCTCTAGTTTTGGTCAAGTGTTTTACTTCAGACCCAGCTCTAAGATCCATAAGTTAAAACTGGTTTGAACACCGTCTTGTATATAGCTAATTTAGTGTTCCAACTAATTTCTTTCTTATTACATATGAATTTATTCAATTGGCTTCCTACCATACAAGCTTTGTTCATTCTGTTGTCTATTTCTATATTTAATTTATATTCTTCACTAAAAAACGTGCCTAAGTAGCTGAAATGTTTTACTTGTTCCACAGGTTCTCCATTCACAACACAGTTGACATTTTCAATGAATCTGCCTATTTTCATTGTCTTTGTCTTCTCATTTCTGACCTTCATACCATATCTATTACAACGGTTATTCAATTTAGTCAGTGAATCTTGCAGGTCAGTAGCGAATTTATTTAGACGTATAACATCGTCTGCATAAAGCAAAGAACTGAAATTAACATCTCCAATTCTGATATCATGTTTAATACTACTTTACTTCATAATGTGATCCATAACAATAATGACAGAAGGGATAATGTACATCCTTGTCTCACACCAGATTTAACATTAAACCATCTTCCTGTACTTCCTTCAATTCTGACTGTTGACTTACAACTCAAATAAAGACTTATTATTGCTTGAATTAATGCCCCATTGACACCATATAGCTGTAGCGTATTGAACAGCTTCTCTCTAGGCACCTTGTCATATGCCTTTTCCAGATTGACAAAACTTAAATACAGATCTTTGTTATATTCCCATGATTTCTCCACTATTTGTCGTAAAGTGAAGATCTTATCCTGACAGCCTCTATTTGACCTGAATCCAGCTTGTTCTAAACCAAGCTTTTCTTCCACAATTCTTCTCAACCGTTTCTACACTTGCATATATCTTACCAGGAACACTCAGTAGGGAAATACCTTTGTAATTCTCACATTCAATTTTATTTCCCTTTTTATACATGGGTACTATGAGAACTCTACTCCAATCATTGGGAATTCGTCCCTCTGTCCAGGCATTCTGAACTATGCAGTGCAGCCATTGTAAGACTTTTATACCACCATACTTCAGCATTTCTGGTTCAATATCATCTACTCCTGCTGCCTTTACACATTTCAAGCCTTTGATTTTTTTCCTACTTCAAGTACGGATACGTATTCCTGACTGCATGCCTGGTCAGTGTTTTTTTTACCACTGTGCTGTCCTCCCTTCTTGTTTCATTTAGCAGTTTTTCAAAGTAATTACTCCATATTTCAAGGATATCTTTTTTCCCCGTTTTCATGTCACCGTTATCATCTCTAACTCCTTTTACAGCATTCTTTCCTCCATTCCTAAGCTTCTTCAACAACCACCAGAATATTTTCTCACCTTCTTGATATCTATTTTCTATATTCTTGCTAAAGTCCTCCCATGACTTTTGTTTAGCTAGTTTTACACAGTGTTTGGCCTTCTTACATTTGTCTCTGTATTCTCTAAGAGCACAAGCTGACTTATTTGCCAGGAACTTTTGATATGCTTTCTTCTTTTCCTTCACTGCCTCTTTAACTTCCTGTGTCCACCATGGAGTTCTAATTTTTCTATCCTTGTAGACAACTTCACCACATGCCTCTCTAGCTGAATCAATCAGGGTTTTTTTAAGCTTGCCTCTGAATCTCCAAGGTTTGGTTCCTTTCTCAAACTCTTTCATTTTCTCTTCAATAATCTTTGTATATTTTAGTCTACAGTTCACAGCTGAGAGCTGCTCAACTTTTATTCCCTTTAAAACTTTCTTACATGTTATTCTTTTCAATATGAAATTCAATTTTATCCTGCTCAAGACTAAATAGTGATCACTTCCAATTTCAAATCCTCTGTACACTTCTGGTGTCCTGCACCAGGGAGAAAACATCACTATCAACAATAACATAGTCAATGAGACTTTTCTTATTCCTTGCCTCTTCTTTCCATGTGAATTTGTGCACATTTTTATGTTGGAACATGGTGTTAGTAATAACCAGTCCATGTCCTGAGCAGAAATCCAACAGATATTTGCCATTATTATTAGCTTTAAAGCTTTAGGATTTAAGCTTTAACTTTAGGATTAAACTAAACTTATTATAGTCTAACTAAGTGAAAAATAAATTCTCAACATCTTTCTCTGAATCTTGAGTAATTTAATAATAAGGTTGTACACCTTTTGGCAACTCCTATAGGTGGGGATAACCTCTCATTGCTTCTGCCTTGGTGTATTCACTACTGGGCCTGGCTCCCACTGACGAGACCTCAATAAAGGTTGAAACCAGTAGGGGTAGTGGCGCTTGTCTTAATGCATAGCATTGCACATATCTGCAAGGAGATGTGCTTTGCATTATGGGAGATACTGAGATAGGAGTGATGATAGCTTTCTCCACCTTTGCCACGAGATGCACCACCTTAGCTCAGTCCTGAAGATACTTTCAGGTACAAACTTTGTTTGCTCACACTTGGATAAAGGATTAAACTAAAGTATAGTATAGTCTAACCAAGTGAAAAATAAACTTTCAAAAGATTGAAAATATCAACTGCATTGGGAATGGAGAACTTATAGAACAAGTAAAACATTTCAGCTACTTAGGCACGATTTTTATTGAAGATGGTAAGTTAAATATGGAAATAGACAACAGAATTAACAAAGCTGGTATGGTAGGAAGTCAACTGAATAAATTTATACGGAATAAGACAAAAATTAGCCAAAACACTAAATTAGCTGTATACAAGACAGTGTTTAAACCAATTTTAACTTATGGATCTGAGAGCTGGGTTAGAAGTAAAACACTTCACCAAAGACTAGAGACTGCAGATATGAGAGTCCTGAGAAAGATTAGGGGCATGAACATATGGCATCAATGGTAATATGATATTAAAACGAGGATATTAGGAAAGAACTTGATATTGTCAGCATCCAGGAATGCATTAGCATAATCTCAGGTGGTATGGTTGTTTAAGCAGAATGGGAGAGGAAAGATTAGCAAAACAAGTGTTCTCTGCCAGGTTGGCAGGAAAAAAGACCAAGATATAGGTGGATTGATACAGTAAAAAGTGCCTTAGAAGACCTGATAATACTGGAGTCTTGACATTTAACAGACTGATTTGGAGGAAAATTGTAGATAGGAAGTTAGTAATGATGTAAATTTTTCATGTAGTACCATCATATCCTGTACACCCCTGAGGGTATATATCAGAAATTTGATGATGATGATACAGCTATTTGTATGATACAAAGATAGGCAGGATAATCAGGAATGCAAATGACATGTAGTACTTGCAGAAATAAGTTGGAATTGTCAGCATGTGAAAATGGCTGTCAGTTCAATGTTAATAAATATAAAGTTATGCACTTTGGTATAGATATCCAGTGGTGTATATTATATCATACTGGTGAGATTATGCTAGAAGAATGACCAAACTTGGAGTTTTATTATAGAGGAAATTGATGTTCATAAACTATATAACTCAGAGGTTAATTGCAGTGCTAAAACAAACACTGAAATGTAAGGAAAAGGAAGTCATTTTGCCTTTTTACAAGGCCTTAAATACTACCTCATAAGGACTATGCACAGATCTGGTGTCATGGTTTCTGTGGATATAGTGGAAACACTGCAAAATAGAGAGCTATTGATGATATCATAACAGTGGAATGTAGATTATTAAGAGAATGAAATTTTCCAGACTTGAGACACTAGCAAACAGGAGAAAGAGGTAGTGATATGATAGAGACCTGCAAACTTCTGAAAGGGTCATGCAGAATACCAAAGATGAAATTTTTCATTTTATGTAAAGCAGAAAGAGGATGACAGGACATCAATAGAAGCTGTAAATCAGTGGTTCTGAAACTTTTTTGTCTGGCGGCATACTAAAATCAATAAATAAATTTCACGGTACCACTAGTATTATTTGCTTTTTATAGAGAGTAAAGTGCCGATTAATTGATTCTGAAAAACTTGCATATATAACCCATAAAAAAATTGATATTACAGATACTAAAGATATGAAGGAAAGTGTGTTTAAAAGAAAACAGATTTTATTCAAACTAAATTGGTTTATTTTCAAACAACCCAAAAATATACAAAATAAAAGCTATTATAAAGGTTCAGATAATAAAATATGAAAATTTAATGTGAAATATGTGCCTGGTGTTGTTTGCATATTTCTTTGATATTAGGCCTTGTTTTTGAAAGACATTCTCATCTCTTTTCAAGGGCCTTTAGTCTTTCTCTCTTTTTTGTTTTAATATTTACGAGTGCAGAAAAACCCAGTTCACACAAATAAGATGTAGAAAATTGCAATAAGATGTTAAGTGCTTTGAATCCTATATTGGGGTACTCCTTGATAGTTGTTATCCAAAATGAATTCAGACACATTTCTGAATGCTTCAATCTCAATGTACGATCATTACTTATATCAATTAATTCTTCGGCTTCTATAAGACTTAACTCACTCATTGCTGATGTTGACTCTACAAATGGATTTCGAATCCAATTGTATAAATTGACTGAAATGTCTGGAAAATAATGGTCAATGTTTTCTTCTAACGATGTTAAATGACTGTAAATAAGCTTTTGCAGATCAGTGTTCTTACATTTTCTGGAGGCAACTTTAAGGAACATTTCTACATTGTTGGTGCTTAATTTTATCTTCCACATTTTTATTTTATCTTTAAAAGCTTTAATTTTATCTGTACATGTCAAAATATTCTCATTTCTTCCTTGCATGTTGGAGTTCAGCTTGTTCAGATGATCGAATATGTCTGTTAAATAGGCTAGTTTGGAACACCAAAAATCATCTTGTAATAATTTATAGAATTCTGGTTTGTCTTCATTTTGGAAAAACATTAATATTTCTTCTTTAAGTTCAAAAAAACAATCCAATACGCGACCTTTTGAAAGCCATCTTACTTCGGTATGAAGAAGAAGATTCTTGTAATGAGATTGCATCGCTTCACATAGTCCTGCAAACATTCTAGATTTTAATGGTCTGGCCTTGATATAATTAACCATCTGAATGATTTCTTCTAATACACTTTTTAATTCCAAGCCTATTGTCTTTGCCACCAATGATTCACGATGAATGAAGCAATGCGTCGTTATAATGTTCTCATTTTCTTTTCTAGCGAAGGAAACCATCTGTACATACACCCACACAAGTTTTCCAAGATAGACCATTTGTATTAAAATATGTGTTCATTATATCAAAAACATCTTTTCCCATCATAGTTTTTTCGAATTCCTTGCAGCATAGAAATTCTTCGATAATTTTATCATCTTCAATGAATCGAGTAAAAACAAGTAAGTGTGCTTTACCACCGATATCAGTTGACTCATCTAACTGCAAACTGAAAAATTTTGATTCGATTATTTTGGTTATAACTGACTTTTCAATATCGATTGACAGATCATTAATATGTCTACTCATAGTATCATTTGATAATGGAATCTTCTTTATTTCTTCTTCTGCCTCAGTACCAAAAATTGTTCTCACAATTGCTGAACAGGCCGGACGAATCAAGGTTTCGCCAATAGTATGAGGCTTCATTTCCTTCGCAATTATTTCAGCGACTAAATAACTCGCTTCTTGAACTCGGTCGGAATTTGTAAACTTTCTTACAAAACTTTTACTTTGTTTTTCTTGTAATCTTATTAACTCTTTGAAATATTCAGGATTTTTATTCGACAAGTTGTCATGTTTTGTGGAGAAATGTCGGAATAATTTGCTAGGAACCATAGCCTCATTTGATAGAACCAAACCACACAAAATACACTTAGGTCTGGGAATTAATTTATCACCACACCAAGTAAATCCCATTTTTAGATAGCTCTCTTGATATAAACGAGTTTTTACATTCTCTTTCATTGTTCCCTTTTCGAACTTATTCTTTCTGTTTCTGTTGTTTCATTAGTGATTTTTTGTTGCTGAACGTTAAAAATAGTCAAATCTTCATTAATGCAAGTATCAGTTTTTGATAATTTATTAGTGCGAATTGAATCAATAGCTTTGCTACAAGTAGACATTTCTTGATCGTCAGAATCTTCACTTCTTTTTTTAAGGAAAAAATTATTCATGATTTTGAAGGGTATATGTAACTTTAATATTTTATTTTAACATTTATTTCAAGTAAATAATTTTTTTTCCAGATGGAAAAAGGAAAAACATTTGTTTACGATGTCTCTCGTTATAGTTGGACCATATAACAATAAGAAAAACCTCTATTCACTGAATTTAACGACTTTAATATCATACTTCGTTTATTCTCACCGATGACAAAAGACTCATGATTTTTGTTTAGGGGAAATGATTATGTATAATACTTGTCACACTGAACAGAGAAATACTAAAACAGACAGCAGGACAACTAACCATTCATCAGTTCATTTTCCCCAGTATTTAATGTGCAGTCACATATCTACTTACTACGACACACGGTGATCTAATGAAATCCCAGGATATAATATAAGATTGATACATAAAATGATAATTTTTATATATGCTTCATTCATTAAAATCAAAATATATAATTTTTTTGTTTTTGATTTAGTTATTTGTGGCAATTGAATATTTTGCTTTTTTCAAATAAACGATTAAAAATTTTGCGGCACCATTGTGGCATACTTGCAGCACCCAGTTTGAGACCCACTGCTGTAAATGAATGCAGACAAGTGCAAGAGCTAGATTTTTTCCTCTCATGGAGCAGTGTGTGACCAGAATAGCCTGTCTTTGGAGCCTGTGAGGGCACATATTGGGAATGAATTTTCAACAGAATATGGGACATATCATGTGAGTGATATGTGAACACTGTCAATGAGTCCCTGATTCTCTGGAGGTTACTTGTGATGATGATGATAATAGTGATAAATGTTAATCTCATCTCACTGCCTCTATGGCTATGAACATGTTCTCTTTCAGGTTTCTTGTCTGTTTTCCAGGAAAAAAATACCTACTACCTTCATAGAAAACCAGCTACCACTTTCAGCTGAAATAAACGATTAAACATTTTGTGGCACCGTTGTGGCATACTTGCAGCACCCAGTTTGAGACCCACTGCTGTAAATGAATGCAGACAAGTGCAAGAGCTAGATTTTTTCCTCTCATGGAGCAGTGTGTGACCAGAATAGCCTGTCTTTGGAGCCTGTGAGGGCACAGGTTTGAACCAATATAGCATTCACAATGACCGAAGTATGAAAGTGTTAAGACCAATAACAAAAAGCAGAAGTAGGAAACATACGAAACATGCAAGAATATCTATAAATACTGCTTGTATTACACAAAAACGTGTCATGACAAATCTAAAAGTTTGCATAATGAATAATGCATTCAGTTCACTAGGAAAATACCTTGATTCAATTTCATCATGATATAAGAACATTTATGAAGGCTTCAACTGAAAGTAAATTAACTGGGCTCAATGGTGTTAGTTTAAAACACACTTATAAAAAACAAGCAAAATGGTGTAAGAACACATGCAATTAATAAATAACAATTAATGCATGGACTAATGTCAGAAAGAATATGGAAGGACCACAGTATTAAGAAAGTGAGAAATAATATTTAAAGAATTTTTGGATTCAAAAAGATATAAGCAATAATGTGACATTGCTTACCTTTCTTCTGATTTTGCTTTTCGTTCCGCCTTCTCACGTGCCCATTTTGCCTCTTGCTTTTGTAACCATTTATTCTTTCCTTTGCAGCAACAACAGCAGCAGATAATTGTCACAGCTACTATCACAATTCCACCAAGGACACCAAAAACTATTAACAAGATCTTGAAGTTCACTGAAAAATCATAAAAACATTTTAAAATGAGAACAAATGGAAATTTCATATTTTTGAATACTGGACAAAAAGAATATTAGTATGTAATAAAAAAAAAGTTACCTCAACTCAATAGTTTTTTTGTTGTTATTGTTTAAATATTAACCACACAAACACATGATCACAACTGTAACTTAACAAGCAACTGTGATTGTCCATATTGCCAGTTATGTTACAGTAATACTATTATGTTATAGCAACTATGCTTAGAGTTATAGCAGCTCATTGCCTGGGGTGCTAATGGGCAGGCGATGCATGGGGTAACTGTTGGTTTGGCCTACTTCAATAAAAAGGGCTCTAGCAAACATTCTCACTACAAAAGGATAAATTCCTAGTTTGAGGAAATGTAAATTACAGATGCCAAGAACTTATATTCTTGGTTTAATCCTTTGTCCAAGTGTAAGCAAACAAAGTTTGCCCCTCAAGTAATTTCATAATGCAAAGCACATATCATTACAGGCATATATAATGCTATGCATTATGGGAAGGGTCACTACCCAGACCCGTTTCGACCTTTATTGAAGTCTCATTAGTGGGAGCCAGACCCAGAAGTGAAACCAAGGATGAAGTAATGCCAAAGTCTTATTTTAATATAAGAGTAGCCAAAAGGTGTTACACCTTATTATTAAAATACTCTGGATTAGAGACAGATATAACCAAGTGGAAAAAATTCCAATATCTTCAGAGACCATACGTTCACCTTCTATCATATTAATGTTAAATTAGGTTTCATAATAATGATTGATCCTTACTATTCCCCATTTTAATATCTTATTTATGCCAAAGCAAAGCCTCTTAGCTCTAACAATATTTGATTACACACCCACCAAGAGTTTGCTTATGATGAATTTAACTTTCCCATAGGATGACTATGACATAAAGGGTTTTTGCTATTCTTAACGTTTTGGCCTGGTCCTTGATGAGAATCAACATTTTGAAATGGCTGTCAGGCCAGTTAATTTAAGAACTAATAAAAGGCAAACACATACACACCAGGGCAACTCCGATGCCAAAGGTTATATTGTCATAAGCTCTCTAGTAAC
Organism: Typopeltis vanoorti; assembly: GCF_054136105.1. Taxonomy (NCBI): domain Eukaryota; kingdom Metazoa; phylum Arthropoda; class Arachnida; order Uropygi; family Thelyphonidae; genus Typopeltis; species Typopeltis vanoorti. Next base: position 30,132,054 of record NC_143549.1, read on the forward strand.
CTTAAACACTTAAGTTTCTTTCTATATTTTGCTATAAAAAATGAATGGATCTGCAATATCCTGCATTTTAATATAAGCGTGTGTATAGGTCTCCAGAAATATTACTTAAATCTACTACCCTCTAAATAATTTTACTTACCCAAGCCAAACCCACTTTTAATGATGCACTCACTCATGTGATCAGGTCTTTTACTTATCTTTGCAAGTTAATTGTATTTTGAAGCAACAGCACTGAATTAATTACACTAAGCTAATTCATGTTGTGAGCTGTGAAAATAAGGGTAATACTGTATTACAATTGCACACCTACTTAAGGAGTAAAAGTGTTGGAAGAAGAAGATAAATAAATATATTACAATATTCAATTAAGTTATGCAAATTTTAATTTGTTTATAATTACCAGTTTATTTTGTTAATGAAATTATATTGTGAAAAAAATACAACTTTCTTTTTAATAATAGGTGGTCTATTGACTGTGACTGAAACAAAAAAGATAAAAACTGGTGAGATCATTCTGAGCAATAAATACAAAATATTATACTCAGGAAATGACAATCAAGGAAAAGAAGGAGTAGCCATAGTATTCAACACAAAATACAAGGCTAATCTTGAATGGCAGGCAGTTTATAGAGTGATGTGGGCAAATATCAGAATGGGGAATTGGACAATAAGACTTATTTGTGCCTATGGTCCCACAGAAGGTTCTACTAAGGTAAAAGTGGAGGAATTTTTTGATGCTTTAGAAAAAGCAACTGACACAATGAAAAAGGAAAAGTTGGTCCTTGTTGGGGATCTAAATAGCAGAGTAGGAAATGATTGTCAGACATACAAAAATATTTTGGGGAAATTTGGAGAAAAGAGCAAAGCTAATAATAATGGCAAATACCTGTCAGATTTCTGCTCAGGACATGGACTGGTTATTACTAACACCATGTTCCAACATAAAAATGTGCACAAATTCACATAGAGAGAAGAGGCAAGGAATAAGAAAAGTCTCATTGACTATGTTATTGTTGATAGTGATGTTTTCTCCCTGATGCAGGACACCAGAGTGTACAGAGGATTTGAAATTGGAAGTGATCACTATTTAGTCTTGAACAGGATAAAATTGAATTTCATATTGAAAAGAATAACATGTAAGAAAGTTTTAAAGTGAATAAAAGTTGAGCAGCTCTCAGCTGTGAACTGTAGACTAAAATATACAAAGATTATTGAAGAGAAAATGAAAGAGTTTGAGAAAGGAACCAAACCTTGGAGATTCAGTGGCAAGCCTTGAAAAAAACCCTGATTGATTCAGCCAGAGAGGCATGTAGTGAGGTTGTCTGCAAGGATAGAAAAATTAGAACTCCATGGTGGACACAGGAAGTTAAAGAAGAAAGCATATCAAAAGTTCCTGGCAAATAAGTCAGCTTGCGCGCTTAGAGAATACCGAGACAAATATAAGAAAGCAAAACACTGTGTAAAACTAGCTAAACAAAAGTCATGGAGGACTTTGGCAAGAATATAGAAAATAAATATCAAGAAGGTGGTAAGATATTCTGGAGGTTGTTGAAGAAACTTAGAAATGGAGGAAAGAGTGCTGTAAAAGGAGTTAGGGATGATAAAGGTGAAATGAAAACAGGAGAAAAAGATATCCTTGAAGTATGGAGTAATTACTTTGAAAAACTGCTAAATGAAACAAGCAGTGATGACAGCACAGTGATAAAAAACACTGACCAGGCGTGCAATCAGGAATACATATCCATACTTGAAATAGGAAAAGAAGCCATCAAAGGGTTTGAAATGGCTTGAAATGTGTAAAAGCAGCAGGAGTAGATGATATTGAACCAGAAATGCTGAAGTATAGTGGTATAAAAGTCTTACAGTGGCTGCACTGCATAGTTCAGAATGCCTGGACAGAGGGACGAATTCCCAATGATTCGAGTAGAGCTCTAATAGTACCCATATATAAAAAGGGAAAGAAAACTGAATGTGAGAATTATAAAGGTATTTCTCTACTGAGTGTTCCTGGCAAGATCTATGCAAGTATACTTGAGAAATGGTTGAGATGAATTGTGGAAGAAAAGTTTGGTGAAGAACAAGCTGAATTCAGGCCAAATAGAGGCTGTCAGGGTCAGATCTTCACTTTACAACATATAGTTGAGAAATCATGAAAAAAAAAAATAAAAAATAAAAAATCTGTATTTAAGTTTTGTCGATCTGGAAAAGGCATATGACAAAGTGCCAAGAGAAAAGCTATTCAATACGTTACAGTTATATGGTGTCAATGGTGCATTATATCAAGCAATACTTAGTCTTTATTTGAGTTGTAAGTCAGCAGTTAGAATTGAAGGAAGTATAGGAAGATGGTTTAATGTTAAATCTGGTGTGAGACAAGGATGTACATTATGCCCTCTGTTATTCATTATCTCTATGGATATATGAAGGAAAGTGGTATTAAACATGATTTCAGAATTGGGGATGTTGATGTCAGCGCTTTTCTTTATGTGGACGATGTTATACTTCTAAATAAATCCGCTACAAGTTTTCAAGATTCCCTGACTAAACTGAATAACTGTTGTAACAGACACGGTATGAAGGTCAGCAATAAAAAGACAAAGACAATGAAAATAGGCAGAATCGTTAAAAATGTCAACTGCATTGTGAACGGAGAACCTGTGGAACAAGTAAAACATTTCAGCTACTTAGGCACAATTTTTAGTGAAGATAGTAAATTAAATATGGAAATAGACAACAGAATCAACAAAGCTGGTATGGCAGGAAGTCAATTTAATAAATTCACATGGAATAAGAGAGAAATTAGTCGGAACACTAAATTAGCTGTATACAAGACAGTGTTAACTTATTCAAACCAGTTTTAACTTATGGATCTGAGAGCTGGGTCAGAAGTAAAACACTTGACCAAAGACTAGAGACCACAGATATGAGAGTCCTGAGAAAGATTAGAGGCATGAACAGATGGCATCAATGGCAATATCATATTAAAAACGAGGATATTAGGAAAGAACTTCACATTGTCAGCATCTAGGAATACGTTAGCAGAGCTAATCTCAGGTGGTTTGGTCACTTAAACAGAATGGGCGAGGAAAGATTAGCAAAACAAGTGTTCTCTGCCAGGTTGGCAGGAAAACGACCCAGAGGAAGACCAAGATATAGGTGGATTGATATGGTACAAAGTGCCTTAGACGATAGAAATATAAGATCTGGTAATGTTGGAGTCTTGACAAGTAACAGACTGATTTGGAGGAAAATTGTAGATAGGCAGTTAGTAATGACGTAAATTTTTCATGTAGTACTATCATATCCTGTACACCCCTTGAGGGTACATGTCAGGAATTTGATGATGATGATCCATTACATATGTTGCACTTGGGATATATACTTGTAAGGTTAATACGGAACTAAACGAATGCACTGATTTGATTATAAAATTTATTTATTGGGAACAATAATTTAATTTAAATGCATTCCTGTTATGAAAAATTTACTTGGTTTTTTGTATACATCTCAAGTTTGCAATATTTACTACTTTCAAGTAAAGAGCTGCAACTATAACATAATAGAGCATGAGCAAAGTGAAAAGAACATTATAAAACTGCTGTGAGAGAAAGGGATTTTGGAACTTAACAGCAGATATTTATGAAGTCATTCATATAGAAAGAAAAATAAATTCTGAATCTTAATGTAAGTAAATCATTTTAGAGAAAAGTGGCAGTTAAAATTACAAGTGTTTTTTGTGGTTCTTTAAAAGAGAATGCTGTAGTGCTCAAATTAAGGAATTCAGATAGAGTCTAAATAAAATATTTCCAACTCTCTGGGGGAAGAACTTCTTTAATAAATTTGTTGACAGGCAGACATATGGAGTCAAATAACTTGATAATGAATGAGAAAACATTTTAAAATTGAAAAAGTTAAATTATGCAAAAAAAAATAATATTTTGAATGCAATTAGAATGAGGTAGAAAATTCACATTTGTCTCTGTGATAACTCCTCTGTGGCAAGTAGATTTCTGGAGCTCTACACACACACAATTTAGTGATTATTTGTCAGCAATGTGCACCTGTATACTCAAATTTATTTAAATGCTTGAGAATCCACAACATAAATGATAAAATGTATCAGAACTGATAAAGGAAATATGTACAGGAATGAAAAATTCTGAAAACTGTAATGATTACCATAGGGCATGCATTACTACAGGAGTTTTTGTTGGAACCTCTTTAATTTATCTTTGAATGGATTACCATGTCATCTAACTCCCAGAACACTACTATATAAGTATTTAGTAAGTTCACTACAATGTTTACTATATTTTAGAATGTTGACTATATTTTATGATTTGATCAATTTTTGAAAGTAGTCACAAATCATGATTGTAAAATGAAAACATGCAAATGACTAAAAATCATTTCTGCATACTTAGCATAATACAGTGGAAGAAAATCACTGCCAGTTATACTGTTACTCTTACAGGATTTCTGTAATAAAACAAATACCTTTTTAAACATATACCAAGGCCAACCAAAGTATACCAAATGAAATACTTTGCAATTCCAGTACCTTCTTTGTATTCCATCAGATATATATAGAGAAAAACAAAACAGATGATAACAGCCTTGCATTTGTTTCCAGATACAACCAAGAGATGACTACATTCCAAGACAGACGAATGACTCATTTCTGCATACTTAGCATAATACAGTGGAAGAAAATCACTGCCAGCTATACTGATTATCTTTACAGGATTTCTGTAAAACAAATACCTTTTTAAACGTATACCAAAGTCAACCTGCATGTTATACACAAGTCCTTATTTCTGAAATGCCATCATGCCCCTAGTTCAAGAGCAAAGATAATATTATATGACAACTACAAAATATTAAGATCTAGAATAAAACTAAATGTAAATATAAACATTACTATAATATGAGAATTACTTCATTCAATAAAAGTATAACATCAAAAATTAGAAAACAAGAAAAAGAAACAGCCCACTTACTGATACAAGAAAATACAGCTGTATCACTAACTGAATGGCACTTTTCACCTGGCTCTATCCCAATGATAGTATAACATGTTTTGCTGCTGAAGCAATAGTAGCACTATAATAATAATAATAATAATAAGTGTATAATCAAACTGCAAATCATAGCATACTGAAATAGACAGTGCAAAATACTGTGACATCTCAATTAAATGACCCTGAAGTCAGTTTACTAATCTTTGAATGGATTACCATGTCATCTGTGAAAATCAGTGAACTAGAGAGTAAATTTAAATAAATAAAGAAACATTAACTTTCATATATATCTTTCGACTCTTTTGGTTACCAAAGTGCAGCGAAAAAAAAAAGGAAAAAAAGTTGGAAATATTTGCTTATTCACTATTCATCATGCAGTAAATATGGAAAAAAAACTTTTTAGAGACAGGTGAAATACATCAGAGAAGATCTTTATCTCCATCAGCTAGTTCCACTGTTAGATGGTCAAATTTTAACAACTTTTAATTACTTTTGGTATACTAAAAGAGCTGAGATGATTCATATGAAAACTAAATAGTTTCATTAATTAAAGCTTCCTAATGTACGAGATAAGATGTTTTAAAAAAACTGGTGAGGGAACATCTCTTTGCTGTTAAGCCTTGAAAAAATTCTCAGAGTGGTAGACTTATATAAGAGTATAAGTCATAAGTCTTTTACATTATATAACTGAATCATCTATTATGAGCCACCTCTGAGATGATTTAGAAAGAGAGCCTTACTGAAACTAACTTAACCTGATATTCAAACTCATAACAGCACATAAATGGCACCTGATTTTGCTATAAAATTGTCACATTTGTCTGGTTGTACACTTTCATATACTGTAAGAGCAGATTTGTACAAAACTTTCTTTTTATAAAATAATTAAGTATTTACAATCAGTTCTCTCTGCCACAGATACCAATGTAGCAAATTCACATAATATAATTAACTACTGAGGACTTCCATTCAATGCTCCATGACTTTAGTACTATTCTAAAGAAAGCTCACTTTTTTTATTTTTTTGGAAAGGGTCATCTCTAAAAACTAGACAATCCCTCAGATCACTCTAACCACAATGAGTGACACAAAGGATCATTTTAATTCATTAACTCTTGATTACTTAAGGATACTCAGCAGCAACAACTCAACAACAAACAAATCCTATCGCGAGCAGACTCATCCCCCCAGGAAAAAGAATCCACTGAAGGCCACAATAAAAGTCACATCAGTAGAAGCCATACCATAGGCAAACATCTAATGGAATGCAGCATTCAAGACCAATTCAGCAGTCCCACATCCTTGAAAGCCCAACGCAGAAATCGCATACAAATATGGAAATGAAATTTAAAGAAATTCGAGTACGTCGAAGAAAAGTATTTTTTGATTATGAAATGCCTGATGAATCAAACATAGATGATAACAAAGCTAATTTTAGGATAAATTTCTTTTTTGTAATTTTAGATACTACTCTACAATGTCAAAAAAAGATTTGAATTGTATGAAATTCACCAAAAATCATTTGGATTTCTTTATAATATGAAATTAATAAGAAAAATGATAGAAAATGAATTAAAATTTTGCTGCAAGCAGTTGTATCAAAAATTAAATACAGATATTGATGAATCTGAATAATTTTCCAATGAATTAATTATTTTTAGAAATATTGTTCCAGAAGCACCCATTAATATTTTAAAATTCATAATTGCAAATAATTTGTCGGAAATTTACCCAAATATTACTACATTTAAAATATTATTGACCAGTCCAGTTACGGTCGCATCAGCAGAATGGTCATTTTCCAAATTAAAATCAATAAAAACCTATTTGCGATCTTCTAATGTCTCAAAAGAACGTTTGTCGTCCCTGGCAATAATATCTATAGAGCATGAAATTGCAAAAAGATTGAATTTTGATAGTGCTATAAATGATTTTAATATAAGCGCATTAGGTTAAATAAAATTTTATACAGGTAATTTTATATAATAAATTTTATATATTAAGATTTCTTTTAAATCTTACAAGTTGTTATACATATATTTTATTCTTTATAGTAAAAATGGATATTTTTTCATTTTATATTATTAAAATTATTAAATAAATCATTGTTCTGGCATATTTAAACAATAATGTGTACTTACATAATAAAATAATATATCATGTACAAACACATTTTTTAACTAATTTTTTCCCTTTACTTAAATTGATGCTACAGAGCATACTTGTTTATTTATGTGTATAAATATTTTTCATATTTGATTTAATTAATTAATTAACAAGATATTCTTCCATTTAAAATCACCATAAATGTTACTAACTTTCAGGGCCCCGCTTTTCCATTTCACACAGGGCCCTGCTACAGACATAGGATACACCGGGAGGCATAGGGCTAACCACCTTATCCTTGTGTATGGTTGCAGTTAAATGAATAGAAAACTGACACTGCAATGTAAAAGAGGGAAAAAGTAAGAAGAAGAACTCATATGATAGCACTCTGGCATGCAGCTCAGTTCTGTAAAACAAGATTAACATTCTTTGTTATAGTCACCTTGCAATTATGCTGATACACAAATGGCATATTACTTTTTGGCCAAAATATTTGCAATAATAAAATTATTTTATTCTTGTGAATACATGTGTGTAATAATCTTCAATACTAGTAGAACGCAATCTTGTTTTATTTCTCACCAAATGTAAACATTTTCTTTCCACGTTACTTTCAGCAACACCAAAATCTCTAGACAAGTGAGAGTTCTCTTCCTGTAGTTACTCTAACCTGAAATCTCTTTCAGATATCAAATATCCTCCTCAGAATAATAATAAAGAAGTAAGGCTTTTCTCTTTGCTCAAGGCACTATTTTACTTCTGCAGAGCTATTTATTACAGAAATTACATCAGATTTTTAGTCAAACCACTGAATAAGAGATAGTGATTAAGCACTTCCTAAAAAACTTTACTCAATACAAAGAGAAAAATTAAGTTGGTTAAGGATACATTTCAGTCTCTGTTGTTTACATTTTCTACAAACATTTCCATAGTTAATGTTCATCAGAATTGGTGCTGGTAATTCTCCTGCTTTTCTCAAAATCTGTTAAAAAAAAAACAGTAGCTATTATTCAATGCTCCTTCATAATTCAATTCACAAAACAAATTTTGCTTCCTCTTAATTTCTTCTGCTAGTGTTTCTTCTTTCTCCTTTTTTTTTTGCCCATTTGCAGTAATAATGAACTATAGATTGAACAAACTCTCATGAATGGAATTATCATTAAAAAAAATTAAAATCACTCTGAAAAGGTCTTTAAATGAAATGTAGTTTCATTTAAAATCCTTTATTTTAAATTAAACTGCCAAAATGAATTATTGGTTTATGAAGCTCATAATTTTACATGCTCAAAGAAAATGGAAAAATGGTGATATTCTAATGAAATGCACTCATGAAAATATCTTTAGAAAAATATGAGGCAGAACCAGAACTTTGCTGAAAAGCTTACTAGCCTGGTTGGCTGAATGGTTAGCGTATCCACTCTCCAGCCAAAAGGTTGCGGGTTAAAATCCTGCTTTGGGCATGGATGTTTATTATTGTCTATGAAAATACTAGTGGTGGTGGTTGGCAGTAGATGCCGTTGGTGGATTGAGTGGTGGAGATGGAGAGCTGTTGAGTAGGTGCCTTCCCTCAATGAATCTTTGGACTCCCTAGAGGTGTCACATAATAATAATAAAGTGACTAGAATGGATGTGTGTGGTGTGCATATGCATGTGGGGGGGGGGGTCATGAATTAGACAGACTGTTCTCTTCAGGAGAGCATTAAGCACTTTTAAGGGAGATTTTCAGTGCACTTCCCTAAACAGGAATAGTATTCTATGGTTGGACAAATTGATTTATATAGCGTTAGCAACGACAGAGATGAGAAATAATGTTTATAACAGAAAAGAATAAAGTTTTTGGAGAAAAGTGAAATAAGATCTTTCTTGAAAAAAAAAAAACTGCATTCAAGTAGAACTAATCTTACTTTTAAAAAACCACAAGGAGTTTGGAATTTAAGGCACTGGTCGGTAAGATTTAAGTCATTTATGTATATAAAAAAAAGGGTTGGTAAAAATACAGAGCCTTGGGGTACAATGCCATAAGTGAGAAATCTAATGGGGAGGATGCTAGCATGGCACATATTGTGGACCAGACAGGAAATTGACAATCCACTTATAAAAGGCAAACTAGGTTTGATGAGGTCTCAGTGCAAGTTTGATCAAATGTTCTGGAAATATCAGGAGTAATGACATGAGTTTTTCTAAATCTTTCCTTGACTTCTCCTGAAGGTAGACAAATTATCTTAGAAGGTTAATTTTTAGTTTTTGGAGTTAACAAGGTTGGGAGTGAAATTATCCAATAGCCCAGACTGAAATAAAAATGGTATTATAAATTCTGTGCTTATAAACTAAAATATACTAAATCATCAACATAGCCAAAGCATTTCAAGGAGCACATGGAAACATCTAAGACTCTTCAAAGGACAAGACAACAACTAAAATATACTTACACGCTTGCTGAATTCAATGCAGGAAGAACATGAGTCATTGAAGAGTTCACAAGCTGTAATAAACAAAATTTAATAAAGCACATTTTAATTATGTTTTATATAATACAATCAACAATATTATATAAAAAATAGGATTTCATTGAGCTATGGATACTACAAAGGAATTTTATTAATTCAACTTAGAGGCATGCAATTCCCTTAAGTACTTTATATTGAGCATGTAATCTTTCATATAGTAATAAGCACTTTTTTAGCAAGTGAAAAAATAATAGATTATCACTAAATAATATAAAATTTAGCATAAATCGCTTTTTGACATTGCTTACAAGATTCAGTGAGTAATGAAACAAGAAGTGTGCTGGAAGGTCTAGGCTTGAGTCAATAGTTTCCATTCTCCGACAAGTTCAATTCCACTGTAAGACATGATTGTGAAAATCATTAGGAAATAGACTATTTCTGTCAACCTTTGTGAAACAATCATGCTACTTACTGAAAAATCAGAAGTGGCTACAAAAAGTTCAATTTATCTCTAAAGCAGAGTTCCCTGATTTAATCCTTAACCTACCCGTGGTACTAATTATGTTACCAACTCTCACAGCATTGGTGGAACTTACATCAATAAGAGATGATACAGTATGGTGTAAAAAAAAAAACAAAAAAACTTGATAAAATGTTCTGGAAATATCAGGAATAATGACATAAATTTTTCTAAATCTTTCCTTTTCTCCTGAAGGTAGACAAACTATTTTAGGTCAATTTTTAGTTTTATCCTTAGTTGATTGTTGGAATACCTGTGAACTCCATAACATATATCTTTATAGTTACAAAGATATATGTTATGGAGTAAATGGGTTTATTAACAAAGAAATATATGTTTACACATGATGATATGTACATTCATAACTATCAGTGGATAGTTATGAATGTACATAACTATCCATATAAATACCAATAAAGTATTAACAACAGTAGATTACATGCTCAAAATGGGCACCTTATCTTTCAAGAAAGTTTTCGTAGTGTATGCAAAGGTTCTCTGTCATCTTGTAGAACAAAGGTTGGGACATCTATTGGGCATATTATGACCCACCATGACCTGCCTTTAGGCAGGTCATGGTGGAATACCCATTCCATCATGGCCATGAAGACATCAAGTGATGTGAGATCAGGAGAACACAAGGGTACAGTAATTCTGTGAACCTCAAAATGAGCCTCCAGGGAAAGTGTTCTGATAAACAGGCTCTAGAACCATGTGATGTGTGACAGGTTCCTTCATGTACAGGGATTCCAACAGGAATCCCTGTACATGAAATGGAATGGTTTTTTTTTTTGCAAGACGCATCCTATGCAAATCCTGGGTGAACGAAATTATCACATTCTCAATGTAGTGTTCGCTATTCAAGGACACAATTACACCACTCTCTTCAATGAAGTAGGGCCCAATTATGGCATGGCTGGAAACCAAGAAACCTGTAGGTTCATCTGTTTACATGATCCCTTAGATGGAAATGCACTTCATCTGAAAACCAGACATTATGGAGGAAGGGCAATCATAGACATCAGGCAGCACACATGCACAGTATTCCTGTATTGTAGTATAATCTGCTGCTGTTAAACACTGATTCATCTGAGTGATATACCATAAAGCACCAAGCTCCTTATGGATTTTCTGCAGTGACTGCAGATATCCCAAGTTTTACTGCTGTTCAGCATCGATTGCATTTCAGAAACTAACACTTGCTCCAGTACATGCCAGTGATTCTCATTTGTGTTAACAGTTTGTGGTCTCCATAAATATCCTTTGCATTGCAGCAGAACACTCCTGATGTACCAGAAGTACATCAGAACCTCTCGATTAAGGCAATGATGACACTATTGCTTGGGACACACAGAAACAACAAAAAACTGCTCACAAACATGTCATAGGTTTGGACCATTCTCTACCAATTCCATATGAACAAGAATAATGCTCAACAATAAACATTTTCTTCCAATGCTACAACGAAATGTAATGTCATGTACTCTACATGTGCATGCAGTTGAACAGCATATCTTAGTGTGTGTGTGTGTGTACTGTGGGGGGGGGGCAAAGTTCTGTACAGTTTTTTTTCACCATATCATATCTGGAAGTGAATTTTCAAAAACTCATCTGTCACTGCAGAAGTATGCAACGTGTACACCATCTTGATGGAAGCACTGTCTGGTGAAATCAAGTTATAAGAGTATAATAGAAATTTGTGAATTCTAGAAAATTGATACATCACACAATGCTTTAAATCGCTCTTGATTAAATGTTTAATCTTCATCACTATCCTAATCACATCATATCTAAATACAACATACAGTGTCATGATCACTGTAAAAAAGCTATATTACAAGAGCATGTTCATTCAGATTCAAGAAATTTGCATGATGAATATTATTATTCATCCACATCTAGTATAATATATTTCAGGAATAAAAATGTATTGAACACTAAAATAAGTACACAATACATTTTTAAAATGAACCAAATTACTACTGGACTGAACATGTGTATGACATTATGTAATATTATCAAATGACAAACAGACATCACAAAGAGAAGTGCAATGAATCTAGCTTTATGTTTGCAGAAGAGACAGGATGTCATTATTATCATCATCATCACGGGCAACTCCAAGGAGTCCCTAGACACATCAAGGGAGGTCCTAAACATTATGTCAAGAACAACTATTCAATATCAACACAGTATCTATCATACTTTGTCTTGAACTCATTCACAGACATGTCACCCACAACAGACTCTGGCAACTTATTCCACTCATTCAACACTCTCCAAGTAAAATACCTAGTTCTAACACCCTTGCTAACCACAGTCTTGCCAGTTTCCGTGGATCCCCTAGTCCTCCCACCACCAGTCCTGTTCTGAAAAATATCCTCTGAATTAATCTTATAGAAACCCTTCAGTAATTTGAATGTCTCAATCATATTACCCCTTTTCTGCAACCCACAAATCTTCAACCTGTTCTCATAAGGTTGATTCTAAAGACCTGCTATCATCTTGGTCACTCGCCTCTGGATCCTCTCCGCCTCCTCCCCATCAAGAAGAAACTCTGGTGTCCAGATCTGGGCACAGTAGCCAAGATGGGGTCTTATCAAGGCTCGATACAGAGGAACAATAACTTGCTTGTCTCTGCTCGTCAATGTATTCTTCAGTAACCAAGTGATTTGATGAGTTGATTTAGCCACTTTTGCAATGTGCCCCTTAAACTTCAACTCCCTATCCACCAACGCTCCCAAATCCCTGGTCTCGTCAATCTCCTGGAGTACAGTTCCATTAATGTGGTATACTGCTGCTAATCTTTTCACCCCAAAATGCATAACCTTACACTTTGCCATATTAAATTGACATCCATTCTCCTTATAGTCCAGTCCTCCAATCTATTCAAATCATCCTGCAAAATTTTGACATCATGTGCATTTACTATTGCTCTGCCCAACTTTGCATCATCAACAAACAAATGAACAGTCCCTCTCAGATCCTTTCCTATATCATTAATGAACAAATTAAATAGCAGTGGTCCAAGAACAGAACCCTGCAGTGTACTACTAGTCAAAGGTCGTCTTTTGGACTCTACCCCTGAATAAACTACTCTCTGATATCTCTCCATCAACCACCTATCCATCTCACCAACCCTATATCCATCCCCATATGTTGCAGTTTACTGATTAGAATTCCATGTGGTACCCTGTTAAAGGCCTTAGCAAGGTCCAGCAGTATCACTGTATACCCATTATCCTTATCCAGTTCAGCCATCACTGTATTATAAAACATGAGCAAGTTAGTGAGGCATGATCTACTATTCACAAAACCACCCATTTTCATCTATCCATTCCTGTATTTATCTCGACTACTTTCTCCAAAACCTTGACAACGACTCCTGATATGCTGATCAGTCGGTAATTTGCAACAGCAGTCTTGGAACCTCCTTTATGCAGTGGAACTATTTCCCCTCTTTCCACCCCATCGGGACTAACCCAGACCCGAGACTCAAATTAAACAAAATGGTCAAGGGCACTGACAATTCTTTAGCTGCTTCATGTAAGATCCGAGCTGGTATGCCATCCAATCCCACAGATGTATTCACATTAAGGTTTGTATATACGTCTCGTATTTTACGGGATTGTCCCTTATTACGAGTCTGTGTCCTGGCATCCTGATAAAACTCTTCGGGATGCAGAATTGTCCTGTAATTTGTAGATTTGTGTTTAACATTCCCATTGTTAAACATAAAATATGTAATTGCCAAGAAATCGATATTAGTTATTGATCATAAAATTGTCTTATCAATTGACAATACTGATATGTTGCAAGAATAGTGCAACTAGCAGACGTTGTATAACTAAGCACGGCTTATTTGAAATGACACAGATCTGTTATTAAACATAATTAGTTTTATTATTTTATATGCCTTTAAAATGCCGAAGAGAAAGTGTGTTCTCACAGAAAAGCTAAGGACTGAATACCCTTTTATTACACAATGTAATTGCGATGGCAAAGTCAACGAGAAAGTGAAATGTACACAATGTAATGCAATATTCAGCATACAACACGGCGGTCGGTCAGACATCATGCGGCACATTGCTACGAAGAGACACAAATTAGCAGAAAATGCAAGTGTAAGTAGTACAGCGTCAGATTATTTTTCTAAAAAACAATGGGTGAAATGGGAAGAAATCTTGCAGGTGATGAAGCTACATTTGCATATCATGTATGCATGCACAACCAGAGTTTCAGTTCGATGGACTGCACGTCGAAAATAATCCAGAAACTATATAACAAAAAGTTCACTTGTGGTCAAAAGAAGACTCAAGCTATAATTGTGAGTGTATTAGCACCTTATGCAATTGCTGTTTTCAGAAATGAACTTGAGAAAGCTAATTATGTGTCTATCATTATTGAAAGTTCTAACCACGGTGCTTTGAAAATAGTTATAGTTCAATACTTCATACCAGAAGAGGCCATCAAAACTATGGTTCTAGAGTTTTTAGATTTACCATGTGAAACTGCAGACCAACTTACAGAATATGTATGGCAACTAGTGACAAAGTGGAATATCAGCAGATAATACTAATACAAATTTTGGTGGATGTTCCAGAAGAGGAAGGAACAATGTTTTTCATAAATTGCAATCAAAATTGAATTGCACATTGATAGGAATTGGTTGTTCATCCTATATCATAAATAATGCTATACAATGTGCAGCTGATACATTGCCCATGGATGTTCAAGCTGTCATTGAAAATTATATCAGCATTTTTATATCTATACTGTGAGAGTGCATACACTCAAAGGTTTTTATGACTTTTTAAATACTGAGTACAAGACAGTGTTAGGGCACTCAAAAACGCAATGGTTGTTTCTGTGCCCTGCTCTCAAAAGGATGAATGGGATGTACGAAATTCCCAAATCATATGTTCTTCCACTTGATAAACCACCATTGCTTCTAAAAAATTTCTTTAGTAATCCAGTTTCGGAGCTAATTGCCACATTTCTAGAATGCCGATCCGAAATGTTTCATGCAACAATTTGTGCAATTGAAGGTGAGAAAGTCACTCTTGCTGAAGCAAAATCCATTATTGAAAGCCTCTTAGAGAAACTTCAGCAGAGACGAGATAATGATTTTGCAAACAACATTGAAGAGGTCTGCCCAAACACAAAAATCAATGAAACTGAACTGTTTGATGAGGTGATGATCTTGAAAAAGGCAATTACAGAGAAGAAAGAACAAATTAAAGCAAAATCTACAGGAGAAATTTGGTATGAATTATTCAACAGTGTTGGAGTAAATGAATTAATAAATTTGAAGAAGATTGTTGAGTTCTTCTGCTGCATTCCTGGCACAAATGCTAGTATTGAAAGACTGTTTTCCCAGATGAACTCCTTATGGACAAACGAAAAGAATAGGTTATCTTTAGAAACTGTGAAAGCTATGATCATTGTTATAGTGTTTTTCAATAAGGACTGTGTGGAATTTCATAACTTGGTAAAGCATAATCATTCTTTACTTGAGAAAATACAGTCATCTGAGAATCAGATGAGTATATCCCAGGCAAAGATCAATGATTTAGTATTGTTTAAAGTTCAATTTTAAGATTGCTATAATTAATTAAATTCTTTTCCCTTTGCTGATGTTCATAAGTAAGAAAAGCAATAAAATTTTGTCGGTTCATATTTTTTTTTTCCAAAAATATATGAACCCTAGCCATTACCTCCTTCAAACACTCCTTTACCACTTCTCGTGCACTATCAACCTCCAGCCCTTGCAGTTGCACATGCCATGGCACTGAACCAAGCAATCTCCTAAGCTTGTCATACTTACCAGTCTGGTAATTCCACATGTACCCTTTCTTAATTGAAAATTCCACACATTTAGTCATCTCCCAGGTCAAGACCTTATGATCACTCTCACCAATTGGTGGCAACGTATTCATTACAGTCAAATTCTCAGATGCAATTACTAGGTCAAGTACTCTCGAACCCCTAGTATATTCCATTACATGCTGTCTCAGTTAGTTATCCCTTAATAACTGCATAAAATCCAATTCCTTCCTCCCATGTGTCCTCTCCTCCTTCCAATCAATGTTACCATAGTTGAAATCCTCATAATAATTACCCTCCTTCCGCTCATTGCGTCTATTTGTCTATGCACACTATCTCCACCATCTATTCCATCACCCAACTGTATATTTTGTTCCACTAGTCTCAATCTCACACCAAACAGCCTCAAATGTGCTCTCTTCACTATCCTGCAGTTCAACTTCAATTCTCCCTGGCTGTAGTTCATCAGCTATCATCAATAACACTCCTCCCCCATTCTTTTCTCTCTGTCCCTCCTAAACACACTATACCCTTCACATTCTATCCCACTAGCTATATCACCTTCTGTCAGCCATGCCTCACTAATGCCAATAACCTGTAGCCAGGAAGCGCCAACCAAGGCCAAAAATTCTTCCTTCTTGTTCCTAATACTACTGGCATTAGTATACATGAAGTGCAGAAGCCTGTTAGTCCCACCCCTATCTTGATGCCTTATACTAACTATCCCATTCTGATTTGTTGTCCTTCGTACTAGCTCAGATTATATATTATACACATTCTTACGCTCAACTGCCTCACTGATGTCTGCATATCCACTTCATTCAGCAACACTTTTTCCAAACTGTTTTCATTAGCTGGGGGGGGGGGATAGAGAGAGAGAGAGAGAGGGGAGGGGGCTTGTATAATCTCCTGTTGGTGGCAGGACTTGCCACCAACAGGAGATTATAAACCTATTGCACATTAGAACTATGAGTGGATTAAGGGGTTAGATAATCGGGAAACTCTTGAAGTCACTTCAGACAGGCCTCCAATAAGCATAGCATGGTCTCACAATAATTGATGAAAATCATTTATTACTTAAAAAATATTCATAAGCCTCCATACCACAGTAAGATTCAAACCCAATACGTATTGGCTAGACACCCAAGATGCAATGTGCTGTTGGAATGAGATTTATAGTAGGGAAGGTTTACTCAACAATTATCCAACCACAGTTAGATTTTACAGTTGTTTCAGAATGAAGAATTGAAAGATTCTACAATCAAAAATTATGATGCTGCAGTAAAAAACTGACATCATTTTTAAAATTTTGTTAAGTAACTTCTGAAAAAGTGTTTGTAATTACCTAGTGATGTTTTTAAAAATCAGACATCCACATTTAAAAAATAAAAGCATGCTCTACAGCAATTAATTTTCTCCTCGGCACTAACCAACACCAAAATGACATATACACATCATCACTGGTGAAAATTCAATAGGCTATGATAAAACTCAGAAATATACTACTGAATGGGAACTTCTATTCCTAACAAGTAAGATGGCAGATGACCAAACAACAAAAGCAAAGCAGTAAATAAAAGTAGCTAAAGAACACTCTTGGTAATTCACTTTAGCAAAAATAAAGAAGATAAATATCATCATCATCAAATTCCTGCCATGTACCCTCAAAGGGTGTACAGGATATGACAGTACTACATGAAAAAATTACATCATTACTAACTTCCTATCTACAATTTTCCTCCAAATCAGTCTGTTACTTGCCAAGACTCCAACATTATCAGATCTTATATTTCTATCGTCTAAGGCACTTTGTACCGTATCAATCCACCTATATCTTGGTCTTCCTCTGGGTCGTTTTCCTGCCAACCTGGCAGAGAACACTTGTTTTGCTAATCTTTCCTCTCCCATTCTATTTAAGTGACCATACCATCTGAGATTAGCTCTGCTAACACATTCCTGGATGCTGACAATGTCAAGTTCTATGTCAAGTTATATATAAGTTAATGTCAAGTTCTTTCCTAATATCCTCATTTTTAATATGATATTGCCATTGATGCCATCTGTTCACGCCTCTAATTTTTCTCAGGACTCTCACATCTGCGGTCTCTAGTCTTTGGTCAAGTGTTTTACTTCTGACCCAGCTCTCAGATCCATAAGTTAAAATTGGTTTGAACACAGTCTTGTATACAGCTAATTTAGTGTTCCGACTAATTTCTTTCTTATTCCATATGAATTTATTCAATTGACTTCCCACGATACCAGCTTTGCTGATTCTGTTGTCTATTTCTATATTTAGTTTACCATCTTCAGTAAAAATTGTGCCTAAGTAGCTGAAATGTTTTACTTGTTCCACAGGTTCTCCATTCACAACACAGTTGACATTTTCAATGATTCTGCCTATTTTCATTGTCTTTGTCTTTTTATTGCTGACCTTCATACCATATCTATTACAACAGCTATTCAATTTAGTCAGAGAATCTTGTAGTGGATTTATTTAGAAGTATAACATCATCCGCATAAAGCAAAGAGCTGACATTAACATCTCCAATTTTGATATCATCCAGATAAATATCAGGAAGGTAATAAAATGTTCTGGAGACTATTGAGAAAGGTTAGAAATAGAGAGAAAAATTGTTGTAAAAGGAATCTGAGATGGGGTGACATGAAAACTGAAGATGCCAAGAAATTATATTCTTGTTTAATATATTTTATTATAAGAAATTATATTCTTGTTTAATAGCAAACAAAGCTTGTGTGTAAAGTATCTTCACGATTAGGCTATTTGTATATATAACATATCATGACTTCACATTAATTGCCTTGGTATTCCATAATGCATGTGCATGCACACACACACCCTTTTGGACATGTATAATGCACAGACCTTCTCACTACTTGTGAGAAGTAGTGAGAAGGTATACAAGTTATACCTTCTCGCTACTTGCATATGACTTCTGATTTACTTCAACCTTGGTATCTCTGGGTGTGGCTGCTACTGATGAGACCTCAATACAGGTCTAAACTGGTCTGATTAGTGGCCCTTATCATAATGCATACAGCATATACATGCCCAAAATGATGTGTGTGTGTTTTGCATTATGTGATATCAAAGCAGTTAATGTGAAATCATTAGCCTTTTATATACAAGTGGCCTAATTGTGAAGACACCTCATGCACAAACTTACTGGAGTGATTGGCTGAGTAGTTAGAATACCTGCTATCAAACAACCTGTGGGTTTGAATCCTGCCATGGGCATGGATGCTTGTAATTGTCTTTAAGCATGAGATGAATGTCACCGTCTGGTATGAGACCACCACCACCCCACTTATTGGAGGCCACTTTAGTGGCTTGAAAAAGTTTCTTGTCTATGTAAAAATAAATTAAAAATTACAAATATATATATATATAAATTTATAAAAAATATAAAAAACATTAAACTGACAGCCATTTTCATTTGCCAAAATTTCCAACCTATTCGAATCATTTTGTAAGTGCTGGATATCAGTAGCATCCCTGCCTATCTTCACATCATCAGCAAACAATTGCACATCTCCTGTTAGACCCTTCCTAATGTCATAAATACATAGATTGAACAACAATGGCCAAAGGAATGATCCCTGAGGCACACCACTCATCACCTTAGATCTGGCAGACTGACACCCACCTTATACCACTTTTTGATATCTGTCTATCAACATCCACTGACTCAAGCCAAGAGTTTATATTCCAATCCCATATTCTCCAGTTTATGCAACAACCTTTCATGTAGTACCCTATCAAATGCCTCAACAAAATCTAACATTACCATTATGCATCCATTCCCTTCATCTAACTCAGTCGTAACTTTCTTATAAAATATGAGCAAGCTAAAACATGATCTTCCTTTAGTAAACCCATGTTGTCTCTTGTAGAGTATAAGTTATTTATCTACCAATTTTCTGTATGGAAGTTCTTACTAACTTCTCTAAAATCTTCTCTACCACACTAGAAATACTGATGGGTCAGTAGTAAGACACATCAGTTTTTGCATCAGCCTTGTACAATGAAACTATCAGACATTTCTTCTGCTGCTGTGGTATCATTCCTGAGCGAGCTGAGACTCAAGTTATTATTATTTGTGACACCTCCAAGGAGTCCGTAGACTCATCGCAGGAGGACACCTACTATACAACTCTCCGTCTTCACCACTACACCAAACCTCTACTACCAATCATCTACACCAGCGCCATCTACTGCTCACCACCACTACAACTAGTACTTTCTGTTTGTAAATGTTTGTGTTCTGAATGGCCGATTTGTCTGTATGCGGAATGAAAAACCAAAGTTTCCAAGAGAAAAAAATCCTGCTACCTCCGTATGAGATCGACTAACTCACCTTCAATTGAAAAAGTCCATATAAAGATTCCTCCCATCATGACGAGAATCGAACTTGGGCCTTTTCTAATCGAAAGGAGCAACGTACTGTTGTTTTACCAATTGCGCTAAGGAGGCACTGAAATTTCTCGACTCCTCTCTCTCGTTATACAAACATGTGAAAGGCCTAGCCAATTCAGCTGAACATTCCTTTAGCAAACTTGCTGATATTCCATCTGATCCTATTGACAAATTCATATCCAGGTTATGCAACAGCTCTTCAACCTCATTTTCATGCACCTCTAACTCTTCATCCAATGTACGAGCTAACACTACATACTACATAAATACATACACCTGGTTCATATATATATTAGCAAAGTGAACTTTCATTAATTGAACAATCTATTAGCTTCTGATACTAGAATAACTTTAGTAAAGTTATTCTTCCACATTCATTCTTTCTTCTGCTTGTGGCATAATGATAAAAAAAAATTTCTTTTTGGCTGCCTTTAGCCTGCATAGCCAATTTCTCTTCATACTCTGATTTAGCTTTCCAAACAATACTCATTTTTCTGACCTGTGCTTTATATATTTCATAACTCCTCTCACTCTTATTTTCATGATATTTTCTTCACATCATCATCTTCTTGTGGATCTCTAGCTTAATAAGGTTACACATCCAGTTCACTCCCAACCTATGAGTATTTATTCTTATTTAAGTACTTTTTCAAAGATTCCCATGCACTGCTGACATTTTTCCCATTCAGTAACTGATACCATGAGACGAAAGATGGTATTCTCTTAAGTAGATCTTAATTTCCAGCCTT
This sequence comes from Typopeltis vanoorti, assembly GCF_054136105.1. Taxonomy (NCBI): domain Eukaryota; kingdom Metazoa; phylum Arthropoda; class Arachnida; order Uropygi; family Thelyphonidae; genus Typopeltis; species Typopeltis vanoorti. The sequence continues at coordinate 30,153,158 of NC_143549.1, forward strand.
GTAATTCAGAATATAAACTGTTCTAATGAGAACAATATGATTAGATACTTCCCAAGAAACACAACATGATCACTGTTCACCAACTGGTGGTAAAATAAGCACATTCTTAACAGACCCTTCTGACACTATGAACACATTAATACTCTTTGACCTAGAGTTCCTTTTTCACATGCTACTTGAGAAAGTTGTCTTGCAACAATTCAATAAATTCCTCTTTATTCTTAACATAAGATTTCTCTTCTAATCAATCAATGTTTGGAAAATTAAAGTCACCTATAATGATCACTCATTTAGTATCCTTCTTCTTCTTGGTTTCACATGCCAGTAACGTTTTCATGGGTTTAAAAAGTCTTCTGCCCATCTCCTGGGTCTTCCTCTTGATCAGTGTCCTATTGGTTTTTATTTCCAGGCAATATTTGACCATCTGTCCTCATTCATTCTTTCCATGTGGTTTTTCCAGTTCATTCTATAGTTTGTGATGTCTTCTGTTATGTTAATTATGAATAATTGTTTTCTTATTTCTTATCTTGTCTATTCTTTTATAATCTGCGAGAGGTCTTAGGAACTTCATTTCTGCAGCACCCACTTGCCTTTTATCTCGTTCTCCCCAAGTCCATGTTTCACTGCCATATTTCAGAATTGGTTTGTCTATTATTTTATATAGTTTTATTTGGGTTGTTCTAGACATCTGTTTATTGACGTGTCTGTTCAAAGTTCCAATGACTACTAGAAATTTTTGTTTTAATATGCAATGTCGATTTCACTATTGGGGCTTATGTTCCCAATGGAGAAATTTCCTAGATGTTCACTTGTTCTATTACTTTGTTGTGGATGACTAGTTTGCATCTTTTAATTTCTTTACCTTGAAATGCTATTGATTTCATTTTATTTATTGAGATTTTCATGTCATACTGTTCTATTGTTTTGTTCAATATGTGTAGATTTTTCTGTAATTGGTCTTCCATAAGGCTAAGCCTTGCAAATGAGCCACCAGGTCTGTAGAAATTCCTCATGTCAGATAGTCTCAAACTCACTGCTACATGGGACATTGTTACCATTATTGTTTCTTGTGTTTCCCCTAAATGAATTTAAGTCATCTGATATCATTAGTAGTACTTTCCCTCCTCTCCTATTTCTTCTGTCATTCCTAAAAATTGTATATCCATTATACTCAATTCTAGTTACTATATCTGATTCTGATAGCTGAATTTCAGTTTCACTAATGCTAGCAACCTTAGGCCACATCATATTCAATAAAGCAATGAACTCAACCCCTTTGTTTCTGATGATCCTGGTATTTGCATATAGACATAAATTACCACCTAGCCTATTCCTATAATTAGATATGCAATCTATTTTGCCTGGTAACATTCTCCTTTACCTCCCTGGACATATTCAAAAGGTCAGAACCCAAAGCATATATTTCCATCCCTTCACCAGATGCATAACCATGCTTGAAGCCATTTATATCTTTATCACATTTGCATACCATAGCTGAACTTTCACACACATTTTTCCCATTCCTCCCTTGATGATCTAGTTTCCCTGACTCTCTGCATTAGGTTTCATACCAATAACTAATTTTTCCAGGTTCCTGATGCCAAATGAATCCAAGTGCAGGTCATCTCTCTTATACAAGTCTTTCCTGCCATCAAATGCACTCCATACAACTAAAAAATGCATTGATTTTTTGTATACAACCTGCACATGGAATCATTTGCTATCATTGTAAGGTAAGGAGGGTGATTCAGAGAACAGTTAGATGGATCAGTAATTAATGTAATCATGGGCTTCAGAAGAAGAAAATGCTGTGGAGAATATATATAAAGAGAAAGGTGACAAGCAAATTCATGAACAGTACAAGGCTCAGGCAAGAAAGATTAAGATTATCAGATTATGAGAAGAATCTAGACAAGCAGGCCAAAGAAAATCTCAGAGTTCTTTCGTTGTGTAGCAAGTAAAAAGAACAGTGGAAAACAGTACTCTGGAGTGATGAATCAAGATTAACCTGTTTCCAGTCTGATGGCAACATGTGGGTGAGGAGGCAGCCTGGTGAACGCTTGTTACCACAGTGTGTTTTCACCTACAGCAAAGTTTGGTGGTAGAGTAATGATGTGGGGGAAATTCAGCTGGTTTGAAGTGAGACCACTGGTCACTGTCTGTAGTTCCAGGAAGGCAGCTCAGTACCTTGATATTCTGGATAATCAGGTGCTGCCTACACTGTGCAGTTTTTATGGAATGGAGCCCATGTTACTATCAAGATGATGATGCTCCATGGAACAAAGCTGCAGCTGTTATGGAATGGTATGAAGAGATGGATGTTAAGCAACTGCCCTGGACTGCACAGAGCCCTGACTTCAACCCCAATGAACACCTGTGGGATGAATTGGAGTGGCGACTGAGGTCCAGAGCAGAACATCCTCGATCTGTCGCTGAACTCAGTAACTTTGATAGAGGAATGGAGAAAAATTCCACTTGATGTCTGCCTCACATTGGTGGAAATCCTCCCTCAAGGGGATGCAGGAGGTGATCAAAGCCGAAAGTAGACATACCTGATATTAGAGTTTGCCTGCTGGTGGTATCAATTGTAAATTGCTAAAGTGTCATGACAATTATTGGTATGTATGTGTGTATATTATTATTATTATTTGACACCTCCAGGGAGTCTCAGGACTCATCAAGGGAGGGCACCTGCTCTACAACTCTATCTCCACCACTGAATCACCATCTGACCACAACTACACCAATGCCATCTACTGCCGATCACCACTGGTATTTCTACAAACATCCTTGTCCATGGCGGGATTTGAGTCCACAGCCTTTTGGCTGGAGAGCAGATACACTATCCACTCGGCCAACCAGGCCAGCAATGTGTGTGTGTATGTGTGTATATTACGTGCAAATTATGAAATCGCACAATCCATGAACTGTATAGTATAACGCACTTGTACAGTTCGTGGAATGTGTAGAATTTTGCACAATTCATGAAATGAGCATTACGTTTTCTGCTCATTTCATGAACTGGGTGCATAGTAATAGCATCAGTGCATGATGTGCAGTTGAACAACATTACATCAGAATTCCTTTCATCGTATTTAGTAAGGTTAGTTTCTCATTGGTGTGAGTTGTAGGATCCACAGCTTATATAATATGTGACAATGAGGTTTTAAAGAGCATTTCTTATTGATTGGAGCAAGTGTGTGTGTGCAAGTTGCTGTGTTTTTAGAAGTTTTTTTGTAATAGTATTAGTCAAGTGTTACAGTAAATTTGTACAACATTACATCAGAATTCCTTTCGTTGTATTTAGTAAGGTTAGTTTCTCATTGGTGTGAGTTGCAGGACCCGCAGCTTACATAATATGTGGCGATTAATCACTATTAACTTAATAAAGTGATATTCCTTAATTATTGAAATCCTTAATTATTGTTTACTTATTAGTTGTAATGAAAGAAGTTTGGTAATATTTTTCTTGTATTTTGTCAAAGTGCATAATTATTTTTATGTAATATAAGTTTTTGAATTAAAACTATTTTATTACTCTTCACCCATTTATATGCTGTAACTATGCACCCAATTCATGAAATGAGCAGAAAACGTAATGCTCATTTCATGGATTGTGAAATATTCTACACATTCCACGAACGGTACAAGTGCGTTAGACAGTTAATGGAATGAGCTAAAATGTTGAGCATTCCATGAACTGTGCGATTTCATAATCTGTGCATAACATACTATTATACTCACACACACACCAATACCAGTATATATGTGTGTGTGTGTGTGTGTGTGCGCGCGCGTGTGTGTGTATACACACACACGGGGTGTCCCAATCAGGGTTTTCAATGAAATTTATTTTATGACATTTTGAAGCAGAAATGTACATGATATAGCATATATTATCAAAGTATAATGTCACACAATGTGTGCTCTATTTACAGTCCTACAGACATCAAACTTGAATTCCACCTCAGACCACACTTGGGTAAAGCATATCCATAGGAACTGCTTCTATGGTTGCCGTTATTCTATGGTGCAGGTGGACAAGAGACTGGATTTTTACTTGACAAGTCTTTTACATAGTCCCAAAAGAAGAAATCCATTAAAGTCAAATCAGGAGTGTGTGGTGACCTAGCAATGGGACCCCTATTCATTTTCCTGGGAATCAGTTGTTGAGCACAGTCTGCACAATAGCTCATAATGTGGCAAGGGGGGAGGGTGCCATCTTATTTGTAAATGAGACCCTCTCCACATTCTCAATCTGGGGAAACAAAGTTCTCTAGTGCATCTAGGTATGCCACACTCATAATCATCTCCTCATATAAAAAAATTCATGCACTGTGCTTTTAGGAATGTTTAAATGACAACTCGCACTACGAACCGAACATTTTGGACTACACTGGAAAGACAGCCGAATTAATTCCAAGTTTTCCACACTTGGTGTAGGCCTACTTGGTGAGTGTACTTTTAAAACACTTCCTGTTTCCCAGAACTGATGATGCCACTTAAGGATGTTGTCACTTGGAGCATTCCTACCATACTCTCATTTAATATTCCTTTAGACAGTTTTAATTAAGTAAGAATAACAGCAATCATTGAAGTAATTCCCATAGATATGCTTGCTGAGTGTGGTCTGAGGTGGAATTCCGTTTTGACGTCTGTAGGGCTGTAAATAGTGCACACATTGAGTTCCACTAACATGTAATCAAACTTGTGACACTGTACATTTCTGCTTCAAAATGTCTTAATATAAATTTCATTGAAAACCCCCAGAGTTATTTTCAGACACCCTGTGTGTGAGTGTATTATATAAACACACACACACATATATACCCACTGGGTCACAAACTAGTCTTTTTTTGTGTGATCATAACTTATTTATTATCTATTTTTTTTAACCTTATACTGGAATTAAAAAAAAGCTATCCATTGTTTCTCATTGAACTCTAATAATGTATTCTCCTGAATGCACTAATAGACGGGAGCAAACCCGCCTATGCTACCTGACTCCTATCTCATGATTCCTGCTTTGAATTATATTAACCAATCTCCTCTCTTCCTGATGATGCTCTTGTAACACGGGATGAATCAATATATTGGAGTTTAATAAATTTATTTTTCTATGCATGGGTCGGCCGTATATTTACCTGATTTATTAGACTACTGTTATAACCAAAAGGTAAAATTAAGTCAAGAAATGTCAGACAAACATTTATCATATCTGCAACAACAGCTGAATTTTATACGTGTATTTTAATCAAGGAATAAAAAATGGATTATGCCTGATGAAATTCAACTTTCTCATATCCTGATTATTCTTTCCGTTTAAAAGCAACACACACACACTAAAATATGTCAAGTTTAAATGATTAGTTGAAAATACTAAATAACTCACTTCGGTTATCATGAACAACAGTGGTTGTACTAGGGGTGGATACTGAAGTAGATAAAACCGGCGCAGCAGTCGAATATACAGTAATTTCCTCATTAGTTTTGCTGGAACTAGATTCAGAAGATGCAATTACGTGCATTAGAAGTGAAAGTAGAGTGAGAAAGCTGAACAATATGTTTGTTCTCATAGTAACAGGAACTAGATATTGTCTTGTCAATAAAATAAAACTACTACCAAATTTCGTAATATACTACACGATTTAACTGAAACTGTCAGCAGCATTAAAAGTTTACAATAAAATAAGAAATAAACACATTTCGCACAACACGCTATCTTACACTAGACACGATTACCTAGTACCCATTTCCCGTATCACATGATCACTGATGTAACACCTGGTGCTACAAAGAGTATTAAAAACAAAATAAATAAAAATTAAAAACAAACACTTTCTTAAAGGAGAGAGTAATGCGCATCGTATTTGTGCAAGAACGAAACAATATTTAAAAAAAAACATATTCCGCATATTAGCTGGGTTGCCATCCGTTATTTTCGAAATAATAATAAGCTAGTGTATAGAGTGATTTTATATTTAGCTAATTAAACTAAAACCATACTATACTTTATATTGATATATTATTAATTCCTAATAAGCAACACGTAGATACACTAGAAAATACTTAATTAAAATGTATTAATTACATATATTTCGATTTACTTATCATGGATTTTTGTCAGAAAATATTTGTAACTAATCCATCTTAATTAAATATTTTCAACTGTGTCTACGTGTCACTTATTAATAATGAATAACGCACAGTTATCTGTTAATAAACATAATTATTAATTGATTATTAAGCAGGCAAAGTGATCTCAGAAAACACATGGATGACATTAAAAAGGGCGAACTGAAGTATGCTTGTTATGGATGAAGCGAGATCTCCCAAATTATTATTATTAGATAGGGCTAAATGGCCTCGCCTACTCCCGTATACGGGAATAAAAAGGTGTTAGCTGATTTTTAGCTGATTATTATATAACGCGGTATGAGAGTGAAGAGTTTAGGAGGGCCATAATTGCAAATGACTTTATGCGTGGGTTATGCAGCATGAGTGGTGTGGAATTTGTGGACGTGTGGAGTGAGTTCGATGGGCGAAAGGATCTATATAAGATGGATGGTTTGCATTTGAATGGATTCGGTGTAAGGAGACTTGAAAAAGTGTTGCTGAATGACGTGGATGTGCAGAATCAGAGAAACTAGATTTATTAAGGGGGGGGGAGTAGATATACAGACCTTAGGGAGGCAGTTGAGTGTATCAATGAGTATAATATGCCCGAGCGAATAAGAAAGACAACAAATCAGAATGGGATAGTCAATATCAGGCATCAAGGTAGGAATGGGGATAACTGGGGTCTGCACTTCATGTATACTAATGCCAGTAGTATTAGGAACAAGAAGGCAGAATTTTTGGCCTTGGTTGGCACTTCCAGACTACAGGTTATTGGCATTAGTGAAACATGGCTGACTGAAGATGATATAGCTAGTGGGATTGAATGTGAGGGGAATAGTGTGTTCAGGAATGACAGAGAGAATAAAATGGGGGGAGGAGTATTATTGATGATAGCTGATGAGCTGTAGCAAAGGAGAATAGAAGTTGAATTGCATGATAGAGAAAAGAGCACATTTGAGGCCATTAGGTGTTAGATTGAGGCTAGCAGAACAAAATATACAATTGAGTGCTGCTATAGACCAGGTGATGGAAAAAATGGTGGAGATGGTATGCATAAGCAAATAGAAGAAATGAGGGTAATTATTATGGGAGATTTCAACTATGGTAGCATTGATCGGTGGGAGGAGAGGACACATGGGAGGAAGGAATTGAATTTTATGCAGTTATTAAGGGATAACTATCTGCAACAGCATGTAATGGAAAATACTAGGGGTCAGAGAGTGCTTGACCTAGTAATTACATCTGAGTATTTGACTGTAAGAATATGACCACATTGCCACGGTGAGAGTGATCATAGGGTCTTGACTTGGAAGGTGGCTAAAGGTGTGGAATTTACAATTAAGACAGGGTACATGTGGAATTATCGGGCTGGTAAGTATGACGAGCTTAAGAGTTTGATTGTTTCAGTGCCATGGCATGTAATACTGCAAGGGCTGGATGTTGATAGTGCATGGGAGGTGGTTAAGAAGTGTTTGTAGGAGCCAATGCCTCACTGTATACCTAGAGTCCGAATAATAAATCAAGTAGGGATTAAATGGATTAAATGACACCATTAAGCTTGAGCTGCAAAAAAAGAAACAACTGTGGAGGGAATTTAAGGAGAAAGGTGACCTGCAGGTACATGAACGTTATAAAGCCCAAGCCAGAAGGATATCGAGTGTGGCAAGAAAAGCAAAAAAGGATTACGAAAGAACATTGCCCATGCAGGCTAAAGAGAATCCTAAACAGTTTTTTCGATATGTTCCAAGTAAAATAAAAAATGTATATGGTAGAATGATTTTAAAGAATGTCGATGATAGGGAGGTAACCGAATCAGTTAATATAGTAGAATTACTGAGTGAGCACTTTGCAAGAGTATATCATCCAGGTGGTGATATTGCAGAAATGGAAGAACCAACAGCTTATACGGGAATTGTGGTTAATGAAGTGGAGGTGAATAGTCTATTATAAAACCTCAATGTTAATTCATCTGCAGGATTGGATGGTATATCACCTCGTGTAGTACGAGAAGCGGCTAAAGAATTGTCAGTGCCTTTTGGCCATTTTGCTTAATATGAGTCTCGGGTCTGGGTTAGTCCCAAGGGGTGGAAAGAGGGAAAAATCGTTTCACTGCATAAAGGAGGTTCCAAGACTGCTGTTGTAAATTACCGACCGATTAGCATATCAGGATTCGTTGTCAAGGCCTTGGAGAAATTAGTCAAGAAAATAATACAGTATTGGATAGATGAAAATGGGACATTGTATGGGGACAACATGGTTTTGTGAAGGGTAGATCATGCCTCAATAACTTGCTCACGTTTTATAACACACAGTGACGGCTGAACTGGATAAGGGTAATGGATTTACAGAGATTCTACTGGACCTTGCCAAGGCCTTTGACAGGATATCACACGGAACTCTAATCAGTAAACTGGAGCAGATGGGGATGGATATCGGGTTCATGAGATAGATAGATAGGAGTGTGGTTGATGGAGAGTTATCAGAGAGTGGTTTATTCAGGAGTAGAGTCCAAAAGACGGCCTATGACTAGTAGTGTGCTGCAGGGTTCTATTCTTGGACCACTACTGTTTAATTTGTTCATTAACGATGCATGGAAGGATCTGAAAGGAGCTGTGCGTCTGTTTGCAGATGATGCAATGTTAGATAGAGCAATAGTGAATGCTCAGAATGTCAAAATTTTACAGGATGATTTGGATAGTTTGGATGACTGGGCTAAGGAGAATGGATGTCAATTTAATGTGGAAAAATGTAAGGTTTTACATTTTCGGGTGAAACGATTGGCAGCAGTATATCACATTAGTGGAACTGTACCGTACGAGATTGATAAGACCAGGGATTTGGGAGTGTTGGTGGATAGGGAGTTGACGTTTAGGGGGTACATCGCAAAAGTGGCAAAACCAGCTCATCAAATCAGTTGGTTGCTGAAAAACACTTTAACGAGCAGAGACAAACAGGTTATTGTTCCTCTGTCGCCCCTCTAAGGCTACTGTGCCCAGATATGGGCGCCAGTGTTCCTTCTCGATGGGGAGGAGGTGGAGAGGATCCAGAGACGAGTGACCAAGATAATAGCAGGATTATGGAATGAACCTTATGAGAACAGGTTGAAGATTTGTGGGTTGCAGAAATTGGTTGATAGGTGATATGATTGAGACATTCAAATTACTGAAGGGTTTCTATGAGATTAATTCAGAAGATATTTTTAAGAATAGACTGGTAGTGGGAGGGCTAGGGGCATCCATGGAAGCTTGGTAAGAGTGTGGTTAGCAAGGGTGTTAGAGCTAGGTTTTTTACTTCGAGAGTGGTAAATGAGTGGAATAAGTTGCCAGAGTCTGTTGTGGGTGCTATGACTGTAAATGAGTTCAAGGTGAAGTATGATAGATAATGTGTTAATATTGAATAGTTGTCCTTGACATGATGTTAGGCCTCCTCGATGAGTCTAAGGACTCCTTGGAGCTGCCCGTAATAATAATAATAATAATAATAATAATAATTATTATTATTATTATTATTATTATTATTATTATTATTATTATTATTATTATTATTATTATTATTATTATTATTATTATTACGTGACATCTGCAAGGAGTTCAAAGACTCATCGAGGGAGGGCACATACTTTACAACTTTCTGTCTCCACCACTCACAATTCACCAAATACAATATGTGTGCTGAAATTCAATATATGCTAATAATAATTATAGAGAAAATCGTAAAGATCTATGTAATAAATAAGATAAGTATATAAATAAATATATAAATACACTGCTTGAAAAGAAGTAAACAGACAGAAATGGTAACAAGTTAATAAGATGTAGGTCCTCCTTTTGCTGCGAGGACTGTACCAATCCTACATGGAATATTTTCCACTACGGTACGGTAGCAATCATTGAAAATTTTGGACCCTTCTTCCTGTAGGCATATAATGAGGTCTTGGAGTGATGTGGGGATGACATCCGTACACTTAACCCGCTGCTTCAGTTCATTCCACAGATGTTCGATAGGGTTGAGATCTTGGTTCCGTGGAGACCAGTCAGATGTGGTGATTTCGCAAGTGGGGTGATGTCCACAGACCATGCAGAAGGCTTATGACATGGTGCATTGGCTTGCTGAAAGAGGTTGCAGTTCCTTGGAAACAACACAAAGTAGGAAGCATTGCATTGTCCAGTATGTTCAGATGCCTCTTGGAGTTAAATGTTCATGGCATTATGAACAGAGACCAAAATAGAAAATTCAGGCCATGCAATCACTGCCACCTCTGAATTTCATAGCTCAGGTTATGCACTCTAGTAAGACAGGTACACCGGACATCGGTCGCATCCAGAACCCTTTATCTGCTCGATAGAAGGTATAGCGTGATTAACTACTCCATAAGGCTGATGAGAGCAGATAAATTGCAACCAAAAAGAATAGGAGACAGGCGGGAGAGTGGCTGTTCACTTGAAGCAATCTGGTGTGAGATCAAGGGCAGAAAGACAAGATATACATTTGGTTGTTGCTATAGGCCACGGAGTTCCACAGATGATCTGGAAGACAGCCATCGCCAAATTAGTATAGTGGGTATGGGTCAAATGATTATTATTATAGGGCATTCATCCATGGTGATATAGACTGGAAGAAAGAAAGATCACTAGGCAGGAAGGAAATAGAATTTATACACCTGCTGAGAGATAATTACTTAAGGTAGCATGCGATTGAGGGGGACTAGGGATGGGAGAGTATTGGACCTGGTCACAGGATCAGAACAGCTATCCATGATCATGGTGATAACATTGCCTCCAATTGGTGAAAGTGACCATGAAATCTTAACTTGTAAAACATGAGGAATATTCTATTAAGAAGGGATATTTATGGAACTACAGGGCAGGTAATTTTGATACGCTTAGGAAGAAGTGTAAATCTGTACCATGGCATAAAACACTGCAGGATAATGATGTTAGTAGTGCATGGGATATAGTTAAGAGCCGTCTAGAAGAAGCAGTGTTAAATTGTATACCTCAGGTAAGGAGGGTTAATCAGATGGGAGTTAGATGGATGAGTAATATCATTAAGCACGAGTTGCAGAAGAAGAAAATGCTGTGGAGGGTATTAAACAGAAAGGTGACCAGCAAACTCATGAACAGCACAAGGCTCAGGCAAGAAAGGTGACTAGCATGACAAGGAAAGCAAAATCAAATTATGAGAAGAATCTAGCCAAGCAGGCCAAAGAAAATCCCAGAGTTCGTTTGTTATGTGGCATGTAAGGGAAAGAATGAATATAAGAAAATGCAGTTTTGTTTTGATTGCCTTGCGTATTTTAGTGCGTCTATTTTTGGTGTGTTATAACGTTTAATTTGACAAAACACGTTACAGATAAATATGGCACCTGTGCGTAGGAAAATGGCGGCCAGTAATGAAGGTTCGCCATCGTTATCAAAGAACGGTAGCATAAAAGAAATGAGTCAGTGTACTAGCTGTGAAATGTACGCTTTGCGGAGTGCGGTCGGAGTGTGGTTAGATGATGATAAAGGATTGAATGGGTGTAGAAAATGTAGGGAGAATGCGGAATTGAAGCGTATTTCGGATCGTGAGTGTGATATTTTTGTCAACCTTCAGAATGAAGGAAATAGGGATATGACAAGAAACGGCAAGGTTGTACATGAAAATTGTGAGAGTGTGAATGTAGAAAGTGTGAATGATAGTATAAATGGTTTCTCAGAGAACAAAAAAGATGAGATAGATGCATTGAGTGAGATCGCGTTGTTGAATAGTGCGATAGAAAGAGCAAAACAGCAGCTAGAGTGCATGAACAAAAGTAGACTGAATGAACCAACCAATAATAAAAGATATGACAGGAAAAATAGACGTATGAATGTGAACATGAACAAAATGAAGGATAGAGTGCTGTATGGAGACTCGTTAGTACGAGGTGTGTTAGTAGAGGATTTGACAAAATCGTACCAAACTGGTGCGACCATAAAGGACGTAACTGCGTCTATTAGAGAGCAAAAGGAAAAGGTGAGAGAAATGATTGTTGTGGCAGGTACGAATGATTTGAAAGGAGATAAAATGGAAATGATAGAAGACCTGAATGAATTGTTTGAGGTAGCAAAAGAAAAGAGTGAGAGAGTTAGAATGATTAGTCTTTTGCCACGGTATGACAGTGAAATGTTTAAAAGGAGGGCCATAATTGCAAATGACTTTATGCGTGGGTTATGTATGACGAGTGGTGTGGAATTTTTGGATGTTTGGAGTGAGTTTGATGGGCGAAAGGATCTATATAAGATAGATGGCTTGCATTTGAATGGTTACGGTGTAAGAAGACTTGAGAAAGTGTTGCTGAATGTAGTGGATGTGCAAATTCAGGGAAACTAGATTTGTTAGGGGGGGGTAGAGATACAGTCCTTATGGAGGCAGTTGAATGTAAGAATGAATATAATATGCCAGAGCAAATAAGGACAACAAATCAGAGTGGGATAGTTAATATAAGGCATCAAGGTAGGGTTGGGGCTAATGGGGGTCTTAAATGCATGTACACTAATACTAGGAATATTAGGAACAAGAAGGAAGAGTTTTTGGCCATGGTTGGCACTTCCAGACCACAGGTTATAGGTATTAGTGAAACATGGCTGACTGTAGATGATATAACTAGTGGGATTGAATGTGATGGGTATAGTGTGTTCAGGAATGACAGAGAGAATAAAATGGGGGGAGAAGTATTGTTGATGATAGCTGATGAGCTCCAGCCAAGGAGAATAGAAGTTGAATTGCAGGATAGAGAAAAGAGCACATTTGAGGCCATTTGGTGTGAGATTGTGGCTAGCAGAACTAAATATACAATTGGGTGCTGCTATAGACCAGGTGATGGAAAAGATGGTGGTGACAGTATGCACAAGCAAATAGAAGAAATGGGTGGAAGGAGGGTGATTATTATGGGAGATTTCAACTATGGTCGCATCGATTGGAGTGAGGAGAGGACACACGGGAGGAAGGAACTGGATTTTATGCGGTTATTAAGGGATAACTATCTGTGACAGCATGTAATGGAAAATACTAGGGGTCAGAGAGTGCTTGACCTAGTAATTACATCTGAGGATTTGGCTGTAACCAATATGACCACATTGCCACCAATCGGTGAGAGTGATCATAGGGTCTTAACTTGGAAGGTGGCTAAAGGTGTAGAATTTTCAATTAAGACAGGGTACATGTGGAATTATCGGGCGGGAAAGTATGACAAGCTTAGGAGTTTGATTGGTTCAGTGCCATGGCATGTACAACTGCAAGGACTAGAAGTTGATAGTGCATGGGAGGTAGTTAAGAAGTGCTTGCATGAAGCAATGGATGACTGTATACCTAGAGTCCGAATAATAAATCAAGTAGGGGTTAAATGGATGAATAACACCATTAAGCTTGAGTTGCAAAAAAAGAAACAACTATGGAGGGAATTTAAGGAGAAGGGTGACCGGCAGGCACATGAACGGTATAAAGCGCAGGCCAGAAGGGTGACGAGTGTGGTAAGAAAAGCAAAAAAGGATTACGAAAGAACATTGGCCATGCAAGCTAAAGAGAATCCTAAACAGTTTTTTAGATATGTAGCAAGTAAAAGGAAAAATGTATATGGCAGATTGATTTTAAAGAATGCCGATGGTAGGGAGGTGACTGAATCAGTTGAGTTACTGAGTGAGCACTTTGCAAGAATATATCATCCAGGTGGTGACATTGCAGAAACGAATAAACCAGTAGATTATACGGGAATTGTGGTTAATGAAGTGGAGGTGAGTAGTCTATTGCATAACCTCAATGTCAATACATCTGTGGGATTGGATGGTATACCAGCTCGTGTTGTACGAGAAGCAGCTAAAGAATTGTCAGTACCCTTGACCATTTTGTTTAATTTGAGTCTCGGGTCTGGGTTAGTCCCGAGCGGGTGGAAAGAGGGGAAAATAGTTCCACTGCATAAAGGTGGTTCCAAGACTGCTGTTGTAAATTACCGACCGATTAGCATATCAGGAATCATTGTCAAGGTGTTAGAGAAAATAGTCAAGAGGAAAATACAAGATTGGATAGAAGAAAATGGGATACTGTATCGGGGACAGCATGGTTTTGTGAAGGGTAGGTCATGCCTCAGTAACTTGCTCACGTATTATAACACTGTGACGGCTGAACTGGATAAGGGTAATGGGTTTACGGTGATTCTGCGGAACCTTGCCAAGGCCTTTGACAGGATTCCACATGGAATTCTAATCAGTAAATTGCAGCATATGGGAATGGACATGGGGTTGGTGATATGGATAGGAGGGTGGTTGACGGAGAGATATCAGAGAGTGATTTACTCGGGAGTGGAGTCCACAAGACGGCCTGTGACTAGTGGTGTGCCACAAGGATCTGTTTTTGGACCACTGCTGTTTAATTTGTTCATAAATGATATAGGAAATGATCTGAGAGGAACAGTTCATTTGTTTGCGGATGATGCGAAGTTGGGTAGGGCAATAGTGAATGCAGATGACGTCAAAATTTTGCAGGATGATTTGGATAGATTGGAGGTCTGGGCTAAGGAGAATGGATGTCAGTTTAATGTGGCAAAATGTAAGGTTATGCACTTTGGGGTGAAAAGATTGGCGGCAGATTACTGCATTGGTGGAACCCTGCTCCAGGAAATTGATGAGGCACGAGATTTAGGAGTGTTGGTAGATAAGGAATTGAAATTTAGGGGACACATTGCAAAAGTGACCAAAACAGCTCATCAAATCACTTGGTTGCTGAGGAATACGTTGACAAGCAGAGACAAGCAGGTTATTGTTCCTCTGTATCGAGCCTTGATAAGACCCCATCTAGACTACTGTACTCAGATTTGGTCACCTAGGTTTCTTCTTGATGGGGAGGAGGTGGAGAGGATCCAGAGGCGAGTGACCAAGATGATAGCAGGTCTGTGGAATGAACCGTATGAGAACAGGTTGAGGATTTGTGGGTTGCAAAAATTGGTTGATAGGCGGAGGAGGGGAGATATGATCGAGACATTCAAATTACTGAAGGGTTTCTATAAAATTAATTCAGAAGATATTTTTGAGAACAGGGCTAGTTGTGGGAGGAATAGGGGACATTCATGGAAACTGGGCAAAAGTGTGGTTAGTAAAGGTGTTAGAGCTGGGTTCTTTACTTTTAGAGTAGTGAATGAGTGGAATGCGCTCCTGAGTCTGTAGTGGATGCTGTGACAGTGAATGAGTTTAAGGCGAGGTATGATAGATACTGTATGAATGTCAAATAGTTGTGATGAATATGATTTGGGGCCTCCCTCGATGAGTCTAATGACTCCCTGGAGTTGCCCGTAATAATAGTAATAATAATAATAATAGTAATTAACCTTATAGTGATTGATAATGATCACGAGGTGACTGAAGCAGATAAAGTAGTCGAGTTACTAAGTGACCACTTTGCAAGGATATGTCATCCTAGTGAGGTTACTGCTTTAGCATATGTGACTAACACTAATGCAGGAACAGAGATGGATGAATTAGAGGTTCTCAGAATATTGCAGAATCTCAATGTAAATACAGCTGTGGGATTAGATGATATATCAGCTTGGATTTTGTGAGAATGTGCAAAGAAAATGGCAATTCGTCTGACTAGGCTCCTTATTAATTCTCAGCACTAGTAGTTCCAAGGGAGTGGAAAGAGAACAAAATAATTTTCTTGCATAAGGGAGGTTCTAAGACTGCAGTAGCAAATTATAGGCCAGTCAGTATCTCAGGTGATGTGGTGGTAAAAGCACTAGAAAAATTGGTCAAAAAGAGAATTCCTTTTGAGAATTCAAGACTGAGCATCTGCAGTGATCGCCAATACATGATACCCGTGATCTCCTCTGGCAAGCCTCGGGAAAACAGCACTCGGTCTGCCCGAGCACTACTTCGTTTGCCTTGCGTTCAGAGCGGCTCTGATTCCCGAGAGCCAGACGGTATTCCCACCTTATGTGACCGCTAATTCATAAGTAGTATAGAAATAGAAAACACGACACCAAATAAATAAGAAAATGAATTTTAATCAGGAAAAGATTTTTGGAAATTTTTTTTCTTTTTCTTTGGTCATGTTTCACGTTAAATAATTCCCAATGTGATTAATGTAAAGATTGAATAACAAATAACTGAATAGCAAACTTAAAGCATCATGGAGTATCCATTATCTTTATTTAACTCAATTGTAGCATTATTATGAAAAGTAAGCAAATTTCTTAAACATGACTTTCCCATAGCGAATCATGCTCTTCATTATAAAGTATAGATTATCTGTCAATCAAATGCTGCATGCGATTTCTTATCGACTTTTCCAAAATCTTCACCAACATTCTAGAGATACTGATAACTCAATGTTGCTACACATCAGTCTTTGCATCATTCTTGTGCAATTGGATTATCATTCATTCTTTCCACTCTTCCAGTTCTAATATCTCCTCCTCATGTACTGATTTTTTTTTTTTTTAATTCACTAAAGCATCTCGTTTCTTAGGTCCAAACCGACCATGACTCTGTAGACGTCCAGCTAAATCTGGATACGATTCTGTAAATACCTATTTAATAACATGGATAAGAAGTGCAATTTGGTCCCACTATTTATTTGAGGTATAGCCTTAACTAAATACGTTTCATTTATTAAATGCCTTATGTATTATGATATCAACTAGCTAAATAGCAACTAAATGTCTGATTTATGTATGGAATACTAAATACCGTTTAAAAGCAAAAATCAAAATATATACACGAAAACACAAGTTAAAAATATTATTTATTAAATATACTGCCATGTGTTTCAGTCTGAAACTAACAGACCTTCCTCAGTGGCTTAAAAAACATTTGTTACAAGGTAGAATGCAAACAATTGATTTATTCGAAATTGAACGAGCCGCGTGATGTTAAATTGCGAATAGCGTCATGCTTTCACTGAAGAATGGTTAATCATAACAATATAATAAAAATATCATCAGATAGATATATAGTATCTAGATGGTTTCTTCAGACCTTATGTCTTTATAAAATATCATTCTTGGTCTCAATAGTAAAAAAAAACAAAAAAAAAACTTTGATGTGTTATTTGAATCAAACTTTCCTATTTTTTTGATAAAGATAAGCAGTCATTCCAATTCAACTTGAAGCTGTGAAACTGCAAGGCCTCAGTACTCTCCTTAAATAAGCGTTCGATTTTGTGCTGACATCTATATAGAAGGCATGTTTCAGGCCAAAGAATGTTTTGGTCTGCCTCTATTCAATGTTGAACTCCAGACATTGGATTTTTTGTGGAAAATATGTGATTGATTTACTAAAATAAAGAGCCAAAAGGCTTCACTTTGGCGATGTAAATTTATAAAAATTAAGGGGATATTAAATCCAGCATTATTTGAAAGCCGAATATAGAAACTATAAAAGTTTCGTATGAAATTGGAATAGAGAGTTTATTACGAGCTGGCCTAGCCGGACCTTATAGGAGAGATGATCACTGCCCAAGTGTCCATATATTCCCCTCCTATTGTTCATTTTGAAAAGGTTTCATTGGCCTGACAGCTGTTTTGAGTTTATTGCTTCATCCTCGGAGACCACTGTTTAAGTAAAGGGTCATTCTAAAAATTAGTCGATCTCCAGGACCACCCCCTACGAGTGACCGAAAGATCGTCCAAATCAGCGTTGGTTCCACTCAGTGACAGACTCACCCTACCACTGAGCAGAACTGCTCATATTCCAGGTAAAAGCATCCACTGACAAAGCCCTCCGCAATGGGCCACACCAGAAAGCACTTTCCCTGGAGGCTTAAACTGCTCTCCAAAGGGAAACCCCCGAAATCTTAAGCTCCCCATCACCGGGAGCTAGATTTGGAAGAAACCTTAAGAGAGCAGAAACTCTCAGTACTAAGGAACTTGGAACATTGGAGAGGTGCATTTTTCGTAAGCGAACTCTCGGTCGGTGAGTAAAAGTATTTACTAAAATAAAGAGCCAAAATGCTTTACTTTGGCTTTACAATTAGTCTTAGTTCGTCGAATTAAACACTTCATGATTCCAGCCTTTTGTGAAGGATGGTGTGTAGATTATTGAAGAATGTAACGTCAGTGAAAGTGGGTTTTCTATAAACTGATGTTGTTAAATTACCTGATAGTGAGCCGATGAGAATGTCTGAAAACAATCATTTGTTCTCTTTCAATTTCCATCGTGAATTTGATAAGAGGATGTGAAGTATTTATATTGGCTAGAAACGTTGGTAAGGTATCTGTATTGTGAGGCACACTGCAAAAATGTCATCTATATATATCTAACAGTTGTAACAACTGTTTTTTAAGCCACTGACGATGGTCTGTTAATTTCAGGCTGAAACATATGGCAATATATTTAATAAATAATACTTTTACCTTATGTTTTCCTGTATATATTGTATAGAACTATGGCACAACTTTCTCTAAAAACAAAAATCAAAACGTAACAACGTTTTTTTTTTCTTCTTTTATTTCAAATCATGTCGTTCTGGATCATTATAATCCAGCTATTCTGTACTGCTATTTTCTTTCGGGAAGAACTTGAAACGCCTAAACAACCAGAACCGGTGTGGTGGATATTGCATTGCTTCTCGAATAGAAGCGTTCCTCCGTATGATAGAAGGAAAATCAAATACCTCTCGTGAACCAATAGACAGGCAACAGTATCATGTGATCATGTGTGCAGCTGCCTATGGTGTCGTTTCCTACGTTAGGATTGGCTGAACAAATCATTAAAATCGTTCGCTTAGACGCCAGATTTGTTAGATTTACGTCAATGCATTGATTGTAAAAAACAAAACACCAAAGAAATTTGAAGCACAAAAAAAAAAAAAAAAAAAAAAACTACAGTGTACCAGCTCAGACTTTACCTGGATAAACAAGGTCCATCTTCTCAACTGAGCTATCAGCACCAGTCAGCGCTTGAAAGAAGTGCAATAACATTAAAATTAGGGTGGCGCATACTATCAGTATCAGTAGAAATGTGAAAAAGCCATATTTTGCAGGTACATACTTTGTGTATGTACTGCAAAATATGTACATACTTTTCAGGTACATACTTTGTGTATGTACCTGAAAAAGCCATATTTTGCAGGTACATACTTTGAAACTAACAGACCTTCCTCGGTGGCTTAAAAAACATTTGTTACAAGGTAGAATGCAAACAATTGGTGGAAATCTTGAAGGCTAGACTTGCTATCAGGCTAATGCGACTTTAAAATGAAAAAAGTCTGCACATTATCTCCAGCGTTATTCGTCATCATCATCAATATGAATCACATTATGAAGGAAAATGGCATCCATATTGATGATAATGAATAATGCTGGAGATAATGTGTAGGCTTTTTTCATACCATTTTCATCAGACCATCTTCCTGTACTTATCTGAATTCTAACTGCTGACTTGCAACTCAAATATAGACTCTGCGGTGCTCGATATAAATATTAATGGAATATTTATATCGAGCAAAGGGTAATTAAGGCCTCTGATGGTGCACTTTTAACAACCGAGAAGGATATCCTCCACAGATGGAGGGAATACTTTGAGAGCCTTCTTAACCCAGGTGGCCCAGCAGTTGTGGACATCCAAGAGGTGCAGATCGGGGCAATGACTAGTCTCACAGCAGAAGAGGTCCATTTAGCAATAAAATCGCTAAAATCGGGCAAGGCTGCTGGCGATGATGAAATTCGGCCCGAAATGCTAAAAGCTTTAAATCGAGACGGTGTTCTCTGGCTGACTCGAGTGTGCCAGGCTGCTTGATTATCTGGGCGAGCACCAAAGCAATGGCAGACAGGCATAATAATACCAGTCTTTAAGAAGGGAGACCAGAAGGATTGCAGTAACTATCGTGGCATCTCTCTGCTCAGCCTGCCTGGGAAAGTGTATGCTAAGTGTTTGGAAAGACGGTGCAGGAGCATAGTTGAGTCAAAGTTCCAGGAAGAACAATGTGGCTTTCGTCCTGGTAGAAGCACAACTGACCAAATCTTCACTTTAAGCCAAGTCTTTGAGAAATCTTGGGAATATGCCAAGAATGTCTACACATGTTTTGTGGACTTGGAGAAGGCATATGACCGGGTTCCTCGGGATAAGCTTTGACAAGTAGTACAGGAGTGTGGAGTGGATGATCAACTATTAGCTGCCATCAAGTCCCTGTATGAATGCCCAGAGTTTTGTGTCAGGGTAAACAGCACAAAGTCTGAACCTTTCACAGTCTCCGTTGGCCTCCGCCAAGGGTGTGTTCTGTCACCTCTCCTTTTCATAATATTTATGGACTGGATTGATAGGCACAGCCGAGGCAGTGAGTGTGTCAGAAATGGAAAATGTAGCATTGGACGTCTGCTTTTTTGCAGATGACCTAGTTCTGCTTAGCTCTTCCACAGATGACCTCCAGCGGACCCTGGATAGGTTTGTAGCTGTTTGTGCAGACGCCGGAATGAAGATCAGTGTGGCCAAAACTGAAACATTTGTGGTATCCAGACGACCATCCTAGTGCACTCTGAATGTAAGTGGAGTCCCAATGAGACAGGTGGAGAAGTTTAAATACCTTGGGTCCATATTCACGAATGATGGAAAATGGGACGTAGAGCTAGATACTCGAATTGGCTTAGCAAGCTCAATATTGCGGGAGCTTGGCCGTTCAGTAGTATTGAAGCGGGAGTTAAGCCAGAAGGCAAAGCTGGCTGTCTTCAATACAATCTATGTCCCCATCCTCACCTATGGTCATGAGAGTTGGGTAATGACCGAAAGAATGCGGACACGAATCCAAGCGGCTGAAATGAGGTTCCTTCGAGGGGTTGCGGGGGTGACAAAACTCGACAGAGTCAGAAGCTCTGCAATTCGGGAAACCTTCAATACTCAACCGCTGCTTCTCCGTGTTGAGAGATCACAGTTACGCTGGTACGGGCACCTGGTCAGAATGCCACAAGAGAGGCTCCCTCAGCAGGCCCTCTTTACCAAGCCAGAGGGTGGGAGGCCACGTGGAAGGCCAAGGACTCGCTGGATAGATTATATCCAAAACCTTGGGTGGACGCGTTTGGGAATCCCACCAGAACACCTGAATTTGGTGGCAGAGGATCGTGACCATTGGAAGTTCCTCTTGCAGCTTTTGTCCCCACAACCCAATTAGGAAGAGTGGGCCTTGAAGATGTATGTATGTATGTATGTATTTATATTGAGCACTACAGATTCTATAATATAAATATTCTCTCCTTCTTCTCTTCTGCTCATGGCAGGTTGAGTTCCTCAAAGACGAATTTGTCATTTTTTCTGTCTGCGTCTTTTTATGAAGTTCTATTATGGAGTTTAAGTGGGTGTTTTCTTTAATCTTGTTAATCCATTTCTTTCTTAGTCTTCCTCTGCTGGGCTGTCCTTCAATTCTATCATTTAATAATGTGATTGTTAGTCTTCCTCGGTTCATTCTTGAAACATGTTCAAACCAGCTTAGTTGGCTCTTTTTTAGTGCCGTAATTATTGTTTCTTTCAAGTTAAGTTCTTCTCTGACTTTTTCATTTGTTTTTCTTTCTGTTCGGTGTGTTCTATTAATTTTTCTTAGGCATTTCATTTCAAAAGCATTGAATTTATCTGTTTCTTTTTTTCTTAAGATTCAGCACTCTGAGCCATTACGGAATTATCATTGTTTTATGTATCTTTGAGTTATTGCTTAATATTTTATTCTTCCATAATTTCTGTCGTCTGCCCATTGTTATCCAAGAAGTAGTAGACGAAGGACTACAGATGTGTGAAGGCATAACTATAAATATGCCTTCACACATCTGTAGAAATACAAAATATATATATATGGATGAAATATAACACATTTAAAGTAGGCTGATGACATAGTTATCACTACAGACAGCTAAGAAAAATTAGAAAATATCCTGACCAAGCTCAAACAAGTAACAATGATATGAAAATCAATTTAATAAAACAAAACTAATGATAATAGGAAGAAAAAAGGAAGAAATCCAAGTGAAAATAGGAAACAATAATATAGAACAAGTAAAGCAGCTCAATTATCTAGGATCAATGATCACTGAAGATCTGGACTATTCCGAAACCATCAAACACAGAATCAATGGTTTCGGAATAGTCCAGATCTTCAGTGATCATTGATCCTAGATAATTGAACTGCTTTACTTGTTCTATATTATTGTTTCCTATTTTCACTTGGATTTCTTCCTTTTTTCTTCCTATTATCATTAGTTTTGTTTTATTAAATTGATTTTCATATCATTGTTACTTGTTTGAGCTTGGTCAGGATATTTTCTAATTTTTCTTAGCTGTCTGTAGTGATAACCACAGACAGCTAAGAAAAATTTTGTCATCAGCCTACTTTAAAT
The DNA here is from genome assembly GCF_054136105.1 of Typopeltis vanoorti. Taxonomy (NCBI): domain Eukaryota; kingdom Metazoa; phylum Arthropoda; class Arachnida; order Uropygi; family Thelyphonidae; genus Typopeltis; species Typopeltis vanoorti. The sequence continues at coordinate 30,175,605 of NC_143549.1, forward strand.
GTGTTATATTTCATCCATACATATATTTTGTATTTCTACAGATGTGTGAAGGCATATTTATAGTTATGCCTTCACACATCTGTAGTCCTTCGTCTACTACTTCATTCACGTACAGCAAATCATAGTGAATTACATAAACATAGAAACAGATCAAATAGCAATTAAAAAAGAAGTTATGCAAGGCTGCCCATTGTTACCATATTTACATAACTTCTTATTTAATTGCTATTTGATCTGTTTCTATGTTTATGTAATTCACTATGATTTGCGTTTCTGAATAGTAATTCTTGATGCAATTTAACAGGTATTTGTCGAACCTTCTGTTTTCTAGAATTTCAATGAGTTTGAGTTTGCTTCAGTTTATTGAATCAAAATCTTGTTTGAAGTCGATAAAACAGCAGTAGAGTTTTTTTTTTTTTGTCTCTCATAAGATTTGATAATCTGTTTAATGTGAAAATTGCATCTGTTGTACTTCTGCTATTTCTAAATCTCTTTTGCTCTTCATCCATCTGTTCTTCATAGGAATGTTTAACTGTGTTTTGAAGAATTCTGATGAATATTTTATAGCAATGGCTTTAGAAGGGTGATAGGGCTACAGTTTTTGCAGGATCTGACATTACTTTATTTATTTATTTATTTTGTAGATCAGTATGATCTGACCTATTCTCCATTCTGTTGGTAAATTTCCTTTCTTTAGTATTTTGTTAAACACTTTCCTTAGGAAATTTCTTATGCTTCTCTCCATCCTTTTTTTTCTAGAAGTTCTTTTTGAATGTTGTCTATGCCTGGTGCTTCATTATTTTTCATTTGTTTGATTGCTTTATGTATTTCTTCATTTAGGATGCCTTTTGTGTCAGACGTTTCTACTGGGTTGAAGGCGTCAAGATCTATGTTTTCTTCAGCTGCAAATGTTTCTTTAAAATGATTAGTCCATATTTCTTTAATTGTTTCACGGATACTTGTTGTTCCATCTTTTTGCAATATTAAAACTGGGTTGGTGAGTATGTTCTAGTTATCTCTTATAACTATTTCATAAATGGTCTTTTGTATGCTTTTTCGCATATTCCTGCTTATCCTTCTAAATATGTGATTTTTGCTAATCTGCATTTTTTATCTATTTCTTTTTTCAATTCTTTGTATAATATTCTATTTTCTTCATTATCTTCTTTTGATACGTTAGTTTTGGATATTCTTTTTTTCTCCCATAAGTCCAAAATCTCTGGTGTAAGCCAATCTGTATTTACTCTTGTCTGGAATGTTTCCATTTCTTATTAACGATTATATAGTCTATACAGTTTTTGATTTCATTGTTTGGTTATGTCCAGGTATATTTGTGTTGTGGCCTGTGGTAGAATAAGGTATTTGTGATTAACAGTTGATTTATTTTGCAAACATTAATCCAGTCCTCTCCTCTTTCATTCATCTCTCCCATTTTCCCATTACTTCTGCTTTATCCTCAGAGTACCGACTGATCTTTGCATTAAAATCTCCTATAATAATCAGGATATCTCTTGTACTTGTTCGCCTAATTTCTTCTTGCAGTAGTTCAAGAAATTGGCCATATTCCTGCTCTTCATGCGATTGGTCTCGGGCTTTGAAGCCATTTTTATAATGATTAGTGCTACACCTTCTCTTTGATGTTATCTTACCTTCCTGAGTAAAATATGTTTGCGTTTGTTTATGTCGATTTTTCCCTTGCCTATCCAGTGGATTTCTACAACTCCCACTCTTTTCCATTTAAACAGTTCAAATTCTCTTTCTATCAGTTTTAATTTTCCAGGTTTGTACAACGTTCTGATATTGATCGTTGAAATATTATATATGCAGTTTGCGTTCCACATAACTGTCTTCTCGTTTATGCTATGTGACTTGAGGTAGGCCCGTCGGCTATCCCTTACGCAGTAGCATTATTTCTGCTTCTGTTTGCTGGCTGATTCATCTTTGAAGATTTTAGGCAATTAATGCAGCTGGCTTGCCATTCGTCTGCTGCATACCTATTGGTCAGCGAGAGGTATTTCATTTCCCTCGTACCGCCCATTTCTGGGAGGCATTCCCCGATACGCCACCTGGGGACGGGCTTTCTAGGGGTTACAGGCGTTCCCCGAAAGAATATAAATATTCTATAATATTTATAACAGTGGATGTTATAAAGGATACTACAACGGGAATTTAAATTCAAGGTACTAGAATCCATATTCAGATTTACAGATCGTATAGTAATTACTAAAGAATATGAAAGAGAACTAAAAACACAGTTTTGAAGTTAAGTGAAGAAAGAAAGAATGAAATACCGATTGTAAATTAAATGAAAGAAATTATAAGGATGGTATTTTTCGGGAAGAAGCGAATAAAGATCAATGGACAGCAGGTGAAAGAAGTTAGGAGTTTGATGTACCTATGGAACAACAGGACTTATCATTTAGACTGTAAAGAAAATAAGGTGTCGAATTACAAAAGCAACCTACGTTAACCGCCACGACTGTACAATTCAGAGTTGCTTGAGATTAATGAACAAAGAGCTCTTACATGTGCTTAGCAGATAAATTCTCATGTTTATAAAGAATATAAAATTTACATAGTCCTTGATGGCGCAGTCGTTAACTAATATAATTTTTTCAAGGACTACTAAACATGAGCATCAGCAATCTAAATTGAAGATTTGCCCTCAACTAGAGGTTTTCCTTATTTTACGACACTAGCACGTATAAGGGTAGAGCTTACGATATTGAGGAGGGGGGGGGTAAGTTAAGCGTACTAAAAAAAAACAGCTAACGCCTTTTTATTCCCGTATACGGGTATTAGGCGAAGCCATTTAGCCCTATCTAACTTTTGGAGACTGAGTGGGCAGTTCAATCTCCACTGGTACCCAATCAGAGATAGATGGCCCAAGGCTATCACTAATTAAGCGGTACACAGTGAAGAGAGACGGCTCAAATGTGCCGCCATCTCGTGGTCCCTAACCCTAACACAATATATTTAATGTCTGTGGGTTCTACGGTCGATTTTCTTGAGTTTACAGGATGAAAAACCCTAGTTTCCGGGAGGAAAAACCCGCTTGCCCGTTCCAGAGATCGACTAACTCAGGAACCGGTCGAAAAAAGGCTTAGAAAAATTTCCTCTAGTCGCCGACTAGACTCGAAACCAAGTCTTCCTTCGTGCGGCGAAGCGCCGTGGTATGCAAACGCCACATCCACTGAGTTTATTTGTATCAACAACAGCAGCTGTGTACATTTAAAAATAAATATATATACAGCTATTTACAATTTGTACATAGGCTGCTAATTCTATTAGGCATTTTCATTTATTCGTTACAATATACTTATGACACCTGTTTTACAATCACTGTTTAAATAAGATACAACATGTCACATGCTCAATTTCTATTTTCCTTATTGTCCTATTGAATTGTTTGAGCTGTTATTTTTGTTGGTATATGTTACATAGTGATTTCAGTCTATTTATAAGTTCCATTATCAGATCAGTCTATTCTCGTTTATATATATATATATATACATATACATCTACATACATATATACATACATATACATGTTAGCATTGACATTTTCCATATGTACAATTCGTTTTACATATATCTTCATTTTATATCTTTGTTCACGTATTTTAGATGATTATTTTATTAACTTAATTTAAATGCACATCTTATTCTTAAAATACATACATTGCTTATGTTTTTATTTACATTTATATATGCATATATTTTGGTAGTATCTCTATATCTCATGCAGATTTTATTTTTTTGTAGGCACTCTTATTTTTACAAAAAGAATTCCATCTTGCTTTAACATTATATTGTTTGCTTAACTTAAGAGGTAAATCTGTAATTTCTTATATACAAAGTTTTCTGAATTGCAGAATTAGTTACAGGTCTATAAATGGATAATATATCCTATTAATATTTTGGGTTATTTTCATGTTATGAACTTATATTATCTGCATTTCTTACAATTGACATTTCTACCGACCTTGTGTCTGTATATACAAGAACATATACATATTTGTCGTAATATATCTTAATCTACATATTTATTACTAGAATAGTATTGACTTATCTTAAGGAGTAATTTGCTATTTACATTTACATTTTTCTCCCCTTATACAATTAGATATACATATATTAACATTCTTATCCCTTATATATAGGTGTACCTATATATTGTTATTAATATTTTTATTATTTTTTAACCTTTTATTTATTTATTTATTTTAATTATTATTTTATATATAATTTTGGTTTGTGTAGTGTTTATGATAATTTCCTTTAAATAATTGTTAATTTTTGCTAGTATGTCTGGTCTGGTGTCTCTTCCGTGTATTTTGTCACATCTGTGGGACCATATTGCATACATTGTTATTATTATGATTATTATTTCTGTTTTTTTTTTTCATTTTTTGGTCTTCCAACCAAAATAATGGGTTTTCAGAGAATGGTTGTGTCTTATGTAGGAGGTTCTGTATGGTGTTCCATACTGTGGACGTTTTGCTACAGAACATCATAATATGATATATTGTTTCTGGGTCGGGACAGAAATGACACTTCGCTGGCTGGGCCTTGTAATGGGATTTTTTTTTTGCTACACACCACATTTTTGTGGGGAGACAGGCATGATGTACTTTATAGAAGAATGTTTTGTATTTTGGTGATATTGGAAGTCGGAAAACTTTGTTAAGCACCGGACTTAGCCTAATTTTTCCAATTCTCATTTTCTTGTGTCACTTGATTTAATCTGAATGTCACTTGACTTAATGTTTTATATAGTTTTCTTGGTTTGATTGTCAGTAAGTTTTCGGTATCTGAGTGTTTCATTATATGTGTACCCTTCGGCTATTTCTTTGAACATTCTCGGGCTTGGTTTTTTTTATATCTGGAAGTGAGCTTATAAACCTATGCGGCAAACACTTTTGTAAGAATGTTGCCGCATAGGCATGATAGGTTTTTGTGTGTGCTCGGGCTGCTGTTATTGCCCTGCCGATGAGAGTTTTCAGATGGATGTTTAGCAATGCTAAGCCTCCAGCTTCAACTTCATGGAAGAGTGTTGATCTGCGCATGGGTTCATACTGAGAGCCCCAGATGTATGTAGCGCAGAGCCTGTGTATTTTTTCGGCCCACCTTCCGTGATACGGGGTGTGGTGTATCTTGTACCACAGGCGAGATGTTAGGTAGATGTTGCAAACCCTTCCTCTGACTGACAGCTGTCTAGGGCGCATTGCATTAATTTTCTTCTTTATGCCGTCATGGAGTTCTTTCCACTGTTCTACGTGTGATTCTGAGCTTCCGATGTTGATGCCCAGAACCGGTATGTAGTTATTCACATGTATTCCTGAAGGAATCCTTGGTTGGTTTTCCCACTTTCCAATTATTTTGCAGTGGGATTTTGCCAGATTCACATTCAGTGCTGAGGCTTTGCTGAAGTCTTTTATTATTTTGAGTGTTGTGTCCAAGGATTTAGTGTTAAAGTGACGTCATCAGCATATGCCAAAATTTTGGCGTCACTTTCTCCGTGTATATGTGTTCCTTTGATATTGTTTGTGTTAATGGCTATAATGAGTGGTTCTAGGGCTAGAACAAATAGAGCCATGGATAGTGGGTCTCCTTGCCGGATAGAACATTTTATTGGGAAAGAGGCTGAGAGATTTTTATTAATGATCAGCCTACTTTCTGCGTTTCTGTACAAAAGCTTAATCGTTTCTTTCCAGTTTACTCCAACTCCTATTCGGTCTAGTGTTTCAAACAGGTATTGGTGGGTAACTGTGTTAAATGCCTTTTGAATATCTAGCCCCATTACAATACATGGATTTTCTGTGAGGCTGTAATAATCGCAAATGCATTGGAGGTGCATTATTGTGTCAAGAATATTTCTTCCTTTCACTGCACATGATTGTGCCGGTGAGATAAGTTTATGGAGGTGCTTTTGTATTCTGTTTGTAAGTAAAAAAAAAAAAAAAAAAAAAAAAAATCAGCTAACGCCATTTTATTCCCGTATACGGGAGTAGGCGAGGCCATTTAGCCCTATGTAACTTTTGGAGACTGAGTGGGCAGTTCAATCTCCACTGGTACCGAATCAGAGACAGATGGCCCAAGGCTATCACTAATTAAGCGGTGCGCAGTGAAGAGAGACGGCTCAAATGTGCCGCCATCTCGTGGTCACTAACCCTAACACAATATATTTAATGTCTGAAATAATGTGGGTTCTTCAGTCGATTTTCTTGAGTTTACAGGACGAAAAACCCGAGTTTCCGGGAGGAAAAACCTGCCTACCCGTGCCAGAGATCGACTAACTCGGGAACCGGTCGAAAAAAGGCTTAGAAAAATTTCCTCTAGTCGCCGACTAGACTCGAAACCAAGTCTTCCTTCGTGCGGCCAAGCGCGACGGTGTGCAAACGCCACATCCGCTGAGCTACACAGGCTCTTGTTTGTAAGTATTTTAGATATTATTTTGTTATCAGTATTCAGTAGGGTTATGCCTCTCCAGTTTTTTGTCTTGTAACTTCTGTTGATCCCCAACCTTTGGTAGTAGTACAATGTGTCCTGTGTTGAATTTTGCTGGCGTTGTCATCATAGTGTTGATCATTTTGATAAAAATATGTTCAAATTTTGGGAAGTATTCTTTATAGAATTTGCCTGTTAGTCCGTCTTCACTTGGCGATTTGTTATCCGGGAGCTGTTTCACTATAAGACGGCATTCTGCTAAGGTGATTGGTGCGTCGATCTCCTCAGCCTCCTGCTGGGTGATTTTGGGGAGGAGTGAAAGGAATTTTTCTCTTTCTTCCTGATTGCTGGGTTTTTCTTGAAATAGTGAAAAGAAGTATTTTTGAACACCACGAATTATTTCGAAGTCTTTGTTTAGAGTTTGGCCTTCGTATGTTATGGTTTTTATTTTCTGTTTTGCGTTCCGTTGTTTCTCAAACAGCCATGCTGTCAAGGTCTTCTCTTCATCGTTTTCAATTATTTTGAGACCAGCACGTAGCCACGCCCCTTCTATTTCCTAAAACTGTTTCGCTGTGATGCCGTTTTTAATTTCTTCTATTTCTGTTCTGATGTTTTCATTATTTCTATCATGGTGGTGATATAATTTTGATAATTTCTTCGTGTCAGCGTTCTGTTTGTTCCTGCTTTTTTATTCTACTAATTTTGAATGCTGTTTGTTTTGTCATGTGTTTCAATTTCTCCCAGGCTATCTCAATGTTATTGTTGAATTCATTGTCATCTTTAAGGTGTTTATTAAATTTCCATAGGGGGGAATTTCTATTTGTAAACTTATCAGCTGTTTCTGTTTGTTGATATTGTAGTTCAGCCATCACCATATGGTGATCGCTGAACATGACAGGTGTGTGTTGTACAGTTTTGACCTTTATATTTCTGAATGTTTGGATGTACAGGGTGTTCGGGATAAATTTGACATATTTATAATTAATTATATTTTTCCGTAAGTTACATGTATTAACACACACTTCTCTTCATTTAAAAGTTTGGACCCTTCTTCATTCATATACAAGATGTCAGAAAGGATGGATAGCTGGAACCCACCTGAATCATGGAAGAGAATAACTTGTATCATGATGATTCGTGCCCGCCATCAAAATAAGGATATTACGACTGCTGCCCAATGCTCCCTGAATACAGTAAAAACAATCAGGCATGAACTAGAGACTTGCAATGGTGACTACGAGGATGTAGCAAGAAGAAAGTTCCCTAGCAGACGATCTGATTGCGTTCGTACAGCAGAATTCCTCGCAAATCTGCAGGAACAGGTGTTGAAGAACCCTGGCATTGGAATTCGGGCTTTGTTCGTGGAGTTGCTAACTGTAGTCAAGCCCTGGATAACAAGGGTAGCCAATGGTAGGCCGTATGTATGGCAGCAGGATTCGCCCCTTGCCACACCTCTGGGAAAAGTCAAAAATGGTTGTCTGAAAATTTCTACGACTTCACCAGTCCAAATGTTTGGCCTCCAAACTCCCCAGACCTTAACCCCATGGATTATTTTGTATGGGGCGCAGTTGAAAAAGACACCAATCGCACTTCCAGTAATACAAAAGCCCAGTTAATGGATAAAATTAAAACAGTTTTTGCGGCCCTTCCCAGGGAGACTGTAGCATCAGCTTGTTCGAGGTTCCGAAGCAGAATTGAAGCTGTGATCGATGCTAATGGTGGTTATTTTGAGTAAATCTTGTTGATAGTATTGTAATTAACTCTGCCTGTAATGTTTTTTTGTCAATTCATTAAATTTAATAGATACAAAGAAGATTTTCTTTTTCCTTACGAAACTGTCAAATTTATCCCGAACACCCTGTATATGCCGTGTATTCTAGAGGCGTTTCCGGGTGCAAAATATGTGAATTCCTTCTTTTGGGGATGCAAGATTCTGAAGGCATCTGATAGGCCACAATGGGTGAAAACTTGTGAAATTTTTCTGCGGAAGTAAGTTTGGGTGTTCTTGATCTTTTTGTGGTTCTGTAAAGTTCATATCGCCTGCTATTATTGGGTTATTTTTTTGTTGAATATAGTGTCGCACTTCCTCCCAGAAGGTGGTCTTATGATTATGTGTGGCTGGTCCATATATGTTAATTATGTTGTGTATTTTTTTCTGCCAAAGGAGCTCGACCTCCAGAACTCTATGCCTGATTACGACATTATGGGATAATATTTAGAGGTTACTCGATTTTTTTTTTTTTTTTTTTTTTTTTTTTTTTATTAGTGTAGTAACTCCACCTATTCCATTGGTCTGACCCTCTTCGGCAGCGATATGGTACATTGTAACGTGTATTTGAAGCTGTTTGATGGGTTAGTGTTGTTGTGTAGTCTAGTGTCTTGTATCATAAGTATATCCACTGAGCTACATAGGCTCTGTTAAGCGTAACAAGGTCAGGTAATAGTATCAGAGGCGAGTTTTAAGATTAACATTTTAGGCAAAGATAGAGATTACCGTCTCGGAAAGAATTTAACATAAACTCAAGCAGACACAGATATCAATGAAAGGGAGCGGGATTCATTAAAGATAAGAGTAACTAAAAAACAAAAGACAATTACAAAATGGCGCAGTTCCACATAATAAAAAATATAATATATAAATAATTAATATCTACACCGCCATGAAACTTGATGTTCTTCAATACAGCTGTGATGCCGACATTGTTTGCAGAGGTATTTCGGAACTCGGTAGCAAGTGTTTCAACCAAGGATAGGCATTTTTTTTTACGAGCCATACGTTTTGGCACTCCGCGGTGGTCCCGTTCTGAGGTTTTGACCTGTCAGTTGATCAGAGCAACTGCCGCAGGATAGGAATTTTCCTAACTGAAATGTTGCAACCTATGATAGTACCACTTCTAAAATCGCTGAAGTCTATTTTTGGATAATGAAGGAACTTCAAAAATCAAGAACAGAGCTTTGGTTCCTGGGGATTATTTGGGATGAGTATTTAGATGTTTTAAAACACTTCAGTTCATCGCACATCTCTTTTACTGATTATTTATGATATTTGATGATGTCTTGTCCATGGATAATGATGGTTCAAGCTATAAAATATTTAGTCATAGATCTTCTCAAATGCTTTGAGAGAGAATTCATGCACATCAATTCTTATAATTAATAATTAACTTTTGTATTACTGTTTGTTTATTATTCTTGTTGTTTGTGTACATTCTAAGGCTTATTTGAGATACAAGTTTAAAAACTCGAGTAACCCAGATGAAAAAAAATTTCACGTGCCAAAAAAAAGCAACTAATCTGGTATCTGAAGAAAGGTTTAGAAAAAATTCCTCTATAGGCAGTTAGAATTGAATCTAGCGGTTTTTCTTCCTATGGTCCCGAGCTATGAAACGAAATTTCAATTTTCACAGGATTATACAAATATCTTGCCATAGAAAAAGGATTTATTTTTGAACAGAAGATTAGAGATTGTTGCAGAGATTAGCTATCCATCGATCTTAAAGTAAGTTAGATTTCACCTACTCCCTTTACAAAACAAAAGATGTTACGCGATTTATTTTTTCTTTAATATTAGAGGTAATTCTTTTCGTTACTGAAATAATACAAAATAAAAAAGCTTTGATAATAACAATTGAACAGTAAAATACTTGTGGATTATTAGGTCAGTGGTTGGATTACGTTAATGAAGAAACGGTACATTTTTTTTTTTTTTTGACATTCTTCGTCATATCGAAACCTGTTCAGTTCAATTTATCTCGTAGATAAAACTGCCGTATTTAATATTTTCCTAAATGTTATCGGTACAAGAATGAAGTGATAATATAATAACGCCAAAAATGTCAAATCTAAATTACACAAACCAGTTTTCAAGATCATATATCAGTGAGGTGTGATTTAACTGTGCCGAAAATGTTAAAGAATTAAATCATAGAAATGATATCATTACAATGTGACACCTCCAAGTATTAATGGTGAGAGGGCACTCTACTCTACTCCACTACATACATCTCGTCGTCTCCCCTATTGCTTAATTCTCCACTTACAACACAACGCAGTGGTGTAGCTAGAGCTTTTGCCGCCCCTCTCAATACACACCAAAAATATTACAAAAAGTCAAAACGACGTATAGAGTAATAAATTTAAACATTTATTTTTGAAATAAAACTTTAATTTCAACATTCTAAAATGTTATTTTTCTTGCTTTTCTGTTAGAAAAATCGTCGATGACATTGGCGAAATCTATTTCATAGTAATAGAAGCAATTCTTAATCAATTGTATTTAGAAAACTCCTCTCAAAACTAGCAACACGTACAGCAATTGCGAGGAAAATTCGCAGTAGTATTACAATATTTGGAACTGAGTTCTCGAGACAATATTTTAGAATTACCATAACTGCAAAAGTTCAAAGTGTCGCCCGGGGCGGACCGCCCCCTCCTCCCCACCCTAGCTTCGCCTCTGACACAACGATACCATTACTATCTACCGACTATCCCCAACAACAGTATATTTTGCATGTAAATTGCGTGTGTTTTCATGGCCGATTTGTTTGTATGCTGGATGAAAAATCTGAGTTTCCAGGAGGAAAAAACTCTGTCCCCCCCCCCATATGTGATCGGCCAACTCACCTTCAATTGAAAAAAGTACTAGAAGAATCGAACACCGGTTGAAGGGGGCAATGTTCCGTTATTCTTCCAACTAGGCTATAAAGTCGACTATTGCATTTTTTGTTCATTTTAAACTCTGCTCTTATGTTAAAGAATTGAATATTAAAATTACACAAATAGTAAATTAGTATGAAGTACTCTTTAATATTGAAAAACCACAATTTATTCATATAACTGCTAGTCAAGCATGCAGCTTGTGTAAGAGAGAGATATTTTGATATGAAGGAACATTAAAAAAACGATGTTGAAATTTCACTTACAGTAAATAAAAACACGAGGAATATAACGTCAGTTTGCTAGTTATACTTTGTTTCCACTGACAAATAAAATCTGTATGCATCAGAGACGAATTCTCCATGCTTGCTGCGCAAGCTCATTAATTGAGAAAGAAGTACTATTTATTGGCTAATAAATGGCATGCATTTATAAGCATTCCATTTAGGCTTTTATTTTTGTAGACAGAAGACGCCTTAAGCCTGCGCTGCAATAATTGAGCTTTGCGTTGTGTATCGAAGGCCGATGCTTGCTCGTCTAGTCAAAGCTACCTTGGCTTGCTCGGTTGTGGGAGCTTCCAAGTCCTCGCTGCAGCACTGCGATTTCATGCGTGCGTATAACCATTTCCGCTCCCTTCACATAGTCTTAAACACAGGCCATACACAGTGAAAGTAGCTCTAGCCAGTGAGCTTCAGCCAGTCTTTATAAGTGTGCTTGTTGCTTGAAAAAATTAAGTTACAACCAACCTTTTATGACGATGTTATTGACCAGTTCATAAAGAAGAACCGTAGGGTAGAATTTGTATTCAAGTAGCTAAATTGAAAAAGATAGAATATCATTTGTAAAATAAATGTATTTGCATGATTAAATGTACATAAATTTCTAAATATATAGTTTTAAATGGTCAGTAATTCATTATTCCGCCAATCAGACTTAAATTACCTCTTACTCCCTGAATGATAACAAGCGCAAGCGTGAATTTCAAGACTAGCATTCACCCCTGGTGTGCATCTATGAGAGAAGTTGGGACACCTTTTAATTATTTCCTATAGGCTTCTTTAAAAATTATCTGCGACTTCATCCACTGACTATTCTTGTATAAACATAATATTCTTTAACACTATGCTAATAAGTGGCGATGATGAGCCTGGTTAGAGACAGGATACAAACTTAGATTGATGAGAATGAAAATCTTTTGTGAGAACTGCGCGAGTTTGTCAAGGCGAGGCAGTAATCTTCCCTTTTGAAACCTTTCATATTTTCTGTTAATTGGTATATGTTGTTCTGGCCAGTTTTCCTGTTTGCTAAATGAAAAATAAACTATCTGCCAATAATTGTCCGGACACTTTAAAATTGACATTTGATACTAGCAGGTGAGCCCTAATATCGAGTATGTCCACCTTTGGCTTTGATCATCTCCTGCCCTCTTTGAAGGAAGCTTTCCAACAATGTGTGGCAGACATCAGGTGGAATTTGTCTCCATTCCTCCATCAAAGCGGCACTGAGTTCAGCGACAGATCGAGGACGCGCTACTCTAGACCCCAATTCGTCCCGCAGTGTTCTGTGGGGTTGCGTCAGGACTCTGCACAGGCCAGGGTAGTCTTTATAAATGCATGTCGTGTCTTACTCACTAATGCTCCATACCTAAGTTTAAAAGTGCTCAGAGACACCAATACTTTAATAAATACGATATAGTCGCATAAGTGGGCCAATTTTAAAACAAAACTGAAACGACTAGAAAATAACTAGCAAAAATAAAAAATAAATTAAAAAAATCCAAACTCTAAAACGCACCTAAATTAATTTAAGAAGTACAATATGGATTTCCTTATAACTGGACAGATTTTTTCAAAATTTACTTTTGGAAATATAACGCAGCGATTTAAACTTTAATGCCCTGTATTAACACAGCAGACGACCAAGCGAATTCAGCAATAAAGATAGCGCGCGTGTAATCCCCCCCCCCCAACTCAAAAATAACCACTTCCTCCCTGGTCATGCTAGCGACTACCAGCATTGGTGTAGCATACAGGATACATACATATACTTTCTGTCAAGTTTCCTTTTACCTGTTGTGAAATTTATCTCATGCAAAACAGCACACGATTATGTTTATACAGATTCTTCGAGGAAATGGGAGAGGAGGGGGGGGGGGTTGCTCTTTACAACAGCGGGAATTCCCATTAACCTGTTTCCAACTCAAACTGTTTATTATAAATAATTAAATTTGTTACTCTTTTGCAAATTCCAAGTACTATTTCATATTATTCTGCATCCTAGATGTCAGAACCCGTGCAGACTTCACATAAATGGGAGGGTGGGGACATCGTGACATTCATTAAGGAAAAGCGCAGATTAATGACAATCTTAAATTGTTTCGAGCATGCATGAACCTACTCTTGGAAATCATTAATCTAATAACACGTAAAGAAATAAAATTACCATACAAATATAATATGTTAAAATCCCCTCCCTCCCCGACATGGATATAAACTAACTCATTTGGCATTCCCTCAAATATATAATTATATAAAATTTTAGTGGTTATTACTGATGTATTGGTAATAAGGACCTAAAGATATTACCGACTATTTCTGCTACAAATTAAGTATAATAAACACAAAAGTTAATTACGAAGAGTCCGCGCTCAGCACTAGACCGTTACATACATCACTTACTACACTAACGGCTGTCTTTGACTCGAAACCATAACACAAGCATAAATAGTTTGCTTTCACGTAGTCTGCCACCTGAAATGGATTAAAAATATCAAATATCTAAATATCAAATTTCGCATTATTACAGCCCAATTCTTTTAAATGAAAGGACACGATACCATCTAACTTTAAAAATAAATAAACAGATAAAAATTTCGCACATCACGGAATTTGTGAATCAATATTCAGACATGGTATAACAGTTCACGCAAACATTGCACACCATCATCTACAGTCATCTGTTAAAATTGAAAAACTACAAGAAAAACATCACAAGAAACTGTTACAATGGTACTTTAGAGGCTTGCGCACATCAAACAATAGGCGAACCTCTTTATAAAAAAATAAAACCCTGTAATATTTTATTCCCAAAAGAGTAGGGAGACTACTCTTTTGGGAATCAGGAAATCCAATCTTTACCCTTAGGGCTATACACAGAATTCTTAATGAGCAAATTATTTTAATAAAGCTCACCTTACATCAGAGATACTCATCACATAATACGTCAGATCACCCTTCTTTATCCAATCAGCTTTTCAATTTGTAACTGCACCCAACTGGAAAATTGGCAACCCATCTACATAATCAGTCAATGTAATATCCAAAATCATTGCTAAAAGAATCAAACCATCATCAGAGTATACCATCCTAAGCATATCCATCCATGACAATCTGCAACTCATCAGAGATTCCAACTAAACAATGAGATAATAACCTTATAACAGTGGAGACCAAATCTTTTGAATGCATTGAAATTTATTCAAAAGCTCTAGCTTTTGCCTCCCGGGGCGTTTGAGTTTGCCGCCTCTCTCAATACACACACCAAAAATACTACAAAAAGTCAAAACGACGTATAGGGAAATACATTTAAATGGATATGAAGTTTGTTTATTTTTGAAGTAAAACTTTAATTTCAACATTCTAAAATGTTATTTTTCTTGCTTTTCCGTTAGCAAAATCATCGATGACATTGTCGAAGTCCTCATCACTCGTTCTATAGACAGTATGGCAAGATTTCGTAAATGCAAAGTGCCACCCAGGGCGGATCACCTCATCCTCTCCCCCTAGCTGCGCCACTGATTGAGTATCCCCACTTGTTCAAACGTTTGCAAGCCTTCGGCTGCGGTTCCAACATTATTCCAGTTTTCAATGTATTTAATGCTCGCTTCTGTCTAAAAATACATAAATTCATTACATCTTTTGTATAACAAAGCTTCCCACTATCTGGTGAATAAAACCATTCAGTATAACTTCACTGAATACCCTATTCAGTGAAGCTCGTTCTTTGCATCCTTCCTATTAAACACTAATTTTGGCAACTTGTGCTGATAATATTACTATTGTGATCTGTCAGGAGATCTGTCAGGAGATCAACAATATGTATTGTAAGTGTGAGACTTCTCACACTTACAATACATATCAAATACATAAATCACACAACTGACAAGTGAAAAGGTCGAAGGGACTCACCAATACTTAGTCATTGGTCTGAGGAGGGGAACAAATAAAATACCTTAGAACATCTAGGAAACAAATATTCTAGGTGTGTCAACAGGAATTGGGACACACTAATCTAACGCTTCAAGCAAATACTAGGCAAATTGGTAAAAACTAAAAACCAATGCAGTTATTATAGGAAGAATAATAATGATGAAGCAAATAGTCTTGAGTGCGCTATGGAACAAACTAGAATTTCAATCGTTCAACTCAATTTATCACCAGTACAGTTGAAATAAATCCAACTGCTACTCATACGTCAACTGCTGTCTGCCTCTTCAGAGGGAAAGGAAAAGGGTTAGCTACAAGATCCCTTTTCATATTTGCTCCTCTACTCAACGTTGCCAAAAAGACACATAAGTAGACCACAACTTACACCTTCTCTGCATACCATAGGTCTTGCCTTTCTTACTAAATGCAACTAAAACTGCACCACTAAATCAAACGACGTTTTACACAAAGGAGGAAAAGATTATCTACTTGATTTTTTACGTAAGATTGCTATTTTTAATTTACTCTATCTATCATTTCATTGTTGTTCATGGTCTATGACCAGCGTAATTTTCATTTCTGGTTAAATATTTCAATTTGTTATCATTACGGGTACCTCTGGTTGTATTACCCCTTAATTTCCTGTCCTGTTAAGTGTCATCTCCATCCAGGAGATTGACTACTATGAATCTCTACTTGAGATCCGTAATGTGCAGTAGAAAGATAGGATGGTGAGGCTCTAATTTCTTCCATCTAACATTTAGTATCCTACGTGTGAAGATATGTGTGTTCACTCAGCGACTTTGTCCGTTTCGAGGGACGAAACCCCGAGTTTATGGGAGGAAAAAAACCCTGCCACCTCTGTATAAGACCATTTAATTGTAAAATAAACTAAAAATAAAAATAAAAAAACTGATAGAAGTTCCTTTCATTATAGATGGGATTCGAATCCGGGTCTTTCGAACCTAATGACTCCCCTATACCCAATTGGCAACGACAGCTCCACTTTTAATCGATTAAGCACTAACTTTATAAATTTATAAAATTTACTTAACAAATCATATTATTTTACCTAAATGAAAAATTGTGAATGTGATCACTACTTGTATTTGAAGTCTGTTACAATATAATTATTACACGCAAGCTATATATTTCTATAACAAAATGTAAGCAAATATCGATGTTTAACTGAAATGTTATTGCTCAAGTCTTTTCTGTGTATACTTAAATTTTCTTGGAAAATAAATAAACTTTTGTTATCGTTAAAAATATTATTATTATTATTATAGATTTTATGAACAGTAATTGATAAAATGATTAAAGGTAAATTTATTGATTTATTAATAATAAATTGACATCAATATTATTATCATTATTTTTTTATATCAATAATTAATAAATTAATATCGTATGCTTATTTAGGACATTATTTTATTTTTTGAGTGGTTACGCAATAATTTTCTAGTATTACGATTGCAAGAAGGATTAGTGGGCGCGTATGGTGGTTAAGATGGCGGCTCGCTTGTTAGTGCCGTGATTAAGATAAGACGAATTCAGTTTTGATTCCAGGTAGCTATCGCGGATTAGGAGTTAAGATTAGGATTAGCTGAGTCGTATAAAGCCTAGTGAATGTAATATCGTTTAGTTTGACGAATAATGTCTGTTGAGTTTTGCTTTAGATTCGGTAAGTAATTTTGTTCAGAAAACTTTTAAGTGCAAAATTTTGCTATCTATGCTGGTAGATCGATTTGATCTATGGGATATTTACATTGGGCTCTAGGACCCATTTCTCAAACTTTATTCTAACAGAGTTGTTGCCTCCTATCAGACATGTCAAAACCTCTCGATGAAAGCATATTCGAAGAAATTTACAGAGAATTTCTAAGATTAGGAAAACTATTGAGCAACAACTGGCCAGGGAAAGTAAAGCTGTTAGATATATCCCCCCCCCCCACAGCAGTCATAGAGGATAGGATGGATGATTTAAATGATGTAAGTATGTTGACTGAACCAGAATTAACACACTCCACGAATATAGAGGATGCTGCATCTCTGGATAATACTCAGCAGTTTTTGGATACCAAAACAGAATTCCAAACGGTCAAAAAGAAAAGGAAAATCTCCTCTACTGCAGATACACCCAAAACAGCGGAGATAGAACCAGATAATGAAATTAAAGAAAGGGTACCTCAAGTCATCCTAAGGGCCAAGGAGCACTGGGCGTCCGTTGCATCCGCACTGAAATCTTCAGATATCACCTTCATTAAAGTCACAAACACAGAAGAAGGGATTCGCATGCAACCTAAAACGTCATCAGACTACAGAAAAATAACCAAACTTTTAGACAACAACAACAACCTGCATTACCACACCTTTGCACTCAACAGTGAGAAAAATTTAAAAGTAGTATTAAGAGGAGTAACTGAAACATTACAAATGGAAGACCTCACTGCAGACCTCCAATTTAAGGGATTTAGCCCAATTGAAGTCAGCCGAATGTAGAGAGCTGATAAAACACCCTATCCCCTAATTCTGGTGGAAATAAGTAAAGACCTAAAACATATGTACAATCTCCAAACCATGTGTGATCTAGTCATAAAAGTTGAGGCATTGAAACATAAATCAACTACAACCCAGTGCCGTAGATGCCAGAAGATAGGGCACGCACAACGATGCTGCAATGCTGAATTTCGTTGCATGAAATGTGGTGGCAAACACGTATCAAATGAATGCCATAAACTCCGCACACTTCCAGCAAAGTGTGCAAACTGCGGAGGACTACACCCTGCAAACTATAGAGGCTGTATAGCATTTCCCCAAAACCAAAAATACAACTCAAAACCAGTAAACTTCTTCAAGAACGCACGTTCTCCCATCAAACCATAGTCTCCACAACGAATGGAAGATCGTATGCTGAAGTTACAAGATTAACCTTCCAAAAGACCTCAAACCAAATCAATCACAGCAAACCAACAAACCTATCCTACTGAACATAACAAGCCACTTAGGTGAAATGCTTGCTGAACTCCGACAACCCAACTCAGGAAACCAAGGATATCATCTTAAGGCACACACAATCACTCTTTATGGAAATTCTTAATGGATAAGTCTAAAAGAAAACCGAAATCGTTACAAATTGTTTCATGGAATGCAAATAGTTTATCTATCAAATTACAGGAGCTGCAGGAGTTTGCAGCAGAAACCCAAGCAGACATCATCCTCATAAATGAAAGACATCTTCGTCCAAGTGAAAAAATCAGAATCAACGGTTATAGCACTTACCGTACAGACAGATGCTTTGCTAGAGGTGGAGGCACTGCCATCTTTGTGAAAAGTTGGCATAATTCAATAGCCAAACCCCAAACAGAACACATGAAAACTACAGGAATAGAAATCATATGGAAAACACAAGCAGCATTATGATATATGCAGCCTATAACCCCCCAAATAAAAAAACTCCTTGAATCTGACTTAGATGTGATACTAAATACAGGCAGAGCACTGATTATAGCCGAAGATTTTAATGCCAAACATTCAGTCTGGAACAGCAGAAAGAAACTCAAATATTAACGGAAGAATACTCAACTCTTACTCCACTTCAAGAAATATAACAGTAATAGGCCCCACTGAACCCACACATTACGGAGCAACCTGACGTCCTGATGTACTAGATATAGCTATATTAAAAAACATAGCGCACAGCTATCAGATACAAGCAATCAACGACTTAAGTTCTGATCATAACCCCATCATATTACAACTAGGCACCATACAAGATTTAACGGAAAAAACCAGCACATTTATAAATTGGAAACAACTTCCCTCAGCCTTCCAGGAAAACCTTGGTCCAATACCCCATAACATCTGCTGAAGATGTAGAAAAAGCAGTGAAGACTCTTGAAAAACAACTACTGACAGCTATAACACAGGTAACAAATATAACCAAATGTGCACCATCAAATAAACTCTCAGAGGATATAAAACGTCTTATCCAAGAGAAAAACAGATTAAGAAGACAATATCAGAGAACAATGGACCCAGTGGATAAACAAACAGTCAATAGAGCAACAAACCAGGTTCGATATGCCCTAAAGGACCACCGTAACCAACTCTGGAATAACAAAATTCACCAATTAAACACAGAGGATCAATCAATATGGAAAATGATGAAATCACACCGTTCAAAGCGTTTTACATTTCCTCCAATCCAAGGTGAATCTAATGTTATCTACAACGACGTGGAAAAAGTTGAAGCATTTGCTGACAGTTTAGAAAAACCATGCAGCCCCAATTATGTCAATACAGATATAAATTTCATAAGTAAAATTCACACCCGAGTGCGTAAAATAATTCAAAATGCCTCACTCCAATCCAATAACAAATCCGTGTCACCAACAGAAATATATGAGATTTTAAGAAAATAAATAACAAAAAGGCTCCGGGTCCAGATGGAATAACAAACAAGGTACTCAAGTTACTTCCCTGCAAAGGGGTTATGCATCTGGTAGCCATCATTAATGCCATCCTCCGGCTAAATTATTTCCCAGAGCGATGGAAAATTCCCGACGTTTTCCTAATTCCCAAACCTGGAAAAAATACACAGTTTCCTGAAAATTACAGACCAATCAGCCTTCTTTCATGTATAGGTAAAATAGCCGAACGTGTTATTCTCACACGGGTTCAAGAGGCAACAGATATCAACCATGTCATTCAAGATGAACAATTCGGCTTTAAGAAATATCACTCCACAACGCTACAAATTTACAGAGTTATCGAACATAAAACCCAAGGGTATGAATGGCACCAACACTCTGGCGCAGTTTTCCAGGACATCACTCAGGCATTTGATAGAGTGTGGCATCACGGACTAATTTTTAAACTACACGAAGTTGGTATTCCATTACCACTAGTTCTACTTATCAAATCATATCTAAATAACAGAAAATTTAAAATAAAACTCAACGGTATCAGATCCAGAGAGAGGAGAATCACGGCCTGAGTCCCTCGAGGCTCTCTGCTATCTCCCCTACTCTTCTCCATATACATGGCAGATCTCCGCAAACTGTCCCCAGCTATCATCGCTCTATATGCCGATGACACAATCATTATAGCCAGATCCCTCCGTCCACACCTGGCCACAATCAAGCTGCAGAGAGCATCAATGAATTGGAGGATTGGTACACCAAGTGGCGTATCGCAATTAATCCAAACAAAAGCTCTGCGGTACTTTTCACCAGACGTAAAGTAGAACCGAATACAAGCATACAAATGTTTGGTAAAATCATCCCTTGGCGCAATTCTACCAAATATATGGGAGTTCATCTTGATAGACGTCTAAACTTATAGTGTCGCCACTAAGGCAAGTCAGACCATAGCACAGCTATATCCACTTTTGAATAGGAACAGCTTCCTAAGCATAAGCAACAAAATCCTCCTTTTCAAATCGGTAATCAGACCGCAATTAACTTACGTCTCTCCAACCTGGGGTCACACGACTAAAAGCAACATCAACAGACTTCAGATGATACAGAATAAATGCCTAAAAATGGCATTTAAAGCCCCATGGTTCATCAGAAACATCCAGTTACATCAAGAAGCCAATCTTCCAGATATTAAGATCTACATGACAAGCATTGCAGAGAAATTCTTCACAATCACGGATAATCACCCAAATCAGCTAGTTCGACAGGCAGCGGACTACAAGCCCTCAGATCGTTTCAAACATAAAAAACCGAAATCCTCCATCGCAAGAGAAAGCTAATACAGCCTCAATGCTCACAATGAGCGGGTAAATTACCCACAATAATCTCATCACCCACAATCTAAAATCCAGATGAAGGGATAAAGAGTCAACGATTCAGTCCATCAACCAATTAAGTTCAAAGTTCAAATTTTCTAGTAAACTACGTCTTTAGAAGAAAGACTGTCATTTGGTTTGATTTTAGTCGGCGATTTATGAAACCTTCTAGGCCTTTTTTACGGAAATAATTGGGTATTTCCGTCCAGGAATCTTGGTATTTTAATGCAAACTGACTGGAGAATGCGCATAAATTGACCGTTTAGTTCTTTTTGTTTAATATAAAGGAAAATAGTGAATAGACCACGCAGGTATCGATAAATAAAAAAGAAATATTGTCTTCTTATCGTAATATCTTTTATTGGTATCTTTGGATTAACCAGCATATGAACACAACGTGTTTTTTTTTATATTATTATTATTTTATTTTATTTTTTGATTCACCGTATACGTAGTGAAGTTATCGAAAAATGCTGTTCTTGGGTTTCACACATCATTACCGCTGACATCGTCAGAAGCTGCTGCAGTAAACCGTTAGCGTTCGAAGTACATGATGTTTACATTCTCGCTTCATTACTTCTGGCGAAGCTAGGCGGTCGGAAAAAAAAGCTGCAATTTTTTTCGATAATTGTTAGGCTGTGAATGAAAGCTTTCTGAATAATGACAGTAAGCGGTGACATCCAGTTAGTAGTTTTATTATATATACGATATGACCTAGATAGCTTTTTTTTTTTACCTTACTTTGTTTTATTATTATTATTATTTTTTTTTTATCATTTCTTGCAACGCCAGGAGAGACTTTTTTTAATTCGTATTATAGAGTTCGTCTCGGTCGCAAGCTCAGATATGCTTCACGCTCCTTTTAGTTACACCGAGATTTAAAATCTTGTATAAATTAACGCTATTTATTTTGACGTAATTTTGGAGGTCACTTTTAATGTTTGGAATCTTTGGCAAGTTGCCACACAAAGCAACGTTACGCATTTTTGGTGAGCGATTGTTTATGACTTCAGTGGAGCAGGAACTCATGTTTCAAAACAACTGGCGCAATTCAGCAAATACTTAAATTTAAAGGGAGGTGGATTTTAAAATGTAAGAATTACTATTAACAGAGAGGGATACAAAATATATATGTTTGTTTCTCTGATCGTGATCTCGCCAGACAAGAGCGAAGTGCTTTATTTCGCAAAGTCAGAATATTATCATTAAAACATGACGCATGCACAAGTAATAATCATACGTCATTTCCTCGTAGTTGAATCAGTAAACATATGAATCATGGTTTTCTCCTACGATTGCAAAAGCAAGTGACGGGATTTCATTTTTCGCAGCTACAAATTTAGCATTACGGATACACGACTACATACGTGATTAAATTTCAAGAATATTACGAATATAAATTTCTGCTAATACCCATAATATTATTGCTGGACTACTTAAAAAATGAATTAAAAAGAACATTTTACGATGACGTTTTTTTTTTTAAATATATTTTTACACATTTTATTTTATTTTAATTTCTGCTTTTCTTTAACAGTATGAATTTTATTATTATTATTATTATTATTATTATTATTATTATTATTATTATTATTATTATTATTATTATTATTATTATTATTATTGTGTTATATATTTTATATTTGTGGGGACAAAAACCGGACCACATAGTCACATGGATTTTTATATTATTCATTTTCTCGTTGTACACCAAATAACATTAATAATATTGGATAATATCATCCGTCTCGATTGTAGCAAATACTGGGCGGAGATGATTAAGAGATTTTTAGGTTAGGATGGCAGCTAGTGTGTTAGTGTTTCGTATCGTGTATTATTGATGATGAATTGTGAATTTAATTGATATGTTTTAGCGATTTTTTATGTTTATTCATTGTAATAGTAGTTAATAGCTTGCTGTTTTAAACAGTCGCTTAATTTTCGTCAGTGCATTATCCAGCGTCAACAGAGTGCTCGATCATCAGAGCAGGTAAGACTTTTATTTCATCTTCAAAAACATTTTTCAGGCCCTTTCCTGTTCCCTTCCCTGTGCAGCACTTGGTGGTTGAAGGGACAAGGCAGATCCTTCCCCCACTTCAAGTCTAGATTTAATTATGGATTCACCATATGAGGATCTCTCTTTCAAAGAACTTCTAGCTATTTTTCGGCGAATTGGTAACATTTTGCACACGAAATGGCCAGGAAGAGTTGAAGTTCATCAGATTATGGAGGTCGAGACAGAAGACCCTCAAACCTCCGAAATTTCTCCTCACAGTACACATGACAACGTCGCAACAACTGACATAGATTCCAGTAATTATCAGGAAGTCAGCAGAAAGAAGAGAAAGAAAGAGTCTCTTGCTGCAGAACTTGAATTTGCACCTCAAATGGACACATCAGCACTATCTAATGCAAGAACAGAGACAAATATATCGACACGGCCAAAAGAGAGGATTCCACCAGTTGTCTTGCGATCTAAGTAAAAATGGTCGTTGCTTGCAGAGACGATGAAGAAATAACATCAAGTTCTCATCAGCCAAAAACACAGATGATGGAGTCCGCATACAGCCCGAAGGAACAACGGACTACCGCCAGCTCACCATACTTATGGATGATCATAAATTCCCTTATCATACTTACCAACTAAAAAGTGAAAAGAACCTTAAGGTAGTGATCAGAGGTTTGGTAGAAAACATAACATCAAAGGAGATAGCTACTGATCTCAGATTACAAGGCTTGGAACCAATCAAGATTTCTCGAATGTATCGGCGCCCCATGCCTCTGGTCTTAGTAGAGATCAGTAAAGATCATAGAGAAATTTACGATCTTAGAATAGTCTGCAACTTGGTCATCAAGACCCAGCCACTGAGAAGAAAGGCGTCGGCTGGTCAATGCCATCGCTGCCAAAAATTTGGGCATGCACAAATGTTATGCAGAGCAGACTACAAGTGTGTGAAGTGCGGTGGCAACCATCCCTCGCACACTTGCGTCAAGCCAAAGACCACACCTGCTAAATGTGCGAACTGCAGTGGCCCACATCCTGCTAATTACAAGGGTTGTTCTCTCCACTCATCCAACCCTCAAAAACCTAGACAGGAGTTAACCCAGCCCACTCAGAAAAATATTGTGAGATCTGTGCCTGAAATCAAAGCACGAAAAGTTACACCAGATAAATCTTATGCTTCTGTGGTTTCCTCAAGTAACACTAAGGTACTCCCTGCAACTAGCAGTCAAAATTCCTCAGCAATACTCGCTGCCTCACTTGGAGAGATGCTAATGGCCTTCAGCAAAACAAATCCAAGCCAGGCCGACACCAACAAATTCCTTAGGAATTTGTTGGTGTCGGCCTGGGTCATCTTCTACAATCATGTAGAAGATGACTCAAGTCATCTTCTACATGATTAATGACTAATCCAGCTTCAACATCAAATTCTATACAGATAATATTCTGGAATGCAAACAGTCTCAACAACAAAATTTTGGAATTACAGGAAATTACAGATCACTTACAAATTGATATTCTCCTCATTAATGAGACTCACCTACGTCCCTGCGATAATCCCAAACTCAGAAACTACTCGTTACTTAGAAATGACAGACTCAATGCCAGAGGTGGAGGCACTGCCATCTTTGTCAGAAGAAACATTCGCTATAATGAGATTAAGAAGATTAATACATCTAACCTTGAGGAGACAGGCATAGAAATTCATACCAACAATGCAGGCAGCTTAAAGATTTATTCTGTATACAACCCCCCCTGGCAAACCTTTACTCCCCTCTGATCTCTCTCAGCTACTAGATACAAATGAAGCAATAATTGTAGCAGGAGATCTCAATTCTAAGCATCCTTTATGGAACAGCAAGAGTTTTAACAACAACGGAATGATCCTCTACAATTTTGCCTTAAAGAGAAATATTGTTATTGCAGGCCCAATCGAGCCAACACATTATGGAGCGATCGGCAGACCTGATGTTTTGGATATTGCTATTTTTAACAATATTTGTCATCAATTTTAACTTCAAGTGGTTGACGAGCTCAGCTCAGATCACAATCCAGTACTCTTAAGTTTAGGGGGGGGGAGCCTGAGCTCATTCCCACCATACTAACTTTGCAAAATTCAAGGCTAAAATGAACACTATCATAGACTCAGTACCTACTATTTCCACCTGTGAAGAAATTGACGTGGCAGTCAGCAATCTTGAATGTAAAATACGCGCTGGCTTATCCGCAGCTTGTTCTATTTCCACCCCAGCTCAAGTCATCTCACTTCCTGAAGAAATCCTTGTTCTGATCAGGAACAAAAATAGACTCAGACGCCGCTATCACAACACGCTATCTCCGCAAGACCGTCGAGAACTAAATAGAGCATCCAACCAAGTTCGTCGCGCATTAAAAGATCACAAAAACCAGCAATGGGAAATAAAACTCTGTTCTCTCAAAGCTGAAGATAATTCTCTGTGGAAGTTGACTAAAGCTCTCCGTACAGATCGCTCTAACATCCAGCCCATTCACGGAGAAAGAGGTCTTGTTTACAGAGATAATGAAAAAGCGGAAGCTTTCGTTGATGCCCTCCAGCTTCAGTGCCGTCCTAATTATACGCATGCTGATCTGACCTTCATAGAGAGGATACACCGTCGTGTACGCTCTGCGCTTCGGAAACCTTGTAGCTGTGAAAATATCTGTCCCACCTCGCCTAAAGAGGTCTATTCAATCATTAGGAAGCTTAAAAACAAAAAAGCCCCTGGTCCAGATGAAATTACCAACAAAACAATTAAAGCCCTCCCACACAAAGCTATCATGCATCTAGTAGCCATTATTAATGCAATTCTGAGATTAAATTATTTCCCTCAAGATGGAAACAAGCTGATATATTCCTTATTCTCAAGCCTGGTAAGGCACCTCAAATGCCACAGAGCTATAGACCTATCAGTCTTTTATCATGCTTAGGAAAAATCGCAGAAAGAGTCATTCTCAACCGACTTATTGAGGAGGTGAATAAAAATAACATAATTCCGAAAGAACAATTTGGTTTCTGTACCGGACATAGCACTACACAGCAAATTCACAGACTGACTGAATTCATCACTACAGGCTTTAACTGGAAACAGCAAACAGGAGCTGTCTTTTTAGATGTTGCAAAAGCATTTGATAAGGTGTGGCACAAAGGTCTCATCTATAAATGAATTACAGCCAACATCCCTCTTTACCTTACTAAAATTATTAACTCCTTTCTACAGGACCGTAAAATTCAGGTCAAGTTGCGCTGAATTCGATCCTCACTGAAAACAATCACTGCTGGTGTCCCTCAAGGCTCGCTGCTCTCACCGCTGCTTTTTAACATCTTTGTTTCTGATGTTCCTAGCACACCACTAACCACTATAGCTAGTTATGCGGACGATATGGCAATTCTTAGCAGATCTCTCAGGCCTAACATAGCTACTCAGCGCTTACAAACTGCAGCAAGAAAATTGGAGGACTGGTTCAGAAAATGGAGAATATCTGTAAATGCCGATAAAAGCACTGCCATTCTATTCACAAGAAGACAAGCATCTCACTTTGGAGAAGTTAAACTTTTTAACACAGCCATCCCATGGAGATCTAGTACCAAATATCTAGGCATTCAGCTTGATAACCATTTAAACTTTAACTCCCACATAGTTTATGCATGCAAAAAAGCAAACTCTGCAATTGTACAACTCTATTCTCTCCTCAATAGAAGAAGTCAAGTTAGCACTGAAAACAAACTACGGATCTATAAAACAATTATCAGACCATCGTTAACTTATGGATCTCCAGCCTGGGGTCACACTTCCCCCACCAACATCAACAAGCTACAAGTTATTCAAAATAAGTGCCTCCGTATGATTTTTAACGCTCCGTGGTTTGTCAGAAATGCTCTCTTACACCGTGGTGCCGATATTCCAGATATTCCTACGTTCCTCCATAACAGTGCTGCTGCTTATTTTGCTAAAGCAGCTGTTCATCCAAATCAACTCATTCGAGAGTCTTCTAACTATGACGAACACGACAGGTGGAAATATAAGCCCGAAAACAGCTCTGCTTATCGGCAGGTGTCTTCATACAGCCCTAAATAGGGTGAGCCAAGTGCTCGCTAATCTTTAATGCAAGACTATTTCATAGAGACAAAGGGATTGGAGTCCTTGGGGCTGATATCCATCATGCCAAATCAGTTATCAGTTATCAAATACTGGGCCTATTTGGAATAGTTTTGGTGGGTTCCTAATTTAAACTCCTTGAAACTGGAAATATATGCTATTAAGCAATATTAAAACTTAAATATATTAGCATAAATATATGCTAATACAGTATATTTATTGATTACACTTACCTCAAAGAAAGAAACTAATTATAAAGAAAATTTTGGTTCAGCAAAATCTTCCAAAATTTTACCAGATTTAAATTTTTTGTTTTGAGACCCGATCTAGTCCAATCAACTTAAAGCTGGCTCTGGATATCATTATATTAATCCTTATTCTATAAAAGTAAAAGTTTAAAACCAACAACTCCCTGTGCTATCCTTGTGGATGCATAATTCCACAGGGTTTGTTCACCATTCTCTTCCAGAACTCGAAATAATCCTGGTCTGAAAGCAAACCACTTTCTAACAGATTGAGAAAAATAAACAGAATCAAGAAGTTTTGATATAACACTACCACTGATGTGGATTCCTTTTTGTGTCCCTCCCTCCCTCCCTCTTCCTTTATAGTTTCGAATTTTTCTTGTGGTCATACCGTAATTCTATAACTTCTCCCCTTTCTTAGGTAAAGAGAAATATCATACGAATATTATGACCTTGCATTCGTTAAGGTCGTAATCATTAAGTTTGTAATCAGTTAAGTTTATGAAAAGGACAAATCGTCGAAAAATAAAATGGCAAAACTAATATTCTGGGAACAAAGATCCCACACTCATACGGGCCCCAATTTTAGGAACAAGGCACGATAGTAATAAAGTGTAGATAATAATAATTACTACGTAAAAGCCACCTGGAGGCTTCTGCATATCTGAAATAAATCAAATTGCCATTTGATAAGAAAAACCTAGGGATCTACACAGAGCTGAAACGAACGCTATATAGGTTTATTATAGCGAGATGGAAAGTAAGAGACAAATGACATCCACGAAAAAAAAAAAAGTTCTCTCAAACACCAGCACGTGGCCTTGTTTCTGTCCACCCCACCTTCAAAAATGTGGCAAAGCTTGTACATGCAGCTATTGTCTGTGGGCACTTCTTCACGCTAACCAGATAAAAGTGCACTTATATATTTTAATGTATGTGTTTTTTATACTCATACATGTAAACCATTAAGTCAACGCCTGGATTGTTGAGCACTAAATAAAACTATGAAACCGACCCTATCCAATATCTTTCTCAGATAAGCTCAGCCCAAGCTTCGAGGATAACAACAGAAACGACACATGAACAAAAACAAACAAACAAAAAGTTCAGTGCAGCGGTAACAAAAAAGTCAGGGATATTTACCAAAAACAAACGTGTTCTCAGCATTTTCTAAACACAAAACATAATGAAGTTGTAACTGTACGTATGTTAAAAAAAAGTCATCAGGACAGCCTGTGTGGCTCAGTGGAAGTGGTGCTTGCATCCTTTGTGCTAGGCCGCCCGAAGGTAGACTTAAGTTCAAGTCTAGTCGCCGACTGGAGGAACTTTTTCTAAGCCTTTCTTCGACCGGTTCCCAAGTTAGTCGATCTCTGTCACGGGTAAGCGGGTTTTTTCTCCCGGAAAATCGGGTATTTCGTCCCGTATTATTTCAGACTGTAACATAACCTGTTAGGGTTAGGTACCAAGAGATGGCAGCACTTGTTTACTGGTCTCTTCATCGATGGCCGGCTATAATTAGTGATAGTCATGGGCCAACTATCTCTGATCATTACCGGTGGAGATTGAACTACCAACTCAGTGTCCAGAAGCTATATAGAGTTTAAAGGCCTCGCTTATTTCCCTTAAAGGAAATAAAAGGCATTAGCTGATTTATTTTATATTTTATTTTATAATATTTATCAATGTAATTTACTCAGTATTTTATATACTGAATTACTGCAGTGATCAAAAAATGTAAAAACAATGTTTTAATTGTATATATATAATTACGCTGTATAATAATAATTAACTATGGGATTTATAAAAATTTATTATTATTATTTATATGTAATGCATATGTATATGTTGTTAAAGTTTGTGATGATTAATAAAGTTCCTAAAAATAATTTATTTTTATCACAATTTAATAAGTAGGAACCTTTAACAAAAAAGGAAAATATACTTGCATCTGAGTGTGAAATACAACTAAGAATATTTGTTAACTCACATCGGAAAATTTGTTGTAATATGATGAAAATAAGATAATTAAATTATAGAATATTGGTCATAAGAATGTTGCATGTAAAGGCTCCCTGTTAAACAATTGAAACAAGGGATTATAAGTTTATGTCAATTCTTAGAAAATTTTGGATAAAGTTTAATAAATGTGACTCATAGTTAACTGTTAACTGTTAACTTCTGTGGTAGAGGGAGTGAGCCCTTGGCTCTTTATCCCTTTATCTCTATTTTACTTGAGGTAGCTGGGTGGGTATTATGCCCGCTCTTGGTGAGCTTTTCTGGTGGTTTTCATTTTAAGATGGCTTTTGGTCTTCTGTGTTTGAAGTGGTCTGTTGGGCTGTAGTTTGATACCTATCTTGCCAGGCATCAAACTCTCGTGACTAATAGGGTTAGCAAGAAACAAGATAAGGTCCAAGGTCAAAGTTCCCGATTTTGGACATCGCCACGAGTCAGTCGCGTGCACATGGCCCGCGGGAATTTCGGCAGAAAAACGCCACCCTAAGTGGTCACAGATAGCGTATCCAGACATCGGGGGAGAGGGAGGGGATTATTGGCAGAAGGTGCCTGTAGGGTCATGGTATAAAAGGGATAGGAACCCCCCCACGGGCTCTCTCTCTTAGTTCTCCAGTCTTCGTATGGGTTGTCTTATGTGGTTTTCCTGAGTGACGGTCAGGAGTTCTCTCCTTCCACCAGGACAAGGAACAAAGTAAGTGGGATTTCGGTCCTATTTCCCTATTATAGAAAGGAGGGGACGCCGTACAGCTGAGAAGAAAGGCAACTACTGCATGTTATATCAACCGTGTTCTTGATGACAAAAAAAAGAAAATCTGTGGAGAAGTAAGTGCCGGTGTAGTGAATCTGACGACTACCGAATTGCAGATCCATTGCGTTTCCTTGGAAGAAGCTTGATGTGCTGAAGACGTGAAGACCTTGATCCGAGAAATCTCAGATATGTTCCCCTACCAAAGAATTCGTCCTCGGAAATTACAGACGAGTAACAACAGAGACTAGCATAGAAGATCCTTATCAAACGGCATCGTAAAATCTTACATTATATCAAATCTTATGTAGCTGTGAGTGTAGTTCAGTCACCGATCTATTGAAAGACTTGAACGAGAGTTGAACTAGGACTTTAGTGCATTTAAGAATAGAAAGACAATAAACTTGTCAGTGTTAATAGATAAGTAATCGTGTGTCTAGTAACTTATGCATGGCATCTATATTTTGTCTGAGAGCTGTCTGAAGAATTGAATGTGGTTACTATTGTAGCGATAGGACTGGTTAACCCATATTACTCTCATGAGTTAACGTGTATAAACTAATTGTGTTTAATTAAGGTATTGTATCACAATATTGTGCTCAGACAGATGAGAAGTTTTAGTCAATTGTGAACATTTGCGAGGATATTCTTTAATCGTATGCGTGGAGTCTTTTGTGGCGGCATAATCGCTCTTCCCACATGGAATTTTATAACCATCATTTGTGTTTTGCTAATATTGCTTTGTATTGTTTCAGCTTAGTATTTAATTAAGTTTTAACGATTTTAATGTATTGTATTGTGCTTATGTGTGTAATAAACTTTTGCTCACTGAAAACTCAGTTGTCTGAAATTGCTATTCAATGCTCCAAGTTGCGAGTTTAATTGTTTCACACTTAGACATAAGCAATTGCTTCTTATTTTGATTTTCTTTCGTAAACTAAATCTCCTAAATGGCGCAGCTAAAAATATAAATGTTTTAGGATACTAAGGGGAGCAAGAACTAAGATACTCTGTATTTGGGTGATATCACGTATAGTAAGAAATTTGTTACAAACAAGATAAAATATAAACTTGTAAGAGGAATTAACAATTATAGGACGGTAAAAAGAGAACACAATAATGTAATGTAAATATATATGAATATAAGTATATGTACTTGTATGCAAAAAAAAAATATTATTTTAAATCAAATATTATTAGTACACGTAAGTACCCGCATGCACATTCGTGTGCGTGTATATATTACGTGGGAATAGTAATAAAGTTTGATTGATTGGCTGAAAAAAAAAAGATTCAGGCTTCCTTTACTTAAATACTGATGTGTAGAGTAACATAATTTCCACAGTATTTGACAAAATTCGTCTTCCCTTTTGAAGAAGAAAAAAAACTAATCTCATACTTTTTACTCATCGCCATTGCACAGTTTCATTACATGACTTCTTTTACTTGTTCTTGCTTCCCCCCCCTCCCCACATCCACACCCTCGAATTTCATAACTGATTTTACACAATTCCGATGAAACTTTGTCTTTCCTGGAAATGACAATCTTGAGCTGAGAACGTGATTCTTTTGCGTCTTCCCCATTTTCCTTTTAAGAATAAGTAACTGAATTTTCTAATAAGCATTTTTTTTATTATTATTATTGAGGGGGAAGGGAATTATTTTCCATTAATAACGATAACACGTGCACTTCAAATCCTATACGCTTGGAAAGAACTGTCATTACTATTCTTAAATATATATTTAAAAAAAAAATACATTCAACGTCACAAAATAAAAGTAAAAATTCCACATTTGAACTTTGCCAACATCAACGATGTACATAACAACTTACGTTCTTCATCATCTGCAGCTTCACCTCATCTAAAGTTTCCACATTACATCATATGCACGATGCCTTTTGCAAAAAGGATGGGGCTTGCGCATTTGTCAGGTCTGATAGTCCATGTCGGACCTGGAATCCCCTTTATATGACTGCTTTTACTCAATATTTCCTTGTCTCACTTTTATTTTCGTTTGCTGTGTAACTCTGACTTCATTGACTTATATGTTATCACTATTCTAATAGTGAGACATCTTTCTTGGTCATTTAAACATCCATAATTTAGAAAAGCTTTCCTTCTCTAACTTCACGCCCAGCTTAAAGAGAAGCTGAACTGTTCGCTGTCAGTATTTTTTTAATTTTTATTTTTTATGTTGATCTACCAACCTCTTGTGAATGTGCCTTATGAACGATACGGCCCTGCGCATGGAAATATCTGATCATTGCTTGAAGCGTTTTTAATGAAAAATAAAACTCGTTTGGTGCTTCGATTTTTTACTAGGGATTAGACTTGGGTTAACCTTATATGCTAGAATCCAAACAGCAGTGAAAACAGTGGACAGAAGCCGGTTCTTCAGCACCAAAGGCAAAGTTGATTCCATCATTATCATGGTATCGGTGTTTTTTGATGCTAAAGGCAATTTGTTTATTAATTATCTTGAGAATGGTAAAAAAATAACCGGGGAATATTATTCCGATTTATTAACCACACTCGACGAAAAAATTCGCCAGAAATAATCTAATTTGCAGAAGAAAAAAATCAACATTCATCAGGACAATGCACCTGCCTTTTCTTCGAATCAAGAAGTGATTGCAGCTGTGCAGAGGTGTTTTGCAGATCTTACTGAGAACCACTACAAGGACAGGAAAGTGGCGATGGAGCATCACTGGAATAAATGCATTAGTCTTACGGGAGATTATGTTGAAGAATAATAATAATTCTGAAATTATAAATTCCTTTCTTCATTGTTATGCGGAGAAGGTGTCAGACAACCCTCGTATTTAGGACCTTGTTTCTAAATACGAGGGTTGTTTCTGAGGAAACATCTGGTGTGATATTTACGCATTCGTTGTCATTTATTATGAATAACAGTACCCTATATTCGTCTAAATAACTAAGGGATAGTATGTTTAGTATGCTGGATTTATTACACATTGCGGTATTATTTGTTGGTAATTAAGATTTGAATTACTTTATTCTGATCAGAGACTAAAGGTTTCATCTTAGTGAGATAGATTCCGCTCCCAACTTAACCTCCCAACCGACTGGTGTGGATGAAATTGTCAGCTCTCCCTAGCTTTTTTCATGGATCAAAACTTCGTTGGCATTCTGCCTTTTATCATGCCATTACCTTCCTTCGCCGTCAACATAAAAAATAAAAAAATTATTTTTTATTTTGAAAAAAAAAAAAAAAATTCTGTCTTATAGTACATTAGTACCGTCTATGGGCTGGGAAAGAAGGTACTTGTTCACATGAGTTTTGAATGGCTCTATATTGCATTCCTTAGGGAACTCATCAAGGGGGAAGACTGTTCCATAGTACATCGGTTGCAGGGATAAAGGAGGAGGAGAAGAAACTTGTTCTGTGGGTTTCAAGGTACACTGTGCAGGGATGTTGAGCAGCAGCTGCACGTGTTCCAATGATCTTAGTACTAAGTGGGGAATTATTGATGCTGTTTCAGGTGAACATTTTCCATGGAAATATTTGTAGAAGACACATGGTGCAGAGACCAATCGTCTGTGTGAAAGTGGGGGGAGTGGGTGGTAAGAGATGGGTCATTAAGAAGTCTGATTGCTCTCCTCTGTATGGAGTCGGGCAATTTGAGGGAGCTGTTGGGAGCACCCCATATATGGGGGCAGTATTCGATAGTTGGGCGGATTTGTGATTTTTATAAGGTTAATAGCTGTTCAGGGGTGAAGTAACGTCTTGAAAGAAAGAGAAATCCTAGTTTTTTAGAAGCTGAGGATGTAATGGTTGTTATGTGTTTAAGTCAGGAGATGCTTGATGTCAGGGTAATTCCAAGAAGAGAAATCTCAGATTGTCTGGAAATTTGGGTGTTGTCAAAAATAATACTGGGAGAAACTGGTTCTTTTTTATGAGAAATGAGACAGCACTGGGTTTTATTTGCATTGAAATTGACTAGGTTATCTGAACCCCATTGGAGGATGGCTTGGAGGTCAGAATTGATGGCAGTGGTGGTTGATGTTCTGTAGGTTGAGGTGAGTTGTGTGGAGTAAGGTTTATCAAAAGAAAGGGAGGAGTGCAATGTGCTGTCGTCTGCGAAACTGTGTATTGGGTTGGAGGTAAGATGAAGTAGGTTATTGATATATATATAGTAGGAAGAGGGTTGGTGGGAGAACAGAACCTTGAGGAACCCCAGCATTAGTTGAATGATGAGAGGATAAGGAGCCATCCACCACCACACACAGTGAGCGTCCAGACAGAAAGCTGGCAATCCAGTTACAGAGGCCTTGAGATAGACCAAACGGTGGTAGCTTGCTTAGTAGGCCCTTGTGCCAGACCCGGTCAAACGCCTTGGAAATATCAAGTCCAACCGCTTGAGATTTGCCAAACTTTTCCATGGCATTTGACCAGAGATGGGTGACATATGTGAGCAGATCTCCTGTTGATCGGTAGCGACGGAATCCATACTGGAGGTCGTTTATTAGACAGGTAGCTTCAAGATAGTGCAGTAGTTGGGAATTAATGATTTTTCTTTACCATTACTTTAGACAGGACTAAGGTGAACGAGATGAGGCGGTAGTTGGACAGCAGTGATTTGTTGCCCTTTTTGGGAATGGGTTGAATATAGGCCAATTTCCAGGCTGTGGGCTAGACACTAGTGGGGTAAAACAATATATATATATATAAGCGACATGGGACAGGAGACAGTTCTGGTGTGCAAACCCTCAAGACAATTGGAGGAATGCCATTAGGACCAGAAGACTTTTTTGTGTCTAATTTAGACAGTGTTTTGCTGATCTCTTTCTGGCAAAAGGATATAAGGGCACTGTATGTTGGGCATCTGGATTGTTTGGGGGACATTTGCCATTGTCGATTGTGTGTGTGCATTGGAAGCAAAGAGTGAGGCCAGGAGATTAGCCTTTTCTGTAGCAGATGGTTCAATGGAGCCATCTGGATATGATAGAGGTGGGAATAGTGTGCCAGTGATGGTATGTTTGGTTTTTTATTTGTACTGCCTTGACACATCTTTTGGAAAACCAGGGTTTAGTTAGGGAATGGCAGGTCAGAGTATTGTGGGGAATGTATGATTCCATGCCAGTGAGGATTACTTTGTTTATGTGTTCAGTGCATGTGTTTAGGTTGGACGGTCGGAAGCAATAGTCTAACCATGGGAATGAGGCATAGAAGTTGTGGAGGCTGTCCCACTTGGCATTTATTATAATGTCAAACTACTCTTGTATGGGAATGGTTGTGTAAGCGTTGTTGCATGGGGGAGGAAATGAGCATTAGGTTATGGTCAGAATTGCCTAGCGGGCCCTCTACTTTCGCTGTGTATTTGAAAGGGTCATTGGTCAGGAAGAGGTCTAGGGTAATGTAATGTTAAAGTAATGCTTTAACACGCAAATTGTCAAATTGTTCATCAGCTCACCACAATTCATGATAAGCTTCGTTATTTTCCCTACATACCTTGGACCTTTTCTTAACCGGTTTCCTCTTTGTCAAGAGGAAACTGATGCCAGCTTTCCTCTTGACAAGTCCGACCACAACCTTGTCCATGTGTCATTTTCTGCAGATCTCCCAGTCAATCCTTATACGATCCGCCGATATCAGCCTCGTATCTTATGGCACTCGGGATGTCTATGCCTCATATTCATGATTATTAAGACACACCTCCAGAGATTCAGAGACTCATCGAGGGAGGCTATATACTACACACACCAGCTATCATACTTAGTCTTGAATTCATTCACGCTGCTTGCACTCACAATATCCAATGGCAATCCATTCCAATCATGTGCCACCCTATGAGATAAAAATCTATCCCTCACCCTCTTTTTAGCAGCCTTCATTCTCAGCTTCCAAGAATGCCCTCCTATCCTTTCTCTACCCTCCATAAATTGAAAAATTCCATCAATTGAAATCCTGTGTGACCCTTTCAGAATTTTGTAAGTCTCAATCATATCACCCCCTCTTTCTCCTGTTTGCTAGTGTCTGCAGTTTACTAATTCTCAATCTGTCTTCATAATCAGTATTCCACAATCCTGATATCATTTTAACTCTCTCTCTCTCTCTCTCTCTCTCTCTCTCTCCAATATATCAGAATCACAACGAAAAGCAGGAAACCAGACCTGCGCACAATAGTCCAAGTGAGGTCTTATCAGCGCCTTGTAAAGAGGCAAAATGACATCCTTATCCTTACATGTGAACTTTCTTTTCAGCATTGCAATTATGTTTTGAGTTGTATTTGCAGTCTTTGCTGCAAGGTCCCTGAACTTTGACTTGCTATCTACTAACACTCCAAGACCCCTAGCCTCATCAGTTTCTTGTAGCCTAATCCCACCAATATAATACGACATTGGATATCTAATCACACCAAAGTGAATGACTTTACATTTACTGACATTGAACTAAAATCTATTTTCCCATACCCATTCTGCAGTACTGCATATCAGCAGCATTCCTAATTGCCCTACCTACCTTTACATCATCAGCAAATAGAATATGGATAGAATATGGATAGAAAAATGGATAGAATATAGCTAGTTAAATATTTCATCACTAGATGGCGCAACATCACCATTTCAAATGGTTTACTACATGTATATATCTGTAATAAAACGGACAATATAGGGACTGTATGATTTACATTTCAAATACGCAATAAATGATGGAATGAAAGATTGGTTTTCACCCACGAATATTTCATCTTTTTTAAAACAATTATGTTACCAGTATATAAATTTAGTATCAGTAATTCCAGTGTAAATTTGTATTTATTTATTTTTAATCACAAAGCTGCTTACTTGTTTCGTAATCACATTGAATACTAACTTAAGTTTTGAAATACGAAAACCATAAAACAGTCATAAGCTTAGGGATGTTAAAAAATAAAAATTAAAAAAAAAAGCAGAAAAACGTTTTTAAAATGGATACCGAGATCAACTTTTCCATTTATCCATGAGTTGATTGTATGTTGTTTAATTAGAAACACGTTAAAAGAATTACCACCAATTTGAAGATCTTTTAATTAATCTCATCATTACTTCAAGTATCTAAGTCAGGGATGCACAAACTTGTTAAGGCCGAGGGCCGCATAGTTCCACTTTTAATTATGGGAGGGCCGCCAAAAAAAAAAAAAAAAAAACTTGAAAGTTATCTACCATGTATTGTTTATTTTATTTATACCTATCATAATTGTTACAAAAAATGTTATAAAAAGTAAGTGATTTTAATTTGATGACACTGCGTTGATTTGACAATGTTTTGATATTTGGTTCGATCAACCGCAAAATGGATTCTAAATTTTCATCAGTCAAGCGGTTCCTTTTTTCGATTTGTTAATATTCATGACTGAAAAAGTTTGTTCACAAATATATGTTGAGCCAAAGAGGCTTGCACATTTTAATGCATTATCTAGCAACCATTCATAATTGTTTTTATCGACACAACGATAGAAGTTTAATAAATTGCCTTCGTTAAATTTATTTCGCAGGCTCTCATCGTTTTGAATGTCGTGGAGTTCTAGCTGTGCTGATTCGGGTGCATTTTCGGGCAAAACGGCAAAAGGATTGCTAAATAAATCTAGCAACGGTTTCACTTTTTTAAAATCAGAAAACCGATCCTTGAAGGCTGATATCAAGTTATCAATCTTTTCAACATACACAGTTTTGAAGTTGACATTGAACTTTTCAGAAACTTTCTTCTAATTAGGAAAATGGAAGTAATTCCCTGACTTCAGTTGGATTTGAAATAGATTTAACTTGCACTGAAAAGACAAAATGTGGCCGTAAAGTTGAGTAACCAATTGATCTTTGCCTGAAGTCGCGTATTTAACGTATTCAAACGATTAGTAATGTCAACCAGAAAGGCTAAGTCACATAATCAATCCGGATTTTTTATGTCAGGGACGTTTTTTTTTTTTTTCAATCATGAAGATTTCAATTTCATCAATTAAATTTAGGAACCGCTCCAATGTTTGTCCACGACTTAGCCACCTCACCTCTGTGTAAAAAATTAAGTCACCATATTCACTTTCAATGCCTTCAAGAAACTTTTTAAATTGTCGGTGATTAAGGCCACGGGAGTTTATAAAATTAACCGTTGAAACCACAACTTTCATGACATGTTCAAATCCAAGTTTCTTAGGGAACAAGCTCTCCTGGTGGATTATACAGTGGAAATGTATCAACGCATCGTCGTGCCGTCCCAAATGCTGTTTCAATAATGTTACCAATCCAGAATTAGCTCCTCTCATGGAAGGAGCTCCGTCAGCCGTGATACCTGATAATTTTGCCAGATCTAAATCAATTTTGCAACACTGTTCCAAAAGCCCAGTGAACATGTCATTACCTTTCGTTTGATCTGACAATGAACTCATTCCAATCAGCTCCTCACTTACCTCAAACTCTTGCGTTATTCCACGTGCAAATATTAACAACTGGGCTGTGGAAGTAATGTCAGTTGACTCATCAATAGCTAATGAAAAATAAGCAAATTTCTTTGAATAGGATGTTAATTGGTCTTTTACATTTTCCGACATTGCAGTAAATCTTCTTTGCACAGTCATCCTGTTTAACTGAATTTTCTCAACATATTTTTTTTTTCAGGACAAATTTTTTTAGCAGCTATCTCAAGGCAATCTTTAACGAAATCTCCGTCTGTAAATGGTCGGCACCTTTTTGCCTATAAGGCGAGATATTTCAAAACTTATTTCTGTTGCGATTTCCGGATCTTGAATAGGTTTTGTGAACATCACTTGCTGACCTGTCAATTCTCGTTTCAAAAATGAAATCTTTTGTTTACGTAGTTCTTCGGGTAGATTTGAAAATGTAGAATGCAGACTTTCAAAGTGTCTCCTTTTTTTTTTCATCCTGTAGTTCGCGTTTCCTACTTGGCCCTGCTTTATCCATTGTAGAATTTATTTTTAAACCGTATCCTAGGGGTGATAATTAATTGTAGCAACCGCACCTACGAAAACAAAATACTCATATGACAAATAGACGAATTATAAAATTTGTTAGCATTATTACTAACCGATTATCGTAAGTAGACGGGCAATCGTGACGTCACAGCTACTTTGCTTTGCGCATGTACCATTTTTAAAAATTACCTATCGTGTAACTTGTTAAAGTTAAAATAATTCACGGTGAGGCAGGCCACCAACAA
Source organism: Typopeltis vanoorti (assembly GCF_054136105.1). Classification (NCBI taxonomy): domain Eukaryota; kingdom Metazoa; phylum Arthropoda; class Arachnida; order Uropygi; family Thelyphonidae; genus Typopeltis; species Typopeltis vanoorti. The sequence continues at coordinate 30,215,006 of NC_143549.1, forward strand.
ATCAACGGAGGGCCGCATGCGGCCCGCGGTCTATGCATCCCTAATCTAAGTGCTTGCTGGACTAGAAAAATAAAAGGATATGTTTGTGCCATAATAAACTATTTTCTAACAGATTTCAAGATTGTTATTAATATGCGCACAACAACGTTTATTTTCTCTTTTGCTTGGCGATGTTATTAATTATATTTATCATAGACTATTTTATATTTATTCTATTTTATTACCCATCTCGGTTCAGAATATTGACCAAACTCAATGTTTACAACGTTTATATCATTTATCACCAGAGTCCTTGATAACATTGACATTCATTACAGTTAAGAAATAAATTAAAAAAAAAAAAAAATCTGCTGATGAAATCTTCAACACGTGTCAGTTTGAAGTACCACAGTTACCAGGCTGCGTTTTCATACACTTACTTAGCGATACTTGTTTATGACAGTTCTTGGAAGGGTCAGTGTACTTTTTTGTCTGCGAGGTTGTGCAATGTTGATGAATCAAAGACAAGAATCATAAATCATGATCAACTAAGCCATGAGCGTTTCCCAAAAAGTAAATTAATGGTTAAAATAGAACAGTGATGTGCGCGTTCTATTTAAATGATCACAGTGACATATCGTGTTACTTTGTAATGGATTAGGTTTCATATTAATTACTTTGAAATTCTCACAGTGGGTGGTGTCCCACTGTGAAGGAAGGGACAAAAGGACATAGGTAATTTACTTGAAAGCTCCGTTTAAATTAAACATAATTCAACAGGATCCATCAAGTAATTGATAATCACCATTTTTTTATTATAATTTTTTTTTTTAGAAACGCCGAAAATGTTTCGTAGTTGGTTTTTTTTTAATGTTCGTTATTTTTGTGTTTTGTATTTATTCTATAGAATAAAAATAAACATAATTTATTCGAATACAAGTCTCTTACCCGTGGGTGCTTACAAAAATTGTTAACACAGGTTTTTAAATTATAGTTTTTGCGAAAATTTCGGTCCCATTCTAAATCTCGACATTTAGAATGGGAGGGATGCACGAGACAAACGCATTGATTAGATAAATAATTATCTTGAATGATTACATGCCTATCAGCAATTTAGTTCGAAATTGGCATTAAAAATATCGTCACTATTTTGAGCAATTGTATTGAATTTAAGTACAAATCACAAGCAATAAATTTAAATTAAAGATTTTCTTCCAAATAATCCAAGATTGTTTTAACCATTTACTGATACGAAATTTTCGGAATTTTATTTCATTGACTGACTATTCTTTCATAAACTGAATATTTCCTCAAGTCTTACAAAAAATCAACCTTTCATGAGTTAAATTATGTCCCCTAGTGCACGACTCTTCGGTCAGTTCCCTAGTAAGTTGATCTTTGGCACCGTTAAGTAGGTTGTACTTGACTGTTATGTACAACATACAAAGTATTTATCTCAGTATTGAAGCTGATTCCAAACCCATTGATGGAGAAGATAATTGGTGTCTACTAAGGAGGCTCAGGAAAGGCACACGTGATCAAATTCATATAGTTAAACCATTATAAGAGAAATTTCGGGAATTTGATATAAATATAAGAAGACAAATTAAGAAAAGACTTTAAGGATTGAAAGAAGGATATAATCTATTCATGATGCCTTTTAGCTTAGCTTTGCTTTAGACTAGATTATCCGATCGTTGCAAGTACACGACTAGAGTATTAGAGTGACAGCAAAGGCATCCTAATAAACAAATCAGTACAGACTGTAGCATACGAAGATGACATCAACATCGTGTCAAGAACCAAACAGAAGAAACATATCTGGAATTAGAAAAATTAGCACACGACGTAGGGTTAAAATTAATAAAAGAAAACTAAGATAATTATTTATACTAAGTAGAATCAGTTAACCGATACGTGTGAAAATTGAGAACCTTGAAATAAAAAAAAAAAAGTGGAACGATATAAATATTTAGGTGAAATGATCACAAGCCAACCAAATGAGATGGTAGAAGTACAAAATCGAATAAAAAGGGATAACAGGAAATTTTATTTCTCTCTCTCTCTCTCTCTCTCTGTGTGTGTCATGTGTATTCATCTCGAAATATATCCAATGGAAGACTAAATTAAAAATATATAAATCGATTATTTCTTCCAGCTGTCACCTACGGATGTGAAACCTGAATATTTACGGTTTCATTAGGGTGGAAAATTTTATTTCAACTTTTGAAAGGAAAATCCTTAGAAAAATATTTGGACCAGTGCATGATAATAGTCTCTGGAGAATCAGATACAACCACGAGTTATATCAACTCTATTGAGAACCCGCGATATCCAGTGTAATAATCAAATTCAAAAAGGTTTTAAACATATTTTTCCTATAGAAAATGACAGTACCCTTAAGATTATAAATATTAGAATTATTAATGAAAGACCAAAAGGAAAATTTAGAACAAGATGGATGGATGGACATCATTAGTCAAGACAGCATCATGTTATAATATCCAAACTGGAGAAGTAAAATTTTGGACAGACAGGATTGGAGGGATTAAATCCATGAGGCCAAGGCCCGATTTGGGCAGATGAAGAGTCACAGAAAGAAGAAACATTTGTTATGACGTAGACATTTACGTGAATACGATGGAATTAGAATCGAACTGATTCCAGCGCCATCTATCGACTCGAAATTAAACTAGCTTTTTACAAGCAGAGTTACAGATACGAAAAAAATAAGTTAGTTTATAATTGTTTTTGGAAACTTGAAAGCTATTTTCAGGCAGAATGAACATATTTTTTTCTTTTACTATTTTCAGATCGTTGTCTAAATTGAACTATGAATACTTCCATTGTCAGTACTCCAATAATTTTCATAAAATAATCACTTTTCAGGCTATAGATCTTTTTGAATGTCTTTAGATGACGTGTGCGTGTTCTAGCTAGGGTGGGGGAGGGTTACAACATACTGCAGGCATTTATGAGTCTTTTTTCCTTCCTTCCCTTTTTTGTTGTTATTAGTAATTGCGATCTGCAATTTACCACGTAAAAAAAAAAAAAAGTTTGGATAATTGAAATACTATAAAACAGATGTGTCATAGAAACCCTAAAAAAATATATTCTCTTCGGATTTAAGTAGGTATAAAAACGGTGAACCTGAAAACATATAAATGAAGTGTCGTGGATGCAAATTTCAAAGCGAATGGATTCATTTTTATCTTAGTACTCTTTGATTTGTGGGTTGTTTTCGTTATATTTCCGTCGGCTTCCAGAACCATGAATCACGTGATAACAGTTGAAGTGCCACACGTAAAAGCATAAATTCTGTACTGCAAAACACAGATAAGGAATTCCACGTTATACTTTTATCAGATATTTCATTTTGTTCAAACAAGAAGTCGCATTATGGTTTGAAGATTTTTCCCAAGTCCAGCAATGCCATTTTCTTCGAAGCCATTGTTTTCTTCCACTGGGATTGTTTTTGCGTTCGTTTCGTTTTTCTTTAAATTTAGTATTCCGGTAGGATATTAAAATTAATCTTTTACTGTTATTTTGCCGAAACAATTTTCACTTTAGTACTTGCCCTAACCCATTCGTTCTTGGCAGCGTTTTGGCTACGCCCTGACACGCAATCTCGCAATTGACGACTTCCAAGTTAATAAAACTATTGGGACAAGTAAAATTAATGTTGCCTTTGATCGTTTTTAAAACTCCTTGGAGGTCTAGATAGTTTCTGGAGAACTGTCACGCAATCAACTTTCTACGCAGCCGTTTTGTAGGCTTTAAATAGGCATTCATGGAAGTGTGGCACGATTGGAATAGCTTCTAATCTAACGTACATTGATGTCACATCGTCTGTCCGGAAACCGGAAATACGTCACACCAAGTTTTATCTTTGTCATTCTCTTGTCAATTTATTTCCCGATGCTTCGTAGTTTACTAATCATCCAACTTACAGTGTCTCTCTTTCTCTCTCTCTCTCTCTCTCTCTTTGGAAACACATCTCACTTAAATGTTGAAGATATTAGCAGATATTAGATAAGTTAAATATTTAGAGTTTATATCTAGGTAGTGCAGCCGATGTTCGGTGTTGGGGCTTCAACTTGTAGGGAGCCCCAACATCTTACAAAAACAATATACCCAGAATTTCAATTTTTAATTTATTTATTATTATTATTATTATTATTATTAATTTCAAACCATATATATAGCTATTAAATGGCCAACTGCAGTATATTGAAAATAAGTACTAGGGCGGCTATCACGATGCTTTGTGTGGACTTCTTTGGTCCCAGTCATTAAATATGGACAGTCCGTGATAATATGGGTCAGTATACAGGAATCATTGCATTATCTAGAGAGGTTACAAATCCATTGGCGTTCATCCTCTCTCTCGGTTTTCACCCATTAAACCTCTGCTATCAAATCTTCCAGTATGGTAGATTCTTTGGAAACGTCCATCTGATTGGCCATTTCATATCACGGGTTTTGAATGCTCCGTGGGCTACTTACGAAGTTCATAGCAAAAAAAAAAAAAAGGAGTTCAGAAACCAAAATGTGCAGTTCTTTATGTAGGCACTTTGAACTCCTGGTTAATCGTTTCTGCATCGGATGTGTCAGTTGCCATCCAAACTTTTGTTTGGATGGCAACTGACAACCTTTGGTCCATGGATGTTAGCTTCCTTGGTCTTCGGGTACGTTTTTTCACTCATCCTCGCAGAGCGCTGACATGGAGTACTCTGATAAATAAACACTTTTTTTTTGAAGTCTGTAAGTTATCTCCGTGCGCTTGACAGTACGCAGATGTGTACATCTGTACGCTTTCTATATTGTTATAGGGTAGATGAGATCACTGGAATATACATATGGTTCGGTCGTCATCATCATCATTATAACCAAATTCCTGATATATATTCTTTAAGAAGAGGTGTGCAGAATATTCTTATCACACACACACACACTGCTTGATTATGTCCAAATTATTCTGTTTATCTTTTAGAATTCCAGCGTCAGGTCATATATTTCAATCTTTTAAGACACTTCTAATGCCATCAATTCACTTATATCTTGATAGACATTTCCTTTTCTTTCTTTCTTTTTTTTTCTTCCCCATCCTAACACCAAACACTGTTTTACTAATCTTTCCTCTCCCATTCTGTTTAACTGACCATACCATATGAGATTAGCTCTGCTAACACACACATTCCTGGATACTCACAATGGTTCTTTCCTAATACCCTGGATTTTAATATGAGATTGCCCTTAATGGCATCTATTCACGCCCCTAATCTTTCTCAGGACTCTCATATCTGCAGTCTCTAGTCTTTGATCAAGTGTTTTACTTCTGATCCAGCTCTCAGATCAATAAGTTAAAATTGGTTTGAACACAGTCTTGTATACAGCTAATTTAGTGTTTTGACTTATTTCTCTCTTATATCATATAAATCTATTTAGTTGATTCTTGATTCATTTGATTCTTCATCATACTAACTTTGTTATTCTTTGTTAAAAAAAGAAAAGAAAGTCGGCCATCGTTACCTGGAGACTCATCAGTTAATTAGCGATCATCTTAAGTTTTAATTCCACCCTTATTATTTTGGGTTCAATTTACACTTTCCTTTCTTCAGTTTATTAACTTTTCAATACTCTTCAGGTCAATATGCTTACTTTAAAACAAATAAACAAACAGTGGATGTACCAGTTATTAACGGGGTCTTATTATTTATATTCTATTAATTAATGGAATATTTCAAATATGAAATACTTAATCAAGTATATTGAACTCCGTAGCTCAGTCGGTATAGACGAAGCCCTTTGGTCGGAAAGACCTGGGTTCGATTTCGTCAGTGAAGTGAGGAACCTTTATTTGGCTAAAGGTATTTGACTAAAGGTGAGTTAACCTGTTTCATACGGAGGTATGGGGTTTTTTTCACTCGGAAACTCGAGTTGTTCTTCCCCCAGAAGAGGCAACCCGGCTTCGTGAACATCCACAAACACGGATTTACAGTCATAAATAATTCCTCACTAGGAGGGCTCAACCAGTCCTCAGGGACAGTTGAGAAACTGGGGAACCCTATACAAATCAATAAATCACGTATATTTATTCTACATGAATTATGAATCTTTTGTAATATTAAAATATGCTCATTGTACACACAACACCCAATAATTCGTTTATTTTCCATGCTAAATTATTTTAATGATACAAATAAATAAAAATAAAATAAATCAGCTAATGCCTTTTATTCCCTTATAGGGAGTAGGCAAGGCCTTTATACCCTATCTAACTTTTGGAGACTGAGTGGGCAGTTCAATCTCCACTGGTAGCCAATCAGAGATAGCTTTCCCCAGGCTATCACCGATTATAGCAGCCACCGATGAAGAGGTTGGCAAACAAGTGCTGCCATCTCTTGGTACTTAACCCTAACAGGATATGTTACTGTCTAAAATAATGCAAGTACTACGGTCGAATTTCTTGAGTTTATGGGACGAAAAACCCGAGTTTCGGAGGAAAAAAAAACCCGCTTGCCTGTGCCAGAGATCGACTAACTCGGGAATCGGTCGAAAATAGGCTTAGAAAAAGTTCCTCCATTCGGCGACTAGATTTGAACCTAGATTTAACTTCGAGCGGCCAAATGCAGAGGACGCAAGTGCCACTTCCACTGAACTACACAAGCCTTTTTTAATGACACAGCCTGAGAAATTATTCAGTTTGAGAAATCGTTCGAAAATAAATCCGAAAATACAGTCAATTTCGATTGTTTTTAATGGTGCAATAACGAGGACCTCTCGTGGCTCTCATTTAGGTTTGTATCGTACTAGACAAACAGAAATGAGTTCTGAAAGCACAAATCTCGACATTTTACACATTTGTTGGTAACAGTTTTCTTCTGGAAGGATTGCACAAGGAAAACTGTGAAGCACACATTCGCTACCCAAACCTGAGCAAAAACGATTGCCTCAGGAAGTTATACCGAGTAATAGTCACCATTCATGCATTTCTTAATTTGTAATTAATTTATTGTTTATATTTAAAATAATTAATTAACAGTATTAATTTATTGTAAGTTATTTTGAATATCTATTAATGCAGATGGCGCTGTTCTCCTGCAGCCGAAAGTGCATAAAATCACGTGCTTTGAATTGAATTGAATTGTAGAGGTCCGATCTTGAGTTGTTGTTGTTGTTTTTCAGTGAGTTCAGACGTGTTTATCAGCGCTCCTTGTAGTAGTACAGCAGTGAAGTTAAGTTTTGTTTTTAATTGTTTTTAATGTTTAATTCAGAGTTATTTCAACACTGAAATTAAATAGTGATTATTTGATGCGCCACCAGCGTGCTCGAACATCAGAGCAGGTAAGACTTTTTCCTTTCACCTTCAAAAACATTTTCCAGGTTCTCTCCTGTTCCCCGCCCAGTACAACACTCGGTGGTTGAAGGGACAAGGCAGGTCCTTCCCCCACTTCAAGTCTAGATTATGGATTCACCATATGAAGATCTCTCCTTCAAAGAACTTCTCGCTATCTTTCGGCAAATCGGCAACATCTTGCACACAAAATGGCCAGGAAAGGTAGAAGTTCACCAGATTATGGAGGTCGAGAAAGAAGACCCTCAAACCTCCGCACTTTCTCCTCGCCCTACACATGACAGCGTCAATTCCTCCGCTACAACTGACACAGACGATAATGATTACCAAGAAGTCAGCAGAAAGAAGAGGAAGAAAGAGTCTCTTGCTGCAGAACAAGAAATTGCCTCTCAAATGGACACATCAGCACAATCTAGTGCAACCACTGAGACAACTATACCAATACAGCCCAAAGAGAAGATCCCACCAGTAGTACTGCGATCTAAAGAAAAGTGGTCGTTGCTTGCAGAGACGATGAAGAAAAGCAACATCAAGTTCTCGTCAGCCAAAAACACAGATGACGGAGTACGTATACAGCCTGAAGGAACAACGGACTACCGCCAGTTAACCAGACTTATGGACGATCATAAATTTCCATACCATACTTACCAACTTAAGAGTGAAAAGAACCTCAAGGTAGTGATCAGAGGATTGGTAGAAGACATAACAACAGACGAAATAGCTACTGACCTCAGATTACAAGGCTTGGAGCCAGTCAAGATTTCGCGAATGTATCGCGCAGACAAGCGCCCCATGCCTCTGGTCTTAGTAGAGATCAGTAAAGACCAGAGGGAAATTTACGATCTTAAAATAGTCTGCAACTTGGTTATCAAGACCGAACCACTACGAAGAAAGGCATCGGCTGGTCAATGCCATCGCTGCCAAAAATTTGGGCATGCGCAAATGCTATGCAGAGCAGACTACAAATGTGTGAAGTGCGGTGGCAACCATCCCTCGCACACTTGCGTCAAGCCAAAGACCACACCTGCTAAATGTGCGAACTGCAGTGGCCCACACCCTGCAAACTACAGGGGTTGCACTCTCCACCCATCCAACCTTCAAAAGCCTAGACAGGAATTAACTCAGCCCACTCAGAAAAATATTGTGAGATCCGTGCCTGAATTCCAAGGGCGGAAAGTTACACCAGACAAATCCTATGCTTCTGTGGTTTCCTCGAGTAACACTAAGGTACTCCCTGCAACTAGCAGTCCAAATTCTTCAGCAATACTCGCTGCCTCACTTGGGGAGATGCTAATGGCCTTCAGCAAAACAAATCCAAGCCAGGCCGACACCAACAAATTCCTTCGGAATACTCAAGTCATCTTCTCCATGATTAATGACTAATCCGGCTTTAACATCAAATTCTATGCAGATAATATTCTGGAACGCAAACGGTCTCAACAGCAAAATTTTGGAATTACAGGAGCTTACAGATCATTTACAAATTGATATTCTCCTCATTAACGAAACACACCTACGTCCCTGCGATAATCCCAAACTCAGAAACTACTCGTTACTTAGAAATGACAGACTTAATGCCAGAGGTGGAGGCACTGCCATCTTTGTCAGAAGAAACATTCGCTATAATGAGACTAAGAAGATTAATACATCTAACCTCGAGGAGACAGGCATAGAAATTCTTACCAACAATGCAGGCAGCTTAAAGATTTTTTCTGTATACAACCCCCCTGGCAAACCTCTACCCCCCTCTGATCTCTCTCAGCTACTAGATACAAATGAAGCAGTAATTGTAGCTGGAGACCTCAATTCCAAGCATCCTTTATGGAACAGCAAAAGCTTTAATAACAACGGAATGATCCTCTATAACTTTTCCTTGAAGAGAAATATCGTTATTGCAGGCCCGATTGAGCCAACACACTACGGAGCGATCGGCAGACCTGATGTTTTAGATATTGCTATTTTTAACAATATTTCTCATCATTTCCGACTTCAAGTGATTGACGAGCTAAGCTCAGATCACAATCCAGTACTCTTAAGTTTAGGGGAGGAGCCTGAGCTCATTCCCAGCCATTCCCACACAAACTTTGCAAAATTCAAGACTAAAATAAACACTATCATAGACTCAGTACCGACTATTTCCACCCGTGAAGAAATTGACGCGGCAGTCAACAATCTTGAATCTAAAATACAGGCTGGCTTATCCCCAGCTTGCTCTACTTCTACCCCAGCTCAAGTCAACCTACTTCCTGCAGAAATCCTTGCTCTGATAAGGAACAAAAACAGGCTCAGACGCCGCTATCACAACACGCTATCTCCGCAAGACCGTCGAGAACTAAACAGAGCGTCCAACCTAGTCCGTTACGCTTTAAAAGATCACAGAAACCAGCAATGGGAAAGAAAACTCTGTTCTCTCAAAACTGAAGATAATTCTCTGTGGAAGTTGACTAAAGCTCTCCGTACAGATCGCTCTAACATCCAGCCCATTCACGGAGAAAGAGGCCTTGTTTACAGAGATAAAGAAAAAGCACAAGCTCTCGTTCACGCCCTACAACTTCAGTGCCGTCCTAATTATACACACGCGGATCTAGTCTTCATAGAAAAAATACATCGTAGGGTACGTTCTGTACTTCGGCGATCTTGTAGCTGTGAAAATATCTGCCCCACCTCACCTAAAGAGGTCTATTCAATTATTAGGAAGCTTAAAAACAAAAAAGCCCCTGGCCCGGACGAAATTACCAACAAAACAATTAAAGCCCTCCCACACAAAGCTGTCATGCATTTAGTAGCGATTATCAATGCAATTCTGAGAATTAATTATTTCCCCTCAAGATGGAAACAAGCCGATATTTTCCTTATTCTCAAGCCTGGTAAAGCGCCTCAGATGCCACAGAGCTATAGACCCATCAGTCTTCTATCATGCCTAGGAAAAATAGCAGAAAGAGTCATTCTCAACCGACTTAATGAGGAGGTGAATAAAAATCACATAATTCCGAAAGAACAATTTGGCTTCCGTACTGGACATAGCACTACACAGCAAATTCACAGACTGACTGAGTTCATCACTACAGGCTTTAACTGGAAACAGCACACAGGAGCTATCTTTCTTGATGTTGCAAAAGCTTTCGATACTGTATGGCACAAAGGTCTCATCTACAAATTAATTGCAGCCAACATCCCTCTTTATCTTACCAAAATTATTAACTCCTTTCTACAGGACCGTAAAATTCAGGTTAAGTTGAGTGGAATTAGATCCTCACTGGAAAAAATCACTGCTGGTGTCCCTCAAGGTTCGCTGCTCTCACCGCTTCTTTTTAACATCTTTGTTTCTGATGTTCCTAGCACATCACTAACCACTATAGCTAGTTATGCCGATGATATGGCTATTCTCAGCAGATCTCTCAGGCCTAATATAGCTACTCAGCGATTACAAACTGCAGCAACAAATTTAGAAGACTGGTTCAAAAAATGGAGAATATCTGTAAATGCCGATAAAAGCACTGCCATTCTTTTCACAAGAAGACAAGCATCTCATGTTGGAGAAGTTAAACTTTTTAACACAGCCATCCCATGGAGATCTAGCACCAAATATCTAGGCATTCAACTTGATAACCGTTTAAACTTTAACTCCCACATAGTTTATGCATGCAAAAAAGCAAACTCTGCAATAGTACAACTCTATTCTCTGCTCAATAGAAGAAGCCAAGTCAGTACTGATAACAAACTACGGATCTACAAAACAATTATCAGACCATCGTTAACTTACGGATCGCCTGCCTGGAGTCACACTTCCGCCACTAACATCAAAAAGCTACAAGTTATACAAAACAAGTGCCTCCGTATGATCTTCAACGCTCCGTGGTTTGTAAGAAATAATCTCTTACATCGAGATGCCGATATTCCAGATATTCCCACTTTCCTCCATAACAGTGCTGCTGCTTATTTTGCCAAAGCAGCTGTTCATCCAAATCAACTCATTCAAGAGTCATCTAATTATGACGAACACGATAGGTGGAAACATAAGCGCCCGAAAGCTGCTTTGCTTATCGATTCTGGTACCTCCGTACAACCCTAAATAGGGTGAGCCAGGTGCTCGCTAACACTTAATACAAGACTATTCCATACCGATTAAGGGATAGAAGTCCAAGGGACTGTAATCCATCAAGCCATATCAGGTTATCTGAATTGAATTGTTGTTCTCTTAGTGTTGTTTATCTATAATTGTATTGGCAATGGCTATGAAACTTAGCCGAAAATTATACAAATAAAAACACTTAAATTACTTTCAGTGGATTTATTTAGTACAGAATAGAGAGAAGAATGCAATATTGATGATTTTGATACCAGGTTTAATGCCACTTGTTTCGTAATGTGAACGTATATATGATGAATAGCAGCGAAAAAAGAAAAAAAATATATATATATATATATATATATATTAATTTGTATCCAAAGGAAAAAAAATACTGAAAAGAAATAATGAGCCTTAAATTGCGTACATTATAATGTACAAAGCATCAAGTGTAATATGCATTAATTGTAAATATGTAAATACTCTGTACGATGAAAAATAGAAAAATTGTTATTTTATACATAATGTGTAAACATGCAAAAATGTCTGTAATAATCATATGTATGTAATTTATCTGAGATATCACTATATTATTGTTATTATCCATTATTCAAAAATTCTATGTAATCTTCATTGTTAATATTAGAAGAACGTGTTGTAAATATAGATGCAAAAAAGTATTATTATCAAAATTTTAATTGAAATGCAATGTAGAAAATGAATCACATATGCAGCACTTAGTGCTGACTTTTGTAAAAATTACAAGTTGGAATGTCACTAAAGATGATTATTGTAATTGTGTAAATATTTCAGAAATCAATAAATTAAAAAAAAATCCATTAAAATTTTAACAAACTGCGCTATTAAAATTAATATTTCGTTATGAACAACATTCATGCATTACTTTTTGATAATTGTTTTGATTTCAACGCAGACGATAATTGCAATAAACTGCATTAACGTCCATCCACCAATTAAATATTAACACGAACAAAAGTGGGCGTGCACGGATTTTGTTAGTGCTGGAATAACATCGCAGATTCATGCAGCCAGATGAATTTGCTCGAGGAAAAATAATGACGTACATGCACGTGCACGAGTTTTCGATGTTCTTCGGCCATACTTCTGATTAGCTAGAACAGAAAAAGGGAATCTTCTAATCACTCGGTATCTCTACAGCAGCGAAATATCTTTTGCAAGCGAAGAGCGGCTTCCTACGCGGTCTCCGTTATAACACTCGAGCGATGCTGAATTTCAAAAGTCTCTTGGGAGGTATCGAAGTGACGCAATTATTTTACGTCGAAGGTCAAGGTCAAGATCCACCTGCCATGTATGAAGCACGCAGTCATTAGTCTTTGAGAGAATTCGGGCGTGCTTGCGTGACTACGATCCCCCCCCCCCCCCCCACACACACACACTGCGTTCAAACAAAACGAACCCAAAAAGTATTTAAAAAAAAATAAAAATAAAAATCTGAGATTGGAGTAATTATCGCAGATTATACTCTGAAATAATGGGGAGTTCAAATTTAGATTGAAAATAACGATAAACAGAAATAAATTATTCGTTCACTGTGTGTGTGTGGGGGGGGGGGGGGACTGGGAAGAGAAAAGTATTTTATGAATTCACCCTTGCGAAGAGTCAGCAGCGTTCAAATTAACTAAATTGGGTCATAAACAAGATCGCGGAGTGTACCATAAATAGAATACGTAGATTTTCTTTCTTTTTCTTTGCTTACTTTTTTTTTTTTAATTTTTATTTTATTCCTTCCACGAGACATAAGAACCTATTAGCTTATCTCACAAACGCCACGTATGCGAGACAAGTAAAAATTGAGAAAGGAAATCTATTCATGTTTTTCTTAAAAGGCTAAAGATCGTGGTTGTTGAGAAACACACGTTATGAGAAAAGGCGTATCGTAGATGGAATAAATGAGTTCGAGGTGAAGTCGATTCGATGTGTTTGCAATCGTAATCGCCCATGCTTAGAATATTCTTTGCGCCAAACGTGTGAGCAGGCCAATCTGAGATTTATATGCGGTTAGTAGCTTTATGCAGGGAATAGAATTGGATTTTTAGAGGCCGAGGAAGCTCTTGATGCGATGTGTTTATGCCAGATGGGGTTGGAAGTGAATGTGAGCCCAAGAAGAGAGAGATAGATAGAGAGAGAGAGAGAGAGAGAGAGAGAGAGAGAGAGAGAGAGAGAGAGATGATCCTATCTGGTGATGTGTGCATTATTGAGGATAAGGGAAGATGAGTAAGCTTTGCGAGAGAAAAAGGTAGGACTGACTAAACATACACACGTAACTACAGTAATATGTTGATGGATCTACCTGTCCGTCCCTAGTAGGACAATTTACATGAACATGGGACCTCGTACACCCCAGGTAGCATAAGACCGAAATTTTGTCTTTAGGAGAAGGTAACCAGTTGTGGATTTGGTTGAATGGTTTGTAGGTAGCAGACAGTTTATATTTCTTCAAGATTTTTGAAAGACGTTCGGAGATGCCTTTGACATACGGTATGGGAATCCTACGAGTTTGTTCTTGTCTAGATTGATGTACGGGGAAGTGACTGATGATTTTTCGCGTTGTTTTTGGATTGTATCCATTTTGTATGGCTGTATTTTTGATTATTTCCAATTCTTGGTTTAAAGAACCTTCGGAGGAGCAGAATCTGTGTGCTCTGGTTATTAATGATTTGATGATGCCAAATTTCTGAGATGGATGATGAACCGAAGAATTGTGAATGGAGCGTCCTGTAAAAGTCGGCTTTGGATAGACAGAGATGGAGATGGAACCATCTTCTTTTCTTTGGATTTGTACATCTAGGAAGGAGATACCCTATGGAGATTCTTTTTCGAGCGTGAATTTGATGCTCGGATGAAAGAGGGTGATTTTATCTTTAATAAGTAAGATTATTTAATAAGTAAATATTTCTTCCTAAGTATCATAGGGCATCTTCAATACAGTTAATTCAAACAATACTAAGAATCACACACAGTTAGGGCGCATGCTTACAATGGAATCCCAATATGCGTGCAGTAGGGTGTTATAGAAATAAATTAAAATATATCTGAAAAAAAAAACATGATTATATTAAAATGAGATAACATAATAAAATTATGCTACACAATTTAGGACGACAATTTTCTAGACTTTAGTGATAGTAAGAACGTAAACTCCACAAGAATAACGTTCTACTCAGACCTGTCGTGGATTCTATTGGCAGTAACCACAGAAATAGTTTTAATACTGTGGTTACGTGTGTATGTTTAATCATGAATGCTCCACAGGTTTCATTATACAACTAAAGGTAGGACTGAATTTTGGTGGTATGGAAGGTGAGTAGGTTATCCTCGTCCCACTGAAGGATGGTTTGGAGACAGTGGCGCACTCAGGATTTAATCTAGGGGGGGGGGGGAAGAGTGTTGAGTAGACGATTTGAGAATACACACTACACATTGCATACGAGCTATGACTGAGCATCTGCAGTGATCGAAAATACATGAAACCCGTGATCTCCTCTGGCCTGGCTCGGGCAAACGAAGTAGCGCTCGATCCGACGGAGCACTACCTTGTTCGTCTTGCGTTCACAGCGGCTGCGATTCCCGAGAGCTACAGGGTATTCCCACCTTATGTGACCGCTAATTCATAAGCAGTATAGAAATAGAAGACACGACACAACATCAATAGAAAAAATAATAATTTTAATTAGGAAACTTTTTTTGGAAAATTTTCTAGTGTTTTTTTTCCTTTCTGTTTTTTTTTTTTTTTTTTTTTTTTTTTTTGGAGGGAGGCACCCCCTTTCCCCCTGGGTGCGCCGCTGTTTAGAGATCAGTGTTTATAGCACTGGTTGCAGATGATAGGGATGCTCGAGAACTGCATGGTTTTTGGAAAGAATAGGCTGAATGGAAGTGCAGCATCATCGGCAAATCTGTGGAGAGGATTAGCGGTGATTGTGTCGTTTATATATAGGAGAAAGAAAGAAAGTGATAAGGAACAGAGTCCTGAGACACTCCTCCATTGATGGCAGAGCTCGAAGACAGGATGCCCTCCTCTCCCTGACACATAGTGAAGGACCAGAGGGAGAAAGCTGGCTGTCCAGTTATAAAGGGTGGCAGGTGCACCGCAGGCCTCGATGCCGAACACGATCTAAAGCCTTGGAAATGTCAAGGGCGACAGCACACCATTTTCCAAACTTTTCCACGGCACGCGTCTAGTGGTGGATGAAGTAGATCAAGAGATCAACTGTGGACTTGAATGGCCGAATCCATAATGGATTTCGCCATTCCAATTAATTACTGATCAACTGAGTTAGTAAAGATTTATTTTGGCGAGGATTGAGGAAATAGTGATTAGTCCGTAGTTGCGAGGTGGGCTATCTCCCATTTTATTTTTTATTGTATTTTATTTATTTTTTTGAATGAGTTGGATATATGCTTACTTCCATGAGTGCCAGCTAAGTATAGAAGATTGTAGAGAAAATACACGACACGTGTTAACTCTAGAGCACGATGCTTGAATACAGCTGGAAAGATGTCATCGGAACAAGAAGACTTTTTAGTCCAAGTTATTTAGCAACCTTCTAATGTCTTTTTTTCCAAAAAACACCAGAAGGCATACAATGTTCAGTTATTAGCACGGAAAAATGAGGATTTTCCTTTGTTACAGTATGTATGGAGGGAAAGAGTGATGTCAGGAGATCAGCTTTATCTTTCGGTGCTGTAACCGTCATCTCAGGAAACGAAAGAGATTCAACACACATGAAATCTTATCATAATGAATGAATCCGTTTCGGTTCCTTCGCTGTAAAAGAATTTAAACGGTAGCAAGGAATGAATATTCGTGTTGGCCTTCACAAGTGGAAATTTCGTACTGAGATGTGAAAATATTGTTTGGCGTGGGAAAAATTTGCTTGTGTGACATGAGCTTAAGTGGGGATTTTATAGCAGAAGTTTTTGATAATTTTGTAGTAAATTTCAAAGAATATTTTTTATTACCAAATAATAGTATTTATTGAACAACCGATATTATCAAAGTTACAAAATATCCATTGCTCAAGCATTTGAAGAATTTTTTTGGTGTATGTAGATGGAAAAGTTTTGCGGATATCTTTTTTATTCTGTATTTTGTAAAGTTTCAACATTTCTGAATATGGCAAATAAACACGAATCCTCGAGGCTTTCTTTGTGACAACATTGCAATTTTACGACAATTCGAATACGAAGGTCTCGTCTCTCCACACATGTCAGAGGAACAAGAAAAGGTTGGGCAATTTGTGGTTCCAGGATGTCGTACCAACGATATTTATTGTCATCGAGTTCCTGTATGAAGAAGATAGGATCTCTCATCCCAAGCGATGAAGGGCGTTGTGGAATTAGATGGTTTGTGTGTGTGTGTGTGTGTGTGTGTGTGTGTGTGTGTGTGTGTGTGTGTGTGTGTGTGTGTGTGTGTGTGTGTGTGTGTGTGTGTGTGTGTGTGTGTGTGTGTGTGTGTGTGTGTGTAACGTAACACTAACATTTTATACCGCAGTGTATGCATATTTCATCTGAATGGCAGCAGGCAAACTCACTCGTTTAACAAAAATCACACAACACTCACTTGTTTCTTTAGCTCGGACACAGAAAAGAGAGGTAATTGAACATTTGATTACATATGATACATACATACATTACATATTTTTTTTAGTTCAGTCCTTTTTTTTTTATTGTTAACGTTATGATTACATATGCAGCTGAATGCGTTTGCGGTAGTTTTGTGTAGTGTACAAAGTGTAATGCTTTGCAGCCGACCTTATCACAAATGTCATATTCGTAATGACAATACAAATATGCAAACTATGTTTTTTTTAAAAAAAAAAGTTTCGAAAGTAAACACATTCTCAAATTTGAGTTCTACCTGTTTTAGACTTAGAATTGTAAAAATCCAGATTCGAATTCTGTTAGAACGTTTTTCTGGTTCCTTCAGAGTTACTTTTAAGCGCTTTTCAGATGAAGGTGAGTTATGAAGTCTTATATAAGAAAGTAGAAAAGTTACCCCCCTTTCCGCCAGGACTGGAACTAAGCTATTTTATTGCATAAAATACGAAAACCAGTTAGAAGAACACACAACAGCGTACATAAATACAATGCCTCATAACCTTAATAACTTTAGACGCAATCCAAACCGTACGTAAATTACTTTTCGCTTCGAATGAGAATTTTCCATCCTACAGAGACATCAGCATGAACGCACACGAAACTAATAGACATCAATACTCAGAAGTACTATTTATTACTTTTGTATGTGCTATGAATCCAGCTCCATCCTAATTAAAGCCATTTACTCGGCACAACAAACTAGTTTCAAGTAAAAACCTCCGAATATGATTGATTAGTGGCGATGAGACGAAATATGAAAACAGTGAACCACTTGCGTGTGATTGGGATGTTTCCAACACGTCCACAACACCTAGGGAAATATATTTTGCGTGCCCAAATGTACCTTGCGTGAGGATGACTTTCTCACTAGCTGTGGGCTATATAACCGCATCGTGGTTAATAATATAGTTTCTTAATAGCTCCACTCCACGACTGGATTTCTTCAAATAAGTGCATTTGTCAGAAGGATGAGAAAAAGCGCTATATATATATATATATATATATATATAAGTTGTCTATTAGTCATTCTTGTGGTCCATGGGATTCTTTATAGTCCCCGTGTATGACAATAATTCAAATGAATCAATTCGCTTTCTGTCTATCTCCTTAATGATCCAACTTTCACCTCCATACGTCACTAGTGGAGAGACCAGGGCTTTAACAGTTCTAACTTTCGTGACTTTACTAACTACTCTAGCATCCATGATTTTGTTAGATTTAATATAACAGTTTTTTTGTTTTGTTAACCCCCCCCCACTCCATGACTATCCTTCTTTTAATTTCATATTCATTTGACAATCGTTTGTTTTCCCACTCCAGAATTAAGTCACCAAGCTTAATTTCTGCTTGAGTTACTTTATTTGACTTAATTTATTGTCTAAGTCAGCCATTCTCCTAATTCATCCACTATAAATACTAATAAGATAGGACGAAAATAAAGAGCCCTACCACATCATTTTTCCGCTCAAACACTTTTCCTCAAACTGTTTTTACTGAAGCTTCCAGATTGTTATACAGTTGTTTAATAATAATAGAGAACTGTATAACAGTTCTCTAATAATAATAATAATATGGATTATTGAAAAAGAAACAGAAGGATTTACTCTAGCAGCTCAAGAACAGGCATTACAAACTAATGCAATCAAAGCAAAAATTTTGAACATCAATAATAACAGCAAACGCAGATTATGCGATCAGAAAAATGAGACTGTAGAACATCTAATCAGTGCCTGAAGCAAAATAGCTCAAACTGACTATAAGTACCGCCATGATCAAGCGGCCAAAATAGTTCATTGGCATGTATGCAAAAAATATGGCTTTCCTACTTCTGATAACTGGTGGCAGCATAAAATAGAGACAGTACTGGAAAATGAAAGAGCAAAAATTCTCTGGGACTTTAGAATACAAACTGATCGGCATTTGGAAAACAACAGACCTGACATCACAATTATCGAACATCGACAGGTTTGGATTATCGATATTGCAGTACTCAGTGATAACAACATCAACCACAAAGAACTGGAAATTGCACAGAAGCTATCCAACTATTTACATCAATTAAACATCAGCGCAATGACCCCATATGACCTACAAAAAACAGCATTAAGTCCATATTTTACGCTGCTACCTGACGGACTATTCTTAGATTCTTGGGCAGAATCCAAATTGTTCTGAATCACCAATCAAATTGTTGTTTAAATAATATTTGTTGTTAAATAATGTTGTTTGAATATTGTTTTGACTGTATCATTTATGTGAATATAGTAGTAGTAGTAGTAGTAGTAATAATAATAATAATAATAATAATAAAAGAATTAGATGCTGAGGTATTCCCATTACACAGTCTGTTATGACCAAACTGTGAAAAGCTTTCTTATAATCAATAAAACAAATGAATACTTCTGAAATTCTCTGTTCTTTCCATAATCCATCTCGTGTTTTCTATCTGGTCTCTAGTTCCTCTATCTCTCCAAAGCCTGCCTATTCTTGTGGCATTTCTCTATTCACATGTGGTACCATTCTTTTTTAAGATTACTTTTAGCATAACTTTACTTGCGTGTGAAATTAAGCGATGGTTCTATAATACTCACTATCTCTGGAATTCGATTTTTTATTTTATTTTATTTATTTATTTTTTATTTTTTTGGAATTGGGATGAATCCTGATGTTTTCCAATCTTTAGGCTAGTATATTTTCTTTCCACTCTGTTGAAAGATGCAGGAAATTCAGCATCTCTCAACAATTCCACTGACATTCCTTCAGCTTCACGAGATTTTTCTTTTGAGCTGTTCCACAATCACTTTTCACTATCTCAGATTCGTTAACAATTTCTCTCCTTTCAAACTTTCCTTCAAATGTTCATGTTTTTTTGCATAAATCGCCTATATATATATACTCTTTCCAGTGGCGCACCAGGGGGTCAAGGGGGTCAAGGGGCCATGGTATCCCCAAAGGAAAAAAAACACTAAACTTTTCCAAAAAACTTTTCTTAATTAAAATCCATTTTTTAAATTTATGTTGTGTCGTGTCTTCTATTTGTATACTACTTATGAATTAGCAATCATTGCAGATGCTCAGTCATAGGTCGTATGACCGAGCATCGTATGCGATGCGTAGTGTGTATTCGCAAATCCTCTACTCAACTCGCCCTCACCCCCAGGATTAAATCCTGAGTGCACCACTGGCTCTTTCTATCTTTTTTTACTTCATATATCAAACGTTTTTCCGAACTATTTTTACCACATCTAATCTAGGGATAAACCTCTCTGTAACTGCATTTATCTTTATAAACAGATCTTTTGTTCTAACTAACTGTAATGTCACCGTCTTCAATTTCTCTGCACCTTTTGCTAAGATTTTCTTTAAAAACATTTCTATCCTGTCTCTGAAAATCTGCATTCAACTATCTAACCCTTCTTTGTTTCCACGAAGTTTTCCCCATGTTTTCTCTATTTGGATATTTTCTTCTGACAGCCATTTTACAATCTTTCTTTCATGTTGATTTAATTAGAGTTTTCTTTGATGCTTCTTATGACTGTATATTTTGTTTCTTCCCATAGGTCTTCTAATCGTCTTTCCTACCCTATCCATCCTTTTTAATTTCTTTTCAACTTCTACTTTAAATGCTTCGTTTATATGATTTAGATCAAATTTGATACTGCCCTTTTGTTTTTCCCTTGCCCTTAATTTCAATTTAACTTGAATTGTCAATTCTATCTGCACTGTGTAATGTTTCTCTGTTTTGATAGCACTGCTCCACCCTCGTTCGACATCAATATAATCTATTTGATTTCTGCTTTCGCTGTTAGATGAAGTCCATATGTATAATCTTTTTAGTTGATGAAAGTGTGTTTGCAATAACAATAATAAAAAAACTGTTTTCGACACAAACTCGAACATCCCTTCTCCTACTTCATTCCACTTCCATTCGCCTAATATCAACAGAAAATTTGCCTTATCAGTAATAATGTGTTGCAATCTATAAAATTCTTCTACCTTACCTTTACCTGAATCCTAGTGGGTTCATATATGAGTGTGACATTCATCGAATATGCCTTTATTCCGATTAGAATCATTTTGTGTTGTAATCCGAAATATATTCAGTGTGCAATAATAACATTAAACATGCTTTGTATTGATAATATATATTATTATTTGACCATATTTTTTCCCTTCAAATATTATATATATATATATATGGCTGAGGACGTTTTTCTTCTAAATTAGGACATAGAATACCCTTTCGACTTCAGATATATAAGATATTTATCAAAGTAGCGTGAAGAAACACTCGTATATAACAAAAGTCGTTTTAGATTTTGAAAAATGTTTTTTATAGTTAAAAATATCGTGTTTTCTTCTTCATAGGTGTCAGTTTCTTTGTTAATACAATAATACGACTTGGTCTACTACTCCACCGGGTCCGGTAAGGGGGAAGGGGGGAAGGCACGTAAATCTACATCTCTTTAAACACCGCATGTTAAGGAACACTGAACACAGTTTATGTTTTAAGAAGAGAAGCAACTCTTTATTCTACGCAGGCCATGCACTATTCTTGAACGCAGACCTCGCGTGCAAGAGTTCAATTTATTATGTTTTATACCTCCCCCCAACCTATCCAGATGCGCGACACGAATGAAGGACAACACTAGCGGGGAGAAATAATTAACAGACAGGCAAACATGCAGAGTTCAGCGGTGTCGACAACTTTCGCATACGATCAAATTTTAACGACCTCATCAGTGAATGTGAAACTGAAGGCCGTGCAACACAGGGAATAACAGCATTAAAGAGGTCTGTTTTTGTATCTGATTCTCAAGGGAGAGCTTACAGAAGCATCTCTAAACTCCTCCTCTCACAGCTTGTCTACTTTAAATCTATTTTATTCATTTATTATTATTAATGATTGGTTTTCGGTGAATGAAGAAAGTTCTATTTTTTTTTCAGCCATGAGGATCGATAAAAGTTGTGGAAGCTATACTATTATAAATGGCTGATTTGAGAATGTGAGTATGACGTGTAGATGGCAGCATTGGTATGGTTTTCACCAGCCACATTGCACTGTGTCGTTTGCGAAAGGGTTTGTAGATCAAAACTGAAGTCTTATTTGTGTTCAGGATTGCATTAAGTTAGTCTACGATTTGGAACCGAAACATCAAAGCAATTAGTGGGCCATCGAAGGGTGTCTGCAATCACACACACGTACACACCTTCCCAGAACGCTGTAAATAGAATAGCGCACAAAGAAAGGACATTTTCGAAAGCTATTCAAGGCAGATAATTTTTATCTGTATAAAGATGAGGGGAGGGTTTAAAAGGCAAGCGATAATTGAGATTTACTCACGCCGAAGTCGGGTAGATTATTTTATCTACAGTAACTGGTTTGGAATTGCGCTAGATATGGAACTTTATTTGCATTGCTGGTGTCAAGGCAACGAGGTAAAAGGAATGAAGTACACTGTCGTCGGTAGAACTACGAATAAAAATGTCATTGATACACACTGAGATTGCATTTATTAGGCATATGTACTTAATTTTTCAGGCATAATTTCAATCCTGAACTAGTGGAAACATGTATCTCACAGTCGACTCATCTCCCCCTCCCCGAAATGTACGTCATGGCTGAAATCCAATGACTTGAGTACATTGAAGAATGGTCAAGTCACTTCGTGTGCTCTGAGAACGATTTCAAGGAGGAACCTGAGTCTTGTGATGTGACGCATTGTCTACTAAAAATAATAATGATTACAGAACAAAATAATAGACTGTAAAAACATGAAGGGATGTACTAGGGATGCTCACGCCCCAGTCGACAACGCTGTTCAAGTCGTTTATGGTGTTCAGCCGTCCATGGTATTAGGGGAACAGATGTGTCAGTACAACACTCTCCACCTTAATCAGGCCAACTTACTAATCTGAACTTTTGTTACTCACTCACTCCTGAAATGGCCATTTATTGGTGCGTCTGTACCCCATCATACTCTGCTTCTTGACCTTAACCAATCGGAGTGAAGCTCAGGGAGGTCGTGTGTTTATACCCTATTCGTGGTAGGATCAGACACATTCCAGTGTACATCTTCGTACACACACCACCGTTTGTGATGCATTTGCCATTCGGCTGTAACTCGAAGAAGGCCCAACACGCAAGAATTCTCGACACACCCTGCAGATACAACAGTTTTTTTTTTTTTTTTTGGTGATACTTTCAGTGGTGCGGCTAGTATCGCTCACCATGCCATCCTCGAAATTACTTCGGTTGTACCCTCGGTTATTATCGATGGCATATCGGTGGGTTTAATCTATCCATTTACTCCGCTATCGAAATGGTTGTTAGCGCCATTAAAAAAAGATAGGCTAGTAAATTTGTGAACTACAATTTATTGTGGTAGGGTATAGATTTACTATGACATATCTTCTTTTCTTTTATACCATCAACATTCCTGTACTTACTTGTAAAGTTCAGTAATAATTATATGCTAATAAACTGTCTACAAAATGGTTATTATTGAAGAAGACGAAAGAGAACTACAATAAACATTGAAACTTAAATGAGGAAGGGAAGAGATTTGGGCTTGTTATGAACTCCGAAAAAATAAAGACAACCGTATTTGGTGAAAAGAACATAACAAAAGATACAAGTGGATGGAATTGATATAGAAAATGTAGAACAATTCACATATTTGGGAAGTAAAATGACATATGACTTGGGACTGTAAAAAAGAAATAAAGGCAAGGCTTGCAAAGGGAAGAACAAATCTGAGGCCATGGATAAGATCTGGATAAGTAAAGCGATCAGCCTGCAAACAAAACTAAGAGTACCGGAAACATGCATCTTTAGCGGTGTGCTGTATGGATCTGAAACATGGGCAATAAATAAGGAATCAAGAAAAATAATTTTGGCATTTGAAAGAATTTGCTACAGAAGATTCTACGAATAGGATGGGTACAGAAAATCACAAATGAAGAGCTCTATCGGAAGATAGAGCTTCATTTGTGATTTTACCAAAAGAGGATCTAATGCATAAGATTATAAAACGGAAGCTGCAATTATTTGGACACATCTGCAGAATGAGTGAGGACCGGAAGATAAAGTCATTCATGTTTGGTATTTTGGATGGTGTGAACAGAAGAGGTAGACCATACAGAGAATGGATAGACGACATAAAGGACTGGTGTGGAATGGGTGTACAGAAACTGCGACACACACTGCGCACTGGACAAAGAAAGGTGGAAGAAGTTAGTGAAGGAGGCATCGGACACCAACGGGCAGTGAGCCCATGGTTCGTGATAATGAAGCTGTCTATTATTAGCAATTCACGTCCCCCCCCACACTTAAAGTTTTAGTGACAATTATTCACAGCGTTCTTCTTGTGACGTCGTCATCTGTATCAATCCTTTGGCACAATATCTTTCGCACATCGAAAAATACGAGCTACAATTTTGTTTGTAGAGTAAACGCAGTATTCTTCAGAATAAAAGTAGTTTATACTAAATAATAATTTCAAGTTTTAAAATGTAAAAAAAAAAAAACTTTTTGCGAAGAAAAAATTATATAAAAGTACGTTAAAATTATCAGTAAAAACTGAAAGAAAAAAGCATGTCTTTTAAACTGCAAATGGTTAAATCAGCCATTTTTAAATTAGGTTTTTTATGATCCTAATTTGTATAAATTAGGATTATCTTTCTTGTCATAAATCTTATCTCCAAAAGCAATTGGTCGGTGAAAGTCTTTTATCAAGTCCGCTAGTGGTCGGGCTGCCAAGAGTTTTTTTTTTTTTTAGATCCCTTTGACAAGAAATAAAATTTAATCTCACTGACGGATAATACTCGCCAAATGGAACGAACAGCAGTCTATTTAGAGAATATCAGACACCCCGGGGATTAGGAATTTTTTTTTTTTTTTTTCACCGCTTTCACTTAAAGGGTAATCTAATGACGTAGAAATTCTTTAATGCAATCATACACATAGGAGAACGAACATCCGATGGAATATTAATACAAAAGCAAAAACAAACGACAAAAAATAATATTTTATTAATCTTATATAATCATACATGCGAAAAAAAAAATTAAATTCTCGAAGCAAAATTGTCTGCCGTCATCCGATGACATTAAATTACAAATTCTGCTGGAAGAAAAATGTGTCAAAATCGCGAAGTGGGAACCGCAGAGAGAGGGGCGGTTTCACGTAATAATTACGTTAAGTGCACTCCACTGAAAGAAAGTATGCTTCAGTTT
Organism: Typopeltis vanoorti; assembly: GCF_054136105.1. Taxonomy (NCBI): domain Eukaryota; kingdom Metazoa; phylum Arthropoda; class Arachnida; order Uropygi; family Thelyphonidae; genus Typopeltis; species Typopeltis vanoorti. The sequence continues at coordinate 30,240,289 of NC_143549.1, forward strand.
CCGTAGCCAAACGTAAATAATGTCAGCTTCGGGAATTATCCCCCGCAGATCGTTAATTCTACATTATGTATCTGCAAGAAACGGCAAAGCAGAGCACAGCGAGTAAACATAATTAACTAATGTATTTTCGATGTTCTTGTCCACTTTATGAATAATCAGACTTTCTAAAAAATGTCGATTCCACCGCAGTTTACGCTTCGGTGATTTCGTCTTTCTCTTATTTACAGCAACAGCTAATTGGCAACGCCTAAACTATTGCATTTCGCCAATATTATTCTTGCATCTACGTTTATTCTTTGAGTTATTGTGGGACTGGGCTTTAAAACTTATAATTTCAAATAATAATAATAAATAAAGCATACCGGTTTTTTTTTTTTTTTGTTGTTGTCTGAGTGTGCCACTGCACAAACATTTACCCACTGATCGAATAACATCCTTCTTAACTCTTTTATCACTCACCCGGTAATACTACTTTCTCATCCGAATTCAAAATATCCACCTCGTAGATCAAGTCTTCCTTTTGCACTACAATAACACGATTTTGTGATTTTTCATTTATGTGAATAACCCCCTCCCCCCATAAAAGGTTGTAAACCTATCGTATATTTTGTGAGCACCATCAAAGATAATTCGGAACATCCTTGCTCTATAAGGAAAATGCGAAAACTTTTAAAAGTCAGTGAGACTTCTCATTGTACGAGGGTGGTCTGAAAGCTTCTCGGCCTCGACCATAGATGGCAACACTATCGGCGTTGCTGATAGTGTTGCCATCTAAGTTGGTACAGATCGATGTGAAATTACTAAGCATCCATGTGAAATTGCAAGTCATTAATTAAAGTAGTTTGTTTTATACAGCTGTCGGAAGCCAAAGTGCTGTCTTTGTCCCTTGAAATCGAGTCTCGTGCGGTTATAAAATTCTTTGTAAAAGAAGGTTTAATGCCAAAGGAAATTCATTCGAAGTTCATAAACGTTTATGGGCACTTCTCCTTCGTTTTCGACAATTAAGCAATGGGCTGTCGAGTTTAAATGCGGCCGTACCAGCCTTGAAGTGATCCATGTGAAGGACGTCCAAGAAATGTAACAACACCAGAAATCAAGTGGATGACCGGCGAGTCAAAGTGCGTGAAATTGCTGAGGCTATAGGCATTTCAAAAGAATGTGTAGGATATCTTTTTCATGAAGAATTGAAATGAAAATGCTTTGCGCAAGATGGGGTGCCGCGCTTGCTCACAGCAAATCAAAAACGCACTCGCATGAAAATCTCTGAACAGTGCTTGGAGCATTTTAACAAGAATAAAACTGATTTTGTGAATTTTCAGAATTACACAAAGAATTTCCAGAAAACTTCAGGCATCAAATAAATTAAACTCTCTCTCTCTCTCTCCAGACTGCTATGAATAGGGGTACTTTAATTTGAAACAACCTGTACATAGCAGATTTATTACTATGGATGAGACTTGGATTCACCATTACCCACTAGAATCCAAACAGCAATCAAAACAGTGGACGGAAGCCAGTTGTTCAACGCCAAAGAAGACGAAGTCGGTTCCATCATCAGGAAAGATCATGGCATCGGTGTATTGAGATGCTAAAGGCATTTTGTTTATTATCTTGAAAAGAGTAAAACAATAACCGGGGAATATTATTCCGATCTCTTAACCAGACTAGACGAAAAACTTCGTAAGAAAAGACCCGGTTTGCAGAAGAAATAAAACATATTTCATCAGGACAATGCACCTGCCCACAAAGGTGTTTCGGCAATGAGAAAATTAAGGGATCTGCACTATGAATTGTTGGAACATCCACCCTATTCCCCAGATTTGGTTCCCTCTGACTTCTGTCTCTTCCCAAAACTAAAACTCTTCCTCGCTGATCAGCGTTTTTCTTCGAATCAAGAGGTGATTGCAGCTGTAGAGGGGTATTTTGCAGATCTTATTGAGAACCACTACAGGGACGGGATAATGCCGCTGGAGTATCGTTGGAATAAATGTATTAGTGTCAAGGGAGATTATATTGAAAAATAAAAATAATTTTGAAATTATAAATTCGTTTTTTCATTGTTAGGCCGAGAACTTTTCACACCACCCTCGTACATCTCATCACGCCAAACACCGAGCTCAGAATAAGGTAACGCTTAATTATACAAAAAGCACTGAATTAAACTGCTCAACAGCTCATAGTTTCATTAAAATGCTACCCTTTAAGGAAGAGTTTCCAGAAAACTTCAGGCATCAAATAAATTAAACTTTTTCTCACTGCAGAAGAATAGGGGTACTTTAATTTGAAACAACCTATACATACAAAAGATAAATTTGGAAATTTATTTCCTTATTTATGTATTTCCAACAGCCCACTGAGATAACTGTTGAAATACACGTTTTCAGTTCCATTTATGAATATCGAGCAGTTTGTTTTGTTTCTTCACAATACGTCGAGGGGAAGAGAATCGTTCGACTTCACGATAAGGTTATATATAAATGATATCGTGCCCCTAATCCTTCTTCTCCTGTCCTCACCTCAAAGTACGGCATTATCAGCCCTGACCTATTTAAACAGCGATTTATACAACGTTGCGTGCAGAATTACCTGCAGAAAGGCTGCGCAAACACATTCAAAACACAATTCGAGAAAAAGGGTCTATAAACAGATACACTATCATGGCCGTTAGGATAGGTTATTGTTCTTTACCAAGGTGCCACTTCTCTTGGCTGATTCCGCCGTGGTCAGAATAAAGCTAGGAATATGTGATCCGAGCTATACAATTACGAGCTATACTAAACCTGGTTGGCGGCAGTTCGACCTACTCAATTTCCAACTGCAGTTCAAATCTGGTGATTATTTTTGGGTGGGAGGTGACTTTATCGTCCGGTGTAATACACCCACCCTGTTTATTGAAAGTCTGAAATGCATTCGATAAAGATTTCTAGAGAAGGTTTTTCCTGAATATGTAAAAATAAATATTAAAAAAAAATAAAAAATGGGTATATGCAATTAAACAATATTAAAAATTAAATATACTTATTGACCCCCAAAACTCTTAGAGCGAATCTTTATGCAAATTAAAAAAAAAGCCAATATCAAAACTTTAAAAATGAACGGATTCGGATTATCATTTTAGTCCTTCTTTGGATGAGTGGATCCGTATTGGAAATGTAAGATATTTCTCCTCACCTTCAGCTAATTGTAATGTATATTAAGGAACCCCTTCTGTGTAGGAATGCCATAAAAATCTGGGATTCGTCGCTTGGTTTTAAAACACGTAAAATAAAACAAAAATTCAGATATTGTTTTTGGCTTACCAATTTGCTAAATTGATCCTAGCAATTGCGTATGTGGTGTGGTGGAGTTTAGTGCAATAATTGCGATAAAGATTGCTGTGTACTCTTATCGGAAATTTCTCTAAGATATTCAATAAAAAGGAAGTAGAACTTAATTCCATTTATGGAAGGAAAAACCCAGCGTAGCATGTTTGTTTGTTAAAGCATGCTCTTGTATACTTCCTGGAGTTTATAATGCTTGGTTTTTTATTATTATTAAAAAATAAAAAGATGCGAAAAGAAAACATCCTGGTTCGCAGTTTTTCAGACTGGTTCTAGGCTGCTTTTTTCTGGGCATTGTTGAATGCAATACAATTGAAACTATCAAACGATTTTTGCAAAAGATAGTTTCGTTTTTCATTGTCCATATTTTTTTTTTTTTATTGTTGCATCATTCAGCGTATAGTAAGATGCTGAAGTTACATACAGAATGGTGTTTATCAGAAGCCAACTTTTCAAGTTTTATCAGCATCGCGATTACTACTTATTCCGAAGTTATATACATCTGCGAGATGTCAGACTAAAGAAGACTTCCATCAAATAAATGGGGTTTCGAATGACCAACCTGAGTATCAGATTTTCATGTGTGTTGATGTCACGTATGTTAGGATGAGAGATGAGCACGTTGGATTTTAACTGAGTGGCACACTGCTGTCGAGAGTAATGAACGCGAGGAGGATTTGGAGGACGCATACCATTGTTCCTACACAGGGTGTTGCGTAGTTGAAACCTGGCGCATCCATCACGCAGAAAGCTCATCAAGGGTGTAGTGATGGAGTGGGCGTAAAGAAAAAACCTGATGGGTAGGGGGACGGGAGAAACATGAGGCAGAATAACTGGATGCTGAGAATGCGAGATGGGGACATGAGTGCCGCAGATATTTGCCCGTTAGGAGGGGGAGGAAACGGTGCACTGACTGTTTTGTATTGGTGTCCTTCGGTATGGATAATCTCCCTTGGAGGGATCCGGTTGAATAACCGGGATTTCTTTTTCTCTTTGTAGGTTTCCACCCAATGGATAAAATTGGAGATGAAGACAGAAACAAAAGGATACTTTTGTTTCTGTCTTAATCGCCTACCCAACGCTGTGTTTTCTTCTTACCAGAAGTGCAGATGTTTATCAGAAAAGAATCGGAGGATGTACTACAAAACCAAAGATAAGCTGCGAGGTGTACTGGAAAGCTCGACAAACACCCCTTGGTTGAAAGAACTTTGTTCTAATCCCATCCAGGATGAGAGGAGGGCTTTCAACTGAGGCAATCTCAGATGGTGGTAGCAGGGTTTTTTCCCCTCCCACTAAACATACAGAAACGGACTCTTCGGTACATCATGAATAACAGAAAGCCCTTCTGCAAATTGTGACGCACGAAGAATGGAGTTTCTTCGTTGTCCGTTAAGCAGCCACTAAAACGAAAAGCTGAATAGCATTTAATTATTTTAAGAAAATTCCAACGACTGTTTAATATTTTCAGATTAATAACCATCGTAAGTTTGATACACACGATAAAAATACTTCTTCACTTCATTAATGAGAGTTATTTGTCTAAACTAATACACCTTCGTAGCTATTTTTACGCCCATTACGTACGACGAAGAAATAGAAACATGTTTATCGAACAAATAATATTATTCCGGACGAACTGAATTAAGTATCTACGGCTGGTGGGGGTAGGTGTATGCTACCATATTATGAGCAAGGTGGTTTCCCGTTGCCTTCCTTGCCGTGAGTATATCACATGACTGTAACCGTGTGCGTTCACGGGACCGGTTTGCCTGTTTTGAGGGGTGAAAAACCGGTAACTCACCTTTCGTTGAAAGAGACCAAATGAAGGTCCTTAAGCTGTGACTATGGCCAAGGAACTTGGCCATAGTCACAGTTTAAGAAAAAAATAATTCGCCTCATTACCAATATATATTATACAATATATACACAGTTGGGTCTCGTTTTATGCGATATCCACAGAAAACCGCATATAAAAAAATCACAAAAAAGGCCTAAACTTACGTTGAAAAATCAGGGATACTCTCCATAATTTTCTAAAACCGAAGCAACGAATTAAAACAACCTAAAATCGCATAAAAAGTTTATGAAAATAAGAATGCCTAAGTTTGTTTTAAAGCTTTAATTCATTTAATTTTATTGAAAAGTAACATTTTTTCATCAGAATTATCGTCGCTATTATACAATATATTCGGCAACATTTGCAAAATCACTTTCATCACCAGAAGAGATAGTCAGCCATCAGATCTCTATGGTAAATGCAAATGGTTCTTCACAAACAGAATTAGCTTCACCCTCGTTCTGTGGTGATTTTTTTCTTCTGACAATGTAATCAGTGATTAAACTTTGTGATGATTTCACTCATTTTTTTTTATACAGCTCGCGATATCCAGACATACAATTCAGCTCACGTTGGAATTTAAAGGCTCGTTCAGAATTTGTGTCATTAACAAGAAAATGATTTTGAACTGAATCTTCGACGATATCTAAAGTTAACCGATATCCAATAATATCGTCACTTAAGGTATTATCCACAAGCAATTAGTCTACATCGTTCTGGCTAAATGTATCAAAATCTTTTCTAATTTCACGTGCCAAAGTAATGATTTCAGCTGATAATGTAGAAGGTTGTACTGTTTGCAACACATTCAGGCCAAGCTGCTTTCCAGCAGGCCTTTAAAGTTTGGGGTCTTATAGCAGATGTAAGATGATTTAAGCAGTTCAAAATGGATTTTTTTCCAAACGTCAGTTACTGTTAATGATTCATTTTCTAGTTTATCCAATATAAATTGGAAAGTGTGCTTAACGTAATATTTTTTAAAAGTAGCAATTATGCCTTGATCTAATGGCTGAATAATGCTTGTTGTATTGGGTGGAAAAAACACTACCTGCACATTTGGATGTTATAAATGCGGTTGATTGGTGCATTGTCAACAATTAATAAAACTTTAAAATCTAGAGATTTTTGCTTCATATATGTTTCCACTTCTGGTACAAAGCAATTATTGAACCATTCAGTAAATACAGCAGTTGTTACCCAGGCCTTTATTAGCCATCCAATGTACCGGCAGCTGTTTTAGATCTTTGCCTTTTAGAGTACTTGGTCTTAGAAATCGATTTACTAGGAGGAAGTTTCAACATTCGATCTCCTGCTGCACTGCTACAAGGCAAGCAAAGATCGAGTAACAACTTTACTCGATCTTTGCTTGCTTTAAACCCACTTGCTTTTTTCTCAGACTTTGCGATGCAAGATCGACTAGGCATTTTCTTTCAAAACAATCCTGTTAAACATTTGATCGGGACAAGATCCACCATCTTCAATAATTTTGGCTAACTTCTCTTGAAAATTTTTGACTGCTTCTTCATCTGCTGCTACCTCACCTGTAATCTTCACGTTATGAAGTGCATTCCTTTTTAAAATCCCGGTTTACCATCCTTTGCTAGCCGAAAATTCTTTATCAGCTTGGGAAGCGGAAGTAGACGGCTCCAGTCGCTTCATCTAAAACTGAAGAGCTTTTTGTTTAATTAAATAACCACTTATAGGAATTCTTCTTTGAGTTAATTCTTCAATCCAAATTACGAGCGCTTGTTCCGTGTTTTCTAATAAAATGTCCCTTGAGTACGATGATAATTTGGCACTTAGTTTTGTGCCAGATTTTCTTATTGCGACTTCATTCTTTTAAATTGCTCTTATAGTAGATTCGCCTAAATTAAAACGTTTACCAATCGCCGTAGATACCTCTCCTTTTGTTAAGCGATCTAAAATTGCAATTTTCATTTCCAAAGAAACTGCTTTTCTTTGGTGCTTTTAAAAATAACTTAAAATCCGCATAAAAAAAAGAGACCCAGGTGTGTGTGTGTGTGTGTGTGTATATATATGAATGGCAATATAAGCGCATCAATTCCGAAAGCTGATTTTATTAATCTAACAGCAGATGAGGATTGAGACAAGGTTCAGGAATAAAAATAAAATGTGTGTTAAAAAAAAAAAATTAAAGCATTAAAAAGAAAATAACAGTAAAATTAAAACACTTTACCAGTCGTAACATATGATCACAGATTTTTGGGAGAGTGGGGAGAAGAATATCTTTAAAGAAATAAGCAGGTTGGAATTTACGTATCTAGTATTGCCTATCGTAATTGGTATAGTAAAATAGAGTTTCATAACATGAAGTTTTTCAGGGACTTTTCTCCCTTTGGGGAAGCGAGAGGAAAAGATCGATATCAATGAATAGTTATTAACTTAAACTTACTGGGAATGAGCCGAAGACACGGCGAACTACCCCATGGCACACAGCCTCGTAACACGAATATAATCCGAAACATTCGCTTCGGAAAGCAGCTCCGGTCCAGAAGATGTGAAACTGCCCTTTGGTTGAAAAAAGGGCCTTCGTTCGAATCCCCTTTGTTGAAATCAATAACTTTCAGAAGAGATTTTTAATCATTCAGTATTATACGGAAATAGTTTGGTTTCCCAAAAGACTTGAAACCAACGTAATTAACATAATACGCCAACCTCTGTTAAGTTCTTTGGCCACAGTCACAGCTTAAGAAAAAAACAAAACAAACAATTATTCGCCTCATTACCAAACTAGTAAACAATCATCCATTTTTATTTAAATTTCCAAATAATAAATGAAAACGCATTAAAAGATTGACCTTTAAAAAAGGTTTATAAGTATACCGATTTTTCAAGTGCAATACCAAGGCAAATCATATTGAAGATTTCTACTTTCATATTCTCTCGATTAGTTTTGCAACATTATTTCAGCTTTGTACAGAATAAACATTATGAATACATCCAAGTTTCAGATTTCTGAGATTGTTGAATACAAGTTATGCTGAAAGAAGACGTACAATACTTAAATCATGCCTTTATTAGAAATCCAACAGGGCACATCAGCAGCACAAAAAACATTTAGGACCATCAATGTCATGCTAAGCTATTGGCACCAAAATAACTAATAATGCAAATACATTTGAGTAGGTCATTGGAATGTTTACAATTAAGAACGCTTTTGGAAATTAGGAAGTGACTAACCTTCGATTTCACAATCTGTCCAGGTCCTAAAAACTATTAAAAAAGATGCTGCATTTTTGCCTTTAAAAATCTTAGGTAACATGAAACGATAAATTCAACTGTTATTATGAATTCACTTACTAATTATGGAAAAAGTTCATTATACAATTTAATGCCATCGACTTGGTTAATCAAATAAAACAAACATAATTAGAAGTTAAATTCAGAGATAAAACTTTATTTTCACTGAAAAAAAAAATCTTTAATACGCAAATGAGATGTAGCATTATTAAAGGGTTTCAAAAACAAAAAGAATTTTAATGCCGAAATGGCAATGACTTAAAAAAGGTATCGTTTTTCTACATTATAAAATATGCAACCAGAAATTGAAACTTTAAACTAACAATGTTTAAAAGTTGCAATTTACTGCGAGTTCTTAAAGCAGAAAGGTTAATTTTTGATGGTTAGTTACTTTTAATTTCTACATATGAAATCAATAACATTAAAATGTTTTGACAGATCCATTAAAAATGGCAGTTTAGACATTTAAAGTTTAAATATTAATCACATCACTTAATTGAATTTATTTTGAAGCCAATTCACACCCTTATTACACAGATCTGTTGCGATGCCATATATCAAGAGACATTAGTTCACTATTAGTAAATAGATTGTAAATCTCGTGCCCCTAAAGCTACAATGCTGCATTGACTCCAAACACCAGATTAGCATCGTCAACCCCCAAAACTTTAGATTTGTTCGCTTTTGTTTCAGACCCTTCCTTGCTTAGGATCACCATCTCCACATACCTTACCACTTCTACAAGGAGTGACTAGTTCCATTCCTCTTCTCTCAGGAGTCCAATAAGAGAACGGTGGTTGTAGTTGAACAGCGTTAAGTACGCAACATTGCAAATGATAAATCAAGTTTCACAGTGAAGATAATTACAAAAGAAAATTAGGAAACAGGAAAATAAAAAACCTAAATTTGTACCAGATACATCTCGATATACCTATAACCTCAAACAGTGCCAAAGCTGGAAGTTTGTAGGCAGTGGATGATGCTCACTTTACACAGAGGGGGTGAACTGATACAATTTAATAGTTAATGGACCGCAAATAATCTCCTAATTTTTCCACAACTGTATTCAGCTGACCAGGTGGGAAGCCATCGGTTGTAGCAGCAACCAGCAAACACGTGTAGGTAGCTACAATACACAGTGCAGAACTTCCTTGCCTACCACGCAGTAGGGTATTTTCTGCATGGAGGCAATAATATTTTTCACCTGCAATGTAGATTCCAGATTCTGTAAATGCACCTGGATTACTTCTCATAGTGTCAGCAATGGTTTTCAGTTCCTGCTGCGATATCGGGGTTGCACGGGAATCCTTCTCAAACTTAGCCCAAATGGCTCCATCTTGTAAACCGGCAATTGCTGCAAACCTACAGGAAACTTCAGCGCAAATTTTGTTATCAACGTATGCCTGCCAAGACATTTTCGAGCTATAATTTCTTCAGAATACGCCTGATAACAAAAGGCAAACCTCAAGTCTTACTACTTATAGGTAGATTATTCGCCGGCATGAAGCTTCCGTCAAAATGTATCAATCCGCGACTCCACCCCCTCAATCCTACCTCCTTGTAATGTCATGTGACTTCGATGTCGACAGCGCCAACGTTAGAAATTTTATTATCAAGTCGTAGGAAATATTTTACCCCTATTCAAATTACTTTTTTTTTTAATCTTTAAATATGTGTTTACTTCATTTTTCACTCTTTAATTTGACTTTTATCTTACTCTTCTTCCCCCCCCCCCCCGCCAATAATATTTAACTACGTTTAAGAAATTTCAGGACTTGGTGAACGTGTCTTTAAGTGAAATGTTGTACCGCATCTAACGATGGTTTTAATTTCGATGCACAAGGTTGGTTGATCATTGGCCTCTCGACCCACAAGGCTGGGAATTCCGGGTGGATTCCCGTTTATGTCTGGATTCTTTGAAGCATAGAATTTTGTTTTTCTTTTATGTTAATAATTCAACAGAGAATATGTTTCATTAATGTTGCAAAGTACTGTACTATGGAATATAATTATAATGTTTTGGTTATTTCGAAATGGATTCGTTTACAAATATTCTTAATTTAAAATCAAGAAGAAACGCTGCCTTATTAGTTTTTAGAAACTGACGATTTGAAATTAAGAAAATTTTAAACTTAAATGGTCACGTGTTATTAGATGAATATCTTACAAGGGTTCTTAAACACTTCCAAAACACAAAAAATCTCTGTAATGTAATGAGGCCGTTTATCCAAAATTTACAATATTAACAGTAATAACCAAGAAAATCTCGTCTACTGTGTGTGTGTGTGTGTGTGTGTGTGAGAGAGAGAGAGAGTGTGTTATGAGAATCTCGGAAGAAAGAAATTCCAAATTAGCAAAATATGTGACAGCTTATTGCAAGCGTGTCACTAGAATAAATATTTTCTATTTACTTATTTGTATGTTTCATATTTTTGCATTCCATAAAGACGTGGCATTTATTGATTATGGAAAAGCCTTTGGCAAAATTAGTAGACAAAAATTGTTTAAAATATTGACCGATTTAAATATATATACCAAGGTAACTTTTGCAGTCCATTGGAGAAATATATACAGGAAATAAAATAGCAGTTAAATTAGAACACATCTCAGAATGGAAAGATATATCAAGAGGAGTACAAGGATGTACCCTCTCACCTCTGCTTTTCAATGGATCTACCCTTATATATATATATAAAGATAAGCTAAATGTCACGTTTGTCATGTCGCTTTATTTGAAACCTTCTGAAACTCAGGGGCCACCCTGAGTCTCGAGTCTTCAAAATTCGAGTCATCAGAATTCAAGGAGAACCGGCCTACCAGTTAGGAACTTGGGGGGGGGGGGGGGTAGGCGCCGTACCCCCCCTAGTATATAAATAAAATTATAACAATCTAGAAACAGTATTGGTATACAAATAACCCACAAATGAAGATAGATACACTACTATTTGCAGATACTCAAATAGTATTAGCTACATCAGAAGATGACTTACAAAGATCATTAAATGATATCTCAAAGCAATATAATATGACAACATCTAAATAAAAAACAAAAATAATGGCATTCACAGGAGAAAACCCAATAAGAAGTAAAATAGTGATAGATAATAAAATACTAGAACAAGTAAACACTTTCAGATACTTGGGATGTGATCTATCATACGAAGAAAAAAAAACAGACATAGACACTAAAATATCAAACTTTGTCAAAGTAAATGGCATGATAAACAATATATTTAGGCCATCCCTAGTACAAAAACACACTAGAATCAGACTATATAATGTCTTGTCAAAACCAACTCTACTATACGGAAGTGAAACATGGGTCATGAAAAGGAAAGATGAAAAACGAATTCAAACAGCAGAAATGAAGTTCCTCAGAAAAACAGCTGGATAGACCAAGTGGGACCACAAAACAAATGAAGAAATCTTACAATCCCTGAAAATAAAACCAATTAATTACTACATAAGACAGTATAAACAAAAATGGATAGAACATTTAAATCGAATGGACAACAGCAGACTACCAAAAATATTATACAGACAATAGCGCACTCAGGATTTAATGTTAGGGGGGTACGAGTTGATTAGACAATTTGAGAATGCACACTACGTAGGCATCGCATACGACCTATGACTGAGCATCTGCAATGGTCGCTAATTCATAAGTAGTATAGAAATAGAAGACACGACACAACATAAACAAAAAATGAATTTTAATTAGGAAAAGATTTTTGGAAAATATTTTAATGTTTTTTCCTTTTTCTTTTTTGTGGGGGGTCAGGGCCCCTTGACTCCCCCCCTGGGTGCGCCACTGTATACAGATATAAAATAAGTGGAAAAAGAAGAATCGGAAGACCAAGAAAGAGATGGCATGAGATCTGAGCAGGCCACGTGGTCTAAAATCCATGCTAGGAAGAATAAGATTCATCGCTGTCTATAATAGTTACGAGGTTTAAGAAAAATTGAAATCAATTTTAGGTTTATTGTTCATTTCTTTTTCACATGATTCTAGCCTATTCTCTGTGCAGAAAAATCTTTTTTTCCCTCTAATTTTAGTGCACTTGATGATATTTTGATGATTAAATATCACGGATTAGTAAATATTCGTGTAATGTAATAGTGATGTAATCGTGTAATATAATCCGTGTAGTGTAATCGTGATAGCATGCTCTTTAAGCTGGGTTCAATTCCCGTTTTTTTTATTTTTTTATTTTTATTTTTTTAGACAAGGAATTACTCATATAGAAAACTACGTTAGTGCAAAAGCCAAATCGAAATGTACTTTTCGCAAAATTGAGTGAAAACACACACTAATCGACCAAAATATTAGAACCATTCCCATACTAAATAGAACTTACTAACGAATGCAACTACTCCTAACAGGGCACTAGCTATAAATATATGGCAGATCGCCTGAAAAAAAAAAAAAAAATCCGTATTCAAGTGTATGTTCAATGGACTTCCAGCAGAAGCTCGTCCAGGATGGCAACGATAAATAAACTCATGAATTATCCACTTATATTTTTACAGTACGTGAAACTAACATCAACCCTCAGTATGAGAGCAACTAACTCAGTGAAAAAAGAAAAAAAAAAAGTGGAACGAGTAGTCAAGACGGTGGAGAAATCGGCGCAACCCGAGAGACGCCGACTCACGTGTATTTGTGGCCTTCTTCATCATTCATTTTTATTTTCTCATTTATTGATTTTATTTTTCATTCACATTTCACCATCTCCAGTCTTACATTCCGCCTATGTTTCAATCCTAACATCAAAACATGAACTTCGTATATTTGTCCTAACTTTCTCTTCGCCATCTTTTCGTGTTCTATTACAACAGAGTCTGATGATTCAGCCAACAGGTAAAAACAGATATATGATCCGAACTAACGCTTAAACTTCAATTAAACAATCTCTCTATCTCTTCTCTTTTAACGAATTTAAAGCTAACCACTTCTCAATTTTGAATCTTCTTTGAGTACGTTCGATTCGCTTGAAGTCCATTAAAAATTTGAATCGCTAAATTTGGGAGCCGTAATCGACATGAACAGGCATCGGAATTTATTTTCTCCTGCAAATCAGAAACGGGAAAGATAATCTTTTTGCCGTCCCTCGTTGCACAGTTGACTAGTTACACCCAGTGATAACAGTTACTTATACATCAAGACCGTCGAGTGATCAATTCTTCCTATTGGCTGCTAGTCCTCCTGTACCATTTTTGCAAAGTCTGAATCCACATACATTATCGCTAAGCAATTAGTCTATTTTCGCTTGTATGATAACGGTCATAATAATGCTCATTTATTATTCCGTTGCATAAACTGACCCGCTTTGAATACAACGGCTTTTGTTTTTCTTGTTCCGCTATTACAGCAGGCAAAAACAAGGTTTTCTGTACCTCAGACTTTATTCAGAAGCTTTACACGTTCGCCTCTTTGCCTTCGCATTTCGATCGAAGTTTCAGTCGAAGAGGGGAGTTCCCTGTCAGATGCACTGTTTGCCATCTCACTAGTGGCGTTGCTCTTGGAAACCAGGCACGAGGAAGTCGCCACTTCCTGAACTGGTGCAACAATATTCGCAGAAAAGGTGAGTGACTTGTTTGTGTTCAGGTCTTTGATTCTTCCATGTAAGTCATGATCGTTTCACGAATAAGATAGAAACGTGTAAACTATCCATTCGTTTTATCATTTTTACGATGCGTGTTTTAACGTCTCCGAAAATATGGTCAGTTACCAGAGAAATCGCAGATAGTTAGTCGAAGATCTTCCTGCACGATAGGGTTGATATAACTTACATTTCGTGGAAACAATATTTTTATTGGCTAAAAAAAATCTTTTAAAGTGCATTTTCAGTCCATTGTAACCAATGCTATCTTCGCTCGGAAAACATTTTTATGTAGTTTTGTCTGCTACGCAGTTCTGAACCAGCAAAACTTTTCATGTTAAATGCACACAAAATTGAATTGTAAATTTCGAAAACATTTATTATTAATTGCATTCTAGAGGGCGTTAAAATCATACGCACGGTAATTAAACTCAACGTTTTCAGTTATTATTATTGTGTGACACCTCCAGGGAGTCCGAAGACTCATCGAGAGAGAGTGCCAACTGCATCGAACGATTGATTCCATTCCAACTACTAACCGCGCTCAAACTTACTTAACTTTTTTTGCGTGAGCCATTAGTAGCAAAGGCTCTACGAATCGACGAACCTTTTGTTACTGATATTATTAATTTTTATTTTATTACGCTACGAATCAAGCTGTTCAGAACATGCCATTAAATTCTTTCAAGTTTAGGCCTATTCTGAAACTGAATTTTAAAATAATACGCGACTAAAAATAAACTTTGAAGAAATTTATGCTTATAAAAATAATAACTAAAAACGTCGGATTTAATTACCGTGCTTGTGATTTTAACGCCCTCTGGAATGCAGTATATGATAAATGCTTTCGAAATTTATAATTCAATTTTTTATGCATTTTTTATCAATTTACTTCTTTTTTGTTACAACGCGTAAGAATACACTGTAAAAGTAGGACGATAAACTAAAAATTCCTTTCACATTAACTCCCATAAGTTGCAATGGTTGAGCTTTACTTTTTGAATGTTTTCCTTTTTGAATGTTTTGCAATGAGCATGACATATCGCTGTATTTTTTAACTTTTTTTTAGTACAAAAAAAGTAACGACATAATGTTCTTCTTTTAAGAAAGGCGTGCGGTTAATAGACAACTGTTCGTGTAAAATTGATCGTAACATAAAACGTCTGCTTAATTGATGAACAATATTTAGCACCGCCATATCCGGAGGAAATGAAAGCGGAACATAAGGTGCGCGTACAAATCAACTTTTTTTTTTTTACATAAAATTATCCATAAAAAGCCAACAGAAATGTTGGCTTTTTATGGATAATTATTGATGATAAATAAATAAATGAACACTGCATTTTATTGAGCACAAAATTTTCACAAATAATTATAAATCTAAGTTATTACTTTGAAGAATATGCTAAATTATCGGTAAAAATTACGCTCCCTCACTTAGGTATGCGTTAATTTAACATTTCTTTGGGGATTCACGGGACTAAGTGGAACTAACACCAATAATGATTTTTCAGTGACATCTGTTTGAATTCTCTGATTAAACTATTTATCAAAAATAAGAAAAAAAACAGAATATTATTTTTGTATTCCTCATCTAACTGATGTTTTAATACTACCGTTAGATATTTAATTGCAGAATAAATAAAAGAGTATTTTATTTATTTAATTTAATATCGAAGAAAGCTGTATTCGTTCCCTAAAAAGTATTACTCCTTATGTGGTTGTTTTAATAATTCTATGCGAAACGACATAAAATGTTAATGTAAGAAATTGGAGTCTCGAACTATGTAACCTGTGCAGAATATAGTTAAATTTCTTTAGCTATTTTTAGGTACGCGTATGAAACTTAACTGGTGGACTTTTTTTGAGATTTTTTTTTTGAGAGAGAGAGAAGAGAGAGAGTCTAAACAGATACATTTTTGTTACAACTAAAGCAACGCTAATACAAATCTAATACTCTACTTTTATCTGCTATGAATGAAAATGTGTTAGCAAATTGCATTTCCTTCGTGAATGCAATCTGCTAATGTAAATATGGGGGTCTTTACATTAGTAGATTGCACCACTGTCGGTTCTTTTGTAAATAAATACGAAATTGGCGTGTCAGTAATTTAGGTTTTTCTATTGTCAGCTTACGTATATGTGAGAAAAATATTCTGAAAGCAAACTAGCCCGCTTTCTCTAAACGAAACTAAACTTGTAAGCCCACTAGGTCCATCTTTCTCTTTTTAATTCGAAGCCTGGTGCTCTTCTTGGTGGTCCTATCGCAACTATCGGTGCAAACGGACTATCTTTGTTTAGGGATAAACACGTTATTGTCTCTTTCTATACAAATACGTTGCCCGTTGGTTTTCTTTTAACACTGGGCTTTGGCTTTCTATTTGCAGGTGTATTCCACACACTGGTCGGATGTTCGTTTATATTGTGACTGCCAATGAACAGGGGTCACTGTATTTATTTTTGTAAATGCTGGCTCCAGTATTTATAAATGGGTCATATTACAAATGTATTGGTAAATACATTTGTACGCGTGCATGTGTACTTAATTTTATTAACTGCTTTAGAATAAAGATTTTTTTTTTCCACAGGGGTTTCGATATTTGATTCTTATCTTACCTAATATTAAATGTGCTATCTCGTGGAGCGGAACTGTATTTAAAAAAACAAACAAAAGAGTTGCAAAGGACTAATCCTACCTAAGAGTGCATTAATTTTCGGCAAAAATAAATCAGTAAATAATAAAAATAATAATTTCCTTGGACAATCATGCTCTTCTGTTGACAAATATTCCGAAATATTCCCGGCCTAGAAAAATAAAAAAAAAAACGTCTTCGGTAATTCTCAAACTTTTAAAATCAAAGATGAAGTTATTCACTATCTTAGAAGGCACATCCATTGCAAGGAATACTTCAATAGCAAAATGCTACTATTTCTCATTTTCTCAAACTGTACGAAATGCATTATAACCATGCCAAAGCTAAAGACATTAATTAATAAATATGAATTATATTGATATCTACAGTAGATTCAACTCATCGCGTTTTCATTGGTATGAAAAAGTTGCATAGTGAGGAAGACAAACAGTCTTCCTCGCTTTGCAAACTGTTGCTCACAATAACAGCATTTGATAACAAGCCTTCCTCCCTCCTCAGCTTGCATATACGCATTCCACTCTGATATTGAGAATGGTTCTCGATAAAAATCAGTAACAGGTCATAAAAATTCTTTGTAAAACTATGCAAATGAGAAATTTCGCAATGATTATAAAATGGTAAAAGTTATTTTAATGCGACCATCCACAATTTCAGACCATAATCGGTACGAATGATGTGATCTGATTCATAGTTTCATTCATACATTACATATTATTTTTTTCTTTAAAAGCAAACCTTATTATTAACAACTTGGCATGATTTACCAATTTTTGAATTATTTGATAAATACATAATTTAATTCACAGGAGATAATGTTATGTGGTCAAATAACACCCCCCCTCCCCACACACACACCATTTCCACAATTTGCACACTTACTGAGAGATTACTTGAAGCAACCAGTGGTGGAGGGGACTCGGGGTGTGAGAGTGTTTGATCTTGTTTTAGGATCAGAAGACATAACTAAGGTGGCTTCATTGCCTCCAATTAGGGAAAGTGATCAAGTGGTCTTAACTTGGGAGGTAGTAAAAGCAAGGCAGGTAACTCCAAGCAGTACCGTGATATAAAGTTCTGCAAAAGAAGGATATTAGGTGTATGGGAGAGAGAGAGAGAGAGAGAGAGAGAGAGAGAGAGTTAAGGGGCATCTAGAGGGAGCAACATTAAATTGCATACCGAGGTTAAGAAGGGATAACCAGGTAGGAGTTACATGGATGAGCAGTATCATTAAGCGTGAATTAGAGAAGAAGAAAATCCTATGGAAGGTAACCAGCAAACTAATGAATACAAGGTGACCAACATGACAAGGAAGGCAAAATCAGATTGTGAGAAAAAGTTAACCGAACAAACGCAAAAAAAATTCTAAAGAGATCTTTCCTTATGTGGCAAGTAGGAAGAAGGACTGTGGAAAGATAACTTTGATGAGTGCGGATAATAGAGAAACGGCAGAGGTAGACGAATAAATCACCCAAGTGAAGATATTGTTATGGCAGAGGTGGATGAATTGGAGGCACTTACAGAATCTGAATGCAAATACAACTGTTTGATTGAACGGGATATCGACTCGCATTTTAACAGAATGTGCAGGGGAACTGGCAACGCCTTTGATTAGGCTGTTTAAGTCCAGCTCCAGTAAGATCCCAGACAGTGAAAGAACAAAATAATTCCTTTGCATAAAGGAATATCTAAATCTGTTTTGGCAAATTATAGACCACTTAGTATCTCAGGAGTTGTGGGAAAAGTATTTGAAAAGTTGGTCAAAAAAGGAATTCTGGAATAGGTTGAAACGAATATCACAGATTACTTGGTAATTAAAGAAGACACTAACAAGCAGCGATAGGGGAGTTACCATTCCTCGTTATAAAGCCTTAATACAACCACACCTGGATTACTGTGCTGAAGTGTGGTCCCCCGAGGTTTCTTGTAGATGAGGAAGTGGTGGATAATGCAAGTGATTGGTTTGTGGCAGGTTCCCTATGAGGATAGATGGAGGATTTGCAGATTGAAAAAGTGGGTTGATAGGCTAAAAAGGTTTAATATGATAGAAATTTAAATTCCTTAAAGGATTTTATAGGATAGATGCAAGGGAAATGTATCAGCATTTGACTAGAGGGACAGAACAAGGGATCATCCCTGGAAGTTGAATAAAGGTGTGGGCAGTAGGGGTGTGACGACTCGATTTTTTTGCTTGGAGAGTGGTGAATAAGTGAAATGGGTTGCCAGAGTCAGTTGTGAGTGCTTTTTCTGTTAATGGGTTGAATGAGAGGTATGATAGATTGTGTGGATAGATTGGATCACCCGCGCTGAGTCTTCGGACTCCATGGAGGCCCATGCAATGATAATAATACTTTTTTTATGTAATCAGTGACAGTCTCCTTTCATACAGCTGCAAACTTGGAATGATTTATTCGTAAAGAAGATTATTTGTAATGAAGATATTAATAAGAATCGGAGAATCTTCGTAGCTCTTTCGCGAAATTAATCCTTAATTTGGAAAGGGCTCTGTTTGAATCGATCCAAGAAGCAAGAAACTTTTATAAGAACTTTCAACCAATTAAGACAAGTTAGTCGGATTTACGAAGATGGAAGAGTTTTTTCCGTGTGAGGAGTTCCGGTTTTTGCGTTGTGAAAAAACAGCAAACCAGACGGAAAGATATGCATGCAGTTAAGACGTAAAAATTGGCCTCGCTTGCTCAAACTGATTCAAGCGTAATTCCAACTAAACAATCTTGAACCCGAAGAATGAACACTCTACATAAATTCGTCATAATGTACAAATACCAGGATATATTTTTTTTGACAGAGACTCACATCGGTTTTCACTTTCTTTTATTCTTTTCCGTGCTGTTTATCGCATACCATTCTTCAAAAAATATTAAAAAAAAAAAGTCTGGCATTTACCTGTTATGAGTTAATGAAAGGTTGCACACGACGATGATAAATTTCGTAGGAACATACGCGTCCTATTAAAATTACACATCCGATTTCTAGACAGACTAATCCGAAATGGAAGACTTTCCACATGATTTTATTTCAAAAGGCCTGGGTTCGAGTCCCGTTTGTGTTCCCATAAACATTTATAAAACTATTCAAAATTAAGTGGATATTGAATATCCATTTCTAAGCCTTTTTTCGACCGGTTCCCGAGTTAGTCGATCTCTGGCACGGGCAAGCGGGTTTTTCCTCCCGGAAACTCGGGTTTTTCGTCCCGTAAACTCAAGAAAATCGACCGCAGAACCCACATTATTTTCAGACATTAAATATATCGTGTTAAGGTTAGGGACCACGAGATGGCGGCACATTTAAGCCGTCTCTCTTCACTGTGTACCGCTTAATTAGTGACTTGGGCCATCTGTCTCCGATTGGTACCAGTGGAGATTGAACTGCCCACTCAGTCTCCAAAAAGTTAGATAGGGCTAAATGGCCTCGCCTACTCCCGTATACGGGAATAAAAAGGTGTTAGCTGATTTTTTTTTTTTTTTTTTTGAATACCACATTACTTCTTAGCCGAATAAGAAACTCAAAGATAGGAAATCTATATATTTGCTCCACCTTTACTACGAGTTGCCCTAGAAATGCACTACCAGGTGTTGGCTTACGCTTGGACTCGCCAAACTTTATACAGTTTTCTATATTCGGCATGAAACTCTTAGATTAGCTTTCCTATCTTTGAGTTTCTTATTCGGCTAAGAAATAATGTGGTATTCAATATCCACTTAATTTTGAATAATTTTATTTCGCCGAAGTGAAGCCTGTCGGCTCTTATTTCAGCATTTATAAAACATTTATTTGAAGAGAAGTTAGCCAATCTCACAAGAAGGCACAAGAGTTTTTCTTCCCAAAACTAGTTTTTTTTTTTTTTTTTTAACCTCCCATTCCGTAAAACAGACCAAAATACGCGATTTAAAATCTTCGACTCTCGTATATACTAAGCAGTGAGTTTGTGTTGTTCGTAACTTGAACCAAATTAAAATTTTAAAAAACGATTGCTTACTATAAGCAGACTTTATTCTTGTGTCTCACACTGGGCTGTTTTGAGACACAAGAACGGCCTTCATACTTATTTATTTTAACGTTTTAAAAGTTCAAAACCTGTGATACATAGCACTGCGGGTGAACTAAGGATCATATAATCCAGAAATTCTGCTCTAGAGACTATACATAGAACTGTTCAAGCCACTTTAGGCCTCCAGTAAGCAGGGCGGTGGCTCACACACCGGACGATGAAATTTATCTCCTAAAGACAATCACAAATATCTATGCCCATGATGGGATTCGAACCCGCAGCTTGTTGATTGGAGGGCGTGTACTCTTAACTACTTTGCCAACTTAGTGGCATTAATACCGTATTCAACCAGCTCAGAAGATTCTACGGAGATTACACGCAGAACTTTCGGGCCATTATATATGAAGGGGAGGGTCTCAAACTAAAACCATCTTTCAAGGCGAATCCTGAAACTTATGGGCTTCTGCAGGCAATCTATACGAACATCTACTTGTACCAGATTTTCCGTAACATACATTAGGGAAATAAAGCGAAATGACGACAAAACATTGACTTTCGTACATCGTTCTAAGAGCATTAGGTTAACTAGGGAAGGGTGGACAGCAGTTCTGCTTGACAGCGCAAGAGAATGGGCGGTTTCTGGTTTTATAATAGTCCTGGAAAGGAGTCTAAAAATATGCAACAAAAACGCTTTTTTCCTTTTGTTCTTGAAAATATTTTTCTCCTTTTTTTTTTTTTTTGTAACACAATGTACAGGCACCTAAATCTATAAAGGAGCGATAACTACAAATAGATCTGAAGAATTTATTTTTTTAAATAAATTGACATCATTAGATGACTTACTATATTTTTTTAATTGGTTAGTTTAATTTGACTTCATTGACTGGAGTTCATTTTTTCGTGAAATTTTCAATTCAGTGCTTTCAGATCCCTACACAACCGAGTTTAAAGATTAGGTATTAGCAAGTTGATCTTAGTCTGATGCCAAATTAAAATTAGAATATCAGTTAATAAAGAAGCATAAAACATATTTACATTCGACAAAGAAAAATAAATACTGCCTTATAATTAATCCCCGTTCAGAATTTAGTAAACTTATTATTATTACCTAACACCTCCAGGGAGTCCAAAGACTCATCGTAAGAAGGCATACAACTCTACTTCGCTAAATACATCTCATCCTCTCCACCATTTAATTCTCCAACTACGACAATCAACGCCATCTATCGCCCATCAACAGTATTTTTGTCTGTAAATTGCGTGTGTTCTGAAGGCTGATTTGTCTGTACGCGGGATGAAAAACCCGAGTTTCTGGGAGAAAAACCCCTTCTACCACCGTACGAGATCGACTAACTTATCTTCAACTGAAAAAGCTCATGAGGATTCCCCTCGTCATGACGAGAATCGAACCCAGGTCTTTTTCAATCGAAGGGAGCAATGTTCCGCTGTTCTTCCAATTGCGCTACGGCGGATACAGAAACAGAAAATTAGAAACAAATACGCATTTCAAGTGGGCTTCTCGAAGGCTGCACACATTTAAAAAAAAATTTTTTTTTTAAAGTTTACCTCAAAAATTAAGTCCAAATATGAAGCAAAGCGGCAATTATTGTTCCCGGAAAATTAAGCAGAATAACATCACTCGGATTAACTATGAGATTATTCTTACTTTAACTTTTCTCGTATTATCTTTCCACCACATTTATCAAATGATTATTTAAACATTCTGTTGAAAAAAAATTAAGAAGATACGATCGATCGAAGATAGTAAATAAAATAAATTATTGTCCTTTATTATATTAGTGCTCACATAAAGTAAGGTGTTACATAAACCGGAAACCCTGCTCTAGGATATTTTAACTATTTTAGATATTTCGTGTGTCTCATCTTAGCTAATATTCTTATGAGAATATAGTACGTTCTAAATTGATTTTAGTGTAGAGATCCCAGATACATTGGGAAAAAAATACGGGACACTTATGACTGAGGGTGAAAGTTTAGTATTCGCATCCATCATCCAGTCTTACAAAATGATTCCAACTTTCCAAGTGTGTGCGTGGTAAGGTTTACTATGCACATACTTTACTAAGTATAAATAAACAAATAATAAATCGAATTGCATGTTTTCATTAAGCCACTTTAAGTTGCCTTCAAATGGTTTTTTACTTACTATTATAGATACAAATGGCTTGTAGGGTCAAGCGGACTATTCCGTGCTATTTAAAGCTGAGCCAATATCACGGCACACGCCAAAATGTCAATGCACATGTGCTGTTCTAACGAACTCATCATTGTTGCAGTGTTGCCATCACTAGCCTTGAGAAAATAAACTCGTCTACAGTTCCCTGTAATGACGGAGAACGATGTTTGTAATAGAATTGAAATTGTAACTCTTCGATTTTGTTTTTCAGTCTTGAACTCTAAAATACAGGACAAAAAGCTGTCCCAAAGAGTTTTCTCGGGACAACGGGACGCATTAGCCAAAAACGGGACGATAATAATAATCAGGGGGCGGCGCTAGACTGGATGTCACCCGCCTGCAAAGCTGAAATGGGCGCCCCCAAACAAATGGCAATTTGTCATAATCATGTGGAAAGAATTTACAAGAATTTTTTGTAAATTTGTAACTTTTTCTAACTGTAAATTTGCAGCAATTATATTGACTTACCTAATTATTATTACTTAATTCGTTTACAAAAATTTAAAGAAAGAATGAAACTTCAAACTCAGGGCCGTCGTCAGATTAGATCGCACCCTGAGGCAAACCATTAAATATCGCCCCTGATGGATTATAAGACAAAAGCATACGAAAATCTTCAATTGTTATTTTGTTTTTATTGCAAGAAAAACATTAATGCTAAAATCATTACAAAATAATATTAATTAAATGTTTGCTCTACGGGGATATCGCACAATAAAACTGTTTATAAGCGCTTCTAAATTTAAATTATAAGCTATGTCCGCCTCTATCGATAGAGTTGCTAGACCAACCGTTAGTGTAGCGACTGCGCCTATCGCAATATGGCTGAACGAGCGCCCTTATTAAGCCGCGCTGTGAGGGAGGCTGCCTCTATGCTACACCCTATCGACGGTACTGTTCATACTAACACTACGAAACGGCGCCCACCTTGTAGTGGCGCCCGTCTGCTTTCGTCGGCCCTGATAATAATAATAATATAATTAGTGACTATAACGGAACTTATAATGCCTTACGTCTGCCAATTTAGCATCCTGGATGTACAAAGCTACGCAGACGCCCCCTGGCGTATATTATTAATTATTGATAAATAATCATTATTATGAAATAAAATAAAGAATTTTATTTTATATTATACAACGAATGTATCAGTTAATTATGCAGTTATCATAAAAAAAATAAACAAAAAGCGCAATTGCCAGTACTTGACGTTAATAAGGCTGATAAAGGACCGATTACATTAAAATGTCAAACACACTGGTACATTTGAAGTATTCTTATATTTTTCATGCTACTATATATTGAAAAAGGGTTGAGAGGTGATGGACTAAGGTGGTCTCTGGACTGTTGAGTATATGAAGAGGGAGACTGAGGAATTGCAAAATGCAGAGACTGGTGGATAGGAGGAGGGGTTATGATAAGCTATTAAGGGGTTGTTACCAGATTAATGAGGATGATGTTTTACATAGAATGGAGAAAAACAAAGGGAAACAAGACGCCATCCCTGGAAGCTGCCTAAGGTGGGTGTGAGCAAAGGGGTGATTTTTTTACTTGTAGAGTGGGGGTGATTGGAATGCACTGCCTGAGAGTGTTGTGAATGTGGAGACGGTGAATGTATTTAAGCCGGGATATGATGAATTGTATGTGTAATAGTGAGACAAGCGTGATGAGTCGCTTGACTCCATGGAAGTCTGATAATAATAATAATAATATATAATGTGTTTCTTAAAAATCTTCGTTTACTTATTCACAGTCAGTGAAGATCAGTGATAAGAGATAAATGGACTTCTATTTATTAACAAATTGACTCATTTGCTGTTTTTTTATATTCAACAAATATAAGAATCCGAATTAGAACGTCACACAGCTAGTGGTGAATGTTGCTTTCAATATTCGATCAACCGAAATGCAATATTATTAAAGCTCTCCAATTCTCTTTCCCCTTCCCACACACACACACACACACTGCGAGCAACTGATAAATGTCGAAAAGAAAAATGATTTTTTTTAAAACAAAGTAATTACAGTACTTTAAAGTCAATAGAAAGAAAAAGATAATACAATCTGCAACCCAATTATTGATTCAGATCGCTTGGATAAAGCGAGAGAGCCGGTATGCCTCGCACTAAACTGCAACGTACTGTAGCATTAATGTGACCACACGACTTCTTACTCTCTCGTGCAACAGCAAGAATTTCGGAAGTTATTATCGAGAGGATATTTCCCTCATCCCTAACTTCGTGTATACTAAATGCAAATACTACACATTAAACTGATTGAGGGAAGAAGACAAGGAAAAAAAAATAATGACAGATTCTGTAGACGATTGGTTCTCAACTTCCGATAGAAGACAATATAGATTGTTCCATGTCTTAAGTCGTGAACAACCACGTTTATTGCAAAAACCGTATTTTCAAATTTTGGTTTCGTGGTGGAGCCTCGTTCCTCCAGCAGACCTAAGCGATTATGGTATGTACATGATCTCAGTTTGTCAACAAATCATTCTGCACCTTTGCTTTGTATTGAATAGTTGAATCGTTCAGTAGTGGTGGGGAGGGGGAAGAGGACGCACTATCGCGAGTTTATATGCATACATGGTCCACACACGAAAGGCCACGCGATCTATAGCACACTAGTGTCGTGTGTGGGCAACATCAGGAATAGAAGAAAGGAGGAGTTTGTTCACATTTTGCTTGAAACAACTGAGGGTTGTAATCTTTTTGGAAGGCAGAGTGGGGGGGGGTGGACTATTCAGAGGACAAGAGTAGATGGAATAAAAGAGGGAGCAGTGAAGTTGGTTCGGTGAGTTTTAAGATGGACTGTAGAAGGGTGTTGGTTATTTGGTTGTTGGTTGGTTGTTAATGATTTTGAAGGAGAGTGGAGGAATAATAGTGGCCAATTCAGCAGAGCTCTGTCCATGAAAGTATTTGTAGAAGAGGTACAAGGTAGAAACTGAACGACTGTGAGAGTCTGAGAGAGGAATCATTAATTAGTCAGATTGCCCTTTTCTGGATAGAATAGAGCAATTTCAATCTTACAGAGGATTTTGGTGTACCACCAAAAATATAGAATATTGCTCCCATATTCCATATGGGAGCAATATTGCGGGGGTTTGGGCTGCGGGGATTTGGGCTTTGTATAGAGTTAGCAGCTGTGAAGGTATAGTCTCTTGTGCGAAAAAGTATATCAAGTTTTTTGGCGGCTGCAGAAGGTATAGTTGAAATATGGTTGTGCCAGGAACGATCAGAGGTGCACGTCAGTCCAAGGAGAGAGAAATCTGATCGAGCTTGGATATTTCAGTATTACTGAAGGTAAGGAGGGGGTGGGTGGGTGCAAGTTCTTTCTTGCGAGAGATCAAACAGAACTGAGTTTTGGGTGGCATTGAAGTTTACAAGGTTGTCCTTATCCACTCGGATATAGCTAGGAGATCTGAGTTCATGCCCCTGGCCATGGTAGATCTTGAGGTTTCTAAAGCCCAATTGCCGGCCTGGTTGGCCGAGTGGTCAGCGCATTCGCTCTCCAGCCAAAAGGCTACGGGTTTGAATCCCTACGTGGGCATGGATATTTGTAATCGTCTTTGATTGACTTTTATCACTTTTCTTTGGAATGGGCTGGATGTGTTGCCTTGTTGTCGGGTCGATGCCTGTTGAATAACATAGATTGAACAGGCAATACAGGATAGGTGTTAGTTCTGGGGCACAATTTTTAATGCAATAGGTAAGATACCATCGGGACAAGATGCCTTGTTTAAGTTCAGGTTGTTAAAGATTCTTCGGACTTCTTTTTGTCGGAAGACTATGGGAGACATGAAGGGAGCCGTTCGTTGTGGAGTTGGAGGGAACCTTGCCCAGGTCATTAATGCAGGAATTGGTAAATTGGCCTTGACGTTTGGTGAGGTGAATATAGTACCATCTGGATGTAAGTGGTGCAAACCTGGGTGGGCAGAAGTTGCACCCAATGGCCTTGGCAAAGGACCAGAAGGAGCTACTGCCAGTTGAGCAGAAGGCGAGTTTCCAACATTTTGCCCTTTCAAAGTCTGGCTTGGACTTGGTGATGATTCTTTTACATCTGTTGCGGATTACAGTATAGGCATAAAGGGAAGTTTTGGTCTTGAGTTAATTGTGGTAAGCAGAGTTTTTATTTTTATTTTAGAGTATTGGCAACTTGATAAACATGTTCAGATCAAAGCGCATAGTCAACTGTAAGTTCTATCCACACTCACCGAAAGTGACCATAAAGTGTTATGAAGGATAGTATGTGAAAACCGGCATTCGTCGGCTGACACTGAATACGATACGGAGTTCCGGGCATCGACTGGAACACGAATCTGCACGAAAATATTAAGAACCGAGACTCACAACAAGGGATTCTATGGTAGGATCGCAATATACAAGCCTCACATTACCCGAACCAACATGCTGTGTCGTCTTCAGTGGTCCAAAGAGCATTTACAGTGGGACTTGGAAGATGGAAAGCTGTGTTATGGGCTTCAAACAGTGAACTCTGAGAGGAGCATTCTGAATAATGCAATGCTTTGTACTTTGTGACATTTCTACGGAACAGACCATTGCCCTCTTTCAGAAAGACAACGCACCGTGTCATAATGCTAACGCTGCTGTAACTGCTGTGGTTTGTGGACATGAACGTCACCACATTTGACTGGCCTCCACAGAGCTCTGATCCCAACCCTAACGAACATCTGTGGGATGAATTGGAGTGTTGGGTGAGGGCAAGGGACTTCAACCTAACAAAAGTCCAGGACCTCATTATATGCCTACAGAAAGAATGGTCCAAAATGCCCATTGATCGCTAACATACTCTTGGGGAAAGTGTGCTCCGTAGGATTGCTGTAGTCATCGCAGCAAACGGAGGTCCTACATCATATTAAGGTTGGCGCCATGACTGTTTGTTCCTCGCACTATGGTATCCGTTGACTTCTTTCCAAGCAGTGTAATAAATCTTATTTTAGAGTATATTCTTCTTTTCACTTTACAGGAATTAACGTGATGTCAGTTCACCGAGAATTGAAAAGTACAAGATGTGATGGTGCTGCGGGTTCAAAACAAAGGAAGTTTTTTTTTTTTTTAATTTCGTTTCTGTGAATGAAAACTGCTGAGAACTCAGCATATGGAGACGCATATTTTTGTGCTTTACGGATGGAAAATATTCCTCTATTAGCATGAAAATAAATATGGATTTTTTTTTTAAAAAAAAAAGCGTTGTTTTTGGTGTATTCTATGTCAAAATGTCGTGCTTATAGGAAATAAACAAACAAACAAAAAAAAAAATTACTCCCTACCTGAAAATTAATACCATATTGATTTCACTAAATGCGAAAAGTAGGTGTCGCTGCAAGCGATCAGACGAAAGATCGCATTTTCAGATAATCGTTTTGATATCTCGAAAAGCCCAGTTTGTTTGTTTCAAATAAATACAGCGTTGTATGTGCCGATTTAGTATTCAGGGGATGAACAAAAATAATTACACAATTTCCGATGTGCAAATTAGAATGCGTATCTGACCACGCATTGTGATGCTCAGATGTAAAACTTGCATATAACGAACTCTATTGTACGCCTGCTCTTTGTCAGGATGGCATTTTAATCAAATTAATGACGTATACTTGTAGGAGTTGCAAATGCTTTGCTGTCAGAAAACAGAAAGGATTCTTGGTACATGAGCCGAAATTATAATTACTAGGGAGGCACACGTTGTTAAAACAAAGGAACACTCAATGTGATTTGAAATAAGAATAAATAATTATTATTTATTTAATAGAAAATTAGAAAAGAAAAAAAAAACGATTATTCATGTCATCAGGATTTTTTTTAAAAAGAAAAACAAAATCCAACCCTTGCCAAAGGGGAAAAATAAAGTCGCCGAAACAGACAGGAAAAAATAAAATGAAATAAATTGACAATAAAAGCCATCACGTGACATACTATTGCTTACCGCATGCCGAATATTTATTTTTTAATTTCCTCATTCTCGAATAATGCATCGTCTGCAGCTTTGTATAAACGGCGTGTTATGTCTTTCCAATCTATATCTTCAATCTTCAGGAAACTAACCGAGAATCTCTTGCAACTTAGCAGCTGTTTTCGATCGATTCTGCATGCCAGATCATCAGAAAGCATTTCTTCCTAATTTTCTTACAATAGCATCAATATCGATTTCGGCGATTCCTTGAAACATTTCTTGAGTTATGTCGTCATTCCTTTTAATTGCGGAGCGAAAGATATTTCCAGAAGAAACTGCTGAAGCCGTATTTATCAGAAGGAAAGCTGACTTGACCATAAAAAATATCGAATGGTAGAATGAGATATGCATTCGTGGATGCCGCTATGACTTGTTTTAATGCTTATCTTCAGACTTGAAAAACTCCATGCGGTGCAGAAATAGGGCAATTTAGAAACAGAACAGCGCCCAACACAAACACTTCCTCCTTTCGTAGCTTGCCTTCCAAATCATAACAAGAAAGCCAAATAATAATCCTTAAAATTAAAATGCACCGATCTTTGTAGTGGATGTTTCAGCATCTCGGCGGGTGTGGTCAAACTTAAAAAAGCATACACCAGACTGCTGATCTACCAATGCGTTAATACTACGAACAGAAACATCCTTTGCTCATTCGCCATCTTTGACAGTGAGCGGTTGACAAAGCGTCGTGTGTAGACGCGCTTAGCTTAGAGCGGGGGGGGGGGGTGCATTGCTTAGAATAGTGTCACAACGAGCCTTCGTAGCTCAGTCGGTATACAGTCATAGACGAAGCCTTTTGGTCGGAAAGACCTGGGTTCGATTCTCGTCAGTGTGTGAGGAACTTTTATGTGGTCTCTTTCGACGAAAAGTGAGTTAGCCAGTCTCATACGGAGGTGGGGGGTGTTCATCTGGAAACTCGGATTTTTCATTCTCCCAGAACAGGCAAACCTGCCTCGTGATCAGTCATGAATATCGGATGCAGCAGAGGACTGACGAACCGGCTACATTAATTCGTCGTAAACCCCTCTTTAGGGAGGGGAGGGAGGGACTCAACCTATTCCTAAAGGACAGGGAAGGATAGAATAGTGTCACAACTGTCAAAAGGTGACAGTCAAGAAAAAAAACTGAGACTTTTTTTCGCAATTTCTGTAGCTAATCTCCCAGTGTATTATATAGTTTCTTGAGATTTCAGTATTTCCATAAAAACGCTTCCTATTTTTTCAACCTTTTTTTGCTCATAGTATTCATACAGTTCCTATGAGCAAAATATGACAGACCGTGCAAACTATAGGCGTTAGCTAAACCATTGAGTTCTTGTAAGAAGACATCATAGGAACATGTCAATATTGCTCTGTGGCCTCAAGTTTTGATACGATACTTAATTACACACACGAGAGAGAGAGAGAGAGAGAGAGAGAGAGAGAGAGAGAGAGAGAGAGAGAGAGAGAGAGAGAGAGAGAGAGAGAGAGAGAGAGTGAGTTCTATCTTAAAGGATAAAGTAATCAGTTTATACATTAATAAATTAATATGTTATATCACAAAGACATCGCAAGAAGATTGTTGCAATTAACTAGTAAAACTGTTTCTATTTATTTATTTAATGAAGAGGTGAAGAATATATAACTCTCTCTGAGAATATAACAAAGGGTTTTGGCCTATATCTGACAAGAACCAGCAGTTCGAAATAGCAGTCAGGCAACTGAAACGTAATCAGTGCGCTAATCAAAGACGATAAAGCAGACTCCTGGGCAGAGTTTGCTGCGTTTTAAACAGTGGAAGTTTAAAACACAGCAAACTCGGCATACAAGTTTTAAACAACTTGTATGCCGAGAGTATTCGAAACTTTTATGTTTCTTTCGTTTGACTGTAAAATGATGATAGATATTTAATATTTTTATTAAATGTTTCCTCATCTCATCTCCCTTTTACCCTCTTTTAACTTGCGGTATCGAAGGTTTATTAATCTTCGATACCGCATAGGATAGGGTGGTCAGCCCTAGTGTAGCCTATGACCTGTAGTGTTGAGTTCTCAAGGCCGGTTTGCCAGCTTTGCGGGATGAAAAACCCCAGGATAAACTGGCGGAAAAAACCCTGCTGTCCATGCCCAAGACCGGCTTACTTGGCTATGGCTGAGGAAGATCCTCAAATTCCTCACGTCACCGACGGGAATCGAACCTAGGACACGCCTTCCCCATGCATATGGTTGTGAAGCGCACAGCCACTAGGCTAACCGCGAGGACATTAAATGTAATCAGTCTTGCTAAATTGAAGCCTTTTAGGTTCTATCTTTTAGTTATCTGTTTTATATATTAAAATTAGTAAATTTCAATAATAAAATTTTAAACTTCTTTCGTTTGGACAATTTTTTGAAAGCGAGGTTCTTCATTATCACCTCATCGTTCATAAATATCCCTTGGATGTTATGAACGATGAGGTTGATAAATTCGGTTTGAAACTCAATTTCACAATTTGGTTTCTTAAAATTCTTAAAGTCGAATAAGCATTCCTTAGAAAGGTATTTAAAATTTTAGATTCTTTTTAAATTATCCAGTGTGGAGTAATTTAAATTATCCATGTGAAGTACAGCACCAAAACTAAATAACCAGGCAATAAAGGTTAAGATTTGTACACTTATAAATATATTGCTTTTACTTGTGGTCTATGTTAACCCCAGATACTTGCAATTTTTGTAAAATTAGCAAATTTTCAAATGCGCGCGTGTGTGTGTGTGTGTATTTATATACATATATAAATATGTGATCACCAAAGAAGTAATATATAGTGTGTGTATTCATATATATATATATATATATATATATATATATATATATATATATATATATATATATATATAATGGAGAAAGTTTTTTACCTTGGGTATATACTTTGTTAAAGATACCAAGCAACTTTATAAGTTACGTTTTAATCCTTTTTTTCCCAAATAAGCAAACAGAACATGCTGAAAACGTGATAAAAACAGCATAAAGAAATGCCACTGCACTAAGAACACTGACAAGTAGAGATAAGGATGTGGTCATTCCTCTGTACTTCTTAGATCACATCTGGACTACTGCATATCAATTTGGTCACCGGCGTTTTTAGGTGAGAAACAAGCTGTGGAAAAAACTTCTTCCCACAAGTTGAGGGAATGTAAATTATTGATGTGATAGATAGGCGGAGGAAGAGCGATATGATTGACAAATTTTTAAGAGGAGCTTATCAGATAGATACTAATAAGGTTCCTAAGTTCAGTTGCATTCCTCCAGTTGTACTCCAGAATTAACGCTCATCCTGTATCGCTTGTGTAAGCTACCATATTCTACTGGCATCCATCCAGTGGAAACAAGCCTTCATCCAGCCTGTACCCAAAAAGGTAGACAGAGTCCACCATCGTCCCACTGCTCTCTTGCCGCCTAGTTGGCTGAGTGGCTGCGGGTTCCAATTTCGCCAAGGACATAGATGTTCGTGATTGTCCTACTACTTTTACCATATATATTGCTGTAACCTGTGTTCTGGCGTAGATGATCTTAAATGTCTTTGTGCCATAAAAAAAAATCAAATCAAATCCCATTGCTTTCATTTCAGTACCTCCAAAAGTGATGACGAAGATTGTCAATAATATCTTCTTCACTACCTGGAGACTCATCAGTTAATTAGCGATCACCAATATGGATTTCTACGGTTGACTCCCACGTTTGGATACAGGCTATGAAAAGATTTGGAGAAACCCGTGTTATCGCTCTCGATGCCTTAAAAGCACTCAATGGTTTCTGGCATCAAGGCCTTTTGAGTAAGCTACCATCTTGTGGCCATTCTCCTGCGCTCTGTGACTGGATTGCCAGCTTCTAACCATAGAAGAACTAGAGCAGCCAACATCCATATACTGTCCAGCTTCGAACACACCGAACTAACTTCTCATCAGCTTCCTTCATTCCATTCACCTCTATTCTTTGGAACAATCATCCCCAAACCGTTTTCCCATTGAGTACAACCTTCCACTAAGAAATATATCAACAGGCTGCATTTTCTTCGGAATCACCTGCCCACACATGCCACAGTACTGTTATAGGTCCTGTGACCTTTCGTGTGGGATCATCATGGAAAAAAAAAAAGATACTCAGGATATTTTTCAAATGGTTAAAGAAGAGAACGGGATAGAGACAAAAAGTCATTCTTGGAAGTTGTATAAAGGTGTAGTATAAGAGTGTGGCATGTTTTTTTTTTTTGCAAGGAGAGCGGTTGGTGAGTGGAATGTTTTGCCGAATAAAGTGGTGAGTGCACAAGCATTTAACCAATTTAAGATGAGGTAAGACGAAGTCTGTTAGAATGCATGATGCTATTGCCTCCCTTGATGAGTACGGACTTCGGAGGGGGGGGGGATTTGTGTAATAATAATAATAATAATAATAAATGAAAGCATATAAAACTGCTATTTATTACAATTACAAACTATTAATAAATCTAAATAAGTCATGTTATAACCAATAAGAAATCTGATAATGTGTATCGGAACATTCGCAACATTACATTTAGCAAAATGGGGAATTTTGCTAAATGTAATGTTGCGAACACCATTTTTTAAATAAAACCAATCACAGTTTAGTCTTGGCTGAAGCAACATTTGGTAATTACTTTTGTATTATTAATTGCCGTTATTATCTGAATCGCATCAAAATGGATGAGAATTTAAAGCGTGCCTTAGGCGCGCACTCATTGGTCGATATGAACCTTTGCTAATTGTTTAGTGTTGTTGCTGAGCGACAGCGTTTCCTAATGTAGCGCAGTATTTTTCTCTGCTACGTAACTTACACACGAGGTGAGTTATTTGTTCATCTACACCTGTCCAGCTACAGTGAAGACTTGAACTATCTCGCTGTGCATGCTTGACGCGTTTGAGTTCTCCAATGGTAGTACAACCCCAAAGTATTTAAGTATAAGAACTTCGATGGTTTTTGCGCCAGATTTGTTCCGAGAGGTTAAAATGAGAGATTGATAAGCGAAATAAGCGAAACAACGTTCAGGTAAGAAAGAACTTTTTTTAAAGACTTTTTTTTTTAATTCTTTTCTTTTTTTTGCTTGTAAACTTAGAAACCCTCTTTAGCCCCTTTTCATTCTCGTAAAATAGTTTATGTTCCGCTCAATGAAAAGAAATCTTTTTGTGAGCCAAACCCATCAGGCTCATCATGCACCGGCCATTCTTACTGCATGATGATGCACGCAGGTGTGTGTGTGTGTGTGTGTGTGTGTGTGTGTGTGTGTGTGTGTGTGTGTGTGTGTGTGTGTGTGTGTGTGTGTGTGTATTGTTTAAAACATATTACAAATGTAATTTCTTTTTTAGAATTCCACTTTCCGTTTCTACATTTTAATTTATATGAATCTGCTGTAAAAATTTTAAAATTTCTTGTTGGTGGTTTTTATCGTAAAAAGATATTTTCCGATAAAAAAAAAGATGAAGATTGTTCAAATCTCCATCTTTTTTAAATTCGAATAGGCAAATCTACCTTAGGTGCAGTGTCGGACATTGTTTCATATGGAGTTCTTTTAACATTCGAGTGGTGTGATCTATTTTTCATTAACTTGGATTAATGACAGTCTTACTCCGTTTACTTGTGGCATAATCCTGCATCCCCATGTGGTCGATATTCTGAGTTACTCCTTCCATAGCATACTGACTTTGGTTGCGCTTTGTTTGCCACGTACATTTATTAAGTACGGTCACACACTTGCAAATTCCTATTATTTAATTTGAAAATTCTGCACTATTATCAAACTGAAGAATTCTGGATAGTCCAAATGATAAAAATGTATCAAGCATGCAACTTGATTTGGCAACTATTGTATTTGGCATGCAACTTCCGTTGGTCGTTTAGTTTCTAATTGTTTTAGCATTACAGATTTCGTTCCATGGATGTGATACACCATTATAAGCTTGGGCTTTCCATCCAAATGTGATTGAATAATCTATTAAGTCTTTCTGAGAACATTTGTTAACCACATTGTGTCAGGCTTTGCGAACCACAACTTTTCAGATACTGATATAATCCCATATTGGTATCTGAATCTGAACAGTGTTAAGTTTTTTCGGGAGGAATGAACCTATTTGCTTTTGCCAAAGATCGACTAACTAGGGAAGCGGTCGGAGAAAAAAAAATAGAAAAATTTCTTCTGGTCGGAGATTAGAATCGAACTTAGAACGATCTTTACTCTAGCGGCTTAGCGCTATGAAAGCAAACCATTGATTGACTTTTTTTAAAATTTATTCATCTTTTCCAGAATTGGATGAAATGATCCAATCAAGCTGTTGCTATTGTAGGAATTAGACCAATGAAGCCAAGATCGAAGGCAGTGTTTATTATATCTGTTGACTGCGCATGTTATATTTCTGGCTAGTTTACCTGTTTTGGAGAATGAAAGATCAATACTGACTAGAGAAAATTGCTAATTCGCTTTAGTAATACAGTTCTTATAGATTCTAGATGGAGTCGAACCTACTTCTCCCCTTTAGTAAATAATCAAGATCGAGGTGAAGATATGGGAAGCATTCGAAGACACAACTCAATCTACCATCCTAACTGCCTGCATCTCAGTGTTTGATAACGAACTTCATCTCTTAGAAATGGGGCATACTTTACTATAATGAAGGACATTACTTATCAGAGGCACAGTTTAAAGAAAAGTATCAACACAAAGCGCAGTATATTA
The DNA here is from genome assembly GCF_054136105.1 of Typopeltis vanoorti. Taxonomy (NCBI): domain Eukaryota; kingdom Metazoa; phylum Arthropoda; class Arachnida; order Uropygi; family Thelyphonidae; genus Typopeltis; species Typopeltis vanoorti. Next base: position 30,275,842 of record NC_143549.1, read on the forward strand.
TGTAATTCAGTACCAAGATTAAGACTACGTTGATATTGTTACTTTGATTCATCTAAGTTTCATCATATCTCATCGCCACATTGCAGAATTCCCGTAAACGCTCAAATACTTAAGCGTGAAATCTTGACAAGAATAAGCACCTATTGTCAAGGCAAAAGACTACCTGAGGAAATATGATCTTTTTTCTCTCTCTCTCTATATATATATGCTCTTCCCAATTGTGAATCCAAAATGTTTCCATTACAAAGTTTTCCAGTATGTGGAGATAATACTGATGAAAAATGATTTTCTTCGCTGGCCAGTGGCAACAACTCTTTAATCTCAATTACAGAAGTAGCACTAACTCTGCCTTTTTATTCCCCAGAAGGAGTAAGTAGGCATTGCTCTTTTAGTGTTAACTAACTTTTGAAAATCGGTAGGTCTCCACTCTTAGCCAGTACAACAGTAGAGTCTATGAGTATCAGGGGCCAAGGGGGCCCTGGCCCCCCCCTCCAAAAAAAAAAGAAAAAGTTAAAAAACACTAGAAAATTTTCCAAAATACTTTTCCTAACTAAAATTCATTTTTTAATTTATGTTGGGTCCTGTCTTCTATTTCTATACTACTTATGAATTAGGGGTCACATAAGGTGAGAGAACCCTATAGCAGTGTTTCTCAACCTGTGGTCCGTGACGATGGGACAGGTGGTCCGCAGGCTTAAATTAACCAAATAAATCTATATATTTTAATTATCCAAACAAAACAAATTAAAATTGAATAAGTAAAAATTATTGAAATAAAATGAATACTTAAAAAAAAAATAGCGGCAGAGTGTTTATGGAATGAACATTCCGCCACTATTTTAATTTGTAGCGGCAGAATGACGAGTAATAAAGGAGGGGGGGGGAGTGAAAAACAATATAGTTTTATTGCTTCCACCTTCCCTTGCTGTTTTGTCAGATTTGAAGTGAACATGTATTATCCACATGACCACATTTCAACGAATTGCTTGTTGTTGATTGATTTTTACTGTTGAAGGTTTTCTTCCTTCAACCAAGGCTCAATATATCTTCAGAAGTGCTAAGTAACACTTGGCATGAGTTTAACTCCAGTATTTATATATTTTTCGGAAATCAAGCTGAAAATTGAGTTGAAATGCTAACTCTCTTCAACCGAATTCCAATAATATGTGAAACTGCCATAACAGTATTCACTATATATATATATGCGCGCGCGCACGCACGCACGCACGCACGCACGCACACACACACACACACACACACACACACACACACACACACACACACACACACACACACACACACACACACACACACACACACACACACACACACACAGTATATCTTAGTTTTAACACGTTTACGAATTTTAACACTTTGGGTTGAATTGCGAACTCACACAATCTAATTAATAACAATAGTTTTTAGTTAGATACTGTTTGCCAGTGCAACATAGTTTGCTTGAGTCTATATATACAGCATAGTTTCTGTATGAGGGGACATGTGATTTATTAATTAGTGTCGTTTTTATCCCAGTTGCACTATTTGTTGAGAAATATATTACACAGACTTCTCATACCTTATTCACTGACATAATAAAAGTACTTGTTTTTCTTGCCTCTGCAATATAATGGCTATTGGGGAAGGACGTGTTGTTTACCGCGGGAGCAAATTACTATCCCCCACTCTGAACGTGTTTCAGCTTTTTTTTTTCATTTGCGAGGTGAATGCGAAACGTTTTCATTTCTTTTTTCGAAAAGTAAAATCTGGTGTGAGAGTTATATGAAAGTAAGTACGGTATTTCAATTATGGATAAGTACATTGGTACCTTCTTTAAACGGAAAAATATCTCGGATGACAGTGATAATACAAAAAGGAGTTTGTAATGACAGTTTGTGTGTAGTTTCTGAAGAGAAAGAAGTGTGTAAAGAATCCACAGCAACACAGAATTCCCATCAGTTGTAATGCGATAATATTAATACGCTTAATATTATCGGAAAGATTTGCTGACTTGCTGGACACTCGACCATTGGGGCGCATTCAAAGGTAAATACGATTGGTTAGTTTGTAGGAACATTTTTCTGTTTTGTGACTTTTCTCCCTTTACGGTAATTATGCCTACATTATTGTGTTATTGTTCAACAACTGTTTACAGTTTTGAATGTGTATATAAAGTCAATATCACAGTAGCCTGATTACGAACGCGTGATGAAAGGGACGGGGAGGTTTGGAGCTTCCTCGGATAGTATTCAAAAGGTAAATACAATTGGTTATTTTTATAGGGCCCCGAAACTTATTAGTTTAGAATTTAACCACTGGGAAAGGGTTTGTGTCCACCTCAAAACTCTGAAACAGAATTTGAAAACATTTTTCGAATAACTTTTTATAAGACATTTCTGTGATTTTACGATCCATTTCAGGCTTGCAGTTGAGAACGACCTTTTGTTATCGAAAAAAGAGCAGCTAATTGAGCTTTCAAGTGACAGTGGGCTTAAAATGCAATTCTGTGATCGTGGTTCGGCTGGATTCTGGATCTCGCCTTCAGTGAGAAGTGAATTTCCCGAATTATTTGAAGAAGGTCGAAAATCGTCATGCAGTTTTCTACAACCTATCTTTGCGAGAAACGATTTTCATCGCTCCTTCAAATGAAAACAAAATACAGAATTCGTCTTAGTGTGTGTGTGTGTGCCGATCTTCGACTGAAGTTGACCAATACTGAGCCAGATATCCAGCAACAACTCTGCAAGGTCGAGAAGCTCATCCATCTCATTAAAAGTAAATAGTAACATAATTATATATCATTTTATTTATTTGTTTAATAAAAATTAAAACTTTGTTTTAATTTTTATCCATAAAATTTAATTTTTTATCTATATATCCGTCCTGGTTGGCCGACTCTCCAGCCAAAAGGCTGCGAGATCGAATTTCGCCGTGGGCATGGATGTTTGTGATTGTCTGTGAAATACTAGTGGTAGTGGTCGGCGGTAGACAGCGTTGGTGTAGACGATGATGATTGTAGTTGTGGTTAGTGAAGACGGAGAGTGGTAAAGTAGTACCCTTCCTCGATATGCCTTTGGACTACCTGGAGGTGTTATGTAATAATAATATCGGCAAGCTTTATATGTTCATTGTGCATCACATAGTTTGAATTTGGCATTTGGAAATGCTATATCTGTGACAAATAAGAAATTGCATTGACATAATTGAAAAGGTACACAATTTCTTCAGTACCCTAAAAGACAGGACGTCCTTGTTGTTTATAATATTATAATATTAATATCTTTTAAGATTTATATCTTTATTTAGCTTGCAAAAATATTTGCGTGCACCTTACCATTGTCTAAAATAATGCAAAAATCTGACAGTGACCTCTTAATTACCCTAAATTGTGTTGATGATTTTGTGGCTCAATTAAATACTGTTCGTGAAACACCAGATCCTTCATTTAAAGATATTTAAGATAAAGCATGTATAAAAGCCAATAATTTTAATATTGACATTAAAAAGCCAAGGACTTCGTCAAAACAAACGTTAAGGTCCAATGTTCCAGCCGATTCTGTAGAAGAGTATTTCAGGAGAACTATTTCATTCCATTTATTGAGCAAATATTGACTCAACTTCATGAACGTTTCACTCGGCACCGCAACATTTTGAAATATACTTTTTTCTCTTCTACCAAATGGAAAAGATGCTCCAACAGCAAGTGCAATGGAAGATTTTCGTCAGTTGTGTGAATTTCATGCCGGTGATTTGCCTTATACAAATCCAGCAATTTTGAACGCCGAATTCAAGTTGTGGTATAAGAAATTTGAAAAACCATTTGCTATAGTTCCATGCAAAAATGCCATTAATGCAGTTTCAGAGTGTGACAAAATGATATATTCTAACATCTATAACTTATTAAAAATATTTGCAACGCTTCCGGTAACAACATGCGTCAGTGAAAGGTCATTTTCTAACTTACGCCTTTTAAAAACCTATTTAAGATCTACCATGACACAATCGCGATTGAACGGACTGGTTTTATATACACAGAGAGAGAGAGAGAGAGAGAGAGAGAGATTAATATAACTACGACTGAAATAATTCAAGAGCTTTATAAAAAGAAAAGAAAACTGGATTTTATTCTTTAAATAAATTTTTATAATCACCTAATGAATTTTATTGAATGAATGAAATTTAATGAATTTTAGTTGAACGGATAAAAATATTTTTAATGCAAATTCATTGTATTAAAATATTTCTATCCGTTCAATTCGCTCCCCCCCCCAGATTAAACCCTGGGTGCGCCACTGATGAGTATCAATGCTATCAGAGGCGTTGTGGTGAGAGTATGGCAGACAACTGCCGCCATTTCCTGATCCTAAACCCTAACACTCATATTAATATCTAAATCTGTTATATCGTTAATTTTTTCTAATGTACGGAGATAAAAAAACGAGTTTTTAGAGAAAGGGGACCCTGCTTGCTTGGTCCCATCGATTAATTTGAGGATCGACTGAAAACAGCATAGAAAAATTTTCTCCCGTCGCCGACCAGACTTGAAATAGCAATAGAACTTCTTCCTCGCTGTAACATTTTGGAATAATTTTTCAGATGATTGAAGGGGAGGATATCAATACGCAAAGCCTATGCACCTGCTGTCAAAGTCTGCAATAGCATTTTATCTCACTTAATGTAACTTTCTTAGGCGGCTGTGGTTGATTCTTATCCAACAAGTATGTCAAGGGAAACAGTCTAGAGGACATCCGCTATCTCTGCTTTTCCGATAAGATTCATAAGTAAAGTTGTAGTAAGGAGATAAAATGGTTTAGATCTGGGTCGTGCATGGCAGTTATGACAACTGACGATATTTTAAACGCCAGCATTCTAAAATTATAACAAACAGAGATTATGACAAGACTTTTATTAAACCGGGTCAGGGGATTGTATTTTATAAATAATAACCGGTGCGACATACAGATAATCGCATGTGCAGTGTCTAACCAGTACTGTGCTTAACCCAAAATGCTTCAGGAGAGCTGCGACTTCTTCGTAAGGTCCGGATTGTAAAAGAGGTCAGGTCTTAGTGTTCCAGATTTCAAGCTTCGCAGAGTGAGGTAAGAAAATGAGGTATTAAAATCTTCTGAGCTAATTTAGAACTTAGGGGTTGGGGGGGGGGGAATTCACGAAGAATGATTCACGTATAATCGGTATTGATTGAATTTTAAGGGTACGGCCGCTCCGAAAACAGAAAAAGCTGCCAAGGAATTACAAAACCCTCGCCGTTCACATTAAACTCTCTTTATTGCACTCAAGAACTCCTTATGTTATCGAGTCTCAAGATTCCGAATACAGCAGGATCACAGTAAGAAGAAACATTTCGTTTTTTTTTTCACAAATGAAAATATGTAAATCTAGAAAGTAATACAGATATTTTATCTGAACGCCTCCTACCGGAAATTTTGGTTTGAAGTGAATAGCGGTTAGCATGTAGTATTAAACGCATGCCACGTGCGAAATCATTTTGATTGTTGATTTACCGTTTCCTCTACAAAGCGATGAAATATTATAGGAAATAATTTTATTTATTTATCAATTATTATTATTTTTATATGCGATAACCGTTCGTTCAAGTGGAATTATATATGGATCTTGAAACTATAAAATTGACATTTAATGTATGAAGACATTATGCAACACAAATTCTGTGTAAGATACGGATGTTTCCGTAACATTCTACGTATTATTTAGATCATTTTTCTGACACGCAACAGATCAGTTTACACGTTTTCTGTCTTTCTTTCTCTAGCCGAGAGAGGAGAGGGGGAAAAAAAAATCAATTTTTATAGCGGCATGGAATCGCTTGGAATTGTGCCAACTACGTCAAAATTGAACTGATTGATAAGGGATATTGAACAATAGCCAGAAGACTAAACATAATACTTGCATAAAGTGTTAAAGCTTGTAGTCACGTCAGTAGCTCTTTGGACGTAATAATATTCACTGTCCAGTGAAGCTTTAAATATACTAAAAGTATATTGAATTAAGAGTAATTAAAGCGTGTTATCCTGGGTCAAAGATTAAGGATATAACCGAGGCTGTGAAATTGCAGAAAGATGGAGCGAGTGAGATTATTGCAGTTATAGGGATGAATGATCTTGGTAGCGAAAGATTTTCTGTGAGACAGTATTTGAAGGATTTAATGATAGCAATGAATGCAAAGAGCGAGAGTGGAAAGATCACGAGTGTGCTACCAAGATTTCACAGTGATGAATTAAACAGAAAAGCAATTCTAGTAAATGGAATGATGTCAAGATTGTGTAAAAGCTTCTGCAATGAAATGAAACTGAATAGTCATTTTATGACTGTCTGGGATGAGTTTGATAAAAGGAAGGAGTATTTTAAGAGAGATAGTTTGCACTTAAATGGATTAGGAGCTTGGCATTTAGAACATTTATTGATAAAGGATAGAGTAAATGGTCAAAAAACTGGGAAACGGGATTTACTAGGGAGACAGGTGATAGAGTCAGCTGTAAATAGTACTGAGGTTATTAATGGCTGTGAATTTGGGATTAATTTAATCCCAAATCTGTTGCCGCTGTATGACAGAGAAGAGTTGAGAAGGAGGACCATAATTGCAAATGATCTTATGCGCAGGGGAGTGGTGTGGAGTTTGTGGACGTATGGAGTGAGTTTGATGGACGAAAGGACTTATATAAGATGGATGGTTTGCATCTGAATGCATTTGGTGTGCTGATACTGGAAAAAGTGTTGCTGGATGAAGTGAAAGTGGATGTGCAGAATCAGGGAAACTAGAGCTATTGGGGAGGAGGAGGAAGTGGATTGCAGATATCAGGGAGGCAGTTGAGTGTAAGAATATGTATAATATGCCTGAGTTGGTACTAAGGACAAGAAATCGGAATGGGATAGTTAGAATAAAGCATCAAGATAAGGGAGGGACTAACAGGCTTCTGCACTTCATGTATACTAATGCCAGGAGTATTAGGAACAAGAAGGAAACTTTTTTGGCCTTGATTGGCTCTTCCTGCTCACAGATTATTGGCATTAGTGAGACATGGCTGACAGAAGATGATATAGATAGTGGGATAGAATGTGAAGGGTATAGTGTGTTTAGGAAGGACACAGAGAAAAGAATGGGGGCAGAGTGTTATTGATGATAGCTGATGAACTACAGCCAAGGAGAATTAAAGTTGAACTGTAGGATAGTGAAGAGAGCACATTTGAGGCTATTTGGTGTGAGATTGAGACTAGTGGAATAAAATCTAGAGTTGGGTGCTGCTATAGACCAGGTGATGGAATAGATGGTGGAGATAGTATCCATAGACAAATAGACGCAATGAGTGGAAGGAGGTAATTATTATGAGAGATTTCAACTATGGTAACATTGATTGGAAGGAGGAGAGGACACATGGGAGGAAGGAATTGGATTTTATGCAGTTATTAAGGGATAACTACCTGAGACAGCATGTAATGGAATATACTAGGTGTTCGAGAGTGCTTGACTTATTAATTGCATCTGAGAATTTGACTGTAATGAATATGACCACGTTGCCACCAATTGGTGAGAGTGATTATAACGTCTTGACCAGGGAGGTGGCTAAAGTTGTGGAATTTTCAATTAAGAAAGGGTACATGTGGAATTAACGGGCTAATAAGTATGACAAGCTTAGGAGATTGCTCGGTTCAGTGCCATGGCATGTAAAACTGCTACGGCTAGATGTCGATAGAGCATGGAAAGCGGTAGAGGTGCGTTTGGAGGAGGTACCTCTATACCTAGTGTCCAGATAGTAAATCAAGTAGGGGTTAAATGGATGAATAAAACCATTAAGCTTGAGTTGCAAAAAAAGAAACAACTATGGAGGGAATTTAAGAAGAAGGGTGACCGGCAGGCACATGAACGGTATAAAGCGCAGGCCAGAAAGGTAACGAGTGTTGTAAGAAAAGCAAAAGCGTATTATGAAAGGAAATTAGCCATGCAAGCTAAAGAGAATCCCAAACAGTTTTTTCGATATGTTGCAAGTAAAAGAAAAAATGTATATGGCAGAATGATTTTAATGAATACCGATGGTAGGGAGGTAACTGAATCAGTTGATATAGTGGAATTACTGAGCGAGCACTTTGCAAGAGTATATCATCCAAGTGGTGATATGGCAGGAATGAAGGAACCAATAGCTTATACAGGAATTGAGGTGAATGAAATGGAGGTGAATAGTATATTACAAAACCTTAATACATCTGTGGGATTGGATGGTATACCAGCTCGGGTCTTACGTGAAGCGGCTAAAGAATTGTCAGTGCCCTTGACCATTTTGTTTAATTTGAGTCTCGGGTCTGGGTTAGCCCCGAGGGGGTGGAAAGAGGGGGGAAATAGTTCCACTGCATAAAGGAGGTTCCAAGACTTCTGTTTCAAATTACGACCGATCAGCATATCAGGAGTCGTTGTCAAGGTTTTGGAGAAAGTAGTCAAGAGAAAAATACAGGAATGGATAGATGAAAATGGGATACTGTATGGGAGACAGCATGATTTTGTGAAGGGTAGATCATGCCTCACTAACTTGCTTACGTTTTATAACACAGTGACGGCTGAACTGGATAATTGTAATAGATTTACAGTGATACTGCTGGACCTGGCTAAGGCCTTTTACAGGATACCACATGGAATTCTATTCAGTAAACTGCAGCATATGGGGATGGATATAGGGTTGGTGAGATGGGTAGGAGGATGGTTGATGTAGAGCTATCAGAGTAGTTTATTCAAGGTTAGAGTCCAAAAGACGGCCTGTGACTAGTGGTGTGCCGCAGGGTTCTGTTCTTGGACCACTACTATTTAATTTGTTCATTAACGATATAGGAAAGGATCTGAAAGGAACTGTTCATTTCTTTGCTGATGATGAAAAGTCGGGCAGAGCAATAGTGAATGCACACGATGTCAAAATTTTGCAGGATGATTAAAATAGATTGGAGGACTGGGCTAAGGAGAATGGATGTCAATTTAATGTTACAAAGTGTAAGGTTATGCATTTTGGGGTGAAAAGATTAGCATCAGTATACCACGTTGGTGGAACTGTACTCCAGGAGATTGACGAGACCAGGGATTTGGGAGTGTTGGTGGATAGGGAGTTGAAGTTCAGGGGGCACATTGCAAAAGTGGCTAAATCAACTCATCAAATCACTTGGTTACTGAAGAATACTTTGACGAGCAGAGACAAGCAAGTTATTGTTCCTCTGTATTGAGCATTGGTAAGACCGCATCTTGACTACTGTGCCGAGATCTGGTCGCCAGGGTTTCTTCTTGATGGGGAGGAGGTGGAGAGGATCCAGAGGCGAGTGACCAAGATGATAGCAGATCTATGGAATGAACCTTATGAAAACAGGTTGAAGATTTGTGGGTTGCAGACATTGGCTGATAGGCGGAAAAGGGGTAATATGATTGAGACATTCAAATTACTGAAGGGTTTCTATAAGATTAATTCAGAGGATATTTTTCAGAACAGAACTGGTGGTGGGAGAACTAGGGGCCATCCATGGAAACTGAGCAAGAGCGTGGTTAGCAAGGATGCTAGAGCTAGGTTTTTTACTTGGAGAGTGGTGAATGAGTGGAATAAGTTGCCAGAGTCTGTTATGGGTGCCATGACTGTGAAGGAGTTCAAGGCAAAGTATGATAGATACTGTGTGGATGTGTAGTAGTTGTTTAGGGCGTCCCTCGATGAGTCTAAGGACTCCTTGGAGTTGCCCGTAATAATAATAATCAGACTAAAATTAAAAATATCGGACAATAATGCTAATAAAAAATTTGCCATTTTAAATACTAGAACAGTTAGCTTGCAGAAATGAAATATTTCATTTTTGAAATATTTCATTTCAATATGAATTGCAAAATTAAACTCATGAAGTTCAATTTTGCAATTATAGAGGCGTATGACGAGGAGGGAAGAAGTATAGAGAGGTATTAGTCCACAGTGGACTGATGATGATGACTAGGGTGCCCAACTGTCTCGGATTCGCATACACTGTCTCTCGCATTAGTAACTATATCCGGATTTTGAAAGGAGTCTGTTTTTAACATTCGAGCTACCTTTTTTTTTTTTTTTTTTTAAATCTCTCGCTAAAATTTCAATGCTGTTCGTAATGCTTGTCAGTTCGGCAGCATGTGGCGAAGGTAGCGGTTATGGTTACGGCGTTTTTCACATACAAATATAATTCGCCCTTTTGGCTGCCATATTGTTTCAATAGTGCTACCGACACTCAACTACAAAACGATTTGATCTTTAACATATAAGAAAGTAATTTCTTTGCGAATTTTTTCCGCCAACCTTAAATTCTTCGCTAAATAAAACTCTAAACAATGATGGGGGTACAACTTCTACACCGTAGAAGAATTTAAAATTCTCACCACACCCTTTCTTCTCCTTGTCAGAAACGTTTGATGTCCCGGATTGGCGTGAGTACAAAATGATCACCCTATGCGTGATCCTCTTATGGAGAACTGGAATAAGTATTAAACCAAGACGTAGTTTTGGTATTTCTCGTCTCTCAGTTTCAACAATGTAGCAGTTCTTCCTACTCCGTTTGTTTACGGATGTTTAGAATCATCCTCCGCCTCTATCGTCGGAATGTTACACGAAGAAAGAGTCGAAAAGCTTTCCCCCCCCCATTTTTTTTTTGATGAAAGGGAATAAAAAATCCAAAGGAGTTACTTTATTTTCGATAAGTTCTTTTCAATTTGTAGTAAATCTGCTTTGTTTTAGTTCTTTTTTTAAATAGTAATTATCAAATTCTTGTTGTAATTGAACATCTTTTGGCTGCTGGCTCATTTGACCTCTTTTTAATTCGATTAGCATTTACAAAATGGTTTGTTTCTCGCTTTAGCTTCTCTTATCAGTAATATTATCAGCAGCATTTACTTCATCGATATCTACCTTTCCACTTTTTTTTTTTTAAATCTTCATCCGACCATAAAAACAAATGACCCCCCCCCCACACACACACACACAATCTCCTCATAGCCTTAAATGCTCGGCAGTAATTTCAAGAGAAAAACAATCCTCGGCCTTAGCATTCGTTTCCTGCTTATATTCATATCACCACTTGTGATGAAAACTCAGTGTGATAAACAAAATCCTGATCGCAGTGTTTCAGACGTCGATGCCATCCCTTCTTTCCTAAGCTTTCAAAGCTTCGTCAATTAATTCACCGATTTTTACATATTTTCGGTTAAGTTATTTTCAACTCTTTTTTTTTTATAAGCCATTTACATTGGAATCTTTTAAGAGAGTGAATTGGAAGCAATCCTTTTTCTTGAATTTCTACTTTCATTATTCTCAGCTATCTAAGAGAAAACGGAATTCGTGAGAATAACAGGAAGTGCGCAGTTTCCAGTTCAAAGCTTATAAAAACTTTTGTGACGATAACAAAGTTTGCTAATTTGTTGTTAATTATTGTATAGTCTATTACCGATCTGTGTCTTCTTGCCATCCAAGTGTATTTTTGACAATCTTAGTGCGGAAAGAATTTGCTTGTTTGCCCACCATGTATACCAATGGCTGAATTAATTTTGCCAATTCTAGCAGTAAAGTCTTTTCTCACCACAGACAGACATTTAATGTATTCATTCAATGATAATCCGATATCTTCGTTGCAGTTTAACTCAGATCTTATATTCCAATAATTACTTTCTTATCTAGAGTTCTTTGTACGATCAATGCTACTCCTGCTTTGATTTTCTCTCTCGTAACTACTAATACTGTAAAACAGTATATAATTAATAGTTCTGAGTTCCCAACTTTTGATATCACTACAATTTTTATGTTCTTTTTTAATTTAAGAGTTCATCTAGTTGCTTATCTTTGTGTTCTGTGCTTTGGCACATTCAGGGCCGGCGGGAGGTTTCGTGAGCCTCTGGAAAAAGTTATTTGTGGGGTCCATCGTATTTGCCGGAGGCTTTTATCATTACCGGTACCGGCAATGATAAAAAAAGGACAAAGAATCAATATAAATTTAATTAAAATATTTCCTCATTCTTAAAATAATCAATATAAATTATATTAAAATATTAACGAGGGGCCTCGGTCTGAGGTCTGAAAAACAGACGTTTGAGCCAGCCCTTCTTGGATTTCAGGTACTGGTATTTCCTTTTAAGATTTGAATGTAATTTTAACGTCCTACTAATTAGTTGCTAGCCGAGAAGTACTAACCGTCCGATGATGCGAGTGCCCTCTTACATCCTTTGGATTTGCATATATTATACTGGCATTTCCTTCAATATGATTAAACAGTTATGCCGCTCGTAATCCAGCCTCCAGTTCCTTGTGGCACATCCTGAAAACAGGATATGCCACGAAAAGGTGAAATTAGCAGTTTCGTAGGATAGACGCACTTCTACCACTATACATCCTAATCATCATGTAATAGATTAAAAAAAAAAAATCTAAAATAATATGATCAGCGACAGAAGGATCTTAAGTTTAGTATACAGAAATCAAAGAGAATTCTGAGAGGTAATAATTCAAAGCTACTCATCGATATTAGTAAGAAGAATGCGTTGGGAAGCCACAAGAATGTTTTGAAGTGTTTACCAATGCATAATTTCAGACCGAAATCGTTTTAACAGAAGCGAAAGATTATTCTGCTGTATTGTTCGATGAGTTCGCCTGAGATGGTAGAGCAACAGGGAGAGAGAGAGTTTTGGTTATCAATTAAAAGACTACAAATTTCTTATGATCTGATAGACGTCAGCCATTTGAAACAAACGTTTCAGTTTCGTTTGTTTATTTATTTAATTTCGATTAATAAATTTTTCGCCATTCGCTCTTTAAACCCCCTCCCTCTCTAATAGCCCAGAACACTTCCGAAATGTACCTTTATTGTACCGTTATCTTAATTGATTTACATCGTGCATCTGGACAAGAGATGGCGTGCAGAGACTGCAATTATCTCTTTTCCATCATTATCCCAATGAGTTATCTTCTGTCTAGCTTGAGACTGTCCCATTTCTAAAAGCAGTAACCCAACACCGCATCAATCTCGAAATGGACAGAAAGAGAATAGATGGAAACCGGCAATCCGAGCCGTCCTCTTTACTGATTACAGGAGAGTAATTTATTATTCATTGGGTAAATGTTTCATTCGTTGTTTTAATAATAAATGACTATTGCAGCACAGACTTGGACTCTTATCAGCACATGCCTGCTTGTTAATGAGATTTAGTTTCGTTTCTTGTGTCACAGGTGGTGTTACGATAAAATTCATTTCACGTTCATTGCTTTAGAATCGCACGAGACTCTCAAACTATCTCGTCATAGTCCGTAGATTTTTAGATTATAGTTTAAAAAAAAAATGAAGTTAACCGAACCTAAATCACGTAATGTATAGCAAGCAATTAATAAAATTAACTATTCAGAAAAGGATGAATTTGTTTACTGTACATTCATTGATTAGGTTTTTAATGAAAACTTGGGTTCGGTGGTCTTCAATCAGTGCTGAGACAAGCTGACAAGTTTTGGATTGAAAGAAGTTTAGTTTGTAGAAACAATTTAAGCGATCTTCTTATTTTGTTTTTGTTTCATAGATGTTTTTAACACTTTTTATTCGTATTTAACATTGTCCGTTATAAAATTGTTTGAAAATGTGTATTCAGCGACTAAACTTGACTGCCAAACAATGCGACACCCGCGCGCGATATTTTATTTTCGGTAACAAAAATTTTGTTTGGGGCTAAATATATTTGCATACGGGTAATCTAAACGAAACATTTAGATTACCTGTATGCAAATCTTGGGGGAAAAGGTTTATGCATTTTAAATTTTGATGGGCAAACTCACGTCTTTACATGAGTACATGATTACTCTGTATATTACCTTATATTATAATTAAACTCTTCACATTAGAGCTAAGTTACTTTCCAGGAAATGAACGTGTTTCTTTTTTTTGAGTGGTCAGTGGCCGAAATAATAAAACCAATGTTCCTACAAAAAGACATTATCCCAATGCACCATGTATTTTATATTCAATATAGTATAAAAACGATATTAATTTCAACAATATTTCCCTTTCTCTCTCTCTCTCTCTCTCTCTCTCACACACACACACACACACACACACACACACACACACACACACACACACACACACACACACACACACACACACACACACACACACACACACACACACACACACACACACACACACACACACACACACACACACACACACACACACACACACACACACACACACACACACACACACACACACACACACACACACACAGTGGATCGTTTAGGCTATCTGCATTTGATTCGCGGAAAACAGTCGTTAAGCGAACCGTTGTAAATCGAAAGCTAAATTCATGTATGCTCAGTGCCATGTAATGAGATTACGTTCCGAGATTGCAAAATATACACTTCTTCGAGAAACAAGCAGCCACATTAATAAGATGTAGGACCTCCTTTCGCTGCGATGACTGCAGCAATCCTACAGGCATACTTTCCACAAACGTACGATAGCGATCAATGGTAATTTTGGAATTCTTTCTGTAGGCATATAATGAGGTCCTGGACTGTTTTTAGGCAGACGTCCCTTGCTCTCACCCAACACCCCAATTCATCCCACAGATGTTCGTTAGGGTTGGGATCAGGGCTCTGTGGAGGCAAGTACAGTGTGGTGATGTTCATGGCCACAAAGTACGCAGTTACAGCAGCGGCCATATGACAGTAAGACGCAATGGTCATTCCATAAAAATGCCACAAAGCATTGCATTGTCCAGAATGTTCAGGTACCTCTCGGAGTTCAGTGTTCGTGACACAACAAACAGAGGGTCTGAGGACAAACCACGAAAAACAGTTCCATACCATCACACCGCTACCTTCGAAGTTCATAGTTGGGGTTACGCACTTTGGTAAGAAGACGTTCATCGGCCACACCCACAACGTCCATCTTCTGCGGACGAATCCATCTGGTTCGAGTAATGCGGAGCGTGCATACTGCGGTCCTGTCATGAATATACCCATATTGTGAGTCTCAGTTCTAAATGTTTTTGTGCAGATTAGTGGTCCAGTCAATGCCAGGAATTCCGCATTGAAACTTCGTATGACGACTTGTGGTTTTTATATATGATCTTTCGTAGCACCCTACAGTTACGCTTTCGTAGCCCCTACAGTTGTTAATCAGCCACAGTTGGTTACTTTTTTCAAAGAAAATTAAAAAATACATTATTCAGTTATCTGTAGTTAGAGTTCATTCTGGACATCTTCAATGTTTTTATAGCATTCAAAATACTGAAATTTCTCTCAAACTCCTGGGTCTATCTTTCGCATCGACTGAATTTATCTGGGAAGAGCAAAGGTTTTTATAAAACGCAAATATGTATAGAATATTCTGTGACGTAAAAGTCAGTTATTAAATAAAAAAATAAACAATGTTGATTCGCCTTGTCATGCGTCCTCTTCTTCTTAAACCTTTTCTTCTTTCCAAACATATAGCAGATTACCGTATAAGTTTTCTTAGTTCATTCCCAATACACATACAATTCATGTTCTATACAACGTTGTTCATCATTGGCTTACACGATTATTGTAAACGTATTATTCGATTTGTGATGTAGTTGACTATTATTCTTTTAAATGCTTGAAACAATGAAACCTTTGAATAAAATTTTTGAAACGTAATATGGCAGTCCTGAATGAAGACTAAAGTACTAAAAAGAACACCTGACAAGTTTCGTTAGTCATAAGACTAACATCTGCAAGGCTAAAGAGGGCTAACAGTTTAAAGCACAAACTATAAGAAATTACGAAAAAACAAGTTCATTTGTTGGTATTGTGAACATCAAAAAAGTTCGTTAAAAACTGAATAACAGATCTATACAACCGTTAATGCGTTGTTAGTTGGAGACGATGCTATTTGTTGTCGCGTTCTGTGGTGCACGCCCACTCTGTCCGAGGTCTGAAATTGGTAAGTTTTTAATAAACGATGACCAAACTTGATTTAAAATCAATCCTTGGTTTTTGTTGCATTGAGTAGGAATTTTAATCATATTTGCTGCCTCTTTGAATTTTCTTGTGAAACAATTCTTATCGATGTAGGGCATGTTTGTTCTATCCCAGAGTACATCATGACCGGTAAAGGTTGTGTGAAATGCCAATCCCGATTTATGTTCTCTCTTATTTTGTACGTCCTTTTGATGTTCACTCATGCGGATTTCTCCCGATCTCCCCATCTGGCCCGCATAGCAGATGCCACAGGAACAGTGAATATTATAAAAACCCCTGTTTTTTTCAATGGGTGATGTAGAGGTTTCGGAGGATGAAGGGATCTTGATATTTTTTCAAGTGGCAGGAAAGGTCATTTTTATGTTGTAGTCGTAGAGCAGTTTGGCTAATTTATCTGTTACATTCTTGATATAAGGAAGGGCGACTGCGTTCTTGAAATCTTCTTTATTTCTTGTAGGTACTGTATTGAAAATTTTCTTAATTAACTTAGTATTGAAACCATTCAGTTGTAGGATCTGTGCTAAGTATTGAGTTCGCCAAGTGGAGTCTCTGTCTAATGCTGTGTAGGTATCGGAATCTTCAAGAAGACTTTTTATTATGTTGTTATAATCTTCTGAGTTTAAAATCACTGTTGCATTGCCTTTGTCTGGTTTTTTATGACTATGTTTTTGTTTGATTTGAGTTTACTAAGGGCTGTGAATTCTGTTTTTTGGTGGTAATTTGCAATTTAATAGTAATGCTGCAATTTGAATACGGATCAGATCTACTATATCTTCTGGTACATTTCTTATTCCTTTTTCCAATTTGGGCTATGATATCAATTTTCGTGATTTGTCATGGCATTACAACAGATTTAAAGCCTTTCATAAGAAGATTTGTTTCATCCCTCGTTAGAACTCTTAAGGAGAGGTTAATTAATACTTTGGAGTGATCTAGATGTTTCCTTTGTTTTTCTTTTACTTTTAGAAGAAAATTGAATTTTTTGATTAGGTTGCGTTTTTTCTTTTCGGACACCATTGTAGCTTTATTGTATGTGACAGTGTTTATGTTATTCCATAGTTCTGACGGCAGTGATGTGGGCAGTTCGTTATGTATATTACATGTATCCTGGTTAATCTTGGACAATTCTGTTCTAGTACCTGCAATTCTTTCTCTCAATATAGCTAATTCTGTTGGCCTCATTGGAGTTGAATGCGCGTTTGTATTTTATGAACTTGGGAACAATTTCATTGTCTCTGCAACGGATTAAAAATATCAAATGGTTGATAAAGTTCTGCGTTTCAATGCGTAATTTCTCAAATTGTGAAACTTTAGAAACCTGCAAAAAAAAAAAAAAAAAAGGAATTTACAGCCCTTAATAAACTAAAATCAGACAAAAACAGTCATAATAAAAGCAGACAAAGGCAACGCAACAGTGATTTTAAACTCAGAAGATTATAACAACAAAATGAAAAGCCTTCTTGAAGATTCCTATTCCTACACAACATTAGACAGAGACCCCACTTGGCGAACTCACAATAAAACCAATGAACTTATCAAGAATATACCAAATTGGTATGATGAATTCAAAAGAAATCTACAATTCAAACACCCACTACTGCCTAGAATATATGGAGTCCCTAAAATTCATAAAAAGGATATACCGTTAAGACCGATAGTGGACGGAAGGTACTCTCCTACCTCAAATCTGGCAAAATACCTTACAAACTTGATTTTATCACATATAGGAAAAACACCATCCTTCATTAAGAACAGCACAGACTTCATAGAAAAAGTAAAAGATCCTTCAGCATATTAGCGAGTTTAGATGTAGTCAGCCTTTTCACAAAGATTCCAAGAAATAAAACAGTAAATATTCTAGAAAATCTCTTCCCACCGGACATTGTACAGCTATACAAACATTGCATAAAAAACACGTTCTTACTTTACCAAGACAAACTCTGGCAACAAAAAGGACAAACAATGGGTTCACCACTCTCACCAGCTCTAGCAAACCTCTACATGGAAAATTTTGAAATTAATGCTTTACAAAACTGGCACAAAAACCCAAAAACATGGATCCGTAATGTGGACTGGCATTTCACACAATCTCTACCAGACATGATGTACTCTGGGATAGAAAACATGTTCTATATAGATAAGAATTGTTTCACAAGAAAATTCAGAGGCAGCGAATATAATTAAAATTCCTACTCAATGCAACAAAAACCAAGGATTGATTTTAAATCAAGTTTGGTCATCGTTTATTAAAAATTTACCAATTTCAAACCTCGGACAGAGTGGGCGTGCACCACAGAACGCGACAACAAATAGCATTGTCTCTAGGTAACACGCATTAATGGTTGTACAGATCTCTTATTCGGTTTTTTAACGAACTTTTTTTGATGTTCATAATACCAACAAATGAACTTGTTTTTTCGTAATTTCTTATAGTTTGTGCTTTAAACTGTTAGTCCTCTTTACCCCTGAAGATGTTAATCTTACGACCAACGAAACTTGTCGTTTTAAAAACAGTTTTCTTTAATAAACACGTGGTCACAAAACCGGAATAACTATATCGAAGACTATATTGTTTAGACAGGACAAATCAGCTCAATGCGTTCATCACGCAACGGAGAATGTCAATGCTTTGCACGGATATGGTTTTATATTTTAATTTGCTATTCGATTTTTTCCCTTTTCTGGTTACTGAATGTAACACTATAAATAGTAAATTAAAGTTTATTTTAGTGTTTTCAACGTTTATTTCAGGCCTGCATTTATTTAGAGGAATGAAAGGTCTGCATGCAATAGCTCGTGCTGGGCTCTGAAGGACAAACAAATTATATCAACGAGCGACATTCCAATTAGAAAGTCGTTGCAATGACCCCATGGCGTGCTTTCGTATTCAGCAATTTGGATTGTCAGATGTCGAGTTTTATATGCACAGGGTATACTACACATCCTTTCGCATCATTCTGCTTACTGCAAGAAAGGACACTGTAATATAGAAGTTGACATCATGTTCTTCTCAGCAGCAATAATGTACTTGGTTTTGATTCTCTGCATGAATTGTAATATTCAGATTGGTCAAATTTAAGAAAGAAATTGACTTCAAGTTGTTTTAAAAAATCGCATTCGTTCCCTATTACCATTCTACAAAGACGGTATCAAGACAACAGCAAATTATAGGTCTGTTGGAATTCCTGAATGGTAACTAAAAGTTTTAGAGAAGTTCAGCTAAATTCAACCCAAATTGAGGCGTGGTTGGTTTGGTTATACTCACTACAACGCACCGCCTCAGTTACTTAATCCCCCACTCCCAACTATTCACAACAACGATACCATCATTAACACAACGCCATCTACTCTATCATAATCACCAATAGAATTTTTTGTCTGTAAATTGTGTGTCCCTGTTGGCCGATTTGCCTGTAGACGGGATTAAAAACCCAAATTTCTGGGAGAAAAAAACCTATCTCCGTATGAGATCGGATAATTCACACTCAATTGAAAAAAGCCCACATGTAGATTTTTTCGTCGTGACGAAAAAATTCGTCACGTTGTTGTTGAGGGCCGATATCTAGGCGAGAAAACAGTGGTAGGGAAGATGAAGAGACTTGCAGGAATAAGGACGCGATTTTTCCTCTTAGGTTTGATAAGGCAATATCTGTTTTATTTTGGGATAGGATTCAAATTTGTGAAAGCTGCAGAAGATATATACTGAGTAGCACTTTATTAGGAACACCTCCCCATTTAAGAAAATAGACCACTCCTGAAAACCACTTGGCTGCAGTTTATTATATAAATCAGCCAGACAGCATCCTGCTGTTTCTTCCATGCATCAGAATGGGTAAAAGGTGCGACTTAAGTGACTTCGAAAGTGATATGATTGTTAGTGTCAGCATCTCAAAAACGTCTTCTCTTCTGGATTTTCTGAGGAAACTCTCATTAATGCATCAGTCAGAGAAGAATGGCCAGGATTGTGAAGCATGATAGGCCAAAGCTAGCCAAATCACAGCTGAGTACAACAATGGAGGTCAAAACATCATCTTGGAACACATCAGGAGCATATATTTATGGTGTGCACTTACGGAATAGAAATATCTCCAATATTTTTGCATTTATTCCCGTTAAAGACTCCCCTAATTATTTCTTGGCTTCGCGTGATTCCTAAAATTAAACACAATATACTAATGCTTAATGAAGAGGACATTTTCCGACATGTAAACATTGTATCACATTTGCGTTAATAGCCTGGATGTGCGGTCACAAATACGGACACCTTTGAGCCGTTTGAACAGAAGTAAAGATGGCGCAGCATGTCAAATTCTTAGCGCACACCCTACCTCGCCTTCTGAGCTGAAGGCGAGGCAGGGTGTGCGCTGAGATAATAGCATCAAGAAATCAGTGCTATGATCGATTATTGTGTCAATCCAATTGAACATTATCATTTGTCATGAGTTGCTGTTTTTGTTTTCTGAGTTTCATCTGTTTTGCGTGCGTGAAGTGTGAACTGACGTGTTTGATACCGATATAGACAAGTTTGGAATATATAATTTTCTATAAATAATTTATAACTTTTTTTTCCCATATTTACAATGGGAAATAGTATTGACGATGTATTGAATGTCCTTTTCTGCCAGAACTTTTGCGGATTGTATTGTATTGTAGTCGAAGGAGGTAAGCCTCGTCTATCTCTTCCAAATTGACTGTTATATTTCATCACTAAAACATACACGTAATAACCACAGTAATGACTATTTAATTCGTAAATACTTCATCCCAAGTATCTTGGGACATCATCAGTACAGTAGTTCAAACAATACTAGGAATAACATACAGTTAGGGCGCATGATTACAATGGAATCTCAATATGCGTGCAGTAACGTGTTATAGAAATAAATTAAATATAACTGAAAAAATAAAAATAAATAAATAAATAAAAATATATAAAGATTATTTTACATAATTTTTGATGACAATTTCCCATACTTTAGAAATAGAAAGAACATAGTTTCGGTTTAAATTTGGTCTATGTAGTAGGGCTTCAGCACTTTCTTTATATAAACGTTCATATTTATATAAAGATCTGTGCAAAAGTTTCAACTTCTCCCAATGGATCCTATGGTTTGGATTTTCAACTCCGTGTTGGGAGAGACCAGATTTCTGTGATTTGAAAATATGAATGTGGTCTTGACGTTCCGAGATGAGTTTCTGAACAGACCTACCTGTCTGACCAAAGTAAGACAATTTGCAGGAGCATGGGATCTCATAAACGCCAGGTAACATCAGAGGTGACAGTTTGTCCTTAGACGGTAACAAGTTATAGATTTGGTTGATAGGTTTGTAAGTAGTGGCAAAATTGTATTTCTTCATAATTTTTGAAAGACGTTCGGAGATGCCTTTGACGTAAGGTATGGGAATCCTATGGACTTTTTGTCTGGGCTGATGTGTGGGAAGGTGACTAATGATATTTTGAGTTGTTTTAAGATTATATCCATTTAGTATAGCTGTATTTTTTATTATTTCTAGTTCTTGGTTTAGAGAATCTTCAGAGGAGCAGAATTTGTGTGCTCAGGAAACTAGTGATTTAATAATGCCAGATTTCTGAGATGGATGATGAGCAGAAGAATTGTGAATGTAGCGACCTGAGAATCTAGGCTTGCGAAAGACGGAAGTGGCGATGGAACCGTCTTCTTTTCTTTGAATGTGTAAATCCAGAAAGGAGATACCCTGTGGAGATTCTTTTTCTAGCGTAAAGTTGATGCGAGGGTGAAGAAGGTTTATTTTATCTAGAAACAGTTGTAATTCCTGTTCGGGATGATCCCACACTGCAAATACGTCATCGACATATCGAAACCAAATTTTTGGTTTGGGTTCAAAGGTGAATATTTTTTCTTCAAGGTGTTCTAGAAACAGGTTGGCTAAGTTTGGTGATAAAGGAGATCCCATTGCTGTTCCTCCTTCTTGTTTGTAAGTTTGACCTTTCCAGGTGAAGTAACTGGATGTAATAACAAATTTGAATAATTCAACTATATCAAAAGGAAAATTTTGAGTTAAAAATTCTACTGTTTCTTTGTGGGGAATGTTCGTGAAGAGGGAGACAATGTCGAACTAATTAACAAATCAGTTTTTAACAGTTGAATATATTTTATTTTTGCATGAAACTCGGTGGAATTTTTGACTGAAGAGGCTGAGTGGCCTATGTGAGGACGGTGAAAGTTAGATAAGAATCTTGATAACTTGTAAGTTGGACTGCTAATAGAATCTACGACGGGTCTGAGAGGAACATTAATTTCATGAAGCTTAGGTAAGCCATAAATTCTGGGAGGTCTAGCATGGTATGTCTTGAGTTTTTTAATTGTTTCTTCATCTAAGGAGGATGTTTCATCAAGTAACTTGTTCAATTTCCTGAGTTGACGTTTTGTAGGATCATAATCCAGTTTGGCTAAGTATTACGATCTCGGAGTAAGTAATAAATTCATTTTTCGGTCATATGAATTGGTATCAAGAACCAATTCACATTCCCTTTGTCAGCTCTGGTAATGATTATATTTTTATTGCGTTTTAAGGATGTAAGAGCTTCCAATTCTGATGGTGGGATATTTAAGTCCGAAGGTTTGGCATCGTAGATTACTTTTGCTACCTCGAAACGAAGTCTGTTGGCTTCAGTACTGGAAAGATGGCAGATGTTTTTTCTCTCTATGTTATGTATGAAATCTAGATATGAGAAACATTTGGGTGAAATCGCAAATTTATGACCTCTTGCTAGAACATTTAATTCGTCTGTTGTTAGTGGACGGTTAGATAAATTGACTACCCATTTTACCGTTGGTAATTTGTTAGTGATCTTTTTTGATCGATTCAGCAAAAAATATTTACGGATATATTTACGAATTAAATAGTCATTACTGTGGCTATTACGTGTGCTTTTTAGTGATAAATTCACCACAGGTTTCATTACATAAAAAATACTGTTATATTTATTTCAGTAATTCAAATATACCAACCAAATATAGCATTCTCCTTATTATTGTATTTTCTAATATATCTTGAAACATTGTCCCCTACTCTACGCAGATTTGATTAAAATTAATTGATAAATTAAAGTATTCAATGTTATCCTGCAATTGCAATGGGCCAATTAAGAAGAACGCTGATGCACTATGCACTCTTAAAACTTTCATACATCGATAAAAATGCAATCATACGGTCAAGTTGACGTGAATTTTGTAGCGCGGGTTGCATAAGCCATACTCAACCGAAATGGGCACGCGACGCCAGTGGAACACACAGTTCCAATGGAGTCAGCTAAGAATAGAAAGATTTCAGTGCGCGCGTGATTACCAACACTGGACATCTGACGACGGAAAAATGCCGCCGGATGAGTCCCGATTTGTACTGTATCATGCTGATGGCAGAACCAAAATATAGTGGCAAAATGAGGTTATGGACCCTTCCTACCACGTAGCAACAGCTCAGCATGGCGTGGAGATATACTTTCAGCAAGAAAATGGGCTACGCCACAAAGCGCAAGTAGTTCGAGGAACCAGTAATTTTTGTTTATTTCGGTGTTCAGCTCAGTTCCTAGAGCTCAACCCAATACAGCATCTCTGGGACATGGTAGAACGAGCAGTTCACAGTAGCAACACGCCACCATCTATTCTGCAACAATTGGGTAATGAAATTGTGACAGCGTGGAAAAACACCCCAGAGGAACGTTTTAAACAGTAGAATAAATTCCCCAGAAATGCAGGCCATTCTCAAAGCAAAAGCGGGTTCCATTCATTATTAAATGATGTTTCTAATTAAAGTGGCTATTCGGTGTATATGAACTATAACGTTTCGCAAATGGATGGGAAAGAAAAGGATTTGATGGAGATATAAGTTAATGATCAGGGCTGGCGGAAGCAGAGATGCAGAGCATGCGGGCGCCACCGCCAGGGAACGGTTCATAAGTTAATTTTTAAGAAACAAAATTTTTATCATAAAAACAAAAAATTCTTAGAATGATCAATATTAAAATAAATAAGGCCGGATATACCGAATAAAAATTAAAAAAAAAAATATATATATATATATATATTGCCGCCTCTTTGATCAGTTGGCTGTTTACAATTTTGCAGCTAGAGCAGGCTAAATGGCTAAATGCTTGCCTGAAGAATGTTGTGTCTACTGCAATCTATCTAAAGTGAAACGGTGAACGGTTTTTATGCGCAGAAACGAATTTTCGTACAAAACATTTGTTGCTAGAATTTATTACACAACACGACACAGAGACGAAATAATAGTCCGCACTGCGCTACTGTCAGTAGCCTACTGCGATGTGTACCATATGACTAGTTAACGCAGTGCGGACTATTATTTCGTCTCTGTGTCGTGTTGTGTAATAATTTCTTGTGGGTATAAAACAGAAATGGAATCAAAAATTAAAAAAAGTTATTCGGTGCACAAAATCGTAAGCGTCATGCTGCGAAAGATTCAGATATTAAGAAACAAACTGGGGCTCTTAATAAATTTGTTCAAATATTAAAATATTCTGATGCAGATTGTAACCAACTCGATACATCAGAAATCAGAGTTGAAGAACCGTGCACATCATCCAGTTTGCATGAAAGTACTATTGAACTACTGAACAAGATAACTGAACATAATTTAAGTGGAAAATAGTTAGGATTTAGTCAACTACAACAAGATTTAGTTGTAGTTGACCACGAAACTAACACATTGTTAGTGTCTGTAAATTTAGAAGATACAGGTGAATGGGGAAATGTTGATTAAAAATTACGAGTCGTTTTAATTGAAATGGAGCCTGTTCAAAATAAAAATATAATATATCCCAGAGATAAATATGGTCGTAAATTTGGCGACACGTATTATAATAGAAAAATGGAAAACGGTAGCTCGTGCCAAGAACATGGCTCATTTATTCCGAAACTTTAAATTCTGTTTTTTGCAAACTTGTCGCATCTACTGAATCATCTGAATCACCTACTGAGTCTTGTAGAAGGTTACAACGATTGGAGAAATATAAGTACAACTTTACATAGACATGAGACTAGTTTAACTCACATGAAAAATTTCTTAAAATGGAAGGAACTTGATAAAAATTAAAAAAAAAAAAAAAAAAACTACTATTGATTTCCAGACTCAAAGCATGTATGAAATGGAAAAGAAACAATAATCAAGTGTTTTAGAATGCTTAATTGAAATTATAAAATTCCTTGGTAGTCGAAATTTAGCTTTTTGCGGATCATCTGATAAATTATATGAAAGGAATAACGGCAATTTTTTAAAATTAGTCGAGCTGTTTGTTATTTTTGATCCCGTTATGGAAAATCATGTTGAAAGGGCCCTACAACGAAACAATAGGTACACTATTTGAGTAAAGACAGTCAAAATGAAATATTGGAAACTTTAAGTAACGCAATCAGGGATACAATTTTATTATCAATTCGAAAATCTAAATATTATTCCATAATTTTAGACTGCATACCTGATGTAAGTAAAACAGAACAAATGACCATTATTATTCGCTTTGTTTCCTGTGACAATGGAATTGTCAAGATCAGGGAAAACGTTTTAGGTTTTGCAGATATATCAGATTCGAACGGACGTGGTTTATGTGCAACAATAATGGAACAACTGGAAAAATGGAACATTCCCATTGAAGACATGCGAGGTCAATGGTATGACAATGGGGCAAATATGAAAGGGAAAAAATATGGGCTCCAAAATTTGCTTTTGACAAAAATCCTCGAGTTTTTTACGTGCCATGTGCTGCACATACTCTAAATTTAATCCTTAACGATGCAGCCAAAGTGAATGCAGATACAATTAGTTTCTTTGCAATTATTCAAGAAATATAAAATTTCTTTTCATTCTCTTTCTTTTCATTGAAACAGCCATCACAAACGCGATGGGAAAGTAAAATCAATGCAATCCGTCCTCTACGATATCAGTTAGAAGAAATTTATGATGCACTTTTTGAAATTTAAATAATGAAAATTTTAATAAACAAACTCAGCATGAAGCACAAACATTATGTGCTAAAATAAAGGACTATAAATTTATTTGCTCTCTTATAACTTCGCATGATTTACTTAACAGAATAAACCCTATGAGTAAAATGCTTCAAGACAAAAATATGAACATTACACTTGCTTTACAATCTATCGAAAACTTAAAAATATTCTTACAAGAGTATCGATCAGATACAAATTTTAAAGAAGTTCTAAAAACGGCAAAATAACTGAGTGAAGAGGTGATTGGAGAACAAGAATTTAAAACTGGTACGGAAGTTCGACGACGAAAGAAAACTCGACAATTGGACTACGACCATCATGGCGAAACGCCACAATCGCCAGAAGATAAATTAGAATGAATATGTTTTATACACTTCTAGACGTTGCAATGTGCTCGTTAATAAAACGTTTTGAAAAACTAAAAATATATTGTGATAATTTTAATTTCTTGTATATGTCGCAGGGAAATGATGAAAATAGGGATTTGATCAAATCCCTAAGGGATATGATCAATTCACGGAAGATGTTAAAATAACAACTCTGTGGGGTTCCCTGAAGAAAGTAAGTGATTTGATCAAATCCCTTAACTGTTTTAGTGAAAAGATGAAATAATATTGTTTAGATATTAAAAGTATTTATTTAGTAAACCATGCATTATTAAATGTAGAATAGTTAATACAACAATAGTCATTTAAGCTGATATTTTTAAAAACAAAAAGGATATTTTTAGTGAAATTTTAAACATTTTTCGTGGATACAAGCTCCCCTCTGGCGTCCGTGCCGCCCAAACATTACGCGAGGAAGGTTGCGCGCATTTTTATTATTGTTTTCTATATTTCGAGTTTTATCAAGTACCTACCGTAGAAAAATGAGTTCAGATATAGAAAAAAATCAAACTCTGGCCGAATTTGTATCTGAAGAACAGTTCAATGAAACTGTCAGGACGTTTTTGAACAAGCGGCATGAAAAAGAAAAACCTTTGTGGACTCGCGAAAGGATAGAAGCTGTCACAATCATTGAACAATTTAAATTAGCACCACCACTTAAACTGCAACGGACACATAAACAGTACTATTATGGAAAAAAATACGATGCTATGGAAGTAGGTACTAAAAAATCTTTGATTTTGAAGAGAAAGTCTGAATTCGATCCAATTGTGAAAATAGTACCAACGGAACATTTTTACCACATACTTCGGGAACCCATCAGTCAACTGGCCACGGAGGAAGAGATAAAATGCTGTATAGTTTGAAATCGAAATACCTAATACCTACTTCAGTTGTACTGGAGTTTTTAAAGCTGCGCACGGTATGTCAGTCTAAAAAAAATTTCCAAACAAAGGAATCGTTGTTTGCCCAATTGTATCTAGCGACTTCAATCATAGTGGCCAAGTCGATTTAGTTAACTTACAGTCGACACCAGATAGAAATTACAAATGGCTATTAAACTACCAGGACCACACGACGAAATTCAGCTTTCTTCGACCGTTGACTACAAAAAGAGCTGCTGAAGTAGCAATGGAGCTATTAAAAATATTTTTGGAAGTAGGTTGTCATCATATACTACAAAGCAACAACGGCCGCGAGTTTACGGCTGCTGTCATACAAGAATTAACAAGCCTGTGGCCAACGTGCAAAATTGTAAATGGTAGGCCTAGACATCCAGCTAGTCAAGGATCTGTTGAGCGATCAAATCAAGATGTTGAAGCTATGTTACGTGCTTGGCTAATTGACAATGACACAAAAAATTGGGCTATAGGTTGTTACTTTGTTCAATTCCAAAAGAATTCCTCTTTTCATCGAACCATTAAACGATCACCTTACAAAGCTTTATTTGGAACAGGACCAAAAACAGGACTCCAATCTAGTCATATTTCGAAAGAGTTGCTTGAAAAACTTGTTACTGAAGAGGACCTGGATCTACTTCTTAATCAGCAGGACTATGACATTATTTTAACACCAGAAGACTTACCAGCAGCTTCCTTAGAGAACAACAACAACACTTCAACTTCAAAAGATCCACCAGCATCTGAATTAATTGATTACAATGCTTCAACTTCAAATGATCTATTAATAGTTAAATCAACCAACAATAACACTTCAGTGTCACACGATCTACGGCAGCTGATTTACTCACCAAAAAGGCTATAAATTTAGAGGATCTACCAGAAATTGAATCAATTTCTTTATCGACAATAAGACAACTCGAACCAGTTAACAACTCTACTTCAACTCCTGCTTCAACAGTTAAAACATCTGTAGTGTTGCTTGCATCAGAAGGGGAAGCAGCTGTCAGCGACAGTAAAGCATGTTGTGTTGTTTGTAGAATGGAATCTACTGGAGCCCATTCATGTGACATTTGTAAAAATCAGGTGCACTCAATATGTGGGAATACAGTAGGAGAAGAAGGATATGGATCGAAAATTCTATGCTATTTATGCCAAAAAGAAGAGAGAATTAAAGATCAAAGGGAAAATGCTGCAAAACACCTGAAAAGATCAGCTGAAAAAATGAAAGAAGTTTCTTTGAAGAAATTTAAAGACGCGTTAGTGAATTCCACAGTTTTGGTGTATGTACCTAAGGTAGATAGAGGCCCATATTAGATGGAAATAACATCGTGGGGATCGTGTTAGATATAAAAAATAATTTATACCAAATTGGTACTTCTGTTGGAATTATAAAAGATTGGCTACCTAGAAACGCTCTTCAAATAGTTACTACAACATTTACCGAAACAGTTCTACAGATTAACCTAAGTCTGCGTGAGATTGCAGGAAAATTATCCGTATTTGGAGGTCAAGGATTTAAGAAGTGTTCCTGTGAGCAATCCAAATTACAATGTAAAACAAAAAAGATGTGCCTGTAAAAAAAGTAACGCACTTTGTAACTCGAGATGCCACACATCAACAACGTGTTTTAATAAAAATGAATAAACATTATTATTTATTAATTACATTCACGAAAAATGTTTAAAATTTCACTAAAAATATCCTTTTTGTTTTTAAAAATATCAGCTTAAGTACCTATTTCTTTTGTTAATGAGTTTCGAATAAATAATTTGTGTTTCAATGACTATTGTTGTATTAACTATTCTACATTTAATAATGCATGGTTTACTAAATAAATACTTTTAATATCTAAACAATATTATTTCATCTTTTCACTAAAACAGTTAAGGGATTTGATCAAATCACTAAAACAGTTAAGGGATTTGATCAAATCACTTACTTTCTTCAGGGAAATCACCCCACAGAGTTGTTATTTTAACATCTTCCGTGAACTGATCATATCCCTTAGGGATTTGATCAAATCCCTATTTTCATCATTTCCCTGCGACATATAGATTACTACAAATTAATAACGAAGATTTACGAAAAAAATTGTGACGATTTAGAGATTCTCTTGAAGGACTGCGACAATAAAGACGTAAATTCAATAGAACTATATGACGAGATTATGTGCTTTCCGGGATATTTTTCGAAAGGATAATTTGAATATTCAAAAGCCCTTTCGATATTCTTAATTTTATTGTGTCCAATCATTTATCTTTCCCTAACTTTTCAATTGCTTTAAGAATACTATTAACCTTAACTGTTAGTTCCGCACATATATCATTCGAAAATGATATATGTGCGGAATTAGACGTTAAGACCATTCTTTTGTGAATATGAAATCAAAAACATTAAAATTTTAATTAAAAAAATGCAAGTATATTTATGTAATTTAATTTATTTTCTGTTATTCTGTAAAGATGTTATTTTTTGAATACTTATATTAAATGTTCTATTTATTTCTGAATTCTTTTCTTATTTTCTCATCTATCTTGAGTTTCTTTTATTTTCCTAAAAGATAGTTCCACTTATAAAAATTATTAAAATTTTTTTACAAGTTACTAAGAATTTAGTAACTTGTAAAATGCAAGAATGTTTTAAACTTTAGTTCAAATAAATTTTAACTTTAATTAAAATTCATTTTAATTTTGTTAGCGATTCGGGTCGGTGAGAAGGCTATAATCCCTGTATCATTATATTCAACGATTAAAGTGAAGCGGCTTCATCAAAATTTGCTTTAACTTTTGAGAATTTTTTGAATATCTTTGAAGGTTTTTAACGATTATCCTGCCTAGTCAACACCCCCGGTTCGTTACATTTAGCGAACCAACGTGTGGCTGTTCTGTCAAAATTTATTTAAGAAATTTCAAATAATTAAAATTTTTATTATCGTAAAAGAACCACACACTCCCGGATCGTTACAGGGGCGCTTAGATAGAAATTGCATGCGGGCGGCAAAGACCTTAGCGCCGGCTCTGTTAATAATGTTTTATAGAATACATGCAAATGATATTTTTCAAGACAATGACATATTGTTAGTAATTCACTGAAACAACTCACGAGAAGAGGTCATCGTGTGTATGTTAATTAATCCCCCCCCCCCCCCCAACAACACCAATGTGTTGTAAATTTTGCAATCTTTGTGTAGGGATAACAAAAAATGTCCATGTTCTACAGTGGTTTGTCTGTTTGTGGGGAGATAAATCTTCCTGATATGCCACCAGCAATAATCAAAAGGTTATTCAAAACTTAAATAGAATTTGAAATGCTCATGAGTAGAAGAAAAATCATTCGTGGAAGAGCATGACGATTAGGTTTTGCTAATGGCGAGCAGAAAGTGCTCATAATGGAAAATAATCATCACAGGAGACTGTAATGGATTTCTTCTAGGAATCCATTACATTCTCTTGTGAGCGCATTATTAATGAATGAATGAATAAGTTTCATGGGAAATGGGATGAGTTCAAGTTGGCCAGTTTTTACAATAAGGTAGTTAAGGTCGTGAGTAATATGCATTCAATGTCATTTGAGTTGTTCTACAAAGGGTTTGTTTATTTTGCATTGAAAATACACAAGAACGTCTGGTAGGAAACACTGTCTTCACTGTGTAAGACAGGCGGATTCAAACTCAGACTTTTCCAATAAAGAATATAGCTGCTCTTCTGACTGTGCTCTAGTGCCTAGAGTAGGTTTGTCTGCTTACACAATGAGTCCTTTATAACTTAGTTACTTTGGTCGTAAATCCAAAGACCTAGATTTATCCTGCTCAGGAAGTGAAGACTACATATACGAACTTTTTTTTTTTTTTTAGCTGGTGATGAGCTAACTAGTATGAGGGACGTCCAGAAAGTAAGTTCCGATGAGCTGTCAGAGAAAGAAAAATATACTTACATAAAAAACTTTATTAGAAATTAAAGTAGACATCTTTCACTACTTTTCTACATAATTTCCGCAATTATTCAGGCACTTATCATAACGGGGCACCAAGAGTTGTATACCTTCGTCGTAGAAGGTTGCCGCCTGTGACGCAAACCACATACTGACTGCTTCTTTGACCTCGTCGTCGTCTTGAAATCGCCAGCCACCAAGGAAAGATTTCAGATGTTTGAACAGGTGAAAGTCACTTGGCACGAGGTCAGGACTATATGAGAGATGATGGAATTGTTCATAGCTGAAGGTGGCGAAAAGTCTTACGCATCTTCGTACCATTGAATTACTCATTGCGTGTTCTCCATGAACCTCAATAATTTGCCAATGAATTTCAGCTGCTTTAACGTTCCTCGCATTCAAGAAATGGATAACTGACCTAACTTCACATGCGACGGGCGATTCGATTTTCTTAGACATTATAAACACACACCAAGATGATCACCATTGCAGTGAAAATATTTAAAAATGGAACTACCTTTCTAAATGTCCCTCGTATAAATGAGGAAACAGAAATTACTTCTTTTCATGATAAAGAGAAACCACAAGAGAACATACGCAATTAACAGATATAACAAACTTTCCTCATCGCTAGGGCAACCATTTTTTACTCACGCCAGTGCTTGTCATAAAAATTTGCGGGGAAAAAAATAAAAGAAAAGAAAAAGAAACCAGTTTTATGTCAATTTTCATTAATCTTTTTTTAAGTTGATGCATATCTTTTCGAATAAATTTGATGAAATTTTAACGAATAACTTGATTGTCTGTCGTCGAACTATTTTGTTGAAAAATTTAATATGTCCTTTAAAATTTCCCAGTCGAACGCACTTTTTAGTGTAACAATTTGAATGCTTCATTATTGCAGAAGCACCTCCATGGAGTCCCAAGATTCATCATGGGAGACCCAAACTATCAACACTATCTATCGTATACCTCTCCCTGAAACCATTAACAGACAAAGCACTTACAACTGACTCAGGTAACCCATTCCATTCACTCACCACTGTCCAAATGACAAATCTGGCCTTTGCTAACCACGCTCTTGGCCAACTTCAGAGATTACCTTTTTTTTTCTGCTTTTTCTTTTTTCTTTACATCTTTTCCACAGACCACTCACCTCTGAAGAATCTTCACCACTTCCTCATTCCCAAGTGACCAGATCTGAGTACAGTAAAAGATGTGGTTGTTTCAATAATTCCCTTAACTCTGCTTGTTAATGTGTCCTTTGAACTACCCTGGGCACTTTAGCAATAAGCTCTCTAAACATCCTCTATCTACTACCTCACATCCGTGGCTTTCTCAATTTCCTGGAGTACAGTTCCCTCGATGTGGTACACAGCTTATAATCTTTGTATCCCAAAATGCATAATTTTCCACTTTCCACATTAAATTGACATCCATTATGTTTTGCCCATACCGTCAGCCAATTCAAATCATCCTGGAAACATCATCTTGATTAACTATTACCCTACCCAACTTTGCATCATCAGCAAACTATCTCCCATTCAAATTATTTCCTATATCATTTATATACAAATTAAACAGCAGTGGTCCAAGCACAGAACATTGAGGCACACCACTAGTCACCTGTCTTCTCCTCCTCCTATCTATCCTCATAAGGAACATTCCACACCACTCACCAACTCGATCACTTGTCTCTGGATAATCTCCACCACTTCAATCCAGCAGCCACCCTCTTATCCACATCGCCACATCATCATCATATTCATGCCCATTTATTGCAACTTGCATTATACTTCCATGTAATATCCTGTCAAACGGCTTTGCAAAATCCAGCAGTATCATCGTGTAGCCATACTTTTTATCCAACTCAGCTGTCACCCTATTATAAAAAGTTAATAGATTACTAAGGCATGATCTATCCTTTACAAAACCACGCTACCCCTCTTATCCACTCATTCCAGTATTCTATTTTTGATCAACTTTTCCAGTACTTTTACTACCACTCCTGAGATACTGACTGATCTATAATTTGCTACCACAGATTTCATCATCATCAAATTCCTGCCATGTACCCTCAAGGGATGTACAGGATATGACAGTACTACATGAAAAAAATTACATCATCACTAACTTCCTATCTATAATTTTCCTCCAAATCAGTCTGTTACTTGTCAAGACTCCAACATTATCAGATCTTATATTTCTATCATCTAAGGCACTTTGTACCGTATCAATCCACCTATATTTTGGTCTTCCTCTGGGTCGTTTTGCTGCCAACCTGAACACTTGTTTTGCTATTCCTTTATGCAAAAGAATTATTTTGTTTCTTTGGACTTCGCCAGAGCCGAGACTTAAATTAAACAACCTAGTCAAAGGCATTACCAGTTCCCCTGCACATTCTTTTAAAATGTGATTCATTATCTGATCCAATCTCACAGCTGTATTTGCATTCAGATTCTGCAATATCCTAAGTACCTCCACAATTCATCAACCTCTGTACACACAGTAATCCCTTTCATCTCTGTCATAACAATATTTTCACTTTCATTAATTTATCCTTTCATAGTCATTCTTCCTCTTACTTACCACATGACGAAAAAACTCTTTAGAATTTCCTTTCACCTGTTCAGTTAATTTCTTCTCATCTGATTTTGCTTTCCTTACCATGCTGGTCACCTTTCTCCTTATATAACCTCCACAACATTTTCTTCTTTGAGCTCATGCTTAATGATACTACTCATTCATATAACTCCTACCTGATTTACCCTCCTGACCTTGGGTGTGCAGTGTGATACTGCTTCCTCCAGATATCCATTGACTATCCTTATGCACCATGAACATCCTTCTCTTGCAGAACATCATGTCATGGTACTGCTTCAAGCTACCTCTTAAGTGTATCATAATCACCTGCCTTGTAGGTCCATGTATACCATTTCTTAAGAAGGCAATGGAGCCACTTTAGTTATGGACAAGTCTGACCCTATAACAAGATCAAACAGACAGTCTCATACCATGATTCCATCCATCACATTCTGCTTATATTCTATTTTCTTTCTGCCACATGATCTTTCTTCCTTCCAATCTATGTCTCCAAAGTTTAAGTCCCCCAAATCAAAATTAGTTGAGTTGCACTCGTATTAATTTGTGCTGATGCATGTCTTTCACATCATCCATAGCATCCTTGGGTCTATAGCACCAACTAATTTTATATTTTGTCCTATTGGCTTTGATATCACACCAGATTGATTAGAACTGCTATCTGGCCGACTGACTTCTAATCTTGTTGGCTGCAATTCATCTGCTGTCATTAGCAGTACCCCATCCCCCTGTCCTGTCTGCTCTATCCTCCCTGAAAATATTAAATTCATCACATTCTATCCCTGTAATTATGTCATCTGCTAATCAAATTTTCTCCATAGTTCCAAACATGACATGATTACTGAAAAAGTTCATGAATTGTACAATCCATTTCTTTTTGCTTTGCATACTGCTATTGTTTAGTTTTATTTAAGATTGATGGAACAAATTCACATCTTTTGTTATATTTAAAGATCAAATGATTTAGTTGATTAACTGTTCGATTAACAACCGAATATAAGAAAAACATTAAGTAACACTGTCAGTGACACTATTCACTTTTTGAAATATTCAGCATTGCCACCAATATATGATGACATCTTAATAATGGGGTGAATTATATTTGTAAGAAAAACGCCATAATCATAAACATAACCATGCACTTTCAGCATATGATTATGTTTGAGGCTAAAATAAATAACTAAATAAAAAACTTTAACATGCATCTAAAAATTTGAACTATTTTCCAAATCCAAGGTGTTTTCCAGGATATTTACTAATGCAGACAATGTATATTAAAATCGGGGATGGCTGGGCACCCTCCTCATCGCCTTAGCTTTGGTGTGCTGTTCCTGCACAAGCTTTCTATATATCTAGCAATGGGAAAGAGAATTAATGAAAGTGGTCACACTATCAATACATGAATTTTCTCATAATATGATGTCATCTGTGCCCAGAAAGTCAGTGTAATTTTTATTTATTTTTAAACACTTCCTCACTCAATCCACACTATCCACTTGTGGACAGGGTTCAAGAGAAAAGCAGTCTTAGTATTCCTTTTAAAGAGTCTGGAGTTTGTAGTCCTTGCCTATTTCACAGGATCAAGGTAGATGAAATGACAGATAAATAGCAGGTTCTTAGTGAGTCAGAAATTCAATATTGAAAGGATGTTGGGCAGCTGCTGCTGCTTGTGTTGCTGTTGTAAGTGTAACAGAAATGGGACTTACTAGATGCTGGTTTTGCTAAACAGAAAATATTTGTAGAAGGACATAATGTGGAACATTATATGATACAGTGGCTGGAGAGCATCTCTGAGAATCTTTAATTACTCAAAATATCCTCTTCTGAATAGCATTAAGAATTTGTAGAGGGTTTTTGGTGGATCACCCCAAATGTGAGAGCATAGTTATCTGCACAAATGAAAAGTAATGTCTTAGAAAAAAAAAAAGGCTTCTCTCCCTCTCTCTCTTTTTTTTTTGGACATGAAGACTGCTCCAGAAGGTGATGTGATTATGCCAGGAAAGGGTGAATCAGTCTGAGAAAGAGATCTTTTTTTTATTGTTAAGCTTAAGTGGTAAAATAGTGCCTCTTTTTTTAGCAAGAAAAAAGACAAAACTGTTTTGGAAGCACTGAATGTGACTCAACTTTTATTGCTCCCATTGAAGTATGGTATGGAGACTGGTGTTCAGGGCACTTATTATAGATAATTTCAAGCTTGAGATGTCTAAGCACTGTCAGATATGTTGTTGAAGTTTGACTGGAGAGTGTTATTATCAGCAAAATTATCAATGGGATTTGAAATCAGTGAGAGCAGTTCATTTATATATATATATATATATATATATATATATATATATATATATATATATATATATATATATATATATATATATGAGGGAGAGGATTGTTGAAAGAACAGAGTTCTGAGGAATACCTGCATTAATAGAGAGAGCTCTCCATCATTATAAGCGGTGAATAGGTGAATGGCTATTCACTGCTTATAATGATGAAGAGCTCTCTCTCCATCACTCTAAGCTCATTATAAGCTCTCACTTATAATGATGGAGAGCTTAAAATGAAAGCCTTCTCAGCAAACTGGCAGTTTGCTGAGAAGCCCTGGATGGGAAACACTACTAAATGTCCTGGAAATATCATGTACAACAACAACAACAGGTTTCTCTAATTATTATTATTATTATGGTGTCTCCATGGAGTCAGAAGACCCATCCCAGGAATTTGACACACTAACTATCATACACACATACCTATCATACTTCTCCTTAAACTCATTCACAGATGAAGCACTCACAATCACCTCTGGCAACACTTTCCACACATTCATCATCCTCCAAGCAAAATAATCTAGTTGTAACACCTGGTTACCCACACTCTTACACTATTTCCAGGGATGAACCCTCATTCTCTCCCTCCCTCCCTCCCTCCCTGCACTATACAAAAAAAATTCATCAGTATCAATCCTATAAAACCGCTTTAATAACTTATATACCTCTATCATATCTCCTCTCTTACATCTCTCAGCTAATTTTTAAAGCCAACAGACCTTTCATCAGCCATCCTCTAATCCTCATAGGAAACATTCCACAGACTTGAATCTTTGTTATTCACCTCTGGATCCTCACCACCACTCTTTCCACCAATGAATCCAGTTGACAAGATCTGTGTGCAACAGTCCAGATGAGGCCTCATTAATGCCTTAAAAAGTGGAACAATAACTTCCCTATCCCCACTTATCAGTGAGTTCTTCAAGAGCCATGTAATTTGATGTGCTGTTTAGGCCACCTTTGCAATATGCCCTCTAAACTTCAGTTCTCTGTCCACAGTAATCCCCAAGTCCCTTGCCTCGTCAACTTCTTGCAGTTCATTTCCATTAATATACTACACAGCATGTGATCTCATTCTCCCAAAGTGCATCACCTTACACTTAGCCACGTTAAACTGAAAGCCATTTATCTTTGCCCATACCATTAGCATATTTAAGTCATCCTGCAAGATATCTACATCACTTTCATTGACTATTGCTCTTTCCAATTTTGCATCATCAGCAAACAAGTGGATATTTCCTGTCAAATTATTTCCAATATCATTAGTGTAGAAATTAAACCACAGAGAACCAAATAATAAGCTCTGAGGGTACTTCACTAGTCATCTGCCTTCTCTTGGACTCAGCTCCTCCATAAACCATTCTTGGATATTTATCCATCAGTCATCATCTAATCCAAATCACCAGCTTCTGATCCACTCCCATTTGTTCTAATTTATGCAACAGAATTCTATGTGTAATCCTGTGTAATCATAAAACATAAGTTAATTAGGCAAGATTAATAATAAAAATTAGAATTCAGGACTGGGTGGACAGAAATATGTTGTCCCTTATAAAGTATCATATTTCTGTCCACCCAGTCCTGAATTCTAATTTTTATCAATTTTTCCAAAACCTTAAATTGACTACTAATGACTTTCTCCATTACTTTAGACAGCACTGAGATGAGAGAAGTATGTCAGTAATTTAATAGATGATAAACACTCTTATCTCCTCTCCTTTCTTTTTTCTTCTTTGAATCTACTGTGTATGGGCTTACTTCCATTTTGTTTAGCCAATGTCAACCGAGTAGTTGGTATAGTGCAGAGAAGATAAAGGATAGGTGCTAGTTCATGGGCACATCTTTCTTAAAAACACAGCTGGTGAGATACCATCAGGACCAGGAGTATTTTTTTTATCCAGATTGATCAAGAGTCTTCTAATGTATACTACAGAAGGCTGCAGGATGAAAGCAATGCAATGTTCCTGGTAAGATGGAGGTGATTCGTCTTGGTCAGCTATGCAGAATTTGAATGTGATTAGCTTTATCTTTAGATGCTGCTGCAATTCTCTCCATCTGTTCACTCAGATGAGAAAATTTGTGCCAACAACTTTTACAAGCAACAAGAAGGCATAACAGCCATTGGTAGGATGTGAGTTTCTACATTTAGTCTGACTTAGTCATGTCAATGATTGTTTTGCAGAATTGAGAGCTACAGCATATGCTGTGAATGAAGCCTGAGTTTTTATCTCAAGCTACTTTTGATATGCCATTTTTTTTCAGGAATTTGAACAGTAAGAAAATGAAAGTTCTCATTCTGACATGATCACAATAAGTATCTGGATCTGGAGAATGAAATAGTAGTCTAACCAAGTAAAGAAGCCTTAAAAATAATCCTGTTAAGCATTATTGTAATGTCAAAGTACACGAGGTCATGAATAGGATATTAGGGCTGCTATCAAATATTTATTAACCAACACTATTTTGAACTACTGATCTCTTTTTTTTTTTTTTTTTTTGAATTCTTGTTTCCAATATATTATCCAATTCCATTTCAATTCCTTTCTGCATGAAACTTCGTTATTCCAATTCATTTCCCACATTATGACTACATCGGCACTCTTACTGACTGGGAGCAGGTATGACATCTTCATCAAAATCATATCTTCTGATACTATGACCAAATCCAAAACTTTTGATTTTTGTGTTCACTCCATTAGCTATAATACAGTGTTTGATATTCTTTTGGATGAGGAAGCTTGTTCCTCTTGTCCTTCTTCAGGAGCACAGAGTAAAGAAAGAGATTTCCTTTGTCTTTTAGTAGTTCTCTAGATTCTGAACTTCTTGTCTCATATATACCAATCATCATCATCATCATATCTACTCATCCATCCTATCCTATCCTAAGACGGGTTGAGTCCTCACTTAGCAAGGAGACGCAGCTAATTAATGCAACTGGGTTTCCATTCCTTACTGCATTCCCTAAGTGCAATATTTCTGACTGTAGTCTGTGTGTGTGTTCATGAGGCTGGTTTGCCTTTTCTGGGGAAAAAAAAACAGAGTTTCTGGGTGAACCCCCCCCCACCACCACCACCTCCATATGAGACTGGTTAACTCACCTTTCATCGAAACAGGATCAGATAGAGGTTCCTCCCATCACTGACAGGAATTGAACCTGGGTCTTTCTGACCAAAGGGCTTTGTCTATACTGACTGAGCTGCAGAGGCTCCATATATACCAATAATGGGCCATTATTAATAATGAGCAAGTTCTGCTGAAAAATATTGAGCTGATCATTATGGAAGACCTAACATTTCACATTCCTACCATAAATCTATTTCTATTTGATATGTCAATGTAAACAGTAACGTATATTTTTCATCACTTCACCCCACAAGATGACATGAAGGATTCATTGTTCATTTCAGTTCACTCCTGATCAGCATATCAGGAGTCGTTGTCAAGATTTTGGAGAAAGTAGTCAAGAGAAAAATACAGGAATGGATAGATGAAAATGGGATACTATAAGGGGGACAGCATGGTTTTATGAAGGGTAGATCATGCCTCACTAACTTGCTCACATTTTATAACACAGTGACGGCTGAATTGGATAAGGGTAATGCATATACAGTGATACTGCTAGCCCTTGCTAAGGCCTTTGACAGGATGCCACATGGAATTCTAATCAGGAAACTGCAGCATATGGGGATGGATAGGAGGGTGGTCGATGGAGAGATATCAGAGAGTAGTTTATCCAGGGGTAGAATCCAAAAGAGGACCTGTGACTAGTGGTGTGCCGCAGGGTTCTGTTCTTGGACCACTACTATTTAATTTGTTCATTAACAATATAGGAAAGGATCTGAAAGGAACCGTTCATTTATTTGCTGATGATGCAAAGTTGGGTAGAACAATAGTGAATGCACATGATGTCAAAATTTTGCAGGATGATTTGAATAGATTGGAGGACTGGGTTGAGGAGAATGGATGTCAATTTAATGTGGCAAAGTGTAAGGTTATGCATTTTTGGGTGAAAAGATTAGCACCAGAATACCACATTGGTGGAACCGTACTCCAGGAGATTGACGAGGCCAGGGATTTGGGAGTGTTGGTGGATATGGAGTTGAAGTTTAGGGGGCACATTGCAAAAGTGGCTAAATCAGCTCATCAAATCACTTGGTTACTGAAGAATACTTTGACAAGCAGAGACAAGCAAGTTATTGTTCCTCTGTATTGAGCCTTGATAAGACCCCATCTTGACTACTGTGCCCAGATCTGGGCACCAGCATTTCTACTTGATGGGGAGGAGGTGGAGAGGATCCAGAGGTGAGCGACCGAGATGATAGCAGGTCTATGGAATGAACCTTATGAGAACAGGTTGAAGATTTGTGGGTTGCAGAAATTGGTTGATAGGCAGAAAAGGAATGATATGATTGAGACATTCAAATTACTGAAGGGTTTCTATAAGATTACTTCAGCGGATATTTTTCAGAACAGGACTGGTGGCGGGAGGACTAGGGGCCATCCATGGAAACTGGGTAAGAGTATGGTTAGCAAGGGTGTTAGAACTAGATTTTTTACTTGGAGAGTGGTGAATGAGTGGAATAAGCTGCCAGAGTCTGTTGTGGGTGCCATGACTGTGAATGAGTTCAAGGCAAAGCATGATAGATACTGTATGGATGTTAATAGTTGTTCTTGACATGATGTTTAGGGTGTCCAAGGAGTCCTTAGACTCGATGAGTCTAAGGACTCCTTGGAGTTGTTCGTATTAATAATAATTTGGATAACAACTTAGCTGGAAGATACTGACCAACTTCAAACTGAGAGTTTTTAGCCCGTTCTATAAATTATCATATATCTGCTGATTTTTTTTTTTTTTAATAATCAATTGCTAAGAAATCAGTAAATTATTTTTATAATAATTATTACCAACATATAATTAACATTTAATGAAAAATTAAAGGAATAATACTCTTATTTACGAATTTAGGGACACAAAACACACATATTATATTAATTGTATCGAGGTCATCTTCAGAAAGATACATGTGTATATGAAAACAAGCTACGTGCTCTTGCACTCAACAAAGGCAAATTGAATCTATGCTGTTAATTGATCTTTTACTTAGCCTGACCTCTAGTGGTAAAAAAAGTGAGTGTTTTTTTTAAAAGGAATAATAATAATATAATATAATATAATAATAGTAATAATAATAGGAATAATATATGGTATAAATGGGACATTATATCAAGCAATATATATAGTTTCTATTTGAGTTGTAAATCCACAGTTAGAATTGAAGTAGGAACAGAAAGACTGTTTGATGTTAAGTCAGGTGTGTGACATGAGTGTACATTATTATTATTATTATTAAGAGAGACTGCCAGAGAGTCAGGGACTCATCGAAGGAGGCCACATACTACACAAAGCAGCTATCATACTTATTCTTGAATTCATTCACACTGCTTGCACATAACAACATCCAATGACAATCCATTCCAATCGTGCACCACCCTTTGAGAGAAAAATCTAGCTCTCACCCCTTCTTAGCAGCATTCATTCTCAGCTTCCAAGGATACTGATTGCAATGTACAGATTGAGGACCAAGGACTGATCCTTGTGGTACACCACTGGCTATTTTTTTTTATTAATCTTTGTACTGGTTATGGGCAGTACTACTTACATCGCGTCCAGACATCACATCCAAACTTGATATAGGTCTGAGCCTTTACAAGTGTTTTACCCTATGATGTTCTAGTTATCATTGTAGTCATTCTCTGTTGGCAACGCCATGCCACCAGTGTGCCCTGTAGGGTCCTCAAGGAAAGAACTTTTATATCCTTCTGTATAAGCCCAAGCTGTTATAAGTCCTTATAGCTATCTACACTCCATACACCATGTAAAGAGATGGTGGCACTGGTAAACCTCAGAGTTGCCCCAGACTCACATTCCCCATATACCACTTTTTAATATCCATCAGTCAGTCACCTTCTTAACCACACTATTATTTTATAATCCAAACCCATATTCTCTAATTTATGCAATAGTCTTCTATGCTGTATTCTGTCAAAAGCTTTAGCAAAATCCAAAAGTATCAATGTTGCATACACCAGGTAGATAGCTTTTAGCAAAATGGGCATACATTAGATAAACAACCTCTTCTGCATCTGTCACCTGCACACCATCTGCATTCAGAAGAGTTAATCTTTCATATTCATTCCTTTTTTTACTTGAAACATATCAACAGAATTCTTGTGGGTTGTTTTCAGCTTGCAGAGCCAGTTTCTTTTCATACTCAGGCTTAGCTTTCCATATAACAATTGTGATCTTCTGGCCTGCTGCTTATAATTTTCATAATGGACATCATTCTGATGCACTCGGTATTCCTTCCACATCATCTGTTTCTTATGAATCTCTTGCTTAATAAGATTACGCATCCATTTGACTCCTACTACCCTATTTATTCAAAGAATAAATAGGGTAGAGGTCAAATGGATGCCATCTGTACATTCTGATATTGCATCATTTAAGTATTTTTTAAATGTTCCCATACACTGTTGATCTTTTTCTTTTCATCTAGCAACCGATCCCATTCCACTGAACTCAATATACTTCTCAGTCGGTCATAATTTCCTGCTTTGTAGTTCAGCATGTAACATTTTCTGAATGGAACATTCATAAACTTAGTCACTTCCTAAGTGAGTTCTGTATGG
This sequence comes from Typopeltis vanoorti, assembly GCF_054136105.1. Taxonomy (NCBI): domain Eukaryota; kingdom Metazoa; phylum Arthropoda; class Arachnida; order Uropygi; family Thelyphonidae; genus Typopeltis; species Typopeltis vanoorti. Next base: position 30,318,671 of record NC_143549.1, read on the forward strand.
TCAGTCAACCAACTGGAGGCAGAATAGTTACGTCTTTAACTTAAACACCCTCTGACACTATAATCAAATCTAACACGGTTTGACCATGTGTTTCTTCTGTCACATTCTGCTTGAGGAAGTTGTCCCGCAACAGCTCAATTAATTCAGTTTCATTCTTCTTGTGATATTTTTCTGCCACCAATCAATATTTGGATAATTAAAGTCTCCCATTATGATTTGTCTTTTCACTCCTGTCTCTATTTGGTGGTTATCTCTACCGTTATTCATCATCTATACGGATCATATTATGAAGGAAAGTGGTATTAAACCTGATATCAAGATTGGAGATGCTGGTCTCAGCTCTTTACTTTATGCAGATAGCATTATACTCCTAAATAAATCCAGGACAAGTCTGAAGGATTCACTGACCAAATTGAATAACTGCAGTAATAAATTTGTATGAAAATCAGGATTAAAAAGACAAAGACAATGAAAATAGGCAGAAACATTAAAAACATCAACTACATCCTGAATGGAGAACCTATAGAACAACTAAAATATTCAGCTCTTTAGGCACCATTTTTAGTGAAGATGGCAAATTAAACTTTGAAATAGACGGCAGACTTAGCAAAGTTGTTATCATAGGAAGTCAACTGAATAAATTTATGTGTGTTATGAGAGAAATTAATGCAAACACAAAATGAACTATATACAAGACAGTGTTCAAACCAGTTGTACGTTATGGGTTTTAGAGCTGGGTTAGAAATAAAACACTTGATCAAAGATTGGAGACCTCTGATATGAGAGTTCTGGGAAAGATTAGCAGAGTGTACAGATGGCATCAATGGCAGTATCATATTAAAAATGAGGCTATTAGGAAAGACCTTGGCATTGTTAGCAGAGCTAATCTATGGTCACTTTAACAAAATGGAAGATGAAAAGTTAGCTAAACAAGTGTTCTTTACCAGGATGGCAGAAAAAAGACCCAGAGGAAGACTAAGATGTAGGTGAATTGATACAGTAAAAAGTGCCTTAGAAGACAGAAATATAAGGTCTAATAATATTGGAATGTTGAAGATAACAGGCTAATCTGGTTGTTAGGACGTTAGTAATGATGTAACTTTTCATATAGTACTGCCATAAGAACCTGTAACCCCCCCTCAAAGGTATACAGGGTGTTCGGGATAAATTTGACAGTTTCGTAAGGAAAAAGAAAATCTTCTTTGTATCTATTAAATTTAATGAATTGACAAAAAAACATTACAGGCAGAGTTAATTACAATACTATCAACAAGATTTACTCAAAATAACCACCATTAGCATCGATCACAGCTTCAATTCTGCATCGGAACCTCGAACAAGCTGATGCTACAGTCTCCCTGGGAAGGGCCGCAAAAACTGTTTTAATTTTATCCATTAACTGGGCTTTTGTATTACTGGAAGTGCGATTGGTGTCTTTTTCAACTGCGCCCCATACAAAATAATCCATGGGGTTAAGGTCTGGGGAGTTTGGAGGCCAAACATTTGGACTGGTGAAGTCGTAGAAATTTTCAGACAACCATTTTTGACTTTTCCCAGAGGTGTGGCAAGGGGTCGAATCCTGCTGCCATACATACGGCCTACCATTGGCTACCCTTGTTATCCAGGGCTTGACTACAGTTAGCAACTCCACGAACAAAGCCCGAATTCCAATGCCAGGGTTCTTCAACACCTGTTCCTGCAGATTTGCGAGGAATTCTGCTGTACGAACGCAATCAGATCGTCTGCTAGGGATCTTTCTTCTTGCTACATCCTCGTAGTCACCATTGCAAGTCTCTAGTTCATGCCTGATTGTTTTTACTGTATTCAGGGAGCATTGGGCAGCAGTCGTAATATCCTTATTTTGATGGCGGGCACGAATCATCATGATACAAGTTATTCTCTTCCATGATTCAGGTGGGTTCCAGCTATCCATCCTTTCTGACATCTTGTATATGAATGAAGAAGGGTCCAAACTTTTAAATGAAGAGAAGTGTGTGTTAATACATGTAACTTACGGAAAAATATAATTAATTATAAATATGTCAAATTTATCCCAAACACCCTGTATATGAGGAATTTAAATACAGTGTGCATTTAAATTCTATGGTTGCATAAATATGGTTGCATTAATTTGCCAAAAATTTGGGAGACGACTGTTATCCTAAGAGTAACTCTTGCATAGCTTTTTTTTTTTTTTTGTTCGTTAGAGGGTGCCAAAAATAGGACTTTAGATCTTTTGTCCATTGCAATTGTAGTTTCACTCACTCACTGTTGCGTGTACAAGTGTGTTATGCTCTGATGATGCTGAGTTGAAAATCAGCGAAATATTAGCCGTTAATAAAACATCTCTTTGAAAAAAATTGTGTGGTGTTGTTAATACCGTGAAAAGTAAGTCATGATTAAATGCAGTATGTTCATGCAATAATTTTTACAAACTCATTTTTAATACTCTTCTTTGGTGTCCATAAGAGCAGCAAGGCTTGCCTTAAAAGGATATGGTTTTAATATGCTGATACACACCAAAAAAGTGGTCCTTGTTGGAGATCTGAACAGCAGAGTAGGAAAAGAATCCCATTTGAAAAAAAGAAAAGGACAAAGCTAATAATAATGGAAAGTATTTGCTGGACTTCTGCTCAGGACACAGACTAGTTAGTCATTACTAACACCATGTTCCAACAGAAAGATGTGCACAAGTTCATGTGGAGAGAAGACACAAGAAATAAGAAAACTTCACTGACTACATCATTGTTGATATGCTATCTTCATGCTGGTTCAGGATACAAGAGTGTTCAGAAGATATGAAATTAGAAAACTAGAAGTGACATTACTTAGTGCTAAGCAGGATAAAAATGAATATCACATTGAAAAGAACTATGTAAGAAAGTTTTTAAAAGAATTAAAGTTGAGCAGCTTTTACAGGTAAATTGTAGACTCACCTATACAAACATTACTGAAGGAAAAATAAAACAGATTGAAAACAAGAACCAAACCTTGGAGTCATTAGCAAAATTTGTAGAAAACATTGACTGATTCAGTCAGGAAGGTATGAAGTGAAGTTGTCTGCAAGTATAGCAAAATAAGAACACCATGGTGGACATAAGAAGTTAAAGAAGCAGTCCTGGAAAAGAAGAAGAAAGCATAAGCATTTGGTAAGAATATAGAAAATAAATATCAGGAAAGTAGCAAAACATTCTGGAGGCTATCGAAAAAGCTCAGAAATGGAGGAAAGAGTACTGCAAAAGAATCAAAGATGATCAAGGTGACACAAAAAACTGAAGATAAGGATATCCTACATGTCTGGAGTAATTACTTTGAAAGCCTGTTAAACAAAACAAGCAGCAATGACAGAACAGTAATAGAAAAATTGCAAGAGGAATGCAGTCAGAAGTACATATCAGTACTTGAGATAGAAAAAAAAAAAAACAGCCATCAAAATCTTGAAATGTGGAAAGGTAGCTGGAGTATATGATATTCAAATAGAAACACTTAAATATTGACATATAAAAATTTTACATTGCATAATGCAATTTCAGAAGGCCTTGTGAGAAGGTTAAATAAAAAAAAAAAGGGAATAAAGCTAAATGTGAGAATTAAAGAGGAAATTTCTCTACTAAGTGTTCCAGGTAAGATTTATGCAAGCATATCTGAAAAGAGGTCAAGAAAGATTGTGGAAGAAAAACTTGGAGAAGAACAAGCTGGGTTCAGGTCAAATAGAGGCTGTCACGATCACTCTCACCTTACGAGAAATAGTTGAGGAATCATGGGAATAAGACAAGGATCTGTAGTCAAGCTTTGTAGATCTGGAAAAGGGATAGTTTTTCTTCGGTCAATATGCCCAAAGAAAAACTTTTCAAAGCACTATAATTATATGGATGAATGGAATTATACAGGGCAATAATAGCTATATTTAAGTTGTCAGTCAGCAGTTAGAATTGAAGGGAATACAGGAAAATAGTTTTATGTAAAATCAGGGGTAAGACAATGATGCACATTATTTCCACTCTTATTCATCATCTATGTGGATCAAATTATGAAAGAAAGTGACATGAGGCATGATATCAGAATTGAAGATGTCAAACTTAGCCTTCTGCTTTATGTGGATGATGTTGTACTCCTAAACACATCTAGTGCAAGTCTCCAGGATACTCTAACTAAATTGAATAACAACTATAACAAATTTGGCATGAAAATCTGCAATATAATCACCAAAACTATGAAAACAGGCAATCATATGGACAACTTCAGCTGCATTCTGAATGGAGATCCTATAGAACAAATAAAATATTTCACCTATTTAGGCAGTTTTTAGTGAAGATGGCAGGTTAAATCTGGAAATAGACAACAGAATAAGAAAAGCTGGTAGGTGGGTAGCCAGCTGAATAATTTTATATAGAATAAGTGAGAAATTAGCCAAAACACTAAACTAGTAGTATAAAATGATGGGAGTTTTTTCACTTAGCTATGCTACCAATTATATATTAGGTTTAATCCTTTATCCAAGTATAAGCAAACAAAGTTTGCATCTGAAGTATTTTCAAGACTGGGGCAACTCGTGATAAAGGTGGTATAAGTTCTGATCACTTGCCTTAGTATCCCATAATGCAAAGCACATCTCCTTGCAGACATGTATACTGCAATGCATCAAGGGAAGGGTCACTACCCAGACCGGTTTCAACCTTTATGGAGGTGTCGTCAGTGGGAGCCAGACCCAGAGGCAGGACCGGCCTTCTCTATAAAGGGGCCCAGGTAAAAGAAACTTTTTGGGGCCCTAAAATATTTTTCAAAGGTAAAAATTAAAGGATTCAAAATAAACGTATTGTAAAACCTCTTACCTGCAAATGATTTTGGCAGAGGAAAACAAACAAAAAAAAAACACATTCGAAATATCATATGTTTCTGCAAATGTGTACCGACTGTGCCCACTCGATCGTGAGGCCCATGTTGTACTCCTAAACTGCACCAGTCCACTGCACCCCCGAGATGGCTGGCCCTGCCCAGAGGTGGCGATACTAAGGTGGAAGTAATGCAGAAGTCATATCACCATATAGCAGTTGCCAAAAGGTGTCAACACCTTATTATTAAAATTCTCTGGATTAGAGATAGTTGATGGAAGTTTTTTCACTTGGCTATGCTACCAATTATATATTTGGTTTAATCCTTTATCCAAGCATAAGCAAACAAAGTTTGGGCCTGAAGTATTTTCAGGACTGGGGCAACTTGTGATAAAATTGGTATAAGTTCTGATCACTTGCCTTGGTATCCTATAATGCAAAGCACATCTCCTTGCAGACATGTATACTGCTAAGCATTAAGGAAAGGGTCTCTACCCAGACTGGTTTCAACCTTTATTGAGGCCAGACCCAGAGGTGGTGGTTCTAAGGTGAAAATAATGCAGAAGTCATATCATACCAGTTGCCAAAAGGTGTTAACACCTTATTATAGGTGATAATAATCTCCATATCTCTTTTTTATAAGGCTGTGATATGGCTACATCTTGAATATGTGCACAGATTTGATCACCTGGGCTTCTTATGAAGCCAAGTAACCAGATGAGGAGATGGTGGAAATAGCGTCCTTTCATCAACTATCTCCTCAATCTATCCTCATAAGGAATGCTCCCTATTAGGATCGAATGAAGGTGTGTGAATTGCAAAGTTTATTTGACAGGCAGAAAAGAGGGACCACGACTGAAAATTATATGTTACTAAAGGGATTCTATAAAACTAATACAAAAGAAAACTTTTAGTACATGATGAGTAGGGAGAGAACTAGGGTAACTCCTAGAAACTGCTCAAGAGTGTGATTAGTATGGATGTACAGATTAGATTTTTGCTTTCAGTTATTCAGTAATGAATAACTGAAATAGATTGCCAGAGGAGTTGTGGGTGCCCTGATAGTGAATATTTGAACTATGTAATTAAAATATTAACTACATCAATTTAGTGATTATTGTCCAACCTGATAACAATGAAAATACAGAAACTAAATTTTGAAACTTAATTCTTAAAAAATCATTAAATATTAATTTAATAAACAAAATTTAGCTGATAAAAATCTTTTTTTTATTTGGTGAAAAAAATTGCTAATATATAGCATAATACATTTCTAGCACTTCATAATGATAGCTATTCAAGTTATTTAATGCGTTACATTCATATTCAAAAAATAAACATAAAAATAAATGCTACTCTTCTGAAATAATAATTCATTATTTCATTACTTATCTTTAAATATTAATAATTAAGAATCATCCAAAGAAGAATAGGATGGATATTGCCATGGTTTTGGATTACAAAATGATGGTGGAGGTGGACTGGTGGCATCATAATATCCTGAAAGCAAAGAAATTATTCTTACCATTATTTATGTTACTTATAAGATTATGCTACCATAATTGATATTATCTAAAACTTTTTCAGAAATTCAGTGTATTATCATCATTGGCTTTCATATGAACCAAAAAAATAACAAAATCCTAGTAATTCATAATTTTGATTTCAAATATATGAATAAATGAATATATATGAATATGATTATATGAACAAATTTCCTCCAATGGAAAGATAATTATATGCATTCACTGCACAAAAGTTTTTCAAACCAACGATGATAACTTTTAAAACTAAAAGACCACAGTAAAAAAAAAAAAATTTCATACTATTATGAGCAGCGGCTCATGGCTTGAAATCATGGGGATGCAGCAACTTTTGAAATATACATACACACTGCAAGTACAGTGCATATGTGTTTGGATAAAATATCAAAATTATGGTAAAAATTAAAAAAAAAAGTAAACATGAAAAAATAATGTTTATTATCAATAAAATTATACAGTTTAGTATAATTCAAAATTACTTAAAAATAAAATCCATTATCATAACCCCAATAATGTTCTAAAATAAAAACTATAACAAATGTTATGTCTTTAATTGTAATGTCCAAATATTTAAAGAGGAGTAAACACGATAAGCACTATGAACACTCTACTACTGGCGCAAACTGCATATAAACAACAGTGGAACTGCGCAACGAACAGTGCTGCATTACGCTAATAGCTCTTATCTCACTATGATGTGCATATGCTTGCACGCATTGCAATATGGCACTGTGGTAAACACAATGCTGCTAGCATCCTTCGTCCTCCTAAGTGCTACAAGATGGATTTTTATTATTTTTTATATAAAATAAGAGAATTGTATAGGATTGTTGATGATAAAATTAAATATTACAAGCATAAATTAATAAATATATTTATGTATTGAGAAAAATTGGGGGGGGGGGGGGGTGCTGCAGTTCCGCAGTCTATGTACGAGCTGCCCCTAATTATGAGTATACGCATATCAGACCACATTAGAAAGGAATTTGCTATTCTGATAACTGAAGTACAATTACATGGTGTGTGTGCTGTAGTTGGTTAACATGAAAGAATCAGTTAATTGAAGTGACTGTTTTGACCCTTCAATTAACTGACTTAATCCTATTCATGTATCGCTTCATTAACCAATTAATTAATGATCACCTATATGAATGCTATCTTTTTTCTCCACAGATCTCTTGCCTACCTTACCAGCGTTTGGACACAAGTCATGGAAAGGCTTGCAGAAGCTAATTTGATTGCTCTTGACATTAGGTCTGGCATGTAGGTCAACTTATGATCTACCTTCTGTCCTTTATAATCAGATTCTCTCAGTTTCATCTCTTCATTCAATATACGTCATGGCAGAAAGTCATTGGTGGGGAAATCTGAGGATTTCCCCACCCATGCTGCAGAACCCTATTCTTTTGTTCTCAAAACTTATTCATAGTTTTGCTAATTGCCTTTGTTTCAAAAACCTTACAGTGCTATAATAATCCAAACTTTAAGAACTTCCATAATCAATGTCTTAAACACTGATTTCCTTGCCAATCATTCTCTACTGGAGTGAAGATAATTCAGTAAACTTCAATGTTCACGAATACACTTAAAGTGAGATGATCATTCTTATTTATAATATGAAGGATCTCACTTCACTTACCCTTGATAATATTCAGATCTCCACTCAAGAGATCAGATTTCTCTTCTTGGGCCAACTTACACATCAACAAGTTCCCTCCTTCTTAACTGCTTGTCCACACTGGGCACTGATGAGTTACAAGTTTTCAACCTTTTCTGTGTATGTGGATAGCTGTTGGACATAACTGCTCTCCTGCACTTCCACCTCTGTCTCATCTTGATGGCACCACTGTTACTTCACCAAAGATAAAGTTGATCTCCTGGCATCACTCTTTTCCTCAAACTCCTGTATTGATGACCAAAGGAAATCACTTTCTACCCCAAAATCCAAGCAGAGTATGCCTCCAATAGTTTTTCGATAAGTCATCTCCTCAATTGCTCTCAAACATTGTGCTCCAGGGCTAACACCTGTTCCTCATAATCTCTATAATTTATTATATATATATCTGGTACTTATCCCAATGCATGAAAGCAATCTCTTATCCATTCTATTCCAAAAAAGGGTGATAGAAGTCTACTGTCAAATTACCAAGCAATTGCCATCAATAGCCAACTTCTTAATACTCATATGCAGCCCGCCAATTAATCAGCAACCAACATAATGGATTCCACCATTCAAGATCCACAGCTGATCATGTAGGTTACATCACCCAACACTGGACATGTACCATGGAAAGGTTGGGAGAAACTTGTGCTCTCACCATTGACATTTCAATGGTGAGAATACATTTCAATGGGGTCGAATACAGGCCTACTAAACAAATTGCTATCCTTCAATCTTCCTGCCACTCTGTAATTGAATGGCCAGTTTTGCAAGTCTTGGTAGGTGGGTCTGTCCTATCACCTACTCTTTTTCTCCTGTACATAAATAATCTACTCATAATAACCACTCATCCCATCCACATGCTTTACAGATGATAGTGTAAAATCTCTCGTGGGGAGATTGTTATACAAATTCCTGTGATCGCTTTTACATAGGTTCTTAATCATGTAGAAATCAGAAATTGTAAAGCTTTAAAACTAAATAATTCTACTGTTAAGCTGAAAAAAAAAAAGTATATTGAAAGTGTATATGTGACAAAAAAATAAGGGATTAGCCCGGATTATGTTTTACCCAGTGAGAGCAAACGTTCGAAAGGTCATACACAAGTAGAAATTTGCTGCCAAAAACGAAGGTAGCCCAAGTGACGTCATCATGTTTGGAGAAGATCTGGGGAGTTACAGCTACAGAACAAAGAATGAACAGAGCTATAAAAGAGCTCTAGACACATCTCTCTCTCTCTCTCTCGCTCTCAAGTTTGTTCATGTGGAGGCATGACTCCCAGGTGCAGGGGGGGGGAACCCAGGTGAGGCCGTTATTGCCCAATACATTTCCAGTAGCCGCTGAACATGCTATGTACGTGTGGAATTTGTGCTATCAACAAGTGGTTCAGTTTATCGACAGAGATTCAATCTATATATTGTCCTGGAAAACTGCTGCCAAAAGACCGACAAGGGCCATCCAAATTTTAGCCAGCACCCAGGAAGAAAGTGTTGCAGAACTTACAGAAGTATCGTCCAAGTTGTTAGGACTATATGTGAAACAAAAATGTGAGTAGGCTCTGATCTGTTAATGTTACAGTAGTTATACTAGAGATTGTATGTATATACTGAGGTTAACTGCATTATAAAAAATTATGGAGACAACTACAGTGTCTCCATAATTAAAAACTAATTTTAATGCTTTGAATGTTTCGTCTCAGTCACTGAGATATCTTCAGGATTACAAATAATTCTTGTAACAAATACAACACAATACTAAGTGAAACATGAGGGTGACTCTAAAGTCTTATCTAGGTGGTGTGCTCTCTATGCGTGTTTGTAGGTGGGCTAGGATGTAAAGTGGGACCTCTGATAATTAATATTTCTCAAATTTTGGAAAATTTTATGCAATAATATTTATTTAAATTATACATTTATATAATTTATGTTATGTTTCACTTAGTATTGTGTTGTATCTGAGTGTGTTACAAGAGTTCTTTGTAATCCCTGAAGATGTCTTAGTGACTGAGACAAAATATTCGAAGCATTAAAATTAGTTTTTAATTCTTTCCTGGAGCTGTAAATATTCCATTAAACCTCCAACATGATGAGCTACAAGATCAGCTAAGATGCAACTAGTGCCTTAAACATTGATCTACATACTATCCTGCAATGGGTGCCACCAAAATACAGTCTTGCCTTTGCTTGCACAAAAGAAATCCCAGCTCATGTATCCTTAGCCTCAGTGATGCACAAATCACCAGACAAAATCATATCTCTTTGCTTGGGTTAATGTTTATCTCCAGTCTTTCTTGGCATAAACACATTACATCAATAGCTTTTTCAGCATCCAAGAAACTTGGCATTTTAATTCATTCAAGAGACTATTTTACACCCAACCAATCTCCACTATATACAAATCCCAAATCTGTCTGTGTTTAGAATAACGCTCACATGTTTGGGGTGGTGCACCTAAAACTTCCCTTAAAATTCTTGACACCATTCAGAAGCATGCAATTAGGCTCATAAATTATTCCTTTCTTACAGACTCACTTTAACCTTTATCTCACAGGCACAATGTTTTTGAACTGTGTCTGCTCTACAGGTATCTCCATGGTTGCTGCTCCAGTGAATTGGCAACCATCATTTCTCCACTTTCTGTTGAACCTGTTAATACAAGAGCTGCAGCTCCCAACACCCCTTTACTGTGTAATTGCAAACACAATGAACCTGCTTCTATTCATTCTCTTTTATTCTGTCCATGTGTGTCCTCTGGAAAGTCTTCCTCAAGAAGTGTTCTTAAACAACTACAACCTGTAACTTTTCAAAAAATAGATCAATAAATGACTATCTCAGTCCTCATCTGCACACACACACACACACACACACAAGGCACTAATGTGCCTATAGGTCCACTGACCTCTTGTGTATAGGATAAATAAAAAAAAAAGTTACATAAACCATCATGCTGTAGAGTCCAGAGGTAAGCAACACTAACTTAATGATTGCTCTGTGGAGTGCTCTTTATGAGCACAGACTGGAGTTTGTATATTACAAACTTTACCATATGCTTCTTCTCGGATAAAAAAAAAAATGGAATATCACAAAAATCAATAACTTACTAAAAGGGTTTTGGAGAGTAGATACTGAAGCAGATTTCCATTATGATTATTATCATTAACAGCAGACTTCCATGGAGTCACAAGACTCAGTGCAGGACGTCAACACTCTCACACAGAAAAAGGTCACTGACCCTCCACCTCCTGCTCCTCACTCTATAACTCATATCATCCTTATACAGCTTCCAGGAGTGCTCTCTTGTTCTACTCCTGCTACAAATTTGAATGTGTTTTTAAAGAAGTCAATTTTTTAAATAATTATTTATGTAGTTGAAGTCCTTCATGCACAAACCTTAACCTCAATGATGGACTGCCTATGCCCAAAATTTGGGAAATGTTATCAGTAAAAAAATTACTGCACAGCTATATCAGATCCTAATAGCATTATATGTATCTGATTCTCTTGCAAATGCAAACAAAAATATAACATTCACTGTGTACCTACATAGTTGATTTTGAATTTCCCATTTCTATTTTGTTACAATGATGATAGTTTAAGAAACTTAAACAGAAATATTTGTATAGTTAATTAAATCTCTCTCTCTCTCTCTCTCTCTATCTGTCTCTGCTATGTTCACATGTATTTTATGTTTCTATTATGGATTCAACACTCTTATGATTGTTTATGTACATTTAAAGGTGTTCAGAGAGCATATTTCATTGAAATTTCAGTGAGAACTATCACAATGATCAGTGATAATTCAATTTTCATTACTTAAAGAATTCCATCAAATGGTAGTGCCATTTTCATTTTGTTGGGAAGAAAAAAAAAAGCTATGCCACATTTAGGAACCACAGCCACTGTATACATATAATTTTTTTGCCACTTACAAATAATAATAATAATTATTATTCAGTATCTCCATGGAGTGAGAAGTTCAACATGAGGTGTCCACCTTAGAAAACACAAAGTCCATCATAATATACTTTAAACACATTTACTGCCTGACAAGGTGATCTTCCCAACCTTATCGGGCAATGAATTCCACAATCCAACCACTCTCCATGCAAAAAAAAAAGGCACTTCAAACCACCCTCTGACTCTTTCAGGGTGAAGCAGAGAATCCTATCATGTGAAGGTTTTCTCTCTCTCTCTCTTTCCCCCAGTATCATTCCTGTAACTACCTCTCAAATGTTTAAATGTTTAAACATCTTTGTTTAAATGTCTTAATCACATCACTTCATCTTTTTATCCACCAAACTCTGTTTGCATGACCTCAGTCTCTCTCATAACTAACGCCGTACAGTACTGACAGTTTTTAACACACTCCCAGGTTAATTTATCTTCATCAAATCCCAGCATCGACGTTTTTGGTATTACAGCAATCCCTGAGTTATCTTCACCACCATCATAATATGTCCCTAAATTTTAAGTTTCTAACAATCATCACCCTAAGATCCCTGGCATCCTCCATCTTCCTGTAGTGCAATTCCACCAATAGAATATGCACTTTCCATTGATGGAACTCAAATTTCAAGACCTTACACTTCACTGCATTAAACTGTTATCCGCACTCATTCACCCACAAATCAGCTTATTCAAATCTTCCCGAAAGGCTATAATATCAGCACTGTCACAATAACCTTTCTCAGCTTCACCTTCATCCGCAAATAACTAAATATCCTGTCTGAATTCCAGTGTCAATGTGACAGACATAATGGGGTTCTAGTACTGGACACTGTGAAACCCCACTTGTGAACTTTTTCTTCTATGATACACTTGTTCTTTTATATAGAACTCTCTGACATCTATCAAACAGTCAATCTCCAATCTATTTCATTAATGATCTAATCTATATGATAATTTAAATATCAACTTTAGTAGAACATTGTTAATGTTTTTGCAAGATCTAAAAAAAAAGGCAGTATGTGTCCTTTCTCCCTCATCAAAATATTTAAAAAATAGCAGTATATCATAGTATATATGTTACCGCTAAAGTGCAGAAATCAGTTATTCTGCAGATTAAATACGGTGATCCGTTAATGTGCGGAAAATTGTTTCATTTCTCAAATTACCTAGGTAATCTGCACATTACCTACTAGGCACTCGTTAAAGTGAAAATAAGATCTTTGCTGGAACAACAGCAACGTTTTTGTATGTTTAAATTAAGATAATGTTATTTATTTATTTTTTGATATCTAAAGAATCAAGTTAATACAATCAAACAATCAACAAATTAGTTGATAGAATCAATCATCAATCAATTAATATAATACAAGGAATCAAATGGTTTAAAATATTATTACAATTAAGAAAAAAAACATATGATAAAATTATGTTTACTTATTAAAAAACCAAACTAAAAGTGGAGGGAGAGGGGGGAAGGAGTAGGGAAAGGAAATGAGAGAAACAAACTTTTGAACTTTAACAATACGGAAGCCGTTAATGTGCACATTACCTAGGTAAAATGCGGAAAACTCTTGATTCCGCACGTTAACGGAGCAAATCAGTTAATCTGCAGATTAGCTAGGTAATGTGCACATTAACGGTTTTCGCACTTTAGCGGTAACATATATACCTTTTGTCTCAACAACTGCTTTTGTTACTTTATTATAAAAGGCAATCAGATCAGTGAAACAAGAACATGATTATTAGACACACAAATTCAGAGGAATAAAGCATAATAATTTTATTCTTTATTCTATAAATAAACCTGTGTCGCTCAGTGGAAGTAACATTTGCATCCTCTGCACAAATCTAGTAGCTGACTAGAGGAATTTTTCAGCAGACTGGTTGGCTGAGTGGTTAGTGTATCCACTTTCCAGCCAAAAGGCTGTAGGTCTGAATCCTGCAGTGGGGATAGATGTTTGTGATTGTCTGTGGAAATACTGGTGGTGGTGAGTGGTAGATGATGTTGGTGTAGTTGCAGTTAGTGGACTGAGTGGTGGAGACAGAGAGTTATGGAAGATGGTGCCCTCCCTCGATGAATAATAATAATAATAATACTTGTGAATACATATGCATTTCTAATAATCATTACTATATCACAATTGTCAATAAAACCTCAAAACAAGTGATATAAAGTGATCAATAATATCTTAATACATCCATGCTGACCCTCACAGATAACTTATTATCCTTGTCTGTTCAAATATACCACTCTTTAAACTCATTGACTGTCCTCGCTCTCACACTCCATCAGGCAATGCACTCCATGGTTCAACCATCCTCCATGCAAAGAAACCACTCCTCACCCTCTTGCAAACAGTTTCCTTTCGTAACTTCCAGGGGTGGCCTCTTGTCATCACTCCTTCCCGCTGTTCAACCAAGCGAAAGAATTCCTTTAGCACCTCTATTCTACCACAAATCTTATGCAATGGTACAATGTTATCCTTCTGCCACTCCTTCGATACTGCTCCCATAGCTAGACTTTTGTGGAACTTGGTTATTGATGTATCAACTATTCCTTTGCACATTCTCTTAAAACACATAGTTAAACCTATCCAGCCATACAACTAGACTTTCAGATTACTTACTTACTATTCAAAATACATTCTGATAATACATTTCTAAACCTTCAACTCTCCCCATGTTTTTAGCAAGGAAACAGGCTTTACCAGCATGAAATACTCCAATAAAATGATAAAAAGTGATCAATAAACAAACCAATATTGACCAAATCGATCATGCATACAATTTCTTTTTTAGAAGAAAAATTATTTTTTAAAATTAAATTTAAAAAAAGGATGGAGGAACTGGAGAGAGAGAGAGAGATAGCTGGAGTGCTATGCGATAAGAGGGTGTCAATCAATCTAAAAGCATAGTAGTGAGACCAGCTATGACATATGCTATGGAAACTGTGGCTCTGAGGAAAAATAACATTAGCAGGATGGATGTAGCAGAGATGAGAATGCTTAGGTGGATGTGCAGTGTGACCAGAAAGGATCATCTGAGAAATGACTATGTAAGGTAAATGGTGAAAGTTATGAACTTAGGAGCGAAGATGCTCCAAGGCTGAGATGGTTTGGTCATTTGATGAGGAGGGAGGGAGGGAGGAAAAGTATGTGGGAAGAAAGGTCTTGCAGATGAGGAGGAGGAAGCAAGAGAAGGTGGACAAAGTAGAGATGGAGGGAGATGGTGGAGGAGGACTTGAGAATGAAGAAGATGTGGTTACAGACCAAGATAGGTGGATGTAGCTAAAAACAGGACCTTACTTAAGTGGAACAAGCTGCAGAAGTAGAAATTAAAAAAAAAAAAATTGAAATCTGCAGCATATATTGATTTGCAGGATTCTTTTTTACATCTTCTGTGTATAGTCAAATTTCTAGTATATTTATATTGATTTCATACACTGGTGTCCAAAACCTAAGGATGAACTCTATTTCTGAAGATTACAACTGCAATTTCACATGAATCAGCTTATGACAATTTGTAAACCTAATGATTACAAGCAAAAAGTGGGTACACATTCAAATTTTTGAATCGCATGCAAAGGGAGCATGCAGAAGCACTCAACAGGATGAAAGGCAAAAGGCTATGCTACGTGAATTGTGCTTGAAGGAAGCTCTTTTTGTGAAGGAATAAAGTTGCAAACACTGATATCTTGTAATGTCTCCAAGACATCATTTAGATGATTTCACGGGGGAAGAATTATTGGAAAGCTTGAAGAGGGCTGCAGAATAACTGATATTGCCAGAGAGTTTGGAATCTCACACAGTGTTGTATCCAGGCGCTGTGCTACATTTCATACCAATGGAACGTGTTCCAGACATTTGCTAAAAGGTCACCCTCACTCTACCATGAATCCCTCGATGAGTCTTTGGACTCTCTGGAGGTGTCAAGTAGTAATAATAATTTTTGGTTATAATAGTGAAACATAATTGACACACCATGGCAAGTTAGCTTGCAAGTCGGTTCCATTCAAGCACGGGTATACAGATATCTTGTTGCAAGATGTTGCAACAAGATATGTTGCAAACTGTTGCAAGATGTCTGCGACAAGCCTATATGCCCGAAGTCCTGTAGTCTGCATCCCTTTATCCACAGCTCATCATAGAGCACATTTTCAGTGGTGTCATATCCATAAAAATTGGACAAGACAACAATGAAATAATAATGTACTTTTTACAGATGAGAGTTGTTTTAGTCTTTCTTCCTATTCTGCATGACACTTTATCTGGCAAGAAAGTGGTACTGCTTACCATTGCAAGAATGTTCTTGAAATGGATAGATATGGTGGTGCTGGGGTCATGGTGTGTGGGGGAGACATTATGCTTGATGGATGAATCCACAGAACATGTTCAGTTGTTCTGTGGTGCTGTAGGCGAAGAATTCATTTTTATGGATGAAAATCCATAATGCCAGCCTGGCTGGCCGAGTGGTTAGCGTATTCTCTCTCCAGCCAAAAGGCTGCAGGTTCAAATCCCAGCGCAGGCATGGATGTTTGTGATTGTCTGTGGAAATATTAGTGGTGGTGGTCGGAGGTAGATGGCACTGGTGTAGTTGTGGTCAGTTGGTGGATTGAGCTGGTGGAGACAGAGTTGTAGAGCAGGTGCCTCCCTTGAAGAGTCTATGGACTCTCTGGAGGTGTCAAATAATAATAATAATAAAATGCCACACCACATTGTACACAAGCAGTGGAAATACTTTTGGAGACTGAGGATATTAATCGAATCAAGTGGTCAGCATTGCTCCCCAGATTCAATTCCATGGAACACATTTGTGATGCAATAGGGAGAGACACAGTGCTGGTGGAATTTCTCCTCCAATTGAAGCCTTATCCTTGCTCTGAAGGAGGGGTAGGCCACTTTGCCTCAAGAACTCCTGAATTACTTGGTGCTAGGCTTTGTACGTAGGCTGTTCAATAAGTAATAAGACTATATTTATACAGAAAACAGATTACCTTTAATCGTCATCATTTACACGGTCTTTTTCGAAGTAACTACCGTGAGACAATGCATTTGTCCCAATGTTGCGTCCATTTCTTAAACACATGTGAAAGTCCGTTTTTTGAGAGTTCTTTCAAAACCGCCTCTGTAGCTTTTGCACATGTTTTGTTGATTTCGAAATCGTGACCTTTTAGTGGTTTCTTGAGCTGAGGAAACAGCCGGAAATCGCATGGTGTGAGATCAGGACTGTATGGAGGGTGTGGTAGTTGTTCTTCTGCAAAACGTCCACTACACAACCAGCAATATGTGGCCTTGCATTATCGTGGTGCAATAAGAAGCCATTCTTCAGCAATGGACGCTTCCTTTTGACGAGCTTGATGATAATCGCTGCTGTGTTGATCATTGTCTCTGTGATGGACGTTGAAGGTCTTCCCTCACGTTCAAGATCTTCCACATTTTGCCTTCTTTCCTTAAAAGTTTTATGCCAGCGAAAAACACTTGTTCTCGACATTGCTTCATCGTGGAAAGCTTCGCATATCATGTTAAAAGTGTCCGATGCCAATTTTTGCAAACGCACACAAAATTTAATCGCATAACACTGTTCCAAGGATTCTTCCATTTCAATGACTGGTCTCGCCTCGTAGGCGCGCCGAAACAAGCTTGCGTTTAGTCACGTGACACTCTGGCACATCAGCCTGTATACGCCATCTATCAACCTCTTTTGATAATACAGACAGCAACATTTCTTTATTCCACAGAAATTAATATTGTGATGAGTGGTTTTGCCACAGTAAAATTACTCTTATTACTTATTGAACAGTCCATGTACAACATTGCGAGAGCTGTATTGCAGCTCAGGGTGGATATATTCCATACTGAAATGTCTTCCCACATAGTTTTCTGTAAGCTCTGTACATTAATTCCTTATCTACATCCCTAGGAAATTTCTAACTTTTGCCAAAAATGTATTGCAATTTAATTGTACAAAATTTATAACACTTTTTTTGTGTAATATAATTTATTAGTATTCTGGCAATAAATTTATGTTCACATGTAGTTTGTCTTTAACTTAGTTACACATCAGCATTCATTATGGTAAAATTAGTTTTTTCCATAATGAATTCAATTTAATGTAAATTAAGCTATTACACTTAACATAATTTAAAGTCTCGACTCAGGAAAGATCCTACAGGAATGGAAAGAATGTACGATAGTCCCATTGTACAAAAGTTGAGCAAAAAACTAATATGTCTAACTACAGGTCAGTATTTCAGGTGTGAAGACTTTAGAGAAGATGGTACGAACTTGTACAGAAATGGATTGACAGACAAGCAAAATTTTGCTAAAGAGAGGACATGGTTGAGCAAATTGTTTATATTTTATAATAAAATGACAGCAAAGGAAATGATTTGAATAAAGGAAATGGATACACTGTGATACTGTTTTTTTTTTAAATTTTAATGAAACTGTTTGTTTCATTAAAATTAAATTTTACCAAAATGAATGCTAATCACTGTGTAACATTTCTTTTAATGTACAAAATTTATAGTATATTGTTTGTGTAATATAATTTATTAGTATGCTGGCAATAAATTTATGTCAGTATGTAGTTTGTCCACTGACTTTGTTAAGGAATTTGATAGAATATGACATGAAAGGCTATTGTATAAACTGCCAGATATGGGATTGGAATATAAATTACTGACCTGGAGAATGGGTATATGACATACAGTTGTTTGCTGCTGATGCAAAGATAGCTGGACAATCAGTAATGCTACTGATATACAGCACTTGCAGAATGATTTGAACAGGCTGGATCTGTGAGCAAATGATAATAGAAGTTAATTCAGTATTATTAAAGTGTATAAAGTTATGCACTTTGGCATGATGAGATTTCCTAATGTATACTATATTGGTGGAAGTGTGCATAGAGAAACTAATGAGGCTAGTGATCTTGGGGTTCTAGTGGACAGGAAATTGAAGTTGAAAGGTCCCACAGCAAAAACTATAAATATTACTTAGATGATAACTATGATGCTGAAACAAACAAACATTGATATGACTTTACCTGAATTACTGTTCAGATTTGGTCTTCTAAGTTCTGAGGGGATGAAAAAACTGTGGAAAAGTTGCAAAGAGTTACAAAAATTATAGTGGGATTATAGAATGCAAATTATTAGGACAGATTGAGAGTATGTGGACTGCAGGCACTGGTAAACAGGAGAAAGAGGAGTGGCATTATAGAAACTTCTGAAAGGGTGTTATAGAACATTATATGAGATCTATTGATGAATTTTTCATTATGTGAAGCAGTTTGCCTATTGAAATAGTAAGGGTATCTATTGTGAATGAGTTTAAGGGAAGGTATGACTGGTTATGAGTGATATATGGCTTTCCTCAATGAGTTCTTGACTTCTTAGAGGTCACTAATAATAACTTTTACAGCAATCCTCTACTCCAGGGCTCTAGACAATAATTTCAGTTCTCATGCTGTTTTTTTTTTTATTTGTAATTAACTCTTAGTGATCTCTAGTCATATGGATAACAGGCAGAACACCAGCTTTGATGAATTCCCTCCCCCCTGAAGAGCTTGTCTCTTTGTATACATATGTGTTTATGTGTGTGTGTGTACTCCAGATGATGATGACCTTAATATAAATGCCAAAATTATAAGGATAAGAAGGGGAGAATAAGAAAATAAGAATAAGAATCGTGGAAGTTGTATAAAGATGTGGTGAAGAAGTTGTATAAAGATGTGAGGAGTAGATTTTTTTACATGGAGAGCTGTTAGTGAGTGAAATTATTATTATTATTACCCAAGATCCCATGGAGTCAAAGACTCATCTAGGAGGTCCTTTTATCAAACACACAGCTCATCATACCGTGCTTTAAACACACCCAAATTCTCTGCAGACACCACACTCTCAGGCAAGGCATTCCAATTATTCACAACTCTGCATGAAAAAAACCCGTTTCTCATAATTTATTACTTCTCATACTTAATTTATTATTATTATTATTATTATTTTGGTAACTTCCATATAGTCAACAGATTCATTGTAGGAGGCCATTCAACCAGCAACATATCTATCATAATAAGCTTTGAAGTTATTAACACTACATGCATTCACAATGCAGTTCTCCAGATTTGGTCACCTGGTTTTCAGAAGGATGAAGAAATGTTGGAGAAGGTCCAGAGGCAGCTGACTAAGGTAGTTTCTAACCTCTGGAATGTCGAGTATGAGGAAAGGCTGAAAGATGCAACTTGTAGGTCTCTCTATCATATCTCCCCTCCTCCTCCACCAGACTCTGCAAGTTGCATCTTCTCAACCTTTCCTCATACTTCTCATTCCAGAGGTTAGAAACTATCTTAGTCAGTTGCCTCTGGACCCTCTCCAGCATTTCTTCATCCTTCTGAGGAAAGGCTGAGAAGATGCAACTTGTAGGTCTCTCTATCATATCTCCCCTCCTCCTCCACCAGACTCTGCAAGTTGCACCTTCTCAACCTTTCCTCATACTCAACATTCCAGAGGTTAGAAATTATCTTAGTCAGTCGCCTCTGGACCCTCTCCAGCATTTCTTCATCCTTCTGAAAACCAGGTGACCAAATCCGGCGAGCTGCATTGCCAGAGTGCATTGTGAATGCATGTAGTGTTAATAACTTCAAAGCTTATTATGATAGGTATGTTGCTGGTTGAATGGGCCTCCTACAATGAATCTGTTGACTATATGGAAGTTACCAAAATAATAATAATCATAAATTAAAGTTATTACTCTAACATAAAAGATGTCTTCATAATTTTACCATAATGAATTTTATCCAGGATCTGTGCTCCAGCGATTTGCTAAAAGGTCGCCCTCACTGTACCATGAATCCCTCGATGAGTCTTTGGACTCTCTGGAGGTGTGAAGTAGTAATAATAATTTTTAACATACTTAATTTTCAATCTGCTGGCTACATAATGAACAAGCTTCCTTAGAATTTATGTTGACTAGCAGATCTGGTCAAAATAAAATTCTAAGGAAATTAGAAATCGATATTCTAAGTCGATTATTTTTTGTGTTAATGTACTTGTTTGTAATTTATTTTCCTGTATATTTTTTTCCCTTATATGTTCTTTTTTGTGAGTTTTGTTTAATAAAAGTAGTCATCCATTCTGCTATTCCCCTTTCTAATGATGATACTTCTATTAACAATGATATCGATCTCTTCACTGAATGATAGCAATACACTATCTTTTTTTTTTTCCCCGTTGGAGAAAGGCTATACTGCATACAAACCAAAGGTTGCTTATGAAATACAGCCAATACCACTGTCAACATCCTCTATGCAAATTATCCTTCAGTGAAGAACAAAAAAAAAAAAAAAAGGATAAATTTTGTGATTTTTGAAAGTTGTGAAATCCAACTTTCAAAAAAAAAAAAAAAAAATCAGCTAACGCCTTTTTATTCCCGTATACGGGAGTAGGCTAGGCCATTTAGCCCTATCTAACTTTTGGAGACTGAGTGGGCAGTTCAATCTCCACTGGTACCCAATCAGAGACAGATGGCCCAAGGCTATCACTAATTAAGCGGTACGCAGTGAAGAGAGATGGCTCAAATGTGCCGCCATCTCGTGGTCCCTAACACAATATATATATATATTTTTTTAATGTCTGAAATAATGTGGGTTCTACGGTCGATTTTCTTGAGTTTACAGGACGAAAAACCCGAGTTTCCGGGAGGAAAAACCTGCTTGCCCGTGCCAGAGATTGACTAACTCTGGAACCGGTCGAAAAAAGGCTTAGAAAAATTTCCTCTAGTCGCCGACAAGACTGGAAACCAAGCCTTCCTTCGTGCGGCCAAGCACGGTGGTGTGCAAATGCCACATCCACTGAGCTACACAGGCTACAAATGTGTAATGTTATACTTCTAAATAAATCCGCTAAAAGTCTGCAAGATTCTCTGACTAAATTGAATAACTGTTGTAATAGATATGGTATGAAGGTCAGCAATAAAAAGACAAAGACAATGAAAATAGGCAGAATCATTGAAAATGTTAACTGTGTTGTGAATGGAGAACCTGTGGAACAAGTAAAACATTTCAGCTACTTAGGCACAATTTTTAGTGAAGATGGTAAATTAAATATAGAAATAGACAACAGAATCAACAAAGCTCATATGGTAGGAAGTCAATTGAATAAATTCATATGGAATAAGAGAGAAATTAGTTGGAACACTAAATTAGCTGTTTACAAGACAGTGTTCAAACCAGTTTTAACTTACGGATCTGAGAGCTGGGTCAGAAGTAAAACACTTGATCAAAGACTAGAGACTGCAGATATGAGAGTCCTGAGAAAGATTATAGGCGTGAACAGATGGCATCAATGGCAATATCATATTAAAAACGAGGATATTAGGAAAGAACTTGACATTGTCAGCATAACCCATGCCAGGAATGCATTAGCAGAGCTAATCTCAGGTATGGTCACTTAAACAGAATGGGTGAGGAAAGATTAGCAAAACAAGTGTTCTCTGCCAGGTTGGCAGGAAAACGACCCAGAGGAAGACCAAGGTATAGGTGGATTGATACGGTACAAAGTGCCTTAGACGATAGAAATATAAGATCTGATAATGTTGGAGTCTTGACAAGTAACAGACTGATTTGGAGGAAAATTGTAGATAGGAAGTTAGTAATGATGTAATTTTTTTCATGTAGTACTATCATATCCTGTACACCCCCCCTTGAGGGTACATGGCAGGAATTTGATGATGATGTTTCTTTTAACACTCGATACTTCCTGAATGATATAATTGCAAACTTTCTAACTATAACTATTCTAGGAAACTAAAACACAGTGACTAGTCGTAACGATTTATCTTAAATCAAATGTTTGTTTTTTTTTAATTTTAAAGATAACAGTTCAAATTTATGGATATTTCTTATGCAACATTTTTTAATTAAATTAATTTAGCAAATTAATGCTTATGTCAAAAAAATATTATAAGTACAGATTACATTTCTTTTTTGCAACTTTTTTTTTAAACAAATAGCTCTGCATTAATCAAGTAGAGAAATGTCACTGACCTCAGATCAACTTATGTACTATGAGGTGAGATGTTTTTATTTTATTTTTTATTCATTACAGCAGTAGCAGCAATACGTTATGTCATATTGATTTTTTGTTTCTATGACAACAGAAAGGCACGCCAATCCCCATGCAACATGGGATACTAGATGTTTCACATACAGAGGAAAAACCACCAAAGGGAATCCGTGTTATGGTGCCAGTTCACACTTTTCATTTAATGAAGATCTTTTAAGTTATGAAGACAATACTATTTCAAAATCAAGGTGCCATCCTCAAAGGTAAGTTCTAGTGATAATTATGATAATTAATTTACTTATAGTAATTTTTTCATGTAAACATGTCATGACAGTAGCATAAACATAAGTGACATGTGTTAAAACAGGTTGCATATATATACAGCAGTTTTTTAATAAATTATTATTTATTAATTCTTCATTATTTTATTTTTATAATGTTAGAAATGCTCAATAGTCTGAAAAATGTACAGTGATTTGATATGGATTCTTTATGACTGGTGTAAATATATGCATTTCACTTTCATAAATCAGATTTTAATCTTTTTAAAATATTTCTTCTATGATTTGTATTTGGTAAAATTTTATTTTCAATATTTTGACGTGGACAAAGGAGTAGGGTTGTAGTTTTAATATTAATAAATGCAAGGTGTTGTATTTTGAAGTGCAGAAATACAAGGCTGTACTGCAGGAAGTGAACGACATTCAAGATTTGGGAGTGATGGTTGCAGTAGACTGAAGTTTAGAGAACATATTGCAAGTGTTGCAAAGATTGTACATTGTAGTGCTGCTCTGATGTGAAGTACTCTGACACATAGGGATAAGGAGGTGGTTGTGCCACTGTATAAAGCACTGGTTAGACCACACTTGGACTATTGTGCTCAGATTTGGTCACTTGGTTTTCAATGTGATGTGGAAACATTGGAGAGGGTCCAGAGAAGAATGACTAAGACAATATCAGGACTATGGAATGCTGGCTGTGGAGAAAGATTGAATGAAATGCAGTTTGGTGGATAAGAAGAAAAGAGGTGATATAATAAAGACATTTAAGTTAGTGAGGAGATTTTAAAAAGAGTAGAAGGTGAGAAAGGAAGAACCAGAGGCCATCTCTGGAAGTTGTGTAAGAGTATGGCAAAGAGGGATGCGAGGATATTTTTTACATGGAGAATTGTCAGTGAATAGAATTCATTACTGAAATATGTTGTTAATGCAGAGAGTGTTATGGATTTTAAGATTCAATATGATAGATTTGTTGTCAGTTGAATGAACCTCCAATGATGAGTTTGCCAACTCCATGGAGGGTGTAACAATAATAATATATTAAAGAGGTGTGTAGATGGCAGGTGAGTGTAAAATCCACGAGTTCTTTGGCTCTATGGAGGTGTCGTGTAAAAATAATAGAACACCATTAATTATTATATTTCGAACAAGCTGACATATTTCTGCATTTGATATACTGATGATACATTACAGTTTTTTTAATATCATATCTCTTACACAGAAGTTGCAAAAGAGTCTATGGCACATCAGTACTTGGGGAGGGGAGGAAGCAAATAGGAATCTGATAGAAATGTGCTTTGAACTATGGAGAATAATCTCCTTTTCTAAAACATGACAAATATAAAAAAAAAACATAATATATTAATTATGTTTATATGTATTAAAAATTAATACATATAAAAACACTAATAATTCATGTATCTGTGAGAGATAAATCAGTATCAAAGGTGTTTTCTTACATTGTCAGCATTACTGGGATAAAGAAGAAGAGTATCTGGTATTGATAACATAATCTGAATGTACAAAGCAGAGACATGGCTACAGAGGAAGAATAAGTCCATAGAAATACATTATTATTATTACTTTATATAATATTCATCAAAGCTTGATTTGCTTCCTCAGTCTTAATATTCCACTAATTCAAGCCCTACCCAAGGGCTTATTGGGGAAATACTTTCTGAAAATGAAAGCTGTGCCGAACAAAGTGGCCTTTTGCAGCTGCCCAATTTTTAATCCATCTAACTCGAGTGCTTCTAGATGTTTTATCAATGTTTTAGGGATGGCGCCTAAAGCACCTATTATTATGGGAATAACTTTCGTTTTCTTTTGCCAGATTCGTTCAACTTCGATTTGCAAATCGCGATATTTTGTAATTTTTTCATTTTCTTTGTTGTCAATCCAACTATCTCCTGGTACTGATATTTCGATAAACTTAACACCCTTGTTTTCACTTTTTTCAACCACTGTGATATCGGGTGTATTACATTACAAGCTTTTGTCTGGATTTTGAAATCCCAGAGTATTTTAGCTTTTTCATTCTCAATCACTTTCTGGTGAACTTTATGCTTCCAATAGTCTTTAGATACTTTAAACCCACACTTTTTACATAACTGCAAGTGGGTTATCTTAGCTACGTTATCATGCCTTTTATGGTACTCAATTTGTGCGATTTTGCTGCATCCACCTATAATGTGGTCTACCGTTTCTTCCTTTTCTTTGCACAATCTACATTTACTGTCTTTTTGAATTTTTTGTATTTTTGCTTTCATAACATTGGTTTTAATGGCCTGTTCTTGTGCTGCAAAAATTACCGATTCTGTTTCTTTCTTTAGTGCTCCATTTCTCAACCATTGCCAGGTCAAGTTGCTGTCAGCGTTTTCAGTTCTCACTTTTACTTGGTTGGTTTTGTATTCCAATTTTGTCTCCATGGGTTTAAATAAACCCTCTTTCCTTACCTCAATTAGAAATGTTTCCGTTGTTTGCTGCAGATAATTATTCAAATTTCATTTTTTTTCTTCAATAACTTGCTTCACTTGTAATAATCCTCTACCTCCTTTTTTGCATGATAGATATAGCCTATCAATGTCACTGCGAGGATTGAGGGCATGGTGCATTGTCATTAATTTTCGAGATTTTCGATCTAAATCTTCCATCTCTAGCTGGGTCCATTCAACAATGACTGCTGAATATCTCAGAACAGGTATGGCCCAAGTATTAATTGCTTTTATCAAATTTCCAACATTAAGCATTGACTTAAGGAGTTTCTTAATCGTCTTATGTATTCTGCTCTAGTCTTTCTTTGATCTTATTGTGCTTTTTTGTGATGCTTCTAAAATTCCCAAATATTTGTAACTGTCTTCGAATTTTATTGCCTTGATTATTTCACCATTGAGCAGCTCGATTTCATTCACATCTTCAAACTTTCTTGTTATTCCAGCAATTGTACATTTGTCTAAGCCAAAATCCATTGATATATCTTGACTGAATGTGTGCACAGTGTTAAGCAACGATCTGAGTTCATTCTCTGATTTTGCATACAACTTCAGGTCATCCTTGTATAAAGGGTGAGATATCTCTGCACTCTTTTGTGCAGTTTGATAACCATGAGCAGTTTTATTTAAAATTCTAGTTAAGGGGATCAATGACAATAAACAATAGAAGAGATAATGAGTCTCCTTGAAAGATGCCCCTTTTGATGTTTACCTCTCCATTTTCTTCTCTATTTATAACCAACGTTGTTTTCCAGTTTTTCATGCTGGATTGCAAACATTTTTGCACGTTTTCGCTAATACCGAATAGTTCTGTGCATTTTAAAATCCAACTATGAGGCACTGAATCAAACGCTTTTCTACGTTTGCAATTTTTAAGAATCATTTTATCAATCAGCAATTGGTCTTTTGTGCCTCTTGAATTTTTGCTGTTACTTTTTTGTTCAATTGGGAGAAGAGAATGTGCTTTAAGATAGCTGTATATTTTATCAGCTAGTATGCCTGTGAGTAGCTTAAAAGTTGTTGGCAAGCAGGTTATTGGTCGGAAATTTTCTGGGTTGAACCTTTTTCTTTATCCTTTATGATCAAAAACATTTTCCCTGCTGTGAGCCACTCTTCTTTGCTTTTTCCTTCTAAAACATCATAAAATTGGTTAGCAAGTCTTTCATGTAAGCCTGTTAGATATTTTAACCAGTAGCCATGTAATTCATCCTTTCCGGGTGTTGATCAATTTTTTATTTTTTTAGCTTGCTTTTGAACCATTTCAGTTGGTCCATTTTTCGTTCTTGAGATTCATTCGTAATTTGTTCAATCCATTTCGCCTTTTTATTTGCCTCTTAGGGTTGTCCCATAGGTTTTTCCAAAACTTTAGTGTATTTTCTTTGTCTCTGGTATTTATATTTATATTTTCTTTAAGGTTATATATATATATATATGTCACTCCCACACAAGAAAGATCCCAAGACCTATGATATGACAGTGCCATGTGTGGGTAAGTGAGAGATGGAAGAGAGGAATATGTTGATGTGCTTTTTGAAAACCTGAATGTTGTAGCCATTGAGAAAGACAGTTCCAAAGAGCAGAGGTGTAAGAAATGAAGGTAGAGGATAAAGTTGGTCTGATGAGTTTGGAGTTGAACTGTAAATGAGTGCTGACTGGCAGCTGCTCATGTTTGTATGTGAGAACAGGAAAGTTTAGGGATTGTAGCAAGGGTCTGTTTTGGGACTATTGCTGTTTAACTAGTATGTTAATGATATAAAGGTTTAAATGACGTTATATAGCTCTTTGATGAAACAAAACTGAGAAGATCCATGAGGAGTAGAGTAGATATTATGGCCTTTCAAGAAGACTTCAATAGACTGGGTGAATGGGCAAGTGAGGGAAGATATCAATGCTGCATAGTGTAAATTTTTAAAATTTGGAAAGCAAAAATGGGATGCAGATTATACAATCAGTGGGGATATCTTAGACGAAGTGGAGGAGATGAGAGATCTGGGAGTGATGGTAGATAAGGACATAAAATTTCTTGGACACACTGTGAGGACAGCATATTATGGCAATGATTCAATGGATAATGACATGTAAAAGTAAGGATGTTATGGTTCTATTGTTTAAGGCTTTGATCAAACTATATATGGATTGCTGTGTACATATTTAGTTGCCTAGTTTTCAAAAATGATGAAGAGATACTGGAAAGACACTAAGATGATTTTTAGTTTCTGGAATGTTGAGTATGAAGCTAGACTGAGAAAATGCAATTTGCAGAGTCTAGTGGATAAGAGGAGGAAATAAGACTGAGGCATATAAGTTGGTAAGGGGTTATAACTAGTTTAATATTGATGAGGATTTTCACAGAACTGGGGAGACAGAGAAGAAAAAGAGGAATCCCGGAAGCTATATAAGGAAGATGTGAGCAGGAGGGATAGATTTCTTGCATGAAGAATGGTACTTGACTGGAATGCACTGCTTGAGAGTGTGGTGAGTGTAGGGACCATGAATGCATTTAAAGATATGGTATAATTATCTGTGTATTTGATAGTGGGATCTCCCACAATGAGTCATTTGACTTTATGGAGGTCTGAGGATGATGATGATAATATGGTAATCCCTCAATTATTCAAACATAGTGGTAGAGCAATTTCTGCTAAATAGCTGAAAGTGCAATTACATGATACTTTTACAGAAGTCATTTGACACACTAATCTATTTGAGGGTCAGTTAATTGGTGTGTTCATTTAAACATCAGATAATTGAGATATTACTGTAACACTACCATTACTACTACTACTAATAATAATAATAAAGAAGGATAGAAACTAATATGCCTCTTTATGAGAGCTTTGTTATGATGACTACATCAAAAAGGCTACAGCACTTAGATCTGGTCAAAGATTTTGCCAGGATGAAGAAGTGGAAAGGATATAGAAATGGGGAAAACTGGAACACTGAGTATGAGGACAGATTAAGAAAATGTGAGCTCCAAATCCTAGTAATTAGGCAGAAGGAGAGTGGAATGATCGAGATTTACAAGCTGTTAATAGAATTTTATCAAAATTAAGCACTGAGTTAATACCAAGAGAAGGTAAGGTTATGAAAGAACAAGATTGAGAGATGATCGAAAAGAGTTTGACATGAGATGGTGGACTTTAGCCAAAGAGAGAAGAAACTGGAAATTTAAGGGAGGCCTATATCCAGAAGTGGATAGAAATAGGCTAAAGAAGAAGAAAAGAAAATAGAATTTTATACATGGAGATGGTTAAATAAATTTGGTTATAAGCTAGGAGGGAAAAAACATGGAAGCTGAATAGAAGTACAGCTCAAATAATTTAATTCTATGTCCTAAACAGCACTAAATAAAACTGTGGAATGAAAAAACATCATCAGTTGTCAATTATTTCAGTCCATACTTTATCATAATTCATGAACCAAGATTATTTAACAAATACTATTACCTGAAAAGTTATACTGAAGAAAAAATTGCATTTTTGCAAGCTCATCAGACTTCTATTAGTTTTAAGATGGAAAGAAACATTCCATTTTCATAATGAAAGCATTCTTTTTTTTTTTTGATAATGTGAAAACTATTGTGGCATTTATTTTGATACTGGTAGTGTTCATTGCTTCAATAGAAAGTTTCAAATTCAGTGAATTTATTACTGACCAAGGAGAAAAACTGATTTTGAGTTTGTGTTTAAAGAAGGAAAAACAAAAAAAAAAAACAATATTTAAAAGATACATTCTTTTGAAAAGTGTATAAGGGGGACCAAAATATGCCAGGTGCTGTAGCAAACATTGTGAAAAACAGAAATTGCTGGAACATCAGGTAAGGCAAGTGAGAAGTTTTGAGATAACTGTTGTATATTTTACTGGAAATTTCAGTTTATTATTATTATTATATTAAAATATAATTTGTTTTATTTATCAATTTAACCTCCAATTACATATTACTACTTAATTAGCTGATACAAACACACAACCTTTATGTTAAAATGCATTAACCATTAAAAAATGGTAGTTTTTTAAATATCTAATTCTGTGTCAATTTGATTTAACAAGTTTTAGTCAAAATAGTGACTCTTAGTTGTTGAAAATAATTTAAGGTGCCAAAGAGTCTCCCTGAAGAACTCTAGTGGAAATAGGAAAGCTCTCAGTCATCTTTCCATTACCATCACTCTTGCATGATAATTCTGGTAAAGTTCTTATATTGCTTTGATTACTTTCATAGGTATGATATAATTGAGAATTTTGAACATCTTTTGTCTACTGATAATCTTTGAAGTTTAAGATTAAGGGAACATTTTATCTCTTGCTCTTTTTACCAACCTTCTAAGAAAGTGGATGTGTAAGAAACCTGCTTGATTTTTGAGATGTTACATATGGTTCAATTCAGTTTAGAAGCATCCTCTTACAGATTTCAGCATGGTAGGAAGTAGTATGATTCCTCTATAATTTTCTGGGTTGTTTAGATTTTTTTTATATTTTTTTTAGTTATTTGTATTATTAGACCTTCTTTCCATTGTGATGGACTGTTCACTGTATCTAGAGCTGTATTACAGATATTTAACAGTTCTTTCCAAAGCTCTTTTCCTCTATGTTTAATAGCCTCTGCTGTTATACCATCAAATTCAAGTGCTTTCTCTTTCTTTTGGGTTTTTAGTGCAGTCAAATTCTGGCATTGTAAAATTGTTACACATAATGGGACATTCTTTTTGAATTATTATTTCTGGAAAGCATCCCTAGTGAAGTTCACTGATGAATTATTCAACAGTTTTTCAAAGTTGTTCTTCCACACTAAAAGTTCTTCAGATGTCATCAGCTATCTTATTCATTTCCCCCACCCCCCACCCCCAGTGGAATACATTGAGACATTGTTGCTTAAATAGCAGGAATGTCTGAATGTGTCTCCATTCAGCTTCTTCCTGATTCCATGTTACAGCTCCAAGCTATCTTCTAAGCTTTTCATAATCCACACATATCCTTTCCTCTTCATATGGTTGATTGCCACTGAGGTGATCAGCTAATGCACACTGTTGTCAATTGGAAGGAATTCTTTTTTCTCATTTTGAGTAGAATGAGTTTCTGATCACAGTGGTGAGTACATCATCTCTGAATGAATTCAAGGTGAGTTATAATTGATAGCGCACATGCAGAGAAGACAGAATTCAATGAATTCTTCGACTCCCTGAAAATTCCCATATAATAACTTCATGTACATTTAGAGAATCAAAATTAAAATTATACTGTTTCTGAATTGAACAAAAAATTTACTACTTTTCTTTTATTATTATTTTTCTTTTAAAATTTTCCTTTGTACCTGAAATCCATTAAGATTCTTTGATTGGTTTAAACTTGAATCAAAGTATGGTGTATTACCTATAGCATGGCAACAACCACAGCTACCACTTTACCACCAGTAAGAACAGCCTGCCACGTATCACCAGCTCTAATGTCATCAATTAGTGAAGAGACTATTTCTTTGTGGTTGAAATTAGGAGCACTGGAAAAGCTTGAACAAGCAGTGATAGATGGATATGGAGATCTGTTAGTAGGCAAAACATCACGTATCCCCCAAGTCAACAAATTTCTGCGACAAGTACCACTTTTTCAGGTATGATATTTTTTACATTATTTACACTTTAAAAACCCAAGTTAAAGTTATAAAGTGTTTTAATATTCCACATTTATTAATAATGATAAGAATAGCTTTTGCTATTGTTTTGAAACTATGTAAATAAAATGTTTATATTTTGGAGATCAACAGTTTTGGTGGTTATTTTAGGTTATTTGTAAATTTTATTTAAATAATTCATCATGATTATTATTATTATCTGACTTCCATGGAGACAAAGGACTCATTGTGGGAGTCCTCTCTCTCTCTCATGCAAAAAGATCATCGAACCTAAAACCCATTCACAGTTTCCACACTCACCACACTTTCAGGCAGTGCATTCTGTTCACCAATCATTTTTCATGCAAAGAAGCTGCTTCTCACTCCCCTGCTCATATCCACTTTATACAGCTTCCAGTAATGGCCTCTAGTTTTACCCTTTCCAACTCATATGTATCAATCATATCTCTTCTTTTTCTATTCACATTCAGCTGTATTACCTCAATCGCTCTTCATATCTGACATTCCACAGACCTCGCACTAACTTAGTAAATTTTCTCTAAAAATCCTCACCCCCCCCCAAAGTCAGGTGACCAAATCTGTGCACAATAGTCCATATATGGCCAACTTCTTTGCTTCTCTATGTCAATGTTCACCTCATTATGCCATAATCCATTGGGATGAGTGATGGTCAACAAAGACTTGAAGTTTAAGGATCATTGTTAACCATCACTTCCAGGTATCTCATCTCCTCTATCTCCTTCAAAATTTTTCACCATTAATGTATACTCTACATCCCAAACTTGTCTACCAAATTTTAAGACTTTGCAAAATTAAACTGACAGGCCCACTTATCTATCCGTCCATTCACATAGTCTATTCAGATCTTTCTGTAAGGCCACATTTGCTCTACTTCTTATATCTCTTCCCAACTTTGCATTATCAGCAAAACAGCTGCATATCTACAGTTAAGCTGGTCCCAGTGTCATTATCATACAAGTTAAACAATAAGAGCCCCAAAGCATATCCCTGTAGCACCCTACTAGTGATCTTCCTCTTTTGGGATATCACTCTGGAGGAATACACAACCTGCTGATACCTGTCTGACAGCCAATCAGCTATCTAACTTCATAGTCTGTTATCCAATCCCATCTGTTTCAATTTAGCTAGTAGCTTGTCTTGTGACAGTCTATCAAAGGCCTCAAGTACACCACCATTTATGTACCTCCTTTATTGAGTGAATTTGTCACCTTGTTGTAACAAGTAAGCAGATTACTGAAACATGACCTTACCCTTACAAATCCATGCTGACCATCATAAAGAATACTGCTATTATCAACCCACTTCTGAAACTTAGTCCTCACCAACTTCTCTAACATACACAGATTGGCCTATAATTTGCAGCCCCAATCTTATTCCCTCCCTACACTTGGTGAAGTGGAAAAATTTTTTCTCACCTTTGGGACTAGCCATGATGCAAGACTCATGTTAACTAAGCGTACCAAAAGTTCCATTAATTCCTTAAGACAGATGGTGATATATTGTCAAGTCCTGTTGCCTTATTAACATCAAGTTTACTTAATTCCTCATATACTTCCTGCTCATTCACCATTAGTTCCTCCTCCATCACCTCTACATAACTTCTCATGATGCCGCCATCACAAGGATGAAATACACTGATCATTGAGGATATAAAATGCAAAGAATATAGCTGAAACACTTCAGCTATATCCTCTGCATTTTCATTATCCCAGAAAATGTTGGTTATGGAGATAGCTTAACCACCTTACCGGCCATTATGGATCAAATACGCATCCTCGTACGCTTCGTATCCATCCTATATTTCAATGTAATATCAATTTTATTACAATTTTAATATGCACTTCACATCCATGGTAACTTGGACGTATATATACGTCCTGGCCGGTGGCGTGGTTAAAGGAAAGTAATTACAAACTTTGGCAGGTGGAGAAAAAGAGGTAATTTGAGATAGCTGTTTAAGTTAGTGAAGGGATTATAATGAGGAGCAGGTCCCTGGAATTGTACATGAAGTGCAAATGAACATGAGGCATCCCTGTTGTGTAGGGGTGGGTGGCAAAGAAAGGTGCTTTTTTTACATGGTGGAGATGAAAGGAACAATGAAGATTTGAAGTTCAATATGATAAATGTTGGTTGAGTGAAACTTCCACAGTGAGTCTGCTGACTCCATGGAGATTGGTGATAATAATAGTAGAAGAAAAAACATAAGGGAAAAAAACAAGTTGAAAAATGAAAAAAAAAAAAAAGAAGCTTTCAGTCTTCTAAAAGCTATTTTTCTCTATTATCAGTCAATCAAACAACAGTTTTTCTACATGTCCAACAGAAAATTCATTCAAATGCAATCCATCAGCCTCAAACCATTCCAAGTTCCCTTCAAATTTTCTCCATAGATTCACAAGTTTGCTTCACACAACTCAGTCATCTCGCCAATCATTACCTCTGCTGTTAGGGCAACACACTGACCACTTTTTCAACAATACTATTTTCCTTTATCTTCAGCCTCAAATTCCTCAAATCTCTTTTTTCCTATTGAAACAAATAACTGATGCCTCTTTTCTTCCTTTCATGCTTTGCATGGAAGGAAGAAAAGGGGCATCAGTTATTCGTTTCAATGTTCCATCCACCTGGCATTTTTTTCATATCTGACTTCCTCCTCAGTGTGAAAACAAATATCAAACTTTGGAGTTTGAGTGGCAAACTCTGAAGAAAACATGGATTGATTCAGTTAGGGAGGCAGCAGCAAAGTTGTTTACATGGACATCAAATAAGAACATCATGGTGGACACAAGAAAATTAAATTAAATTAAACTTGACATGAAATTATATTCTTGTTCAATCCTTTATCCAAGTATAAGCAAACAAAGTTTGTGCTTCAAGTATCTTCACAATTAGGCTACTTACATTCAGAAGTTGATGACTTCACATCAGTTGTCTCAGTATCCCACAATGCAAAGCAAACTTCTTTTCTGACATGTATGATGCTATGCATCATGGGAAGGGCTGCTACCCTGTCCAGTTTCGGCCTTTATTGACATCTTATCAGTGGGATCCAGACCTAGGAAGATATCATGGTTGAATTAATTCAGCAGCCATATATTTTCTATATATAAACAGTAAAAAGACATATTACCTTATTATTAATATACTCTGGATCAGATATAGAAAGTGAAAGTTTTTTTTTTTTTTATTTATTACTAAGTAATTATATTTGCTGAGAATTATATTCTTGTTTAATCCTTTTACACCAGTGTAAGCCAATAAAAGATTACAGATGAAATATCTTCAGAACTAAATAAAGTTTGTATGCAAAGAATCTTAACTACTCGCTTGCAGTTGGGTAAAATGATTAAACAAGAATTCTTGGCAAGTATAATTTACTTAGTAACTCCAAGTGAAAAAAATTTCTATATTTATCTCTGATCTACAGTATTTTAATAATAAGGTAATACACCTTTGTACCACTTGTATATAGGTCTAGCTCCCACTGATGAGACCTCATTAAAGGTTGAAACCAATTTGGATAGTAACCCTGCCTTAATGCTTAGCATTATGTACATCTGAAAGGAAGTGCACTTTGCATTATGGGATAACAAGGTAAATGATGCGAAGTCATCAGCCTCTATATATAAGCAGCCTAGTTGCAAAGATACTTCATGCATAAGCTTTGTTTTCTTACACTTGGATAAAAAGATTAAACAAGAATATTTTTTGGCAAGTATAGTTTACTTATTGTAGATAATTTTAAAGCTTTAGCTGTTTGAGCTCTGCAAAGCTTTTCACATGTGTATGATAAGCAAAACCGCTATAATCAGCAAACCTATGAGTTGGGTTTGAAGACAGTGAGAGCAAATTGTTTATGTATATGAGGAAGAGGATGGGTGAAATAACAGAGTCCTGGAAACATGTTTTAATAATGTTATATAAACCTGTATTAATAACTGAGAAACACCTGTATTAATAGAAAAATCTGAAAAGAGAACATCTTCTACCATTACAGATAGTGAACAACCTGAGAGAAAAACTGGTCACCCAATTACAAATGGAGGAAGACAGACCATGTGATGGTAATTAGCAAAGAAATCCTCAAAACCAAACCATATAGAATGACATGGAAATGTCAGGTGCAACAGCACAGATTTCTCCAAACTATTCCATACAAAGTTTCCAGATGTGGGTGATATAGGTGAAATCCAACACTAGTGGTCACTGATTAGTTGACAGTTCTCTAGGTTTCAAAGCAGTTGACTGTTGATGACCCTCTCCAGATGAGATCAACAGGTCAGTTTGATGACTACTATTTTTTTTTTTTTTTTTTTTTTTTTTTTGGAAGTGACTGCATATGGAATCTTCCATGCTATTGAGTGGATTCCAACTAAGTATAACATAGTGTATAGATGATAAAGAATAGGAGCACAGTTGGTGGGATTCCTTCAGGACTAAAGATTGTTTTGATATCAAGGTTGCTCATGATTTTTCTGATATCATTCTGGCAGAAGGCCACAGGAGGCATATGGTGCAAGGTTCCAGCTGGATATTGAAAGAAACTGCTAGGATTTTTCTTGGCCTGATTGGCTAATTGCTGTCCTTATAACCAAAGACAGCAAAAGTGTTGTCCTTGCCTTCCTGATTGGCTCTTTGTACTTTTCATCAATGGCGACCGGTGAAATTTTAAGTGGGGGTGCTGCCTATACAAAATAAAAAAAAATTTTTTTTTTTTTTTCTAATCAGTAATCAATTTATATTTATTTATGTAATAAATTGATTACTAATTAGAAAAAAAAAAATGTTTATTTTGTATAAGCAGCACCTCACTTAAAATTTCACCGGCCGCCACTGCTCCTCATGCAACTGATTAATTATCCTTTATTTTACCTTATTTCCATAATCCTCTTTCAGATTACATGCTTAACCTCTTCACATACCCATTTCATACCTACTTTTATAAACCTCTTTGTTGGAATACATTAAGACATTGTTGCTATTAAATAGTTCTTGATGAGTGTTCATGCAGCATTTTTCTCCTTTTCACTCAATTCCTTATTCCATACTACAGTTCCAATGTTATCTTCTAAATTTTCCTAATTATCACTTTGTATTTCAACATATATCCTTTTGTCAAAGAAATCTTTTCTGGATGGCTTCTCCACCCAGGTAATCATCTCTTGCAAACTGGAGAAAGATTCAGCAGTTCATTCATAATCAGATCTTCTCATGATATGAATAGATTTAAGACTCTCTCAATCCTCAGATGTCCTTCATTATATACTGTCTAAGATAAACATCCCTCAAGAAATTATTTTTCCTTATTTCCAGATGTTATTTCAATGTATATTTAAAATTGCCCTATCACACTTCTCTTGTTTACTAAGCCAATTTGCCTCTGCATGTATTTGTTGCTGTCCTCCAACATTCTCTGGCCTATAGCAACATCCAGCTAAATATCTCATCTTCATATCATACTGCCACAAAATCATTGCCAGTATTTTCCACTTGTATCTCCACTTTGTGCTGGAAAAATTCTCTTATCATCATTATCAGCACACCATATCTCTTCTTATCTGCCTGAAAAACACTGTATCCTTCTATTCCTATCAGGATATCATTCTCATTTAACCATGCATCACTTATTCACATAACTTCTGGGAAACTAAATGAGACAATTTCATCTCCCTTATTTCTGATATTCCTGTTACTCATAAATAAGCAGAAAAATTCAGTTTGAGAAGTCCCCCCCCCTTCCTACTTGGTTATAAAGAATGTTATACACTGGTGTTCAAAAGCTAAGAACGAACTACATTTTTACCTGTACAGTATCCCCCCCCCCCCTTATCCATGGGAGATACATTCCAAGACATCCCACAGATAGTACCGAACCCTAGATATACTATGTTTTTTCCTATACATATATACATACATATGATAAAGTTTAATTTATAAATTAGGCACAGTAAGAGATTAACAACAATAACTAATAATAAAATAGAACAATTATAACAACATACTGTAATAAAAGTTATCTGAATGTGAATGGAATCTTGCAACTTAGCACATATCTTTTATTATTATTATTATTTATTTATTATTTTATGAATTTGAGAAATTTCATCTTAATCACTTAAAAAGAAGCACTTTATGGCTTCTCTTTGGCATATCCGAATTAAAATTACCAACATCACTATACTTGCACTTTGGGGCCATTATTAAGAAATAAGGGTTACTTGAACACAAGCACTGCGATACCATGACAGTCGATCTGATAATCAAGAACTACTTGGAACGATGCATAATTTAAAACTTATGAGTTGTCTATTACTAAAAGAAAGAGCAATACACTTCATTCTGGCAACGTAAAATTACATAGGCAAAGTGGATACTGGAGCCAACATTATTTCAAAGCTGAATGATTGTAGAAACTATGAAAGTTTCATAAGTTGACCTGAGAGCTTATGAAAATACAATCCTTGGCATCCCCAAGTTGCCTTAGTTTGCACTACTCGACTTAATTAGCTAAGATAACTCAGAGATGCCAAGGACTGTATTCTCGTAAGCTTTCAGATCAACTTACAAAACTTTCATAGTTTCTATATGCATTTGACTTTGAAATAATGTTGAATCTAATATCCACTTTGCCGATGTAATTATAAATTGTTCATTTCTGGAATTTTCTATTTAATATTTTTGGACCAGGGTTGAATGCAGATAACTGATACTGTAGATAGCAAACCTGCAGATAAGGGGGGGGGGGGCTACAGTATATGAAAAAATTATCATGACTACAGTCAAATGGTTGGACAAAAATTTATTACCAGTTTATTACCATTTATTACCAATAAATTATATTACACAAAAAATGTATTATAAATTTTGTACAAATTATATTGCAATACGTTTTTGGTAAAAGCTACAAATTTCCTAAGGATGTAGTTAAGGAATTAATGTTTGGTGCTTACAAGAAAACTATGTGGGGAGACATTTCAGTATGGAATATGTTTGCCTCAAACCATGACCATGATGCAGCTCTCACAATGTCATACTATACTTAGCATCCAGTGATTCAGGAGTTCACTGGCCCACTCCTCCTCCCTCAGAGCAAGGATAAGGCCTTGTTTGTTTTCTGGAAGGGAATTTCATTCTATTGTGTCCTATGATGCTGACATCTTGGAGAGCATCCGTGGTCTCCAGAAATATTTCCACTGCTTGTATATGATGTGGTGTGGCATCCATAAAAATAAATCCACCTACAGCACCATGGAACAATTTAACATGATGTTGAGGAACTTTGTTGCAATATTGTTCACTAGTCATAGTCTCTTTTTCCAGCACTTGTAGCTTGGTGCATCCATTAAGCATAATGTCTCCTCACATCAGATCAAGTATCATCTAGAACTGAAGGAAAGACTAAAACGATTCTCATCTGTAAAGAGTACATTGGTATCTTATTGAATTTTTATGGATACAACACCGCTGGAAACGTGTTCTATGATGAGATGTGGATAAAGAGATGCAGACTACAGGCCTATGGGTACTTGTTGCAAACATCTTATCACAGCTTGGTGAGATATCTGTGTACCTGTGCTTGCATGGAGCTGACTTGCAAACTGACCTACTGTGGTGCATCGATTATGTTTTGCTGCTATAACAAAGAATGGTCTTCATGCCCTGTGGTAGAGGGAGAGCGGCCTCTTAGCAAACATCTAGAACCCATTACACTGGTCTGAAGTGCTGCCCAGAGCCTGGATACAATTCTATGTGAGATTCAAACTCTCTGGCAATATCAGTAATTCTGTGACCTTCTTCAAGCTTTCCAATAATCCTTCCATGCGTGAAATCATCTAGTGATGTCGTTGAGACATTACAAGATATCCAAGTTTGCAACTTTATTCCTTTATGAAAAGAGCTTCCTTCAAACACAGTTCACATAGTGTAGTCTTTTGTCTTATATCCTGATGATTGCTTCCACATGATCACTTTAGTGTGAGATTCGAAAGTTTGAATGTGTTCCTGTTTTCTACTCAAAATCGTCAATTATACAAATTGCCACAATCTGATTTGTCTGGATTTGTGGTTGTAATCTTCAAAAATAGTGTTTGTCCTTAGGTTTTGGTACTAGTGTACTTGACAAGAAACTATATTTCTGTTTTAATCCTTACCCAAGTGTAAGGATTACACTTAGCTAAATTTTACCCAAGGATTGTGTGTAAAGATTGCATGTAGAGTATCTTTATGACCAGCATACTTCTACTGGAGGCTGTTGACTTTACATCAGTTGCCTTAGTATCCCATACTGCAAAGCACACTTCCTTGATTTAACCTTATCATCTTTCTGGGAACGGCTGCAACTGATGAGACATAAATAATTACTATTATTACTATTATTACGGGCAACTCCAAGAATAATAGTCCAACTAGTCAGAGTAATGCTTCTTCCCATAATGCATAGTACTATATGAGAGGCAGTGTGCTTTGCACTGTGAGACAATAAGCCAACTGATGTGATAGCCTCTATATCAGTGGCAGCCAGTAAAAATTTTAAGTGGGGATGCTGCATATACAAAATAAGAAAAAGAATTCATTTTTTTCCTAATCAGTAACCAATTTATTAGTAAGTAAATGTACATATTAAAATTGCTTTATTAAAAATATTTCACCCTCACCACGAACACACAGCAATAATAAGTTTTGTATCTCACAGAAATAATGTGCACAAGCATATAATTTATCTGTAGCGACACTGCTCGTTGAGCATTGTTGGATTCACTTGTTACGTGCAGTGACAAGTGCAAATGAATATCAGCGAGTCTAGCCGTAATTGACTGAATGTGACAATTCAGACACTGCGTTAGATTGCAGTGCATTTGTTTTGTAATCTGAACCGTTAATTGAACAATTCCAATTATTAACTATTCAATCAATGTCGAAACATAAGCTGCAACCTTTAACACGTTGTATTGCATTTATATAATCTTGTAAGCATTGTTATTATTTATAAACACAAGCAAAATTTAATTTTTTCGTTTTTTTCTTTGGGGGTGCTGCAGTGTCGCAGTGCCTATGTACAAGCCGCCACTGCTCTATATACAAGTAGACTAGTTGTGAAAATATTTCACATGCAAACTTTGCTTACACTTGGTTTAGGATTAAAACATACTAATCAAAGCCTCTGATTTTAAGAGATACCTCCAATATATTCCATGCGGCCAAAAAAAAAAAAAAAAATTCACTAATGTTAACCTGACATTCAGTCATCTGTTTCTACAATCTGTTTTCATTTCAAAATCAAAAATCATCACATGCTTAGATAACACTAGCATTTGATTTATAAAACTGAAATCAAGTCTCTAAAATAAGCTTAATATATATAATTATTATACAATTAAGATTTTTGTTAAAACATAGTGATATTAAAATAATAAAATTATTGTTTCTTATGCAGAATAAGATTCGAGAGGTGCATAAGGCTGTAGGACAAGGCAAATTAAGAGAGGTTCAGCACCTTATTGATCGAAAGAAATTGGCATTTTGTCGTGATCATAATGGTGCTAGTCCTTTACATAAAGCTGTCATATTTGGGCATAAGGACATCATTGAGTACTTATTATTAAGATACAGTAGTGTTATACATGCAAGAGATCATGTAAGTGATTTTTTCCAATTATTCTGTAAAAAGTTTAAAAAGAGTTAATTTTTTTATAGAATTATGACACATAAAAGAAAAAAATATTATATACTGCATATGCATCATGCAATGTGAAAGATGAGGTGTGGGGGACGGAGAGAGAGAGAGAGCGAGCGAGCATGAAAGCATGAATTATGAGTAAATATAGTGAATGAAAAATGTTAGTATGAAGCAAGAGGGGAAATGCAGTGAGTAGAGTACAAGATGCATGCAATGAAAGTCAGATACAACCTGAATAAGTAGAAGAATGAAAAAGACTGCAGGATAAATTGGGACTGGAAATAGATTGGCAGGCAGGAAAGAAAGCTGTCATCAACTGCCCATATAGAAGAAATTACTGGTAGTGTGTAATATGAAATGGAAAATGTGAAGCAGATATCATACTGTATTTTGTTTGAGAGAAGATAAAGGGACACAATATTCATCAAGGTGTTGCAAGAGATCTAGAAATGGACAAATTGGTTTAGTAAGTTTAAAGAGTCATCTTCCGCCAGTTTATCTGGAGTTTTTCATCCCGCAAGCAGGCAAACCAGCCCCGTGAACACACAGGTTACAGTCATAAATTCTTACGGCAAGGAAGGCAACGGGAAACCACCTTGCTCATAATCATCTCTCCCTAGAATGGTAGCATATAGCTACTCTCCCCTGGCCGCATGGCAGATGGGAACCAGAAGAAGTTTAAAGAAGAGTACTGCAATCCAAAAAAAATCTCAAAGAATTTAAATGCATAATGCTAATTCACGACAGCAAACTGTTCCAGTGGTTCCTATGAGTACTTCTATAGAAACAAACAATTTGTTTTTCATATCCTTACATATGATATTGTTAAGAAATGTTTTTTTTCCAGAAATGTCTTCTCATCATTCTTACGTACCATTTGATAAGGTCATCACAATACTCATATTCCATAAATTACTTTAGTTACCTATCTAAATCTTTTTTTCTAGAA
Source organism: Typopeltis vanoorti (assembly GCF_054136105.1). Classification (NCBI taxonomy): domain Eukaryota; kingdom Metazoa; phylum Arthropoda; class Arachnida; order Uropygi; family Thelyphonidae; genus Typopeltis; species Typopeltis vanoorti. The sequence continues at coordinate 30,360,758 of NC_143549.1, forward strand.
GTTTCATAATACCAGGAGAGTATGCAGGAGGTCATTAATCTACAGATATAAATATATAAAAACAAATGTCCTGACTGACTCATCAATGCACAGCACAAACCCCTCGACCTAGAAACATGAAATTCAGGGAGTATATTCCTTCCATGATGTAAGCAACCACTAAGAAGGGATGTTTAGAAATTTGACCTAAGGGGATGAAAAGGAGTAAAATGTGTTTTCACGGATTCCTCAATATCTCTTAGGTCTGATGAGATATTGAATTGAATTGGTTTTTGCTTACAAAGGTTACCCATACAAATGCTTAAAAACATAATTCAGGATTTTGCCCTAATCAACTCCTAAAGGGGCGAATCTAGATTCTCTTCGTATCTCCTGAGTTATAACATTCTTTTTTTGGCATATAGGTGTCTTTTTAAAATCTTTAGAAACTGTTTTAATGTTTTTTTAAAATATTACCCCAAAAGGGATAAAAAAAGGGGTATTTTTCATTCGAAAGAGGACATTTCTCCTGTGGTCCCCTAACAGATTTTTGCAGGCTTATCTATATCTTTATAAAAATGAAACAAAGAAGCTAAGAAACTTTAAAAGTGACTTAAAAAAAAGAAAAAGAGAAGGGACAAAACGCACTAAAAAGTGAAAAATAATCCTTTCTTCAATATATGAATTTAAATTTTTTGTAGTCAGCACCAAATTTAACGCAAACAAATTAACTCTATACAAAGTATAGTTCACAAGCTATACGTACTTATACTAACAAAAAAGTGAGTATGTGTATTGGAAGTTATGTATCATTACTTCGTACATTCAGCAATAAGAAATATGTTTATTCTCAATGAAAGAACAGCTACATTATTTTCTGTGGTTACACCCGTATCCACTAGGTGGCAATAGACATGTAGCAACATGTTAGCAACATAGGTGACAGAGCTCTCACAAGAGAAGCTGTGATTTGTGTTAATAAGTATGAGTGGCTGAGAAGCTAAATCCATGAATGCATATGAGTATTCTGTGAATAATTATTTGTTCCTAGGACTACTTCGTTTTTCAGTTATTTCTCCATACTTCTGAATCGGTTCTTTTCAGAACTTTTAGCAATATTCAACAACAATTAAACAGGTTATTGTGTAATTGAAAATTTATGTAATCAGTTTGCATTAAATTTGGCACTGACTCCAAAAAGTTTAAATTAATATATTTAAGAAAGGATTTTTTTTCAATTTTTAGTGTGTTTTGTTCCTTCTCTTTTTTTTTTTAATTAGGTATGGCAACCGAGTTTTGGGGAGATGGTGCTTCACACTATCGTCCCCATCACAGGAGATGGAGACTGCCTGTTCTGGTCCCTCTCCTATCTCATGTATGACACTCAACTAATGGCTAGGGATGCCCATTAGCTAATCATGAGGCATATGGTGGACAATTGGGAGGAGTTTCCATTATGTCCCATGAGAGTGAGGGGGGGGGGGGACAACTACACCAGCTCCACTGAGTACTCACATGTCCCGACCCTTTACTTATGGTGGTTTGTGCGAGCTGGTGGCAGCTGTGCAATTGTTTGAGTTCATCTTCGAGGTTTACCATAATGGTGAGCTTTATGAGAATCTCGCTGTTGAAGGTCACCCTGTGAGGAAGCTATGCATACCTGCCACATGAACCTGAAGAAGTGTCCACTCCCCCCCCCCCACTCCCTTAGCCCACAAACACAGTCCATGAAGTCTGGCAGCAGACTTCGTGGGCTGTGTTTGGAAGTACAATAGCTACTTCAACATGACATCATTTGGGGCCAAGCAGATTCTACGAGATGGCTTCATTTTGACCTTCAAAGTTCAGGGACAGGTGTATCACTTGGTAGGAAGTCTGCTGCCAGCACCTCAAAAGGAAGCTAAATTCCTGCAAATCTATTTTGTGGACGAGGATGAAAGGGAAGCACACTTGAGGTGCAGCAACTTTCCTGATGTCAAACAGGGATTGATCAAACAACTGCAGAGGATGCTACACGATGTTAACAGCTACATAAAGGACCTGAAGACAGCCCTGGACAAGCTACCTCCACCTGTAAGAAGTTTGCAGTCATCATCCATGCAGACAGAAAGCCTGTTGATGCTCATGGAGATCGCTTCAATGCATCAACAGCAAATGAGGTAGCTCTGGTGATTGTTGGTCAGCAATTTGAGCTGTGAAGCATCATGCTGCAGAGCCACAATAACACACTGCAGCATATCAGCGAGATCAACCGATTGTATGACACCCTGCAGTACCTGCTCCTGTTCTGCCGTGGCTAGGATGGGTACTCCATTGCCCTGCCTCAGCACCATCCCAAGAGTAAGTTGTCCCTCAAGAAGACAGTCTCTGCAGTGAGCTTCTACTTCTACCACATTATGGTCAAGCAAGGGGAGGTCAACCACATGGTGTACTTCTGCTCCCTCTTTAGTCAGTTTTTGGCTTACGTATGCCAAAATAGAGACTGAGAGGTTGAACTACCTTAGGAACAACCAAGTGCAGCTGAGGGTAGATAGCTACATTCACCTAAGGAACGCTGTGGGGAGGCAGGATGCTGATGCTGCTCAGCTGGGTCAAATGGTGGTGGTGGTGCTCCGGTCATCCTTTACTGGGGGACCTCGCTACATGCATGAGCAGACTCGAGACACTATGATATACATCCGCTACTACGGCTGTCCTGATCTATTCATCACTTTCATCTGTAACCCCAGGTGGAAGGATGTCACAGATGTACTTCTACTACCTGGGAAAAAGTCCCACGATCGTTGCGACATCATAGCCAGGTTGTTCTATCTCAAGGTGAAGAAGATGATAGCTCTTGAACAAGGGCAGCCTGTTTGGGAGAGTGCAGTGCTTCATGTACTCTGTGGAGTGGCAAAAGCAGGGTCTGCCTCATCTTGCTGTGGCTAGAGCAGCACATCTTCTCTGATATGATCGATAAAGTCATCTGTGCTGAAATACCTGACCCTGAGCAAGACACTTTCCTCCACAACATCATCAAGGCCAACATGATTCATGGGCTTATGGCAGCTTGAACCACAATTTGCTCTGCATGAAAGGAGGCAGGTGCAGCAAGAGGTACCCCCGGCCAATCCTTAAGGAGACTCAGACAGATGATGGATACCCGCACTATCAGAGGAGGTCTCCAGCTGTGGTGGTTTCACTGTAGAAATCAAAGGGACAGAGCTGAACAACCGTGTGCTCTATCACGTATTTTCGATGCTCACATCAATGTAGAATTATGCAACTGTGTCAAGTCCATCAAGTACATTTGCAAATACATGAACAAGGGTAGTGACCAGGTGGCTTTTCGCTGCAGAATGAGAGGGATGAGGTAAAGTTGTACGAAATTGAGCAGTACATCAGAGGCTGTTTGGAGGGTCTTGACATTCCCCATTCATGAGAGATACCCCACCTTCTTCCATCTCGCTGTTCACCTCGAGAATGGTCAGCATGTGTACTTCACCTCCAACAACTTTGCTGAGAAGTAAAATTCCTATCTGAGATTGAATATTAGTCTTTACTTTATTTCCAAATACTAGAATTTTATCAAATGAAGAAATTTTAAAATTGATATTTGATATTTGTCTTCTTGACTGAAAAAAAAAAACATCTAGATGAGTGTCTTATAGTGAAAGGTTACAAAAATAAAATAAATAACCATTCTTAAATTTGGTGCCCTTATTCCCTAACCAACCCATCACAGTTTTGTAAAAAATTAACATCCTGTCTATAGAACCTGTAGTATCTAAGTAAGGTAAAAAGCTCAAGAAATTGCAGAATTCAACAATAAGTAAAATACAAAATATTTAGTTAACTTTATACAGAATAAAAATATAAAAAAAGCTAAATACAGGTATTCCTTGCTTAACGCAGATTTGATTATCGTGGCGAAATTAATTGCGGAAATCCCTTGATATATGTGGCAAGAGTTTGATTAACACGCCTTTAAATTTACCACGCGAAATCATGCTCATGCCATGAGGCTGCTAGCCTCGTGGTCATTCAAATTCTCTTAATGATCTGTGTGAGAATGTGAAAGTTTTATTTTTCCCACCAAATATGACATCATTGCTACAACCCATGGACATGGGCTTCATTGCAACTTTCAAAGCCTATTTTCTTAAAAAGACATTCTCAAAGGCAATAGAAACAATAACAGAAGATAATGCGATTACGCTCCACGAATTTTGGAAAAAATTTAACATTAAACATGCAATTGAGAACATTCGTGACTCTTGGGAGCAAGTGTCTTCTAGTTGCATGAAAGCTGTTTGGAAAAACCTTCAGCCAGAATGCACTAATGACTTAGGTTGTTTTCAAAATCCTGTGAACAACGTGGTCAAAGAAATTGTTGCAATTGGTGAAGACCTCGGTTTTGATGGTGCTGATACAGAAGATGTTAAAGTATTGGATTCAAATTCAAAAGATTTCAGTGACAACGATCTTCTTGAAATTGAACAATGTACATATGAAGACAACGGACAAATGGAATGTGAAGATGAGGTTCCAAAGGAAATAACAGTCAAAGAATTGGATGGAATATTTCGCAGTTTAGAATCGTTTAAACAGCAAGTAATGGATATGGATCCAGATGTTAATTGAAGAATGCTTGTTTGCCAAGGTCTGGAGAGTCATTTTGCTTGTTATCGTAGAATTTATGCTGATAAGAAAATAACTATAACTGTTCAAATGACTCTTTATAACTTCTTTTCATTAAAAAAAATTGCAGTAACTAATGTAGGTACAAGTCATTATTAAACATTTACTTTGCATTCATTTTTTATCTTTCCTAAAAGTGCACCATATAAAATGAACTATTAGTACAGTAATCGATCGGGGACGAATTGTACTTTTTACCATTGATTATTAGATTTGATTAATGCGATTTTGATATACGTGGTAACATCGAGGGATTAATTAACCGTGTTAATCGAGGAATACCTATAAATCTAATTAAATAAATAATACAGAAATATAGAAAGAAACATTCTCTAAAATATTTCTTCTTTTGGATTTGTTTTTCATATATGCGTATCATTAGTTCAATTTTCTCATGAAGAATTTTTCCTGCAAAGAATTGTGTGGAATGACTTCAGCTCAGTTTCAAGGATTATGTCATTTGAACAAATATCCCAGCTCTTAGCAAAAGTGTTAGGAGGATTCCATACTGTTGGGATAGGTGACAGCAGAGTGAATACTTATGTAAATACTTTTCTGTATATATGTATGAGTTTCTTATAAATGGAAAAGGAAGGGAGGCAACTTTTACTTTCTTCTCTTATTATGGTTATTTTTTATTTATTTTTTGAATGTTGGCTGATAAGATGCAATAAAAATGTATCCAATGTGTCAAAGTCATAAGGACAAATAGCAAATACATCATTAACATAGCCAAACTGTTGGTTTAAGTATAGTTGTCATGAATACTTTGTTTTCAAAATGTTCCATATAGAATCTGGCTATAGACAACAGAATTAGTAAAGCTGGTATGGTAGGAATTCAGCTGAATAAATTTATATGGAATAAGAAAGAAATTAGTCAAAACATTAAATTACCTGTATATGTCAAACCAATTTTATGGATTCAAGAGCTGGATTAGAAATAAAAGACTAGAGACCTCTGATATAAGAGTTTCTGAGAAAGATTAGTGGAGTGAACAGATGGCATCAATGGCAGTCTCACATCAAAAATGAGGATAGTAGAAAAGAACTTGCCATTCAGGAATGTGTCAGTACAGCTAATCTCAGGTGATGGTCACTTAAACAGAATGGGAGAGTAAAGATTAGCAAAACAAGAGTTCTTTGCCAGGATGGCAGGAAAAAGATCCAGATGTAGATGGACTGAAACAGTAAAAAAAAGCACCTTAAAGGACAGAAATATAAGATCTAATAATATTGATGTTTACATGATAACTAAATACTTAAGGAATTGACAGCGTACACTAGAAATATAAATTAAATCAACTTTAATATATACTTTCCAATATTTTGGCAACGTCACGTTGCCATCTTCAAGGGAACTTAAGATAAAGACATGTGCATGCAAGTACTACATAACAGCAAATGAGAAAGGAAGCAAGAAAGCTACCATTTTCCTAAAGTCCTGATGGTGCCCCCTAGTGGGCTAAATTAGGTGTTCTTGGCCTTTGGGCTGAAGTTCTTCTGATATATGTTTCCCAAATTTGGGGCAGTCTCATGCATCCAAATTTGTTGAGGTTTGGAATGTTCCTAAGGGCTGAGGCTGATTCCATGAATAGTCTTTCATATTTGAACTTGCTGAGGTGTATTACTGTGGCTTTCTTCCACCTTATTCTGTGGCGAGTATCCAGAGCATAGTTTGCAAGCCCAGAATGGCTGTACTGATGAAATCGGATGTAGTCCTTGTGTTCTGAGATTCTGATATTTGCTGTCCTGCCTGTTTAGCCAAAGTAGGACAATTTACAGCTGCAAGGGACCTGGTTTACACCAGGTAGGTCCATGGGAAATGGTTGGTCTTTAGTGGAGCAGATAAGGGATGCCAATTTTTTATATGGCCTGTAACATGAGGTCAAGTCATGTTTTTTTAGGATTTTGTTGATTTTTTCTGAGGTGCCTTGGATGTAGGGAATGGTGATGGATTTAGAGTAATCCTTTTTGTGAAGGGGAAGGTGGGTTGTGGATAACTGGTTTTAGTATTTTTTGGATTTTTTTTTTTGGGGGGGGATAGCCATTGGCTGAGAAAGTGTTAAGGTTGTGATTTAGTTCAGTAGTTAGGGCTTGGTCATTTGAACAGATTAGTTTTGCCTTGTTGAATAGTGTCTTAACTCCATATTGTTGTGAGGGGGGGGATTGTTGGTGAATATATCTGTCTGTATGGGTGGATTTTCTATAAACTGAGAAAACCAAGGTTCCATCAGGTTGGCGGGTGACTAATGTGTCTAGGAAGGGGAGGCTACTGTTTTTCTCTTTTTCCAGGGTGTTGGTTGTTTAAGTGTGTTAAGAAGGAGAGGAGTGTATCCAGGCCATGTGGCCAAATAGCAAACACATCATCAACGTAGCGAAGTCATATGGTAGGTTTTTGTGGGGCAGAGTTTAAGGCTTTCTCTTCAAAAGTCTCCATAAAGAAGTTGGCCAAGGGTGGGGAAAGTGGTGAACCCATGGCTGTCCCCTCTATCTGTTTGTAGAATTTTTCCAGCCAAACGAAAATAGCCTGAGTTCATTGTGAACTGAAATAGGCTGAGATATCAGGAGGAAATTTAGCATGGATTAGCTCTAAGATTTCTTTGAGGACATTTGTGAATAAGGAGGAGATGTCAAAACTGACCATTATGTCATTATGTTGGAGTGTAAGGTTTTCTATACTGGCTTTGAAGTGGGCTGAGTTTTTTATGTGTGACGGTGTCAATGCCATCTACCATGGGACGTAATGGCACATTTTCTTTATGTATTTTGGTAGCTTCCTCGCTTCGTTTCTCATTTGCTGTTATGAAGTACTTGCGTGCACGTGTCTTTATCTTAAGTTCCCATGAAGATGGCAACGTAACGTTGCCAAAATATCGGAAAGTATATATTAAAGTTGATTTAATTTATATTTCTAGTGTACGCTGTCAATTCCTTAAGTATTTAGTTATCTTGTTTAATCAGCGTATAAGCCTTTCTACAAGAATTGGTGTTTACAGATAATAGATTAATTTGGAAGAAAATTATTGATCAGAAGTTAGTAATGGTGTAACTTTTTCATGTAGTACTACCATAATTGTCCTGTACATCACCTGAGGGTACTTATCAGGAATTTGATGATGATGATGATGGAGAAGCTGGCTAATGGGGGTGGAGTGGAAAGGAGAACCCACTGGCCTATGGAAGGTGCTTGTGTCTGTGTGTGTTTTTTTTTTGTTGAGCTAAAATTTGAATTGCTTTCACATTGATTTGGCTGAGTGCTTTGTGTTTGTCACAGTTGTATTTGTACCGTAAAGGTGCTGTGTTAAAAAAAAAATTTTTTTAAAAAATGAAAAAATGGCAAAAGATTAGTAAGCACAATAAATTAATTATATATTTTTCTCTTGGTGTTGTGAAGCATTACTATGGGCACAACAATAGTTAATAAATATGATATATAGATCTTGCAGGATGATTTAAATAGGCTGACAGTAGAAAAGAAGAATGGTTGTCAGTTTAATGCGGTAAAGTGAAAGATTATGCATTCTGAGATGAAAAGATTATTATTATTATTATTATGACACTTCCAGGGAGTCCATAGACTCATTGAGGGAGGGCACCTACTCTACAATTACTGGTAGTATACCGTATTGGTGGAAATGGGAAAGGAAATTAATGAGTCTAGGGATTTAGTTGTACTGGTGGACTGTAAGTTACCTGGTCCAGAGAACCAGGTGATCTTATGAGCAATTTTAATATTCATAAGATTATGTGGTTATTGAAGAACATACTGGCAAGCAGAGATATGAAAATTACTATACCTATTTTATATGATAATATAGCCACATCTGGAGTACAGAGATATGATTACCTAGTTTCTTGGGGATAAGGAAGAGATGGAGAGGATCCAGAATGAGTGACCCAGGTGGACAGGTCTATAAAATACTCCTTGATAAAAAAAAAAAAAAAAAAAAAAGAGGGAGGTTCCTTCTGAGACCAAAGTTTTGTATATTTTTCAATATTCCAAATCTCCAAGCAGTATTATTATGCTTTTTCAATATCAGCAGAGACAACTTATACTAAGTGCTAGCATTTTAAGAAGGCATCTCTAATAGATGCTTCAAATCAGACTAGATAATCAGTTGTTCAGTGATGTTTGTGGAAGCCAGACTGTTTTCTGAAAAAAAAAAAAAATTGTTTCTCTCCAGAAACCATAAAAGAAGAAAGTTAACCATTTTTTTCAGAATATTACACAAGCAGCTGGAATCTTTCCTTAGTTTAGGAAAGGTAATAAAAATCATCTTTTGCCAGGTATCTGAAACATATTCTATTTAATAGGTACAGCAGCCAATCTAAAAATCCTATTTAATAGGTACAGCAGCCAATCCATGGCAGTTAGCAACATATGTTTGGGCATCTTATAATAGATGTTATCTGGTTCAACAGCATATGAATAATATTTAAGCAGCTTTCATTTCTTGTTTTGGGAATGGTCTGTAATTGTCTATACCACTTGAAGAGAACAAAATTCATTTGTTGTTTTTTTCCTGCTTTACATTTTTCAAGCATGTGATGGGACTACTGGAGGTAGTAGGAACAAACGTCATTCCTTTATTGAGCACATTATTGAGAAGAGTGAAAGATAGTGGTAGGAAGAGTAGTTTGTGTGTTGCCCATATATGACAATGATAAGTTGAGACAGAGAGCAAATATCATGAATGATATGTTAGCAGAAATGTGTGAAAAGAAAAGAGTGCAGTTTGTGAATGTGTGGGATGAGTTTCAGATAGGATGGAACTGATATTTCAGGAATATTCTAGAAATATTACCTTGTAAACACATGGAATATTCTATAATACGATAAACTGCAAGAACAAGGAGTCTTGTTCTTGCAACTTAACAAGGTTCCTTTCTCTTAAAACTTATTATATTATGGTCAGACTGGGAGATCTGCTAACATCGATTTTAAAAAAACACAAAAAATACATCCACCACTACAACTATAGTCAGTCAGGTCTAGAAGATCATGCCTTGGATACCTTGCACAGAATCAGATGGAGGAAAACTGCTATGCTCCATTGCAGCAAATACAAACTTAAACAACTCATTTTAGAATCTGTAGCAGACTTAAAAAAAAATAGCCTAATCTTAATAAATACAGCAATCTCTCAATAATTCTTTATAATCAAATATAATAACCTATGGGAAAAAGTATGATTCGTTCCTCAAATTTCTTTTCTGACCCTTAATTCTTTTTATCAAAGAATTAGGGTATGTCTCAGGGCCTAATTAAAGGAAAACCATGAAGCTGAAAGACAATTATTATTATTATTATTATTACATGATGCCTCCAAGGAGTCCAAAGACTCATCGAGGGAGGGCACCCACTCTACAACTCCCCTTCTCCACCAACTACAGCCAACTGCATCATTTATACCAATGCCATCTATTGCAGCAGGATTCAAACCCTCAGCCTTTTGGCTGGAGAGCTGATCTGCTAACTACTCGTTCAACCAGGCTGGCAATAAAACAATAGAAAACAATAAAACATATTCAGAATATAAATTTATTATTCTACTTCTTAATAAAAATTGAGCTAACGTAGTTTGGCGGGCATTTCTGTTTCTGTTTTTCATACAACTGATGGTATGGCACTATTGCCTCGTACTCTTCTGCAAATTTTGCTGCTTCTCTCTTCATCAGGGTCAGCCTCAGCCTTTCAGCATTGCTGCTTAAAAACTTCGATTGTACGACAAATATTTTCAAATTGTTTCTGTGAAATCTCTTTTGGCTGGCTCAGTGGCTAAATTTTCTTCATATTCTTCAGGATCCTCCCACATCTTGCATCTAAATTTAGCAGGTTAGAATCACTCAATTCCCAAGAATGAGATTTAATTAACTCTTGGATGTTATCTTTGTCAATCTCATCAAAATCCAGTTCATGCCCGATGTTGACAATTTCCTCGACAACATTATCCATTTCATTTGAAAAGCTTCTAAAATCATTTGCAAATGTAAAAGAATATTGCTAGCAGTAATTTCATTCAACTTTTTTGGAAGCCTTGGAAGGCATTTAGTAAAAATTTAACTTGTTACATTTAAATTTTTCAAAATTTCTGGGTTGGGGGGCACAAGTTAGACACTTGCCACAGGCGCTTCATACCCTTGTTACTGTACTGATATAGGCACACAAATCAAATTTTAGAGGTGCATTAATTGCATTTGGGTATAGAAAAAATTAATGCATTAATTGAAAATGCACTAATCAGAGATGCATTAATCGAGGGATTGCTGTAGTGCAGGCAGGCGCTACTACAAGGTGGGCGTCGTTTCGAAGTGTCATTCTGTTATGAAGTTTCATTCTGCCTTTAAATTTTTGTAATTAAGTAATAATAATTAGGTAAGTCAATATAATTGCTGCAAATTTACAGTTAGAAAAAGTTACAAATTTACAAAAAATTCTTGTAAATTCTTTCCACATGATTATGACAAAAATAAAAATAAATAAATAAATTGTCATTTGTTTGGAGGCACCCATTTCAGCTTTGCATGTGGACGATGTCCAGCCTAGCACTGGCCCTGGCTGTATGATTGTAGTAAACTTTCCAAAATTTGGGAAACTTTAATTCTTAAGGGCAAATTTTAATTATGGCAATATTGATTGGAATGAAGAGAGCATCAGGGAATAAGGAAAATCAATTTTTTGAGTTCTTTAAGGACAACTATCTTAGGCAATATGTAATGAAAGGCACATGAGGATTGAGAGACTTTGACCTAATCATATCATCAGAGGATGTGCTTGTGAATACAGTGACTAATCTACCTCAATTGGCTAGAGCGACCATGAAGTGATCACCTGGAACTGCATGGATGGTGATCATGAAAAGCTTAGGAGATAACTAGGAGCTATATCATAGAAAGAGGAGTTGAGTGGAAAGAAGATTAGATGCTTCTTGGGCATTAATCAAGAGTACTTGAGAGCAGTAATATTAGAGTATATGCAAAAGGTGAAACGGCTAAATAAGGTATGGGTAAAATGGATGAATGAAGTAATTAAGCAAGAAATATGAAAAAAAAAAAAGACACTGTGGAGGCAACACAAGCTGAATGTTCATAACAATCAGTTGCATGAAGAGTACAAAAGGTGGGCCAAGAAGGTGACTCAGTTGGTAAAGGCAGCAAAAGAGCACTATGAGCAGAAATTAGCCAATGAAACCAAGAAAAATCCTAGCAAGTTCTTTCAACATGCAGCACATAGAAGAAGGAATAACTATGGGGGGGGGGGTGATGTTGATGACAGTGCAGTGGCAGATTGCTAATTGATGCAGAGGATATAATTGAAATATTCAATGAACAGTTTATCAGGGTATAAGTTTGCGAGATTTTTAACTAAATTGAATGACTGCTGAAGATAGCTAATTAAATGTGGAGACAGACAATAAAATTGACAAGGCTGGTATGGTAGGGAGCCCACTAAATAAATTCATACAGAAGAAGAGAGAAATAAGTCAAACACTAAAGTAACTGTATACAAGAGTGCTCAAACTAATTTTAACTTATGGATCTGAGAACTGCGTTAGAAATAAAACAGATGATCAGAGATGATTGGAGACTACATATATGAGAGTCTGAGAAAAATCAGGAGAGTGAACAGTGCTAATCTCATATGGTATTTCATTTAAACAAAATGAGAGAGGAAATAGGACCACTAAGATCCAGGAATATTGATGAATGAGAAGAGCCTTTGAAAAACTAAATACAGGCAGCCCTCAGTTTACACCTCACTTCCGTTCCTGAAAAAACGGGCATAAACCGAATCGGCATAAAGTAAACTCAATTTTAATGGGAGATACAGTTATTTCCATGCAGTCAAAAAATATGCACATGAAGTATGTGTAACATTATTATATTTAAAGCTTTGATAATACATATATATATATATATATTTGTTAAAATAAAATTATTAATAATGAAAACAAAACAAAATTATATACAAAAAATATGAAACTTCGAAAAGATATTACATATTTCTATGTTGAAGTTCCTGGTTTCGGATCACCTGCATTTTTTTTGAAAAAAGTATCCAGTGTTAACTGCCTAGATTTTCTTTTTCTTTCTTTAAGGAGTTCAGTGTAAAGTCGAATAGATGCGATTACATTCCTTTTTACGTTCACACTCCATTCCCAATCATGGTCCATCAGTCAATGTCTCCGTGCTTACAAGGATATGCTGTAAATCAGCCGTTTTTATATCTCTCAGAGGACCTTCTTCGTTTTCTTTCTCCTCCTTTGGATGTTGACTTAATTGTTCGGCTAATTCTTTTAAGTCTTCATTGGAAAGCAGTTTATCATTGCTCTCTAAGACTTCTGTCACATCTTCTGCTGTAATATCGTCCAATCCCACCTCTCGCGCAAGCTTGGTAACATCTTCAATAACATTCTTCTCTTGCTCTAATTCCTCGAAGTCGTGCATAAATGCTGGAAGAAGTTTTCGCCGTGCTCCTGTTAAACACTTTGCTGATACTTTGTTCAAAGCTGCCTTGATGTTGTCTTTAATCGTTTTTCCTGAAGTGTCCAAGACTCCTACCATTTCCATAAATATTATATGGAGGTAAGAGGCTTTGAAGATTGATATAATCCCTTGATCCATCGGCTGTAAAAGCGATGTTGTGTTTGGGAGCATGTAAACAATCTTGACATCCAATGGTGTTCTTACTTCAGCAAGATTTTGAGGATGTCCAGGAGCATTATCCAAGAGAAGCAATGCCTTGGATGGCAAATCATTTTCTTTACAGAAGCGAAGCACAGTAGGACAAAAATAATTTGTGTACCAATCTATAAAAACATCTTGTGTAACCCAAGCTTTCTTGTTCCATTTCCAATAGACTGGCAGCATGGCTTTTAGATCCTTGAAGGATCGTGGTGTCTGTGAATAGTACGCTAACATTGGTTTAAGCTTCAAAGTTCTGGAGACATTTGCACCCGACAAAAGCGTAAATCTATCTTTTGCGGCTTTAAAACCTGGAGTGGAATGTTCTTCACAGGAAATGAAGGTGCACGATGGCAATTTTTTCCAGCAAAGCACAATCTCATCAACATTAAAAATGAGATCAGGAGGGATAACTTCCTTGTTCTACACAGTCTTGAAATTCTTTAGGAAAAGAAGCCACTGCCACAACATCTGCACTTGCCGCCTCATCACATAATTTGACACTATGGCACTTACTTTGAGACTTAAATCTCATGAAACACCTTTGCTTCCTAAAAAATGTTTCTTCGCCTACATCTGTCTTTTTAAGATCCTCAAAAATTGTTTTTGCTTTCTCAGTTATAACAGCCTGAGTCACAGGAATGTTTTTCTGATTCAAGTTATCCACCTATAATGATAATAATTTTTCCATTTTTTCATGAAGTTTGCCCCTGCTATAACTTATTTTGCATTTAGTACTGCTGTAGATTGTTGCACAGACTGTTTTATTTTATGTGCATTTTTCATAATTGTAGTAACAGTCGATGGAGGTAAGTTCATACTTCTACAGATATCAGCACGTGTCTGCCCATCTTCCATTCTTCGAATCACCTCCATCTTCTTTATAAGTGTGATTGATTGCTGCACCTTCTTAACACCAAGTTCTGCTAACTTTTCTGCACTTCTTTTATCAGACATGGTATGTAATTATGTACTTTATCAATTTAAATATGTATATATGTAAAAAAAATTAAATAGAACAATTAGGTAGATTCAACAGTAAAACTAGGTTTGATACATATACGTCATAGTAGCTCGGTAAACACTCAACTAGAGTGCCTACTAGCATTGTTTCTCAGTCAGACCACACTACAGTAAGAAAGCACATTCAGGCATCTGGTGTTATTGTGAATCGGCATAAACTGAACTCGTAAACCGAGGGCTGCCGGTATTAAGATCTGACAACATTGAAGTTCTGACAGGAACAGACTAATTTGGAGAAAAATTCGATGTTACTAATAATGTAAACTTTTCATGTAATATTATTATTAAGAGAGATCTCCAGGGAGTCAGGCAATCATCGAGCTATTTGCATCAGCTGTCATACCTGTTCTTGAATTCATTCACCCTACTTGTCTACACACACACACACGACATCCAACATCAATCCATTCCTATTATGCACTATTGTATGAGGGAAAAATCTACCCCCCCCCTTCTTGACAGCATTCATTCTCAACTTCCATGGATGCCCTTGCATTCATTCCCCACCTTCCATAAAATGAAAAATTCCATCTACTGAAATTCTGTATAACACTTTCAGAAGTTTGCAAGTCTCAATCATATCACCACTCTTTCTTCTGTTTGCTAGTCTCTGAAGCCAACAAAGTCTCAATCTCTTCATAATTTGTATTCCGAATCCTGATATCATTTTTGACACTCTCTTTTGCACTCTCTCTCTCTTTCTCTCTCTCCACTATATCAGAAGCACCACAGATACCAGACCAGACCTGTGCACAGTAATCCAACTGAGATCTTATCAAGACCTTGTAAAGATGCAAAACGACTTCCTAATCTTTACATATCAAGGTTCATTTCATCATTGCCATTATTCTCTGAGTTGTATTTACAACTTTTGCTATATAATCTTTGAACTTCAACTTCCTGTCTACTAAAACTCCAAGATCCCTAGCCTCATCCCAATATCATACAACATTGGATATTTAATCACACCAAAGTGTATGACTTTACATTTATTAACATTGAAATGACAGCCATTCCAGCTTATTCAAATCATTCTGCAAGTACTGCATATCAGCAGCACTCATGATTACCCTACCTACTTTTCTTTGCATCATCAGCAAACAACTATATGTCACATGCCAAATCATTTCTAATATCATTAATGTACAGATATAACAATGAACCAAGGACCGATCCTTGAACCACACCACTGACTACCTTGAATCTTGTAGATTCACAACCCCCATATACCACTTTTGATATCTGTCAATCAGCTATCAACTTATCTATGCCAATAGTTTATAATCCAATCTCATATTCTTCAATTTATGCAAAAGTATTCCATGCTGTATTTGGTCAAAAGACTTAGCAAAATCCAAAAGTATCATGGTGTACCCTTGTCTAATCAAACTCACTGGTACATTATTATAGAATATGAGCAACTGCTAAAACATGACCTTCCCTTAGTAAACACATGCTGTTCATGGCAAAGCAGAGATTCTCTGTCAACCCATTTCTGAATGCGAGCCCTAACAAACTTTTCCAAAATCTTCACCACCACCACTGAGATACTGATTGGTCGATAGTTGGATATATTGTCCTTTGCACCACCCTTGTGTGCAATGGGATTACCATTGCACAAGGTAATTTAGCTGAACACTCTTTCAGCATTCACCCTGATATCCCATCAGAATCCTATTGCAGAATTCTTATTCAGTTTGTGCAACAGCTGTAGTAATTCTTCATTCACATGAATTTTCTCATACGGTGAAGAGGTAGCAGTGAGTTCAATGTTGCACATACCATTTTGATCAGTGGTGCATCCAGAGGTTGGGGGGGGCCCCTAGCTCCCTCCAAAGAAAAAAGGAAAAAAACACTAGAAAAGTTTCCAAAAATCTTTTCCTAATTAAAATTCATTTTTTTTTTATTTATGTTGTTGTGTCGTGTCTTCTATTTCTATACTACTTATGAATTAGCCATCAGTGCAGATGCTCAGTCATAGGTTGTATGCAATGCATAGTGTGTATTCTCAAATCATCTACTCAACTCTACCCCCCACCCAAAAAAAGTTAAATCCTGCGTGCACTACTGATTTTGATAGCTTTTAGCAAATGGTGGCTCATTAGTTGAACAATCCCACCCCCCCCCCCCCCCACCCCCCCCCCCCCCCACCCCCCCCCCCCCCCACCCCCCCCCCCCCCCACCCCCCCCCCCCCCCACCCCCCCCCCCCCCCACCCCCCCCCCCCCCCACCCCCCCCCCCCCCCACCCCCCCCCCCCCCCACCCCCCCCCCCCCCCACCCCCCCCCCCCCCCACCCCCCCCCCCCCCCACCCCCCCCCCCCCCCACCCCCCCCCCCCCCCACCCCCCCCCCCCCCCACCCCCCCCCCCCCCCACCCCCCCCCCCCCCCACCCCCCCCCCCCCCCACCCCCCCCCCCCCCCACCCCCCCCCCCCCCCACCCCCCCCCCCCCCCACCCCCCCCCCCCCCCACCCCCCCCCCCCCCCACCCCCCCCCCCCCCCACCCCCCCCCCCCCCCACCCCCCCCCCCCCCCACCCCCCCCCCCCCCCACCCCCCCCCCCCCCCACCCCCCCCCCCCCCCACCCCCCCCCCCCCCCACCCCCCCCCCCCCCCACATGCAAAGCATACTTCACACCAGTGTGATATATACACTGATAAAGTGCTCATTATCATATTCATTCATGTCATCTTGTAATAATTACACCTCTTCTTGCTTGCCATATATTACCCAGAATTAGAATTATATCGAATTATCCTTGGACTGAATGACCAATCTTATCCCATACTGCACTTTTTCTTTCTTATCACCTTCATAACTTGCACTTAAATTTATTTCTTATTTTTGACCTCATGCACTTGATTTCTACTGACCGTCTTGTACCTCCTCCTCTTTCCAACACTGCTTGCTTGATTTTACTGTTCTCCTATTTCACTCCTCCTCTATTCACTTAACTAGTGGTATGCTGTTATACATTACTTATGCCACATACTGCCTTATCAATTACTATACTCTGTCAACATCTTTTCATCAACCCGACATACTGATGCTAGCTGACTACATAACTTATAATTTCTTATAACTTACCTTATAATTCCATATATATATATATATATATATATATATATATATGTAGAAAGTTTTTTACCTTAGGTATAATATATGTTAAATGTTAAAGATATCAAGCTATTTTAAACTTGGTTTTTACTCCATTTCCCAAGTAAGCAAACAGACAAATATGTCATATGTCAAGTTTGCACCTGCACGTAATGCAAGTCTAAGTAATCCGTAAAGTAGTGCAAGTCAAGGCAACTTGTTGGTAAATTTGGAATAAGCTCTGATCACTATTCTTAATATTTACCCTTAATGCAAAGCCCATCTCTCTGAGGAGATGTATGATGGTATGCATTAAAGGCAAGGGGCTACTACCCAGACTGGTTTCGACCTTTATTGAGGTCTCATCAGTGGGAGCCAGGCTTAGAAATACCAAGGTTAAGTAATACAGAGCTTATAAGTATTTTACTTGTTTTGGTAAAATACCAAAACAAGTTACCAAAAGGTGCTTTGACCTTATTAAATAAAAATCTCAGGATGAGAGATAGATGTAGAAAGTTTTTTACCTTGGGTATAATATATGTTAAAGATACCAAGCTATTTTAAACCTGGTTTTTACTCCATTTCCCAAGTAAGCAAACAGACAAATATGTCATATGTCAAGTTTGCGCCTGCATGTAATGCAAGTCTAAGTGACCCGTAAAGTAGTACAAGTCTTGCATCACGTGCAGGCGCAAACTTGACATATGACATATTTGTCTGTTTGCTAACTTGGGAAATGGAGTAAAAACCAGCCAGGTTTCAAATAGCTTGGTATCTTTAACACACACACACACACACACACACACATATATATATATATATATATATCTTTTTTGAGTAATTTATTCCTGTTTCACCACTTCCTAAACCAATACTTCACAATCAATAGCATCAACTGGTGGCAGCATAGATACCTCATTAACAACCACAGCATGCTAAGATACTAAATCCAACACTGTTAAAATATTGAGTTTCTTCTATCAGATGCTGTCATGATACTTATCCCATAGAAATTCAAAAAATTTACCATGCTTGTTGTTCCTACACACTATTTTCTCTCCAATCCACATTACTATAATTAAAACCTCCCATTTAATCACTTTTCACTTTTTTTTTTTTACCTGCTCTGCTGATTTGCCTAAACATTTCACTATCGATCTTTACATTCCCTGGTCTATCTTTTTATTATTATTATTATTATTATTATTTGTCACCTCTAGGGAGTCCAAAGACTCATTGAGGGAGGGCATCTACTCTACACTCTGTCTCCACTAGTCACAACTACACCAACGGCATCTATCGCCAACCACCATCACTAGTATTTCCACAGACAATCACAAACATCCATGCCCATGGTGGGATTCAAACCCGCAGCCTTTTGGCTAGGGAGCGGATATGCTATTCTGTTAATTTCAACTTCCATTCTTAGTAGACATAATTCCTCTCCTTTCATTACCAGCACTTCCCTTCCTCTTTTCACCTTCCTATCCTTCCAGAAATTCTATATCCTTCTATTTCTATTTCCAACAATTTATCATCCTCAGATAAAGTTCACTTACACCAGTCATATTTTGGCATAAGAAAGTAAAAAAATTGAGCTTCACAGGGAGCAAAATTAACAATGTTACTGAGGCTATTAGAATGCAAAATAGCAAAGTGAAAGAGTTGATTGTTTTGCTGGGACAAATGATTTGAAAGGAGACAAGTATGGTATGAGGGAGGACATGAATGAGTTACTGAAAATAGTAAAAGAAAAGAGTGAGAGAATTAAAATAGTGAGTCTCTTGCAATAGCATGACAGAGTTGAGTTGAGAAGGAGGGTCATGATAGTGAATGAGTCAATGTGTAGGTTAATGCAGGAGAAATGATGTGAATGTGTGGAGAGAGTGTGATGAATGACAGGACTTATATAAGTTTGCATTTGAATGAATTTGGTGTTCAGTCTGAACCAAATTCATTTTAGCAGTAAAGTTCAGAGTGCAAAATAGGTAAACTAGAGCTTGGGGGTGGGGTGGGGGGGCTGTTGAGGAAGTACACAGATACTAGTGGGGAAGCTAAGTGTAAGAATGTGCAGAAAATAGCAAAGTTAGTACTCCTTGTTCTGAATGCCAGGAGCATTCAGAACAAGGAGGAGGAGTTTTTGGCATTGGTTAGTTCATCCTAGCCAAAGATTATTGCCTTTAGTAACTCTTTCTTTTATGGTTACACGGTGATCAGCATTCATATGTCCAAATTTAGGGACACAAAACACACATGTTGAAATGATTATTTTACTTATCATTAATAAAATAACACGTAACGTTTTGACCGCCGTATTGAGGTCATCATCAGAAGGATACGTGTATAGGAAACCAAGTTACATGCTCTTGCACTCTATAAAGGTAAATTAAATCTACGCTGTTAATTAATCTTTTTCTTAGCCTGACCTCTAGTGATGAAAAAAAAAAATAATAAAAAAAAAAAGACATGGCTGACAGAAGATGATATAGTTAGTGGGGTGGAATGTGAAGGCAGTTTTTCAGGAATGACAGAGAGAGAGAGAGAAAAATAATGGGGAAGGAGTATTATTGATGACAGCTGATGAAGTGCAACCAAAGTGAGTAGGTATTTAACTACAGACTAGTGAAAATAGCATATTTGAGGTGATTTGGCATGAGATCAAGCCCAGCAAAGCAAAACATACAGTTGGTTGCTTTCATAGACCAGGGGATGTAAAGGATGATTGGGATAGTATGCATTGGCAAATAAGCTCAATGAGTGGAGGACAGGTAATTATTATAGGGGGCCTTCAACTATGGAAACATAGATTGGAAGGAAGAAAGGGAACATAGAAGAAGGGATATGTAATTTATGCAGTTACTGAGGAATAATTACCTGAGGCAGCATGTGATGGAATGTACTAAGGATTTGAAAATGCTAAACCTAGTAACTGCATGAGAATTTGTCTATAACCAATATGACCACATTACAACCAACTGGTAAGAGTGATCATATGATCTTGACCAGGGAAGTGCTGAATGTGTAGAATATTCCATTAAGGGTGGGGGGGGGGGAGTGGAATGTTGAATTACTGGGCTGGTAAATATGATAAACTTAGGAGATTGCTTAGAGCAGTGCCATGGAATGTGAAACTACAAGGGCTGGATGCTGATAGTGCATGGAAAGTGGTAAAGGAGTGTTTGAGGGAAGTAATAGCAGACTGTATACCTAGTCAGGAGGATAAATCAAGTGGGAGTTAAATGGATGACCAGGGAAGTGCTAAATGTGTGGAATATTCCATTAAGGGGGGGAGGATGGGTGTTGAATTTCTGGGCTGGTAAGTATGACAAACAGGAGATTGCTTAGAGCAGTGCCATGGAATGTGAAATTACAAGGGTTGGATGCTGGCTTGACTGGATGGTATATCAGCTCAAGTTTTACAAGAAGGTGCTAGGAAATTGGGAGTACCTTTGACAATATTGTTTAATATGAGTCTTGGCTCTGAGTTAGTCCCAAGGGATTGGAAAAAGCAAAAAATAGTTTTGCATAAAGGAGGCTCCAAGACTGAGGTAGCAAATTACTGACTGATCAGCATATCAATCAAGAATCATAGTCAAGTTAATGGGGAAGTTGGTTAAGAGCAAAACATAGGATTGGGTAGACAGAAATGGAATATTATATGAGAGGCAACATGGTTTTGTGAAAATGTTTGGTTTTACATCACCAGATATTTTCTGGTGATGTAAAATTAGTAAGAGTAATAGTTAATAAAGATGATGTTAAAATTTTGCAGGATGATTTAGATAGGCTAGCAGCATGGGTCAAGGAGAATGGATATCAGTTTAATGTGGCAAAATGTAAGGCTACAAATTTTGGGATGAAAAGATTACCAATTGCATACTATATTGATAGAACTATACTCTAGGAAATTGACGAAGCTGGGGATTTGAGAATGGTAGCAGACAGGGAGTTAAAGTTTAGAAGACATCAGATTACTTAGTTACCGAAGAACCCCCTGACAAGCAGGTGGTCATTATACCTCTTTATAGGGCCTTGGTAAGACCCCATCTTTGTGAACATGTTTGGAGACCTGGATTTCTTGGGGATGAGAAGGACAAGGGAAGAAACTTATGAGGACAGATTGAAGATTTGTGGGTTACAGAAATTGGATGACAGGTGGAAAAGGGATGATATCAGATATACAAATTACTGAAGGGTGGTTTCTAGAAGATTAATACAAAGGAAATTTGTCAGGTCAGGTGTGTCAGGAATACATTTTTTGCTTGGAGAGTGGTGAATGAGTGGAATAGGTTGCCAGTCTGTTGTGGGTGCCATGACTGTGAATGAGTTCAAATGAGTTCAGATACTGTGTGAATGATGGAAAGTGCTTGCATAATGATTAGGGCCTACTATTAGGTGCTAGTACAGAGCCGTGTGGCAATCCACTAGTCACCCTCATTGACCTTGATTCCTGTCCACCATACACCACCTTCTGTCTATCAGCTGTCTGCCTATCCATTCCCATTTTCTCCAACTTATGTAATAGTTTTCCATGTGGTTTCTGTCAAATACCTTTGCAAAGTCTAGCAGTATCCTGGTATATGGTGTAGCCATTTCCTTTATCCAATTCTGCCACCTTATTATAAAATGTTAATAAACTACTCAAGCAGGAGCCACCTTTTACAAAGCCATGCTACCCCCCCCCCCCCCCCATAGAGTATCATATTCCTCCACTCATTCTGAATTTACTTTTAACCAACTTTATGAATATTTTAACAACCACTCCAGAGATACTAACTGGTCTATAATTTGCTACTTCTGTCTTAGAGCCACCTTTATGTAATGGAACTATCTTCCCCTCTTTTCACTCCCTTAGAACCTTGCCAGAATGAGACTTAGATAAAACAACTTTGTTAGAGACACTGCCAGTTCACTTGCACATTCTCATAGCACACAAGCAGATATACAGTCTGGGCCCACTGCAGTATTCACATTGATATTTTTAAATACACTGAGTATCTCCAGTTCATTTACCTCAATGCTCACATCAGTCTCTGTCACATCAGTAACTGCAAAGTTACTGGGTGATATACCACCTGGATGATATACCCTTGCAAAGTGATCACTTAGTAACTAAACTATTACTTCTGTTTGTGTTATTTCCCTACCATCAGCAGTGAGTAAAGTTATCTCATAATCATCTTTCTCTCAAAATCTGATTTAGCCTTCCTTACCGTACGTTACCCTTATTGCTTGTATTATTATGAACAGATCTTCTGATCCCATGACCAGATCAAATATGCTCACAACCTGAGTCTCCTCCAATTATCTCTCAGTAAGTATATAAACTCCATTTCCTTCCTGCCATGTGATCTTTTCTCCTTCCAGTCTATGTCTCCATAGGAAGTCCCCATTATAATTATTTGACCTACATCATTGTGCTAATTTGTTGAAGCACGTCATCTACATCAGGGTTTCCCAAACTGTGTTCTGTGGAAAGTGAATAAATGTTCCGTGAAAAATTATCAAAATTAATATGAGCCAGGAATGGTTTTAAATGCTGCTACAAGTTCAAACATGTTTTCAAAATCAGGCTCTCCTCATTCTGCATGTGAATTGTGCTATTAAGGTCAGTGTGCACTGGCCTTAACTCAGCCGCTGGCTGACAACTGCCCGTGGTTGTCGACACCTCCGAGCATGAATAAATGAAGTACGGAAGTATCTACTCATATTCTAGAAATGTGCAGTCACAAGCAAGGTCGATGAGATGCGATGCAGCCCGGCACACCATGTGCGCTGTCACATTTTTGTGATGCGATACAGCCTGCTTCAGCGATAGTGTGCACTTATCTTTAGATTGAATACAAGACTGATGATACTCGACGCTAACCAAGGTGTTCTTTAAAATTTCAGGATTTGTGAAGTGTTCCATCATAGGAAAAATTTGGGAAAAGCTGATCTACATCATCCTTGCCACCTTTACCCACTGGCCTATAGAAGTAAACAACTATATAAACAATATATGTTTTCCTAATGGTTTGAATCTCACACCAGACTGCCTCAAAAGAACTGCCATCTACACACTTGTTGCCTACTCCTTTTTGGTAATTAGCAGTTCCTTCCCCTCCCCTCTATCTTCTCTTCCTTCCTTCATGAAAATACTAAACTCTTTACATTCTCTTACTGTAACAACATCATCTGCTGTTAGCCAAGTCTCGCTAATGCATATAGCCTTTAGCAAGGTTATGATAACCAATGCCAAAAACACCTCTCTCTTTCTTATTTCCAATACTTCTAACATTAGTATATATAAACTGCTGTATCCTCTTAGGACCAAATTTACATTCGGTATTGACTATCCTATTTGACACGTTGGCTGAGAGACTAGAATGGCCATTTTGGCTTCTTTAGTGCCCCCTCCCACAGATCCCTGCACCATAATTGTATTAGTTTGTAAGAAGAAATCACCAGAGTAACATTAATGAGATTTTTCATAGAATGGGTGGAAATAAGAGGCCATCCCTGGAAACTGTATAAGGAGGGTGTGAGCAAGGGATAGGAAATAAGAAGTAGGTTTTTCACATGGAGAGCAGTAGGTAATTGGAATGCATAGCATGAGTGCAGAGACAGTGAATGCATCTTAGAAACCAGAATATGCTAGCTGTATCAATCAGTTACTATTGCAAAATTTGTGAAAAACAGAAACTACTAGGATTTCAGTTGAGGCAAGTGAGTAAATTTTGAGGTAATAGTTGCATATTTTACTGGAGATTTAACTTTATTATCATTAAAAATTATCAGTTTAATTTTCTTTTGTTTTATTTACTATTTATCAACATAACCCTTAATTACTTATTACTACTTAATTAGCTGATACAAACATACAACCTTTATATTACAATGCAATAACCATTAAAAATGGTAGCTTTTTTTTTTGTTTTTTGAATATCTAATTTTGTTTCGATTTGATTTAACAATTTTTATAGTGAAAATAGTGAATCTTAGTTGTTGAAAATAATTTTTTAATTTTTTTGAGGAAATATTGAATTCCTCTCCTCCTCATTTTCCAAAAGAAGTTGCTTATATTGCTAAAACTGTTTTCTTGGCCTAACTCTTCTTCTGCATCCATTAGTTGGCTTTAGTAGAGGTCAAGGGCACTGAATGTAGTTGAGGGTGGATGCCTAAGTTGATGTCCCAACCATCTTCAGCCAACTTTTTGAATTGTTTCTATTAGGAGTCTTTGCTGGCTTTCTTCAAGGATGATAATATTAGGAATGCAATCTTGTGTATTGTATCCTAATATTCTACTATTGTTCAAAAATATGTTATCACAAAGCTTTTGATGATATTAATTACTCACTGGATAGTGATGCTCCATTTGGCCACCATATGTAAATATGACTTGACTGGTGGTTTAGTACAAATTTTGGTATTTGTGGTGAGAGTTTGGATTACCAGATATATTAGTTACTTTTACAGAATTGAAGAACTTTGTGCTTTCTTTTCACTATGTCAGAATAGTGATGCAAGAACTAAGGTGCTGAAAATCGTTTACTTCTTCAAGAATGTGATAATTCTAGCAACCTTCCAAGACAGTGAATGTGTTCAACAGTGCTTCTGTTTTTCAGAAACCTACTTGATTTTTGAATTTCAGAAGAGGTATTACATATGGTTTAATTCAGTTTAGAAGCATCCTGTTACAGATTTTCAGTGTGGAAGGAAGTAGTGTAATTCCTCTGTAATTTCTGGATTGTTTAGATTGCCTTATTTGGGTATTGTCAGAAGTAGCTAGAGCTGTATTACAGATATTTAACAGTTTTATTTCCAAAGTTCATTTCCTTTATGTTTAATAGTCTCTGCTGTTATACCATCAAATTCAGGTGCTTTTCATTGATTTGGAATTTTACGAGGGTGGTCTGAAAAGTTCTTGACCTAACAATGAAAATACAAATTTATAATTTCAAAATTATTTTATTTTTCAAGATAATCTCCCTTTAAGACTAATACATTTATTCCAGCAATGCTCCAGCTCTCTAATACCTTTACTCCAGTTATACAGATATAATTTGTAGCCTTAGCCTTATCACCACCTTTGATAAGTGGAATAATTTTACCTTCTTTTCACACCTTTGGGACATGCTGTTGCAAGACTTTTGTTAAACAGGTAGTCAAGGCTGATATTAACTTCCTGGAACATCCCCTTAAGACATGCCATCATCCTATTGCCTTATTTGACAATAGTACCTTTTTGTCAAAATTTGACCTTACTAACTCCTCATATACCTTTTGCTCACTTGACAGTAAATTTTCTCTAATTTCATTCTCTACATTTGATCTCCTCAGTGATTTCACAATGAGGATGAAACACCCTGATGGGCTGCTCACTGAATATCTCAACTATGTCCTCTGCAGCAGACACCAGTTTTTCTTGGCTTGATTTGCTAATTTCTGCTCATACTGCGCTTTTTCTGTCCATATTGAGTCTACCTCCTGGCATGCTGTTTGTGCAAGTGATTTTTACCATTATTCATCTTATGCTATCTCCAAAGTGCTGTATTCTTTCAGATTTTATGCTTAATCCCCTCATACATTCATTTAAATTCAGCTTTTTGACTTTCAGAACATGTTCACACATTGATGCTATTGAGTGTCTCTTTATCAGTTCCCAAGCAGCATTTATTCCTTTCTCGCTCAGCTTTTCATTCCATGCTTTAGCTCCAAGCTCTCCTAAGCATCTTTTAATTACCAGCCTTGTAATTTCACACATATGCCTTCCTCAGAAAAGCCTTCATATGGCTAGCCATAACCTAGAATGATCACTTTCTTCAAGTGGAGGGAGTGTAGAACCCCACTCATAATCACATCCTTTGATAAAATGATCAGATCTAAAACTCTCAATCCTTGTGTGCCATCCATTATTAGTATTATTAATACTACTAATTACCAATATTAATACTATTATTAATACCAAATGTGTTTTTTATTTCTTTCTAGTATGGCCATCAACCAGATTATTACCTGGACAGTCAAAATGAACATACATTGCAGCAACTAAGGGAAGGAACCATGATGAATGGAATAAGAAGGGTGAAACCAAAATATTACATTCAGTTTACAGGCAGTAAAGGATCTGGAATAAGTATGTTCTTAAGAAACTTCCATAAATATTAAATCCACCAAATGTATCCCATCCAAAAAAAATACTTTCCGTCTCCTCAACACCTCCCTTCCAGCAGACTTGATAATCAATCTATTAAGATCTTCTTGATTCTCAATTCCCTATATATATTGTATATATAAATTACATAGTCTCTTTTTATATAACTTATAGCTTCACAATGATATTAAGGAGAAAATGAAAACAACTATTACCATTGTGGAAAATAGTAATAGTTAATTTCAAAATAAATGTTAATTATTATAAATAAATAGTCTTTAGAAATAAATATAATTTACTTATAATAGTTATAATATTTTATAGATACTTTTGAGATCTGATTATTCAAGATATGACCAGCTCATCATATCTGGCAATTATATATCATAATCCCTTCCTTGCATGCTCAACTGATCCACATTTATAAATTAAATACACCAAGATTATATATACTTGGTTTAATCCTTTATCTAAGTGTTGGCAAGCAAGTTTGCTCATGAACTATTTTCAGGACTGAGGCATATATAGAAGCTTATAACTTCACATCACTTGCCTTAAGGCGTGAATCACCTTTTGGCAACTTGTATATGAAAATATGACTTCTTCAACCTTGGTATCATCTCTGGGTATGGCTCACACTGACGAGACCTGAATAAAGGTTGAAATCAGTCTGGGTAGTGATCCTTCCCATAATGCATAGCATTATACATACCCATAAGGATGTGGGATACTAAGGAAAGTAATGTGAAGTTATAAGCTTCTATATACGAGTTGCCCCAGTCCTGAAAATAGTTCAGGTGCAATCTTGTTTGCCTACACTTGGATAAAGGATCAAACCAAGTACATAACTTCTTGGTATCTTTAATTTACAGTATAACCAAGTGGAAAAACTTCCAACAATTATCTCTAATCCAGAGTTTTAATAATAAGGTGTGACACCTTTTGACAACTAGTATATGAAAATATGACTTCTGCATTACTTCTACTTGGTCAAGCTCCACAGTCAATATTATTGCCCTTATTCTCCACAACTAAACTGCTCTCAATACAGCCATAGTTGCTGGTCCAGTCAAGCCCACCCACCCACTACAGCCCTATAAGAAGATCGGATGTATTAGACATTGCCATTCTCAAGAGCACTGAATATCAATATCAATACCAGGTGGAAACAGTCAATGAATTATCTTCCGACCACAACCCAATCTTGCTCAAACTAGGGATGCAAGAACAACTCTCTCCCCTGCACTCATGGGATAAGCTGGCCAAAATCCTTCCTGAGCACATTGGCGCTGTACCTATCATCCAAAAAAGGAAGAGATAGACTTAGTCGTAAATAACCTAACATTAAGAAAGCAACTGACCAGATTAAGAAAGATATAGCATTAGTTACGCAAACCATGGACCTAATCAGAGCTAAAAACAAAACTAGAAAGAGATTCCACAACACAAGAGCCCTACAAGACAAAACAATATTAAACAATCTAAATAGACAAGTCCGTGAAGCTCTTCAAAAACACAAAAATAATGAATGGGAAGCAAAATTAGCTAATATCAACCCAGAGGATCATTCTGTCTGGAAATTCTTGAGCCCTCCGCACCAAAAGACAACTCATACAGACCAAGAAAATTTGCTCATATACAGACACAGAAAAAGCAGAAGCCTCAATAGAAAACCTGGAAACATAATGCATTCCATGTTATGTAAACCTAAATATCAACCTTATATACAATATTCACTGCCAGCTCAAGAAAACTCATCCAAACAACAAAAAGGCTCCAGGCTCAGATGGCATCACCAACAAAATAATAAAATTACTTCTAAGAAAAGCTATGGTGCATCTAGTCAACATAACTAATGTGATTTTCACAGATTCCAGCATTTTCCCATAGCACGGAAAACTGCCATTATCATGCCGTTGAAGAAGCCGGGAAAAAACCCTCAACTCCCTGAAAGCTACATACCCATCAGTCTTTTATCCAGCCTTGGAAAGATTACCAAGAAAGTTATTCTCACAAGGCTTCAAGCAGAAACAGATAAACTTAGTATTATCCACAACATACAATTCGGATTCCATAAAGGCCATAGTACAGTCCAACAAATACCCTGTCTGGAGGAGCATATCACAAAAGGCTTCAACTGGAATCTCCATACAGATGCGGTTTTCATCAATGCTGAGAAGGCATTCGATTTACTAAGTGTGGCACTGATGCCACACTTAGTAAAGTGTGGCATCAGTGCCTTCTTTATAAACTTTTAAAATTTAACATCCCAATAAAGTTAACAAAAATAATCCATGCATACCTCAAAGATAGATATATGAAAATTAAAATCAATGAAATAATATTAACCAGACACAAAATTCTGGCAGGTGTCCCTCAGGGCTTTCTTCTGGTCTACTTCTATTTTCAATCTACATAGATGACATCCCACAAATCCTGAGAACAACTATCACTGTACTAGCAGAAGACACTGCAATACTAGCAAGCTCTCTCAGCCCCCAACTGGCAATCAGAAGACTCCAAGTTAACATCCATACACTGGAGAAGTGGTTGGCAGACTGGAGGATCCAAGGAACCCCCCCCCCCCAAAAAAAAAGTTCTGCCATACTATTTTCCAGAAAGAAGGTACTTAGCAAGGAGGACTTTCATCTCTTAGGAGTTAAGATTCCATGGCAGACAGAAATCAAATATCTCAGAGTGCAACTAGATAAAAAACTCCAATTCAGCAAACATATCAAGCTCATTGACTCAAAGACATCCAAAGTAATTGCTCAGCTTTACCCCATGATCAATCGCAGAAGCAAACTCGATATACAAACCAAGTTACTTATCTATAAGATGGTAATACACCCTGTCATCACCTTCGCTTCCCCTGCATGGAGCCATACCTCAGATACAAATATTATGAAATTACACAAATGTTTGAGGATGATTCTGGACACCCCAAGGTTTATCAGAAACTCCCAGATCCATAAAGAAGTCAACATTCCTTACATTTTTTCCCTTCTCCATGATCTAGCAGAAATGTTCTTCACCAGGACAAGCAATCATTCAAACCTGCTCATCAAACAAGCTAATGACTACAACGAAGCAGATTACTGCAAATGTCTAGCTGAGCACAGCTAATCTCACTGCTCTCACAGGGCGAGCATATAGCTCAGTAATTTCCCACTCATAGTTTTTCCTCTAGACAAATGGGAATACGAAAAGCATGTATGCTTCACACATCCTGTCAGTAACGTTCAACCTGGGTATCATCTCTGGGTGTGGCTCCCACTGACGAGACCTCAATAAAGGTTGAAACTGGTCTGGGAAGTGACCCTTCCCATAATGCATAGCATTATACATACCAGTATGGATGTGTGCTTTGCATTATGGGATACTAAGGCAAATGAAGTGAAGTTATAAGCTTCTATATACGAGTTGCCCCAGTCCTGAAAATAATTCATGAGCAAACTTATTTGCCTACACTCAGATAAAGGATTAAACCAAATATATAATTTCTTGGTATCTTTAATTTATAGTATAACCAAGTGGAAAAACTTCCAACAACTATGATCCACACTTAATTCAACTGTAAAAAGTAATTAAGCATGAAAAAAAATGATGGAATGCACTAATCTATGCAGATAATTGGGCATAGTTAGGATGTTATCTGCAAGTTAGTCATCATTTTAATCAAATAATCCGATTGTATCTGCTCATTTTTTAGACTTTATCCAAACTTATTTTGGGGATATCGTTGCAGTCAAAACATAAAAAAAAATATGATGTAAATGAAAACAGCAATGCAAAAAAAAAAAAAAATGCAGGTAGGGCAGGGGAAACAATGCATTTGAGGGTATGGTATGAGTAAAAGGTCCGCGCAGTTAGCCTAGTGGCTTTGCGCTTCGCAACCATATGCCTGGGGAAGGAGTGTCCTAGGTTCGATTCCCGTCGGAGACGTGAGGAGCTGAAGGATCTTCCTCAGCCATAGCCAAGTTAGCCAGTCTTGGGCGCGGACAGTAGGGTTTTTTATCTGGTGTTTTTCATCCCGCAAGCAGGCAAACCGTCCCCGTGAACACACAGGGATACAGCCAAGAATACCTTGAGGCATAGGAGTGACCATTCTATCCTCGTATTTTGGTTACGAAATCCAAGCGTGCTTGGAAGGTTGTGGGCCTTAAAGGCCTGTTAAAGCCATTGGGATAGATAGTATGAGTAAAAGGATAACAGAACAAAGTGCATAATACTGCTATAAGCCTAGAGATAAAAAAGCAATTTGTATATAGCATGTGTAAGAATATCATCCACATCTTGCTTTTACGTCCAAATTAACTGAATGAACACAGAACCAAATGAAAAAGGAAACAACACATGGGATAAGGAAATGCAGAGCTTCAGAGAAATAACTAAAACAGCATGGGATAGAGAGAACCTGGGATTTGACAGCATTCGATGTTAGCAGTACATCAGGGAAGTAGAATTCGAATATATGAGGGGGGGGGGTACCTAAAAATAACCAGAATCTGAACTTGGCATGTGCATATTTTCTAGTTATGGATGATGCCACAAGGCATCGTGAGTGTGCAGTTTTCTGCGCCAGTCTGGCAAGTGGCATCATCCTGTGAACTGGTTTGTTCTGGCTGCTTTTTTGTTGCTGACAAACAAGTTTGGCAATTTTGTGATGGCTGACCACAGAGTGGTGTGAAATTTTGTTTTCTTTTGGGTAAAACTATTGTTATGCTTCAGCAAGCCTTCAAGGATGACGCTTTAGGTAAATTTGAGGTCGACAAGTAGTTTTCCTCATTTCAAAAATGGGGACAAGTCAGTTGAAGACCAACCACAATCTGGCCAGCCTTCGACAAGCAGAAATTATGAAAACATCGAAAAGGTTTACCAGGCAATCGATGAAGATCATCGAAAGATCATTGAGCAATTTTCTGATGTTTGTGGAGTAACAGCAATTGGTTTGCTGCACCAAGACAATGCCCCAACCAAAACAGCCTTATCAGTCCAACAGTTCATATCTTGATGAAAAACAACATGGCGGTTATTCCCTACCCTCCCTACTCATCTGATCTCGCTCTCCATATGACCTTTTTTAATTCCCATGGATAAAGAAAACCATGAAAAGGTAGCAATTCATTGATGTGGACGAAGTGAAAGAAAAGTTGCTGGAGGCTATAAACAGTATTCCATTTGAACAGTTCAAGAAGTGATACCAATGTTAAAGTAATCAGAAGTCATATCTTTAATTTCTAGTATAACCAAGTTGAAAAACTTTCAACATCTGTCTCTAATCTAGAGTATTTTAGTAATAATGTGTGACACCTTTTGACTACTTGTATATGGAAATATGACTTCTGCATTACCTCAACCCTGGTATCACTTCTGGGTCTGGCTCCCACTGATAAGACCTTAGTAAAGGTCGAATAATGAGATTGCTTGCTGAATTATTTGTAGTTAGCTCCTCAATTTATTTAATCAAAAGCACATCTAGAGATGTGCTTTTGTGCTGAAGTGGTTGCTTTCCCTGCGATATGAGCAGCTGCACTCAATGGTAGGGTGAGCCTGCCATTGAGGCAGAGTCTAATCATGTGATATCCATTTTAATCTTGCTTAGTAGTAAGTAATGGTCATTAACATGTTCGCTGCCATGCTACTCGGGCAGTTTGTTACCATACGCCAAGCAATTTCACTTCTGCAAGGTCAGTACGGATAATCTCGTTGCCGGCTGTAATCGACATATGAGTATATTCGCAGTTGACTTGTGAGGCTCATATACCATCTACGAGTATACACACTTTCGATGCTAGCTCCACAAGCCAAGCATTTTCACTTCTTCAAGGTCAGTATGGGTAATCTCATTGCTGGCAGTAAGCGTCATACGAGTATATTCGTAATCAGCTTATGATGCTCATATACCAACTACGAGTATACTCGTAGTTGGCAGTGAACGTGTTAAGTAATTTCAAATTCTCTGTACACTCTTGTATCCTGAATGAGCATAAAGGTATCACTATCAACAATGATGTAGTCAATGAAGCTTTTTTCTTATTTCTTGTGTCTTCTCTCTTTCTAAAGAAGCAATATTCATGCTTTCTGGGATTTACATGGACCATTACGCGAACATTTTCAAGAAAAAGATATGACAGTAAGTGAGTATTATAGTGGGATGCTGCATGTTGAAACCCATCGTTCAGAGCACATACCAAGAGTTGCTGGCAGGTATTATATTGTTGCATGTTCCTGATTTGTGCATTGAACTATAAAAACTCAAACTGGTATCTTCAATTGGTGATTATCACTCAAGCTTCAAAAGATAAAGTTTGAGTGTTATTTTTCACAGAAATGAAAAGGAGCTTGTTCCCCAACCAATTTTATTTCACTTCACACAGTATACAAAAGCTTGTGCACTGCATGATGAAGTATATTTAAAACTGTGAAGGAGTGGGGAGAAGACCATATTGAGAAATGATGCATTGGTTTGTTAATATTATACTAATTTTTATAAATGCAGCGATATTTTCTGATTTATTATTTAATGTTATTATTATCAGGTATAGTTTCTGGGAAAATTCCCATGCTACTCCTCTTAAACACTATTATTATAGCCTGTTTTTGTTTAGGAGTGTCCCTTATTTTAAATACATTGGCTATAATTACTCAAAAAAGGGTATATATATTTTAGGGTATTATGGGTGAGTATAGAAGGCAATTATAGCAGAATAAAAGAGGTGGAAAAATTTTGTACATACCTTGTTTTGATACTGGGATGTCTTCCAATTCCATGATCCTGCTGAAGGTAGTTTATAATGAGGGAGGAAGGAGGAAGGGAGCATGGGGAGGGGGTGTTTTGATGCGAGAAAAATATTGCCATAAAATGCGATGAAAATTCAATCAACGTCCACCACCCCTACCTAATTTCCGAATGTTGGACGATCTAGAACTTACAAATTAAGCCACGGCCATTTAGCGACAACAAATGCCCTTATTTGGCAGATTCAACTTGCAGTCATGACATAGCCCTACACTCATTCCAAAAATGTTTCAGCGATGGTCAGTTAACCGAAACAGTCTGCACCCCGTTAACGCTCTCCCCTGCCCCAGTTTCCCCATAAGTAAACCCTTCCCCACTCCCCAAAGTGCCCTTAATACAAAACCCGGGTTTCCAAATTTATTTTTCCCGCGTCAACCCCCCCTCCCCCCATTATAAACTACCTTCAGCAGGATCATGGAATTGGAAGACATTCCAGTATCAAAACAAGGTATGTACAAAATTTTTCCACCTCTTTTATTCTGCTATAATTGCCTTCTATACTCACCCATAATGCCCTAAAATATATATACCCTTTTTTGAGTAATTATAGGCCAATGCATTTAAAATAAGGGACACTCCTAAACAAAAGCAGGCTATAATAGCCGTTATTATTATGTTATGCCTTCAAGCACTCATCATGAGAAGGCATACTACTCCACTACAATTCACCATCTCCTTTACTTAATCCTCCAAAACTACTTGACACACACACACACACACACACACACACACACACACACACACACACACACACACACACACACACAGTCATCTACCACCACTAGTATATATAATATTGTTTATAAGTTTTGTGTGTGTGTGTGTCTTATGGCCAATTTGCCTGTTGTGGGATGAAAAACCCAGGTTCTAGAAGTAAAAATCCCTGCTAACTCTGTATGAGATCAGCTAACCCACCTTAAATTGAAAAAGCCCATAGATAAAGATTCTTCTCATCACAACAAGAATCGAATTTAGTTTTTTTCCAATTCGAAGGGTAACCATCATTACTGCATTATGGAGGCACTTATTTTCTTAGATATATTTAAATAAATGCTAATTTTCATTTAATAATTTCTATGCATAATATTTGCAGGCCTGGTTGGCCGAGTGGTTATCGTATCCACTCTCCCGCCAAAAGGCTGCGGGTTTGAATCCTAGCAGGGGCATGGATGTTTGTGATTGTCTGTGGAAATATTAGTGGTGGTGGTCAGCGGTAGATGGCGTTGGTGTAGTTGCAGTCAGTTGGTAGAGACAGGGTTGCAGAGCAGGTGCCCTTCCCTCAATGAGTATTTGGACACCCTGGAGGTGTCAAATAATAATAATAATAATAATGATAATGATGATAACTAATAATTAAAGAAATTGACAGCGTACACTAGAAATATAAATTAAAAACAACTTTAATAAATACTTTCCGATATTTCGGCAACGTCACGTTGCCATCTTCTTGGGAACTTAAAATAAAGAACAGGTGCACACAAGTGAGAAACGAAGCAAGGAAGCTATCGTTTTCCTAAAGTCCTGATGGTGCCCCCCTGGCAGGCTATATTGGTAATTATTGGGTTTGGGCTGAAGTTCTTCTGATATATGTTTCCCAAATTTGGGGCAGTGTTATGCACCCAAATTTGTTGAGGTTTGGCATTTTCCTAAGGGCTGAGGCTGATTCCATGAATAGTCTTTCATATTTGAACTTGCTGAGGTGCATTACTGTGGCTTTCTTCCACCTTATTCTGTGGCGGATATCCAGAGCATGGTCTGCAAGCCCAGAGTGGCTGTACTGGTGAAATTGGATGTAGTCCTCATGTTCTGAGATTCAGATATTTGCTGTCCTGCCTGTTTGGCCAAAGTAGGACAATTTACAGCTGCAAGGGACCTGGTATACACCAGGTAGGTCTAGGGGAAGTGGTTGGTCTTTATTGGAGACACTATTCAACAGGGCAAAACTTATCTGTTCAAATGATCAAGCCCTAACCACGGAACTAAATCACATCCTTAACACTTTCTCAGCCAATGGCTACTCCCCCCTAAAAAAAATCCTTAAACCAGTTATCCAGAACCCACCTCTCCCCCCTTCACCAAAAAGATTACTCTAACTCCATCACCTACATCCGAGGCATCTCGGAAAAAATCAACAAAATCCTAAAAAAAACATGACTTAACCACCTGTTACAGACCATATAGAAAATTGGCATCCCTTATCCACTCCACTAAAGACCAACCACTTTCCCTAGACCTACCTGGTGTATACCAGGTCCCTTGCAGCTGTAAATTGTCCTACTTTGGTCAAACAGGCAGGACAGCAAATATCAGAATCTCAGAACACAAGGATTACATCCGATTTCACCAGTACAGCCACTCTTGGCTTGCAGACCATGCTCTGGATACTCGCCACAGAATAAGGTGGAAGAAAGCCACAGTAATACACTGCAGCAAGTTCAAATATGAAAGACTATTCATGGAATCAGCCTCAGCCCTTAGGAACATGCCAAACCTCAACAAATTTGGATGCATGAGACTGCCCCAAATTTGGGAAACATATATCAGAAGAACTTCAGTCCAAAGGCCAATAATTACCAATATAGCCCGCCAGGGGACACCATCAGGACTTTAGGAAAATGATAGCTTCCTCGCTTCGTTTCTCATTTGCTGTTATGTAGCACTTGCGTACACCTGTTCTTTATTTTAAGTTCCCAAGAAGATGGCAACGTGACGTTGCAGAAATATCGGAAAGTATTTATTAAAGTTGTTTTTAATTTATTTCTAGTGTATGCTGTCAACTTCCTTAATTATTAGTTATCATGTTTAACCAGCATATAAGCTTTTCAACAAGAATAATAATAATAATAATTTTTTATGAGCAGTATGAAATAATATCACTTATACATAATTATTAATAGATATTTTTCAACTTATTCTAGAGCCAAATATCAGCAAAGCACAAATCCGAGAACTTATTAAAGAAGGAAATCTTGAAGCATTAGAAGAACTAATATTGCAAGGGCAAGGAGATAAATTACTAGGAGAAAGTGCTTCTAATCCCGCCGTACAAGACTTTTTAAATATTGTTCCTATGTACATGGTAAATTCATATATACATAAATATGTATGTGCACACACTGAATAATTTGATATATGTGTGACCTTGACCTTAATTGCACATAGTTTAAAGAGTTTTCCTCTAATAACAATAGTACATAGATTTAATATTTATTTATTCCTTTATAGGAACGAATCCAAGATATGCACCGGGCAGTGATGAGAGACCAGTATGAACATGTAATAGCTTTACTAGATACTAAACAACTAGCACTAGCCAGAGATCAAATAGGAGCCACACCACTACATAAAGCTGTGATGTATGGCCATTATAAAATTGTCCACCACCTTGCCCATAATTATCCCGAAACAGTAAATACCACAGATGTAGTAAGTATTCTTGTGGCCTTGGTCATAATTTTCAAAGCAGTGTAAAATAATAAATTTTAATTTATATAAACAGAATATGTGAATATTAATTAATTAGTCCTATTATATCTTCTATCAACAGGATGGACGAACTCCCCTCCATTATGCAGCAGTCCTTAAAGATAACAAAATCATGTTCAACACATTATTAGAAGCAGGAGCAAACAAAACAATTCTCGATAATGTATGTATGCATGCATTCATGCATGTACACATTTATTAATGATTAATATATGATACTAAAATACTGAAAAATAATAGTTGCAAATGCCACTTAGATGCATATTTTAATAAGAGCACTGCTAAAGAAAGTAGTTTGATCATTCTTCTTATTTTTCTTCTTCTTTAAGGAATGAAGGCTTTACACAAGTGACCTACTTATTATTATTATTTCCCAAGACCTCATGGAGTCAAAGACTCATCTGGGAGGTCCCTTTATGACACACACACACATCTCATCATAGTGTCTTAAACACACTCAAACTCCTTGCAGTCACCACACTCTCAGGCAAGGCATTCCAATCATTCACAACTCTGCACGAAAAAACCTGCCTCTCGCTCCCCTACTCACACCCTCTTTATACAGTTTCCAGGGATGACCTCTGGTTCTCCCCTGATCTCCCACTATTCTCTGTAGAACTTCTCCACCATTGATCTTATAACAATCCCTTACCAACTTGTAGGTCTATATCATATCTCCCATCTTCCTTCTCTCCACCAGACTCTGCAAATTACATCTTCTCAATCTTTCCTCATACTCAACATTCCAGAGGTCAGAAACTACCTTAGTCAATCGCCTTTGGACCCTTTCCAACATCTCTTCATCCTTCTGAAAACCAAATCTGGGCACAATAGTCCATGTGTGGCCTAATCAAAGCCTTATACAATGGAACAAGAATCTCCCTACTTTTACACGTCAGTATCCTCCACATCATTCCCAGAAGTCTTTGTGTTGTCTTCACAATTTTGGCGATGTGTCCCCTAAATTTTAGATCCTTATCCACTATCACCCCCAGATCTCTTATTTCCTCTACCTCCAACAATATATTCTCACCAAGCATAAATTAAATTCTGCATCCCATCTTTGTTTTCCAAATTTTAAAACCATACATTTTGCAACATTGAACTCACATCCCCATTTGCTTGCCCAATCACTCAATTTATTCAAGTCTTCTTGCAAGGCACAACATCTTCACTACACTTTATGGTTCGTCTCAACTTTGCATCATCTGCAAACAACTGAATATCTCCATCCAAATCTTTGCCAATATCATTAACACGTTCGCTGCCACGCTGCTTCGGCATAGTCTGTTCCCGTACGCCGAGCAATTTCACTTCTTCAAGGTCAGCGGTAATCTCGTTGCCGGCGGTAAGCATCATACGAGTATACTCGTGGTTGGCTTGTGCAGAGCATATACCGTCTATGAGAATACACAGTTTTGATGTATTCTCTATTATTCTACTAGCTCCACAAGCCAAGCATTTTCACTCCTTCAAGGTCAGTACAGTAATCTCGTTGCCGGTGGTAAGCGTCATACGAGTATGCTCGTAGCTGGCTTGTGTGGCTGGTTTACCAACTACGAGTATACTCGTAGTTGCCAGCGAATGTGTTAATATAGTAATGGCCCTAAAATAGACCCCTGAGGCACTCCTGCTTCTTCGGTTATTACTTGAAAGTACTAATAGAAGAACTTGAACACCAATGAGACTATCCATTCTCTCTAAACTGAAAATTATGCTTTAAAATCATGCCTAAGTATTAATTTCACAAATTCTCACAAACTGATCTAAAAATTTGACTTCCATTTGGTTTTGATCATGAGTTTCTGGTAGAGCCACATATTCTACATGATATATATGAGTTATCATTCAGACAGTGCTCAAATGATCTAGGCTTTAAGAATGTCTATATATCATAACCAATGCTCTGAACGCTGATCTGCTTGGAAGTTCAATTAGTGAAAGATCTCATTCACTTTCCTTACCTCAGATAATATTCATATCTTTATTTGTAATATTAAACACTTATTTCAAATCTTTGAAGCAAAAAACAAACAAACAAATAAACTTGCCCATGCATACAGGGCACCCAATCATATACAGAAGAAACAATTCAGTTTGTAACAGAAAAAACTAGTGTCCTCTTAAGGCACCCTCTCTCTCTCTCTCTCCAGGGAAGGATAAAAGGAAGAAATTTGCAGTTGTTATATTAGAAGTGGTCTTAAAATGACTGTCTCTTAAATCTTTGGTAAATTAATGCAACCATACTTTAAAGTTAGAAGAGAATCTCATTGCCAATGACTCTAAATAACTGAATTTGTAGCTCTTGCCACAGAACTGAAATTATCTTTGTTATGCCTTTTCTAGCCAATAGTTACAATTCTGTAAAACAGATAAAATACTACATGCTCTCTATTCCTCACTCACCTGATACTAGGGATAACAAAATTATTTCCATTCCATATCTGAG
Source organism: Typopeltis vanoorti (assembly GCF_054136105.1). Taxonomy (NCBI): domain Eukaryota; kingdom Metazoa; phylum Arthropoda; class Arachnida; order Uropygi; family Thelyphonidae; genus Typopeltis; species Typopeltis vanoorti. The sequence goes on from NC_143549.1 coordinate 30,400,094, forward strand.
AGCCAGCCAAAGTGCTTAACCAATTTAAAACTCATATCCAATAATTCAACCTACCATCATACATTCTCTTAATAATAAATTTGATCCATTCATATATTCTGGAGCATGAAAAGTTTCCTGTACCTGTAACTTTGACAGACAAGAAGATCTGCTTACAATATCCAAATGAGGTCTGCTGGTGTACCTAATAAGGATATCCCAGTACGTAGGATTAAATGCAGTGGCTGTCGGTGAAAATTTTAAGTGCTGCATATATGAAATTAAAAAAAAAAAAAAATTTTTTTCCCCCTAATCAGTAACGAATTTATTAATAAATAAATTTACATATTAAAAAATTGCTGTTATTAAAAATATTTCACCTCACCACGAACATAAACTACTAATGAAAGTTTCGTATCTAACAGAGTGCACAAGCATACAATTTATCTGTAGCGACACTGCTCACAGAGCAGTGTCGGATTCACTTGTTACATGCAGTGACAAGTGCAAATGAATATTGGCGAGTCCAGCTGCAATTGGCTGAACGTGATAATTCCGACACTGTGTTAGATCGCAGTGCATTTGTTTCATGTAACGGTAATTTTTCATTTAAAGATAATTGAAAAAATATAATACTTTTCATATTTTCAACAGTGTCACTCATCATAATTCAGCCTTGTATCTATAATAAATAAATAATTATATGTTATTTTAACAGAATAAAATAAGATTTTAAAAAAATATTTCACCTTCATCATGAACACGCACCAATAATAAAAGTTTTGTGTCTCACAGAAATAATGTGCACAAGCATACAATTTATCTACAGCAACACTGCTCTCAGAGCAGTGTCAGATTCACTTGTTACATGCAGCAACAAGTGCAACAAATATCGGCAAGTCTAGCTGCAATTGGCCGAACGTGATAATTCCAACACTGCGTTAGATCGCAGAGCATTTGATTCGTAATCTAAAGTGTTAATCATAAATAAAAGTGTTAAAATTCATAATTGGATATGCAAATCCAATTATTAACTATTCAATCAATGTTGAAACATAAGCTGTAACTTTTAACATGTTGTATTGCATTTATATAATGTAAGCATTGTTATTATTTAAAAACACAAACAAAATTTCAATTTTTTTCATTTTTTCCTTGGGGGTGATGCAGTAATGCAGTGCTCAAGCCACCACTGATTAAATGAGAGAATAGTATCACTACAACCTTTCTTTTAGGCTTGCACGGTGATCCGAATGCATTTTTGGAAATTATGGAGACAACTACCGTGTTTGAATTTTCAAAGACGGTAGTTGTCTCCATAATTTCCAAAAATGCATTTGGATCACTGTGCAAGCCTAAAAGAAAGGATTCAGATCATCCATGGAAATGATATCCACAAGCGCTGCAATCGCTATGGTAAGCTAAAGATTCGTATTTCTCTCCTGATCAATCGGCTGGCCTTTTTAAAAAGATGCAGAGACAATAACCTCATTCCGATCTGCATCAGGCTAAAAAAGAAATTTACGTCTGCTAAGGCACTCCGCATCTATGACCGCACAGAAAAAGCAATGCTTAGAGAACAGATCCAAACAGCCCGCCAAAACCTAGCTACAACGCAAAATCTAGTTTCTAAATTACAATCAGAACTATCGAACATTCAAACACGGTAGTTGTCTCCATAATTTCCAAAAATGCAGTATCACTACAAATTGAGAATTTTTTTTAGTCATAGGTCAAAAAATAAATAAATAAATAAATAAACAAAAAATCTAGAGGATATGCAAAACAGATCTGTGAGCTCCTAACAGCAGTGGTTTTTTTCATGTATAACTACTGTAGAGAGTTTTTTTTAATTGGTTACAAAGTATATGTGGAAAAAAATGCAGATGTGTAAAAGGAAATGACTAAAAAGTAGATGTGTAGATATGCAAAAAAAGTAAATGTCTAAATTGGGTAAAACAAATTAATTTGGGTGAGTCTTAGAAAAGGCTCATCCATTAAGTAGACTACCCACATCTTGATTTAAACATTTTTATGTAAGTTTTGATAATAAACCATCTAAAACAAAAAGGAAGAGAATGTGTGAGCAGACAAGAATGGAATGGGATGGCCTGTGATATGGGGGGGGGGGGAGAGGAGCATTTGAGTTGGGAGAAGGTTCTGAGATGAATGGATATGAGAAGTGACTTGAGGAAGGCATGAAGTCACATCTAATAAATGGCATCAGCAAAACTTGTTATAGATCCAGAAATGAACTGTTGTGTTTGTATAAAGTACTAGAAGTATCAGAAATAAGGGGAAAGAAATTGCTGCATTGATTGGGTTTGTTCATCTAAAAACTATTGGAATAAGTGAGATGTGGTTGGAGGAAGATGACATACTGACAGAAATAGAGATGGAAGGATATGGTGTTTTCTGTGAAGAAAAACCGAAGGAAAAAGGAAGGTGGAGTGCTACTGATGATAGAAAATGAGTTGTGTGGTTGCCTGCTATGCAGGGACTTCTACTTGTGTACTATTCAAGGACTATCTAGCAGAAGCAATGTCTTAATGTCTAAATATTGAAAGGGTGGATGCATGAAGAGATTAAGCATGGAATACAGAAGAAGAGGGCATTATGAAAGTAGTATAAGATGAGTGGTAATAATCAGTTCCATGAGGAGTACAAAGAACAGACAAGGAGGACTTGGTAACGTTAGAAAGAGTGCAGTAAGCAAATGAAGCCAAAAGAATCCTCTAGGACAGGAGTCGGCAATGCAGCGCCTGTGAGTGCCATGGCACCCGCAGTGAATTTTTAGTGCACCCTCAGAGAAATTATTGTAAACTGCTTTATTTGTGCCTATTAAGATGAGAGACCACTGATCATAAGTAGTTTGAGTTGCTGACGTCATCATCTAGTTATCAATGCTACTTGGAAATGGAAATAATTAATTTACAAAACAACATAATTTTAAAAGCTCATCATGATGATAAAATGTTCTGGAAGTTAATAGGTAGAAATACTTTTCCTATTCTGAGAAAATGCTTGCTAAAAATTTATTCATATTGTGCAACTAGATACAACTGTGAGACCCTGTTTTCAAGTATGACATAGCTAAAATCAAAATATCGATCTCAACTTACAGACTCACATTTGGATAATTGTTTAAGAGCAGGTACGGCAAAATATATGCTTGATTATAAAAAAATTAGCTGTGATGTACAAGGCCAGGTTTCTCATTAAATCCTATTGAATTTATATTTTTTGTATTCATTTATTATTTTATTTTTTATGGTATTTTATATTCATTCATATATGAGAAAAATCTGTTGTAAAAGCGAGTTAAATAAAATAATGTTAAAATTTGAAATCTCGTTTTTTCTTAAAAACAACTAATCATAGAATCTCTAAGTCACATTTCAATCACCTGAAATGAGAGAAAAAATGCCTGTGTCATGAGCCCTCCGTAATTTTCAAATTTTATATTCCGCTCATCATATTAAAAAGATTGCCAACCTCTGCTTTAGGACATTCTTTCATTAAGTAACCAGCAGAAGAAAGAATTATTATGAAAGGATAACCCTGATTGGTGAAAATGATAAAATGATAACCATTGTGGGAGAATATTATTATTATTATCTGAGACCTCTAGGGAGTCAAGGACTCATTGAGGGAGGCTATAAATCACCCAAAACCAGAAAGCAGTAATTTGCCCATAAGGGCAAATTACTGCTTTCTTGGAGAAAAAACCTAGCTCTTACCTGTTTCTTGACTGCAAATAAATTTAATGTCCAGGAATACCCCCGTGTTCTCTCCCCACCTTCCATATAACGAAAAATTTCATTAGTTGATATCCTACAACACCCATTCAAAGTTTATAGACCTCTATCATATCACCCCTCTTTCCCCTGTTAACCAGAGTCTGCAATCCACATACTCACAATCTGTCCTCATAATCTAAATCCCATAATCCAGATATAATCTTTGTAACTCTTCTCTCCACACTTTCCACAGCTTCTTTATCCCCTTGCAACCAAGGAGACCAAATCTGCTCACAATAATCAAGGTGTGGTCTTATCATAGCCTTATAAACAGGCAAAATGACTTCCTTATATTTACATGTCAAGGTTCGCTTCAACATCGCAATTATCCTCTGAATTGTATTTGAAACTTTTCCTATGTGACCTTTGAACTTTAAGTTCCTATCCACCAATATGAGAAGATCCCTTGTCTCTCCAGTTTCTTGTAGCATAACTCCGCTAATATAATATGCTGCTGGAACTCTAATCATGCCAAAATGCATAACTTTACACTTACTAAAATAAATCGAGACGTTTGCCCAAATTATTCTTTATTCCAGTCTATTCAAATCATTTTGTAAGTGCTGAATATCAGTAGCATCCCTGATTGCCCTGCCTATCTTCGCATCACTGGTAAACAATTGAACATCTGATGTTAGATCCTGACTGATATCATTAATCTATACATTAGTATAGATTAAATAAAAATGGCACAAGATCTCGAGGACCAGTTGTGTACCCTGAAGTGAACTGGTCAACTTAAATCTGGCAGATTCACACCCACTGTATACCACTTTTTGATATCTGTCTGTCAACCATTTTTCTGATCCAAGTCAAGAGTTTAAATTCCAATCCCATATTCTCTAGTTTATGCAACAGCCTTTCATGTGGTATCCTATCAAATGCCATAGAAAATCCAACATTATCATAGTGCATCCATTCCCTTTTTCCAACTCGCCCAAAACATTGTTATAAAATATGAGCAAATTGCTAAAACATGACCTTCCTTGAGTAAACCCATGCTGTCCCTTGCAGAGTATAGCATGTTTGTCTATCCATTTCTTTATGTGAGTTCTTACCAACTTCTCTAAAATCTTCACTATTCTCTAAAATCTAAATTCTTCACACCAGAAATACTGATAAGTCGGTAGTTTCACACATCAGTTTGTGCACCACACTTGTACAATGTAGGTATCATATATTCCTTCCATTCCTGAGCTGAGACTCAAGTTATACAAACATGTGAAAGGCATAACCAATTTGGCTGAACATTCCTTTAGCAAACATGTTGATATTCCAACTGTCCCTATAGATAAATTTTTATCCAGGTTATGCAACCACTCTTCAACCTCATTTTCATGACCCTTTAACTCTTCATCCAATGCAGCAGTAGCACCGTGCACCATGTTACATACACCTGGTTGATATATCTTAGCAAAGTGAGCACTCATTAACTGAACAATCTCCATAGCTTCTGACACTCGTGTACCATCTGCATTTAATAAAGTTATTCTTCCACATTTGTTCTTTCTTCTGCTTGCAGCATAACGATAAAATTCTTTTGGATTGCCTTTAGCTTGCAGCACAATACTCGTTATTTTTCTGGCATGAGCTTTACATATTTCATAACTGTTCTCACTCTTATTCTCACAATATTCTGTCCACATTATCTTCTTCTTGTGGATCTCTTGCTTAATAAGGTTGCACATCCATTTCACTCCCAACCTATTTATTCTTCGAACCCTAGGGATACATTGAGATATCACCTCATTCAAGTACTTTATCAAACATTTCCATGCATTGCTGACATTTTTCCCATTCAGTAACAGACACCACGGGACCAAAGACAGTATTCTCCGAAGTCGATCATAATTTCCAGCTTTGTAGTTAAGCATGTAATTTGTTTTCATCGCAGTATCAATACAATTAGATACTTCCCAAGAAAGTACAGCATGATCACTGTCACCAATTGGTGTTAAAATAGCCATATTCTTGACAGAGACCCCTTCTGATGCTATGAGCAAATCCAACACTCTTTGACCTTGGGTTCCTTCTTTCACATGTTGCTAGAGAAAGTTGTCTCGCAACAATTCAATAAATTCCTCTTCTTTCTTATCTGCCACATGAGACATTGTTACCATCATTGTTTTCTTGTGTTTCTATCCTAATTGGACTTAAATCATCTGATATCATTAGTAGCACTCACTCCTCCTCTCCTATCTCTTCTGTCATTCCTAAAAATAGTATACCCCTACACTCGATCCCACTTACTATATCTGATTCTGATATCCAGGTTTCACTAATGCCAACAATCTTAGGCCACATCATATTCAATAAAGCAACAAACTCAACCCCTTTGTTTCTAATGCTCATGACATTTGTGTATAGACATAAGAAATTACCACCTAGCCACGTTCGAAGACTTTCACATTTTTCCCATTCCTCCCTTGATGATCTAGTTTCCCTGTCTCTCTGCAATAGGTCTCATACCAGGAAGTAATTTCTCCAGGCTTCTGATGCCAAATGAATTCAAGTGCAGGCCATCCTTCTTATACAAGTATTTTCTGCCATCAAACACATCCCACACATCTAAAAACTTGCATCTATATCTTCTACACAGCCTGCACATGAAATCATTTGCTATCATTGCCCTCCTTCTTAACTCAGTACTGTACTGTCATATCTGGGTAGTAACCAACAATTTTTACTCTCTCATATTTCTTTCTCACTTCTTCCAACAGACCTTTCATATCTTCTCTCATACAATATTTGTCACTACTTAAATTATTTGTACCTACTAGAACTACCATCTCTTGTACTTTTCTTTTTTGGTTTTCAATTACGTTTGTCATATTTTTAATTTTTGCTCCTGGGAAACTAGAAGTGGTGACTCCCTCGGCAAGCTCAAATTTTAAAATTGAGTCACCATACCATATGATCTCTTTTTTCTTAGATTTTAGCTAACTTACCTTGTTGTTGTTATTAATATTTTGACTACCATGTTCAGTCCTTTCCTGCCTGTTCTTGTTCTGATCCTTTTTCTTATCCTAAGTTTAGTCAAACGTTTTTTCCACCTTTTCTAATTTCCTACTAGATTTTCTAATAATTTCTTTTAATTAAGATGTTTCTAATGTCAATTTATCCTCAGATAAATTATTATCATCACTGCAGCAGTACTTTTGTTCATCAGGACAAATGATCTCCTCAGTAGCAACAACTTGAGCTTTAGACTGTTACGATGAGTTTTTAGCCCAACTTTTAAGAGTAGATTTAAGGTAATTGCAGAAATATTAAAAACTAATAATGTTTCTGCAATTACCATATTTGCTGGCTTATAAGACGCACCCTGTTTTTTGAACACATTTTTTAGGAAAAAAACTTTATCACTGAATATTATAATGAATTTACAGTATTTCAATTATAAAGAAATAAGTAGGTCTACTTTCAACAAATACCTAATCTAACTAGGGAAGAGTACCCGCCTTTTAATCTTCTTCGTCAAAACCCAGAAATTCATCTCCAGAGCTTAATGAAGAGAGACTTGAAACCTCTTCTAAATCAGAATTTGAGCCCTCATACAACAAATTGTCCTCTGAAACATCCAGTGCATTACTAATGCCACACTTCTTAAATGATTTAACCGCTGTATTAGTTTTCACAGCATCCAATGAAGTTTTGACCCACTCACAAACTTGCGAAATGCTAGGCCTCTTCCTTCTTCCTGATGGCATAACCTCAAAATCTGAAGCTGCATCTAGCTGTTCCACTTCTTCATAAATCTCTTAAAATGGTTTATTAATACAGATATCTAAAGGTTGAAGCTAACTAGTCAGACCTCCTGGAATTACAGCTAACTGAGTTTTCAATTCCTTGAGTTTATTTTTAACATCTTCTGTTCTGTGAGAACGAAACTGATCCCATACTAGCAGGAGAGGCTTCGTCAACAGGGCGCCTAGACCAAATTTTATCTATCCATAACTTCATTCCTCCTCCATCCATCCATTCATCCAGCCTTTTGCATGAACATGTACACAAATACTCCTATAAGCAGTTTTTCTTTGGGTAGAGTCTTCCTTTTAAAAATCAATAGTGGTGGCAATTTTGTCCCATCAGTAATGGGACTGCATGCCCATTGAGTATTTTTTACCACTGTGCTATCACTGCTTATTTCATTTAGCAATTTTTCAAAGTAATTACTCCATACTTCATGGATATCTTTTTCTCCAGTTTTCATGTCATCACTTTTATCATCTCTAATTCCTTTTACAGCACTCTTTCCTCCATTTCTGAGCTTTTTCAATAACCTCCAGAATATCTTGTGTAGTGAGTTTTTCGTGCCCCGAAGTTTTAACAGTAACACCTTTTGTACCCTTGGAATCTACAGTTTTGTTTGAGTGCACATCAAAAGTCAGTGGAACCTTGTCCATATTTCCTATTTGTGCAAGTTCAAAATTTTCTTGTTTCCTTGCGTTAATGACGAATCGATGAAATTCAATAATTTTTTCTTCATGTTCAGTTGGCATCTTTTGTGATATTTTTGTTTTAGTCTGCATACATAGCTGGTTTCTCTTCATGAATCTTGAATACCATGATGTTGATCCAGTAAAGTTGGCGATCCTTCTGTTAGTGGCTATCGCTTTTGCTCGATGAATAATCATTTTTGTAGACACTGAAAGTCCCACTTTTCTGTGGTCTAAAATCCAAGTATTCAGTTCTGTCTCAAGTTCTGGCCATTTTGCAGTTCCACTTCGTAGGTTATGTTTACTGTGAGTTGCTTTTTTCAGATCCTCTTCCTGATTCCACCAAGTTCTTATTATTTTCTCAGTTGGGGGTGGCCCCAAATGCCTCTCTGCAGCCCTGTTTCCATGTTCTTTAGCATACGCAATCACATGCAGCTTGTATGCAATATTGTATACAAGCTGCGTATATTGCAATATTGTATACAAGTACTGCCGATGTTTTTCAGTCATAATTTGCCAAGAAATTTAGAGAAAATTTAACAGCAGAAATTTATCGCCATTCACAACAACCGCGACAACATTCGCATCCACTGAATTCTACGTAACTGGAATGTTCTCCCACATCGCAAGGAAGCAAGAAAGAAATCGCATAACTCGAAACAGAGAAAATTTACAGAAATAAAAGTAATAAAAAAACTGAGTATCGGCGTATAAGATGCACCCTGTTTTTTTAGATCTATTTTCAAAGGAAAAAAGTGCATCTTACATGGCGGCAAATACAGTATATTATAAAATGCTATAGTACAATAATTACACTAAAAAACTACAATAATATACTAAAAATACACAATTAAATCTAAGAAAACACTTAGATTAATAAATCAACAAAATTCACAAATCTTTCAGGAGCTCTCTATCAACACATCTTTTCACCTGATAGCCTTGACACCAGAGTCAATATATCAATATAGCTTGTATCAATATAATTGAGACATTAACCACCCAACCGGCCAAGACATGCATATATACGTCCAGGTTACCATGGATGCGAAGTGCATATTAAAATTGTAATACCTTTGATATTACATTGAAATATATGATGGATATGAAGTGTAGAGGAGTGGTGTATTTTATCCATATTGATGGTGACGTGGTTAAAAGAGCAGTTCATATAGGTCATCCTTGTGAATGTGACATGAGGTGAAATTTGAATTCAGCTGAAAGAGAGGAGGAGAGACTGACTGTGAGTAAACCAGAGGCATGTGGGGAACTGAGTAAACCGGGACATTAATAAGGCTGTGAGATGCGATGATATATTAATGCATGTTTTTAGGGAATGTGCCAGGGAGTTGATATCTGCCTTACTGTAATTGTTTATTATGAATTTAATACACTGGGAAAAATTCCAAATGAATGGATGGAAAGCAAGATTGTTCTGCTTCATCCAGGAGATGACAGAACTTATCTCAAATTATAGAACTTCACATTATAGGCCAATTTGTGTATCAGGAGATACAGTTAAAGTGTTGAAGAAATTATTATTATTATTATTATTCAGGCCTCCATGGAGTCAAAAGACTCATCGTGGGAGGTCCTTCCTAAGAAACACAAAGTCTATCAAGACACATCGAGGGGAGGTCCCCCCCCCCCCAGGATACACAAAGTCTATTATACCACTCCTTAAACTCATTGACCGTTCTCGCTCTCACCACTCCATCAGGTAATGCATTCCATGGTTCAACCACCCTCCATGCAAAGAAGCCAATCTGCACCCTCTTGCTCACAGTTTCCATTCATAACTTCCAGGGATGGCCTCTTGTCATCACTCCTTCCCGCTGTTCAACCAAGCGAAAGAACTCCCCAGTGCCAACCCTGTAACCAGCTCTCAACAGTTTAAAAGTCTCAATCATATCACCTCTCCTCCTTCTATCCACCAAACTCTGCAGTCCACATTCCCTCAGCCGATCCTCATAACTATCATTGTACAGTCCTGAAACCATCTTTGTTATCCGCCTTTGTACCCTTACCACAGTTAATTTATCCCCTTCAAATCCTGGGGACCAAATCTGAGAACAATAGTCCAAGTATGGTCTGATCAGAGTCTTATACAACGGAATGATAACTGTTTTATCTCTGCAGGTCAGCGTCCTTCTCATTATTGCAGCAATTCTCTGTGTTACCTTCACAACCTTTGTAATATGTCTCCTAAATTTCAGGTTTCTATCAATCATCAACCCCAGATCTCTTGTTTCCTCTACTTCCTCCAGTATAACTCCTCCCATAGAATATGCAGAGTCCCATCGATGTTTCCCAAACCTCAAGACCTTACATTTTGCTGCATTAAACCGACACTCCCCATTCATTTGCCCATCTATCTAGCTTATTCAAATCCTCTTGCAAGGCTGCCACATCTGCACTATTACTAATAATCCTTCCCAGCTTCGCATCATCTGCAAACAACTGAATATCCCCTTGCTATCTACTGACAATGTCATTGATATAAAGGTTAAACAATATAGGTCCCAGTACTGAGTCCTGTAGGACCCCACTTGTAACCCTCTGCTTCCTTGAAACTGCCCCACCATACACAACTCTCTGATACCTATTGGACAGCCAATCCTGAATGCAGTTGACCAATCTTAAGGAGAACCAAGCTCCAATATTGGGTTGATAACTGTGGCATTCTCTTTGATGGATAGCATGGATTTGCTAAAGGAAGGGCATGTTTTAATAGTATACTTGTTACTGTAATAAGCAAGCATGCTTGCTTATTACAATAAGATGACAGTTGCATTGGACAAGTGAGATAGATTGCCACATGATAAGCTAATAGTTAAACCAAAACAGATGGGATTGGATCTTATATTAGTGCATTAGTTATGTTATAGGTATCAGCAAGTTGTGCATGGGAGAGCAATATCATGGGAAAAGAAAGTCAATAGTGGTGTGCTTCTTGGGGAAGGTTTGAAGGAAGCTTTTGCAGATGACGCAAAGTTGGGAAGAACTATGAAGAGTAGAGCAGATTTAACTTTACAAGAGGACTTGAATAGACTGAATGAATGAGAAACAGAGTTCTCTTGCACATTATTATACTACACACGCCAATTCCAATGCTGCATTCACATTGATATTTTCAACATGCTGAACACCTGAATTCTCATATCAAGTTGTCACATTGACAATTGCAATATCACCAAATGAATGACACACTTGTAAAGTGATTGCTTAGTAAATCAACTATTTCTTGTGCTTCTGTTGCTTTCCTACTATTTGCAATGATTCAACTATCTTTTCATAATCATTCTTCCTCTTACTTTTTTGTTATATAGCAAAAAACCTTTTTAGGCTTTCCTTGGTCCTGCATTTGCTAATTTTTTCTCATAATCTCATTTAGCCCTTCTTACTATAACTGGTCATCCTTCTCTGTGTTTTCTATTGTTCATTAGAATGCTGATCACTCTTTTCTAAATTCCCTCCATTCTATTTTCTTTCTTATTTTTTTGCAGTTCCTGCATTATATTGCTACTTATCCATTGAAATTGCACTTGGTTTATTCTCCTGATCCTGCTATGTAGCACGATACTGTTTCTATCAAACGATCCATGACCATTTCCCAAGCACCACTGACATTCTTCACTTGTAGCTTATGCCATGGAATTACTCCACAATGGCTCCAAGTTTGTCATCATCACTAATTTTCCAATTCCAGATATACATTTCCTTGAATGAAATTTCACTTGTTTAGCAGTCTTAAAGAACAAGACTGCATGGTCACTTTCAACTGATTGGTGACAGAGTGGCTATGTTGGTTATGAATACATCTTTTAATGCTATTACCAGATCCAATGCTCTCTGATCTATGGTCCCTTCCATTACACATGATGTTTCAGGTAATTATCCCATAATAACCATATAAATTATTTTTCAATCTATGTTTCCATAGCTGAAGTCCTCATAACAATTGCTTGGTCTGTACTTATTGTGCTAATTTGGCAATGCATGGCATCCACATCTTTCTGTGCAATCCTAGTCTATAGCAGCACCCACAATATAAACATTTTGTGCTGTTGGCTTTTTTTCTTGGACAAGAAAATCCTCCTTTGGTGACAGGGTGGCTATCTTGGTTATGAATACATCTTCTGATGCTATTACCAGATCCAATGCTCTCTGACCTATGGTCCCTTCCATTACATGATGTTTCAGGTAATTATCCTTTAATAACCATATAAATTCCTTTTCAATCTATGTTTCCATAGCAGAAGTCCTCATAACAACTGCTTGGTCTGTACTTATTGTGCTAATTTGCCAATGCATGGCATCCACATCTTTCTATGCAATCCTAGTCTATAGCAGCACCCACAATATAAAATTTTGTGCTGTTGGCCTCTCTCTTGGACAAGAAAATCCTCCTTATTTCTGTTTTGTTGACTAAAGTTCTTGAGCTATCATCAGCATTATCCCTTCCTCATTCTTTTCCATATCCTCTATTCTCTGAAAAATACCATGCTCTTTACATTCTATTCCTATATCATCTTCTGTCAGCCAAGTCTCACTGATGCTGATAATTTAAGCTGAGCTAACTGATGTCTCAAACTCCTCCCCTTTATTTCTGATACTTCTAATTCATTTATGCATTTCAACATCTCCTTGGACCCACAATTATGCTTATGTAATGTAATTATGAACCCATTTAAACCAATTCAAAGCCTTGAGAAACTATATATTTGGCAATTCATGATAATTTCTGCTCTCACACATTTGTTTCAGGGATGGCTAGACACACATGCTTGATCTTCATCCCTCCCCTCCCCTCTCCAATAGCCTGTGATTCACCTGGTTTAGCAATTCCAGCCTTTTAGTGAACCAAAACTTTCTCCAAACATCTAACTCCAAAATCATTATCTTTGGTATATACAGGTAATTTTGTCTAGCCTGTGATTCACCTGGTTTACCACTTCTAGTCTTTCGGTAAACAAAAACTTTCTCTAAACATCTAGCTCCAAAAGCATTCAAATGAAGTCTCTCAATAAGCATACAGCTCATTTGTCTATCAAATTCACTCCATTTATCTATAAACTGCATACCACTTCTCCTGCACATCTTACTATTGACTTATTTACAACATGACTCTTCTTCTCAATTTAGTCCTATCATACTATGGCAACAGACACTCAATCTTTACTTTCTCACTCTTCTTCTTTTCTTCCAGCAACTCTTTCAATATCTTCTCACTCGCACTACATATTTCTTGCCTTTCAAATAATTCATGCCTGCTAAAACAGTAAAGCATTTTACTTCTCCTTTCTGTTAACAACAGCTTCATTTTCCCAGATGATCTTTTCATCTGGGAAAATGCTTTTAGCACATTTTCACCAATTATGCCTCTTACAGAATCTCTACACAATGTTCTCTACTTACTCCTAGTTTCTCACTCTTTGTACTATCCTGTTCACTTTCTCTTTCATTTTTCTTTCTATTGTGCTAGACGTGAAATGTTTTTCAAGTTGCTTAAGCATTTTCCCGTGAAGAAGTCTGCATAATTAATGTGGGCCAACTATGATGGGCTCATCATAGTTGGTCTACATTAATTATTATACACACAATAATTATCATACTTCTGAACTCATTCACTGACAAAGCACTCTCGACCAATTCTGACATCCAATTCTATTCGTTTACCATACTTCAAGTAAAAAACCTGGTCCTCATTCTCTTTTCTTTAACTTCTCATCATGTTGTGCTAATGTTCTTCTGTAAACTTTGGAAGGTTTGATCATGAAAACCTGATGAGACAGCATATCCATTACTGATACAAATGGAAAGCACATATGTTTCCCTCTCAAATTATGCATAAATCATCACTCCGATATGTTTCTCTACATGTTAAGTATAACAACCATAAATTTCTTCTGATATCCTATATTATTGTTCCTCTAAAATTTCCCTTACTTCTGTGATTTCTTACAATATAAAAATGTTTTAAATTGTAAAATTAAAAGTTTTGAATTTTATCAGCCAGATACTGCTTTACAGACAGTGCACTGTGGGCTGGAGCATGATGGAGATCCAAGCCTTCCACAGATTGGGTTCTTCTTCTTCCTCACTCATTCTCTCAACTTGGCCAGAACCTCAAGGTAATAATGTTGGTTAACTGTCTGACCCTCTGGTACCCATTCATTGGAAGAACAACTTGGATTCTCCATTAGGATAATGCTCCAGCCCACAGTGCACTGTCTGTAAAGCAGTATCTGGCTGATAAGAAGATCCCAGTGCTGGACCATCCACCTTACTCGCTGGACTTAGCTCCATGCGACTTTTATCTTTTTCCAAAGTTGAAATCCGCATTGAAGGGCACCCATTTTCAGTCAGTGGATGAGGTAAAGGAGAAAACGGCAGCGATACTGAGGCAGATAACACCTGATGACTTGCAGCACTGCTTCCAACAATGGAAAATTCGTATGCAATGTGTACAGAATAGAGGAGGGGAATATGTTGAAGGGGATAACAATTAAGTTTTACAATTGTAATAATAAACCACATTTTTGCAACCAGTCTCCACACCTTGTACATTTGCAATAATGTTGTTTATGGTATATAAAAGTATTATCTCATGAATTTAACTGAAAGATTTCACTTGTGAATTTCATATAAAATTTTTTCTTTCTCTGTTACAAATTAATATATTTGTTTTCAGAAAGGAAAGCCACCAGAGTATTATCTACAGTATCCTGAATATCTCAATGTAGATGAAGTGATCAAACGATGCCACAGAGTGAATGCCACTTATCTAGCCAACACAGCTAATCGTCTTAAAGCCAGATCTCCAATTAGAAGTAAGATAACTGAAATTTACCACTAATTAAGCAATAATGAAACAAAACTACAATATATTATAAACATTATAAATATTTAGTGTGAGTTAAGTGGTTTAACACGGAAGTAGTGGGGTTTTCTCCCTTAGAAAGGTTTTTTTTCATCCAACATGCAAGCAAATCAGCCAGAGAATCCATACAGTTTACATACAAAAAATATTACTAGGAGGTGGTAGATAGCATAAATGGTGGATAGTGCTGTTGTGTACAGATGGAGAATTATTTAGTGGAGATGGTGGGTTGTATAGGATGAAGTGCCCTCCTGCAATGAGTACTTCAGCTCCTTGGAGACCACACAATAATGATAAATGAACAACTGTAATTAAAAAACAATACTTTTTCATTATAACAGAAAAAGAGTGTCAACACAGTCAAGTCAACCATATTACTCTCATTTACAAAATCAAACTATAATTTTAAATCTACTGCAGCCAGCAGTATCTGAAGAAGTACCTATATGAAAAAAGAAAGGAAAAAAAAAAGGAAAAATGCAGAAACAATGTCTATAACAGAGTGTCAAATAATAATAATAATAATAAGAAGAAGAAAATGACTGAAGAAAGAGAGAGAGAGAGAGAGAGAGAGAGTGGTGCATGTTAAAGAGGGATCATTTAGGTTGACTGCATACAACCAAGAA
The DNA here is from genome assembly GCF_054136105.1 of Typopeltis vanoorti. NCBI lineage: Eukaryota > Metazoa > Arthropoda > Arachnida > Uropygi > Thelyphonidae > Typopeltis > Typopeltis vanoorti. The sequence goes on from NC_143549.1 coordinate 30,415,821, forward strand.
TCCTTAGAGGGTGTTTTGGGTGTACCAAGTTTTAGGAGTTGAGCAGGAGAGAAATAATGTTTTAAACAAAGAGTACAAAGTTTTTTGGAAGCTGAGAAGAGAAAACACAGTCAAGTCAACCATATTACTCTCATTTACAAAATCAAACTATAATTTTAAATCTACTGTGCAATCAGCAGTATCTGATAATATAAAAAAAAAGGAAAAATGCAGAAACAATAACCATATAAAGTTTTTTGGAAGCTGAGGAGAGAAAACTAATCATGACTAGTAATTGGAACATTATCAAAAGAAGGAGTGAGGTAGGATCTTTCTCCAAAGTTACAAGACAGGACTATTTTTTGATAGTAGTGAAATTCAGATTACCCTAACCCCCAACTTGGGAATAGTGAAAATATCAGTATTTAACAGATTATGAAAGATCTTGAAGATTGAATCATTTGAGTACGCAAGGCTTCTTAAATGAAGAAGAAGAGTGGAGAATACTATTATTATTTTCATTATCTGAGACATCCAGGGAGTCAAGGACTCATCAAGGAAGACTATAAATTACCCAAATTATCTGTCATACCTTCCTTTAAATTCATTCACACTAGATGTACTCACTATCCCTAAAAGTAAACTAATCTATTCATTCACTGCTCTGTGAGAGAAAAACTTACCGCTCTTACCCCTTTCATGACTGTGAACAAACTTAACTTCCATGGATGCCCCCGTATTCTCTCCCCACCTTCCATATAATGAGAAATTTCATCAGACAATAACCTATAACACCAATTCAAAAGTTTATAGACCTCTATCATATCACTCTCTTTCTCCTGTTAATCAGTCTCAGTCTGTAATTCACATACTCGCAGTTCTATCCTTATAATCTGGATATAAACTTTATAAATGTTCTTTATACCCTTTCCATAGCTTCTTTATCTCTTTGCAATCCGGAAGACCAAATCTGCGCACAATGATCTAGGTGTGTGTGTGTGTGGCCTTATTAAAGAGGCAAAATGACTTCCTTATTTCTTAGACGTCAAGGTACACTTCAACATAACAAATTATCCTCTCAGTTATATTTGCAACTTTTGCTGTGTGACCTTTGAACTTCAAATTCCTATCCACCAACACACCAAAATCCATTGCCTACTCAGTTTCCTAATATAATACCACTGGATATCTCATCATGGCAAAGTGCATAACTTTACAGACCTCACTAACATTAAACTAACAGCCAGCTAAACTGAGACATCCAGGGAGTCGAGGACCCTTTCCACAGCTTCTTTATCTGTTTGCAATCCGGAAGACCAAATCTGCACACAATGATCCAGGTGTGTGTGTGTGTGTGTGTGTGTGGCCTTATTAAAGAGGCAAAACGACTTCCTTATTTCTTAGACGTCAAGATACGCTTCAACATCACAAATTATCCTCTGAGTTGTATTTGCAACTTTTGCTATGTGACCTTTGAACTTCAAATTCCTATCCACTAATACACCAAAATTATTTGCCTACTCAGTTTCCTGTAGCATAGCGCTCTGCTAATATAATACCACTGGATATCTCATCACGGCAAAGTGCATAACTTTACAGCACTTACTAATATTAAACTAACAGCCATTTTCAGTATCACGGACAATTCATCGCGATAAAATTTATCATGGGAAAAATTCATCGAGAGGAAAACTTATCGCTGAGAAAACTCATTGCAGAAAAAATTCGCTGAAAGCATTATTCCCTAAAACATTGAAATGACATTGCATTGAAACCAATATATGAAAAGTAAATGCAGTGCAAGATGAATTTCACAAAATATAGTTTTTTATGTATTTATATATTATTTATTTAGATTTCAATCAGATTTTCATAATATTTTTATTATTTACAATGAAGATAATATATTATGAATTGGCAAGTTTCCTAATTTCTGTTTCGTCTTAAAAAGTTGTAAATATTTTTCATTCCTAAATACTGCAGGTTCTGCTGATGGAATATTAATATTTACAAAACTGGAATAGGTATAATGAGAAAGGGCATCATATTTAAGAATATTTATTCTGTGAACTGTTCATTATAGACACCGATCACTTTAGACACCGATCCAGATGTGATGTATATACGAGGGTGGTCTGACAAGTTCTCTGCCTAACATTGAAAAAATGAATTTATAATTTCAAAATTATTTTCTTTTTCAACATAATCTCCCTTAAGACTAATACATTTATTCAAGCGATGCTCCAGCACCATTATTCCATCCCTGTAGTGGTTCTCAGTAAGATCTGCAAAATATCCCTCTACAGCTGCAATCACCTCTTCATTCAAAGAAAAATGCTGACCAGTGAGGAAGAGTTTTAGTTTTGGGAAGAGATAGAAGTCAGAAGGAACAAAATCTGAGGAATAGGGTGGATGTTCCAAGAATTCATAGTGCAGATTGCACCTGCCCACCTTTGTGGGCAAGTGCAATGTCCTGATGAAAGATGATTTTTTTTTTTGCAAATCAGGTATTTTCTCACAAAGTTTTTCGTCTAGTCTGGTAAAAAGATTGGAATAATATTCCCCGGTTACTGTTTTACCCTTTTCAAGATAATTAATAAACAACGATGCCATGACCTTTCCTGCTGATGGAACAAACTTTGTCTTATTTGGCACTGAACAACCGGTTTCTGTCCACTGTTTTGACTGCTATTTGGATTCTGGTGTATAATGGTGAATCCAAGTCTCATCCATAGTAATAAATTGATGCACAAAATCAGATTTATTCTTGTTAAAATGATCCAAACACTGTTCAGAGATTTTCATGCGAGTGCGTTTTTGATCTGCTGTGAGCAAGTGTGGTGCCTATCTTGCGCAAAACTTTTTCATTTACAATTCTTCATGCAAAATATATCCAAAAAGTTCTTTTGAAATGCCAATAATCAGCAATTTCAAGCACTTTGATATTGTGCACTCGATCAATGATTTCTGGTGTTGTTATACTTTTTGGACATCCTTCATGTGGATCATCTTCAAGGCTAGTACGACCACGTTTAAACTCAGCAGCCAATTTCTTAATTGTCGAAAACGAAGGAGAAGAGTGCCCATAAACTTTTATGACTTCGAATGAATTTCTTTTGCTGTTAAACCTTCTTTTACAAAGAATTTTATAACCGCATGATACTCAATTTTATCCATTTCAAGGGATACAGATAATACTTTTGCTTCAGACAGGTGTATAAAACAAACTGCTTGATAGAATGACTTGCAGTTTCACATGGATGCTTATGACAGTTGTACCAACTTAGGAAAAAATAATCTTGCTGAGAGTGTTGCCATCTATGGTCAAGGCCGATAAGGTTTCTGAACACCATCATATAATCGAAATATTATTATTATTATTATTATTATTATTATTATTGGACACCTCCAGGGAGTCCAAGTACTCATCGAGGGAAGGCACCTTCTCTGCAACTGTCTTCAACATTCAATCACCAACTGACTGGAACTACACGAATGCGATCTACTGCCAACCACCACTCGTATTTCCAATGACAATCACAAATATCCATGTCAGGATTAGAACCCTACAGCATTTTCGATGGAGAGCAGATACGATATTCACTAGGCCAACCAGGTCGGCTATTTCTTAATTTTTTTTAAAATGTCTTAAATTTTAAAAAAAAATTTCTTAAATTTTTTAAAATTCCTTATATGGGAAATATTTCTTTTTTTTTCACATATATCTGCGATGAATAACTTTATACCGAATAAAAATTATATATTATAAAAAATATATAAAATATTTCTTAAATTAAAAAAAATATATTTCTTAATTTTTTTTAAAAAAATAATTTTTAAAAATATTTCCTATATGGGAAATTTTTTTCACATATATCTGCAATGAATTTTCGTGCGATTAATTTTCCCGTGATGAATAATCTCTCCAATCAATTGTCGGCGATTAATTTTCCAGTGATGAACTGTCCGGACATGGCAATTTTGTCTGAACAAATTTCCAGCCTGTTATCATTTTGTAAGTGCTGAATATCAGTAGCATCCCTGATTGCCCTGCCTATCTTTGCATCATTAGCAAACAATTGCACATCTGATGTTAGATCATGCCTGATGTCATTAATGTACAGATTGAACAATAATGGTTCAAGGACTGAACCCTCAGTTACACCAGTGGTCACCTTAAATCTGGAAAATTGAAACCCACTGTATACCACTTTTTGATATCTGTCTGTTAACCATCCCTGGATCCAAGTCAAGAGTTTATATTCCAATCCCATATTCTACAGTTTATGCAACAGCCTTTCATGTAGTTTCCTATCAAATGCCTTTGAAAAATCGAATGTTATCATAGTATATCCATTCCCTTAATCCAACTCGGCCAATAACATTGTTATAAAATATAAGCAAATTGCCAACACATGACCTTACTTGAGTAAACCCATGCTGTTCCTTGTAGAGTATAGCTTGTTTGTCTACCCATTTCTGTATGTGAGTTTTTACCAACTTCTCTAAAATCTTCACTACCACACCAGAGATACTGATAGGTCAGTAGTCAGACATATCAGTTTTTGCACCACCATCATACATTCCTTTCATTCCTGTGGTATCATTCCTGAGCTGATACTCAAGTTATACAAACATGTAAAAGGCCAATTCAGTTGAACATTCCTTTAGCAAAGGAGCTGATATTCCATCTGTCCCTATTGATAAATTCTTATCCAATATATGTGACAGTTTTTCAACCTCATTTTCAAGCACCTCTAACTCTTCATCCAATATAGCAGTACTAGTACTCTGCACCATGTTAAGTACACCTGGTTGATATATCTTAGCAAAGCGAGCACTCATTAATTGAACAATCTCATTAGCTTCCAACACTACAGTACTCTCCACATTCAATAAAGTTATTCTTTCACATTCGTTCTTTCTTTTGCATGTGGCTTAATGATAAAATTCTTTTGGATTGCTTTAGTTTGCATTGCCAATTTCTTTTCATACTCCAATTTAGCTTTCTGCACAATATTCTTACTTTTCTGGCCTAAGCTTTATATATTTCATAACTCCTCTCACTCTTATTCTCACGATATTCTTTCCCACATCATCATCTTCCTGTGGATCTCTTGCTTATTAAGGTTGTATATCCATTTCACTCCCTACTTAATTTATTCTTTGAACACTAGGGATACATTCAGATACCACCTCATTTAAGTACTTTTCAAAGATTCCCATGCATTGCTGACATTTTTCTCGATCAGTAATTGATATCATAGGGACCAAAGGTATTCTCCTAAGTTGATCATAATTTCCAGCTTTGTAGTTCAACATGTAACCTGTTCTAATCAGAGCATCAATAAAATTAGATACTTACCAAGAAAACACAACATGTTTAAAGAGCACATCACATTACATAGTAAATGAGGAACATACTAACAAGCTAGGATAGAGAAGTTATTGTTCCTCTATGTAAGGCTTAGTAAGGCCACATCTGGACTACAATTTGAAGATCTGGACACCTGGATTCTGTAGGGACGAAAAAGTAGTTGAAGGATCCTGAGGCAAGTGACAAAGGTTGTGGCAGGTCAATGGAATGCTTCCTATGAGAATAGATAGATGATCTGCAGCATTAAAAAGGAGATGATAGACAAAAAAAGAGGTGAAATAAAATCATTTACCGTATTTTCCGGCATATAAGATGCACTTTTTTTCTTTGAAAACAGGTCTGAAAAACAGGGTGCATCTTATACGCCGATACTCAGTTTTTTTTATTACTTTCATTTCTGGAAATTTTCTCTGTTCTGAGTTACGCAATTTTTTCTTGCTTCCTTGAGGTGTTGTGAGAGCATTCCAGTTACGTTGAGTTCAGGGGATGCGCGTGCGCTGTCATTGACGATCACAGCTGTGTTCCTGTTCATTTAAACTTTCAAATTGTTGTCGAGGTTGTTGTGAACGGTGATAAATTTCTGCTGTTAAATTTTCTCTAAATTTCTTCACAAATTATGGCTGAAAAATGTCGGCATTGCTACAATACTGCATTCAAGCTATGTGTGATTGCCTATGCTAAAGAACATGGAAACAGGGCTGCAGAGAGGCATTTCGGGCCACCCCCAACTGAGAAAATTATAAGAACTTGGTGGAATCAGGAAGAGGAACTAAAAAAAAGTACAAAAAAGGAAGGGGGTACATCTTATATGCCGGTAAATACGGTAATTGCAAATTGCAGAAATTTTATAAAACAGATAGTGAAGATGTTTTTCAGCACATAGCAGGATAGTAGTTAACAAGGCTGTTAGGACTAGATTTTTTGTTTGGCAGTCGAATGGGTTGGCAGAGGTAGTTATGAATGCTTCATCAGCAAATGAGTTCAAGGAGAGGTATGATAGGTATCATATGAATAATGGATCTCTTACAATGAGTCTTCTGACTCCCTGGAGATAAATAAACTGTGCAGAGTTTCAAATAATTCCTTGAGAACAGGTAAGACTGTACATCTCACCTAACTGGTGAGATACAAGATGAGATACAAGACAGATGGCAACTGTCTTGTATCTCTATATTTACATATAATATGAAGGCACCTAATTTGTGATGACTGAATGAACAAGTGTATGTGTCTGTGATTATAAATTAATTATTATTATTTTTTTATGAATAAGGTCATACAAAACCTATTTTTCAGATTCACCTCCTACAAGTAATGACAGTTCAGGAAGTCCAAGATCTGAAGGCAATGAGGAAGAAATAGAGGTGAAAAATTTGCTAGAATACTGCACAATTTTCAATCTGAAATTAGTTAACTAAATGCACAATACACCGAACTTGAACATCATACATTCTATTAATATTATAACACCAAAGTACATTTTTTGTTTAAAAAAAACGCATAGAAAAATTTAATAACACTTAAACTGAAAAAATTATGATGGGCATTAATTCAATTTCTTCAAACAAAGAAGAAATTGTGCATTATAAATTATAACATTTGCCATCAATTGGGATATCCCATATTAGTATCCCATATTTATTTTCTCAGGAGATGGTTTAAGCTCATCTTCAGGTTTAATGGAATAAAAACAGCAAGATGAAATAAACCCAAGTTTTATGGTTCCTGCAGTTTTCTCTGTCACAGAAACAACATCTAGGATACAATAAAATTGTAATAACACACACACAAACAATAAGTAGAAAAAGTTATCACCAGAAGACGGGATGCGCTGTATGGGCAGTGGCAACCCCTTGAGTGGCATGTTTAAGAATTACGGTTTCCTAAATATTGGGATGTTCACACAAACCATATTTATTAAGTTATATATTTAGTTTATCATTGGTTTTCTCTGTTTACAGAAAACCCACCCACACTGGCAGATACATTCACCAGCAATCCCACCCCCCCCCCCTCACAACAATATGGGGTGATAAAAAAAAAAACACTATATAACAGGGCAAAATTAATCTGCTCAGATGACAAGGCCCTGACTATTGAACTAAACCACATCCTCAACACTTTCTTAGCCAATGGCTATAACCCCCAAAAAATCCAAAAAATACTAAAACCTGTAAACCACAACCCCCCCTCCACAATAAAGATTACACCAAGTCTATCACCATCCCCTACATCCAGGGCACCTCTGAAAAAATAACCAATATCCTCAAAAAATATGACCTTACTTCCTGTTACAGACCATATAAAAAGTTGGCATCCCTTATCTGCTCTACCAAAGACCAACCACTTCCCCTAGACCTACCTGGTGTATACCAGGTCCCTTGCAGCTGCAAATTGTCCTACTTTGGCCAAACAGGCAGAACAACAAATATCAGGATTTCAGAACATCAAGACTACATCCGGTTTCACCAGTACAGCCGCTCTGGGCTGGCTGACAATGCCTTAGATACCCACCATAAAATTCGTTGGAAGAAAACAAAAATAATCCATCGCAGCAAGTTTAAATACGAAAGATTATTCAAAGAATCTTCAGCAGCTCTAAAAAACGTTCCTAACCTCATCAACAAATTTGGGTGCATGAAACTGCCCCAAATTTGGGAGACTTTCATTATAAGAACTTCAGCCCAACTGCCAAGACTACCAAATTAGCCTGCAAGAGGGCACCATTAGGACTTTAGGAACAATATTAGTTTCTTGCTTTCTTCCTCATTTGCTTTGTGTTAGTTCCTGAGTGCACATACCATATCTTTCTGTTCCCGAAGATGGCAATGTGACATTGCTGAAATATAGAAGTTATTCATTAAAGTTACCTTTAATTAATATACTTTATATGCGTTGTTAATTCCGTAAACTAATTACCAGTTATATTTAGTTTAATCCTTTATCCAAGTGTAAGCAAACAAAGTTTGCACTTGAGGTATCTTCAGGACTGGGGAAACTCATGGTAAAGGTGGAAAAAGCTTCACATCACTTGCCTTAGTATCCTATAATGCAAAGCACATCTCCTTGTGGACATGTATAATGCTATCCATTACCAGTTCCGACCTTTACTGAGGTCTCTTCAGTGGGAGCCAGACCCAAATTACTCTGGATTAGAAAAAGATGCTGGAAGTTTTTTCACTTGGTTAGACCAGTACAGTAACGAGGGTATGAAGCGCCTGTGGCAAGTGCCTAACTTGCATCCCCCCTTAACCCCAAAATGAGAAAAATTTTGAAAAATTTAAATGTAACGAGTTAAATTTTACTAAATGCAATATGTTATATACTTACTATTAACCCATCAAAATGAGTTGCAGTGTGTTGTAGAATTTGTGTGTCTAAAGCCAAAATTTAAAAATACAATATAAAATAGCAGACTTTTATATCTATTTATTTATTTTTATATTTTACATTTTTCATGTTTTGCACCCCAAAACCTAGTTGCACCCGTGGCAGGCGCCTCTTTTGCCATGCCCTCGTTACGGCACTGGGTTAGACTATAAATTATATAATTACTTTAATCCTTTATCCAAGTGTAAGCAAACAAAGTTTGCACCTGAAGTATCTTCCGGACTGGGGAAACTTGTGGTAAAGGCAGACAAAGCTTCACATCACTTGCCTTAGATTAAACTAAATATATAATTTATAGTCTAACCAAGTGAAAAAAACTTGCAGCATCTTTCTCTAATCCACAGTAATTTAATAATAAGGTGTGACACCTTTTGGCAACTCGTATAGGTAAATATGACCCTTGGTATCACCTCTGGGTCTGGCTCCCACTGAAGAGACCTGAATAAAGGTCGAAACTGGTCTGGGTAGTGACCCTTCCCATAATGCATAGCATTATACATGTTTGCAAGGAGATATTGTGTTTTGCATTATAGGATACTAAGTCGAGTGATGCGAAGTTTTGTCCACCTTTACTACGAGTGGCCACAGTCCTGAAGATACTTCAGGTGCAAACTTTGTTTGCTTACACTTGGATAAAGGATTAGACTAAATATATAATTTATAATCTAACCAAGTGAAAAAAACTTCCGGCAGATTTTGTTGATTGGTTTTTTAAATCTGCTGCCGATGATTGAAAAAAAAAAGTATTTCAAGTTTGAAGCATAGTAATTTTTTTTTTTTTTTTCATTTCATTCTAGACAGTCAGCTAGAACTGACTGACCATAGTAGTGGAGGTGGATATATATATTGTGGATATATTGTTTTCAAGATGGACACTGTCAAATCCAATTTTTCCCTAATACAATGAGTTCCAAGAACAAAAAATTCTTGTTTGCTTATAACTCATAACAAGGAAAAGAGAGAGAGAGAAGAGGGAGTTGATCACTAAGAGAGCAGATAAGGGCAGTCATCTCCATAACATAATTGAACACAGTGCAGAGATTATATTTATTTAAAGTGTGGCTATTTTTTCTAAGGTGATCTGGATATCATCATCATCATCATCATCAAATTCCTGACATGTACTCTCAAGGGGTGTACAGGATATGATAGTATTACATGAAAAACTTTATTATTATTATTATTATCCAGGTCTCCATGGAGTCAAAAGATTCATCGTGGGAGGTCGATTTTAGGAAATACAAAGTCTATCATACCACTCCTTGAACCCATTAACCGCCCCCACTCCAACCACCCTCCATGCAAAGAAACCACTCCTAATCCTCTTGCACACAGCCTCCTTTTGTAACTTCCAGGGATGGCCCCGTTGTCATTGCTCCTTCCTGCCGTTCCACCAAGTGAAAGAACTCTCCAATGTCTACCCTGTAACTGCCTCTCAACAGTTTAAAAGTCTCGATCATATCACCTCTCCTTCTTCTATCCACCAAACTCTGCAATCCACATTCCCTCAGTCGATCCTCATGACTCATATTGTACAGTCCTGAAACCATCTTTGTTATCTGCCTCTGTACCCTTTCCACAGTCAATTTATCCCCTTCAAATCCTGGGGACCAAATCTGAGAACAATAGTCTAAGTGTGGTCTGATCAGGGCCTTATACAATGGATTACATCATTACTAATTTCCAATCTACAATTTTCCTCCAAAACAATCTGTTACCTGTCAAGACTCCAAATATGCAAACAGCAAACATCTCGGTGTGGTAGAGGAAAAATTCAAGTACAACTTCTATGACTAATTATGTTCAATACAAGCATAGCATTGTATTTGTAAAACAGCACAGTGAAACTATGTTGTTTTATAAATTGCATACAAATTTTACTAAGTTGCATATGATTTCATATGCAACTGAGTAAAAGCCATCTCATCGCTACCACACCCAATAGCTAATGACCTATGATTAAAAAGCAGCATAATCCTCTCTGCTCCGTCAAAATCTCTTAACACCAACTTTAACCAAATGGGAAGAAGAACACTACTCAAATTAAAGAATAATAAAGACATCATACTTAAAGTGGACAAAGGCAATAATACTGTTATCTTAAATACAAAAGATTATGCAGAGAAAATTAACAATCTATTATCAGACGCGTCTGTCTATGATGTTCTCAGTACATATCTTACAGAAAAAAACCATAATGACACCAACGAACTATTACATGGAATGACTACCTGGACTACTGATTTAATAAGAAAGCTAAAATCCATGCACCTGTTGACTCCAAGATTGTAGGGCGTTCCTAAAATACATAAAGAAGGTACACCATTACATCCAATAGTTGATGGAATCTATTTTCCAACTTACCAATTGTCTAAACATCTAGCCAAAATTTTACAACAACACATTCACAACTAGGATACTTATATCAAAAACTCACAATATTTTATTGAGAAATTAAAAAACATCCCTATCTCTGAAGATGATATACCAGCTAGCCTTGACGTCACATCTCTGTTTACAAATATTCCAGTTGTGGAAGTCATCAACATCTTAGACAACTTGTTCTCAAGAAACATCACTAAGTTGTTCAATAATTGTTTAACTTCGAACTATTTTGTTTGGCAAAAAACCGTCTACAAACAAACTTACCGGATTAGCAATGGGTAGCCTTCCCTCTCTCCTTCTTGTGCTAACTTATTCATGGAAGATCTAGAAGATAAAATCTTATCTCAAATTACCCCAAAACCTACAACTTAGTACAGATACATAGATGACATCTTTATCGTTTGGAATTGTAAGAAAGAAGAACTAATGGAATATCTCAACAAAATCAATCGTTTCCATTATACTATCAAATTCACATTAGAAATTGAAAAAGATGAAAAACTTCCATTCCTAGACATCCTAATAAAGAAACAAGCCAATAATAGTATCAACCTGTCTGTGTATAGAAACTTACGAATACTGGACGTTACCTCCATTTCAACTCGTCGCATCATATATCCCAGAAACGTAGCATTATCCATATGCTTAAGAAAAGAGCTATATTGTATACCACAAACCAAGATGACTTACAAGAAGAATTAACTACAATATCCAGAGAGCTATTTAAATGGTTATCCTAAAAGACTCATCAACAAGATTTTGTTTTCAGATATTCCACAAAGACAACCTGATGACACCCAATACATCAGCACTATAACTATTCCATTTGTTAGCTCCATTTCCAAAAAATTGGCTATCCTTCTAAAACCACACAATATTAGAGTAACATTCAAGCCAGTCAACACTATTCGGAAATTTTTAAGATCACTGAAAGACCCTCATCTGTTCTATAAGTACTCTGGAGTATACAATATACCTTGTTCCTGTGGTGTTAGTTACATTGGTCAGACCTCTATAAGCTTCGAAACGAGACAGAAGGAGCACATAGGCCATGTTAGAAACAACAGACAAGATATTGCAGGCCTTTCTTCCCACTTCGCCACTACCAACCATCTTATTGTTGTGGAATAACAGATATATGCCCTAGATAGAAGAGAAATACCATTTCAGAACCTTCAAGGAAGCTGCTATAGGTGCCCGTTCAACAGGAAACCTAAATAAGAATCAAGATCTAATCCTACCTGATATTTGGAAAACTTTAATTAGATCACTAAACACTAAAGAAATGAACTTTCGCAGCAATTACATTATGTCTCTCAACCAATAAATCATGTACCCGCGACACGCATATTGTCTCACGCACAGTACTAATTTTGTATGAATTAGAACTGTCAGTTAAAACCTAGTCTGTTACTTTCATATCGCTTACCAATTGTATCCCTGAAGATGCCAATAGCAAAAATCGGTGAAACTAGTTGGTTAATAAATATTACTCACTTCACCAACATTCCTAAAAAATGAGTTATAGTTTCTAATACAAGTAGTCAAGAAAAAAGTCACACTATACACTCATTAAATTTTTATATCAATTTCTAATTATTGTATTTTTTTAAAAAATAGTTTATAAAATTTAATTCAGCATGCTTCAGCCGAATAGTCAGTATTTCGGCCAAATTCCGCTTCGGTGCATCCCTAATTAAGATACATTAATGATTCTCATTTGGTCACATGGATCAAACACAGACTTTTTCCTCCTCCTCATCAGCCAACAACTTAAAATCCAGTTCATATAGGAAAAGAACATAACAATAGTCTGTTATCTTTTCTAGACTTTTAATCACAGGTCCTTCCAAAAGCATTCTTCCTTTATCAGTTTACAGAAAACTTTCCCATCATTCCCCACTCCTAACATTATAGCATCATAAAAACTCTTGTTAACAAAGTCACTAATCTCTGTTCATATCAGTCTTCCCTTAAACTGAACTTGATTTATTTGCTATACCTTCTTATCCAATGGCTACAATGCAAAAAAATTAACAAAATAATTGTTCCTCTTATCCCTCGTATCTCTCAACATACATATTATAGTGATGCTATTACTATTCCCTATGGACTCTTTTCTCCTCACTGCACTGCTTTCAGACTTTATACAAGGTCAGCTGCTGTTATCCACTCTCTTAAGGATCAACACTTCATCCTCCTCTGTTTCAGGTGTGTGTGTGTGTGTGTGTACAAGGTTCTGTGTTTTTGTAACCTGTCATATTATTGACAAATTGGAGGATTTGCTAATATCCATCTTGATGAACACAAGAAATATATCATGAATCAGTGAGCTCTAGCAGACCATGCTACACAGGATAAAATGAAAAACAACTACTATATGCTTCATCACAGTAAATACAAACTTTAAAGACTTTTTTGGAATCAACAGTAGATTTTTATAAAAAAAAACTAACCAAATTTTAATAAAGTATGGTGTGTGCAATTTCCTGAGAACTTGGAAACAAGGCTTCCCATCCAAAAGCAAAGTCTGGCTTTTGGATGGGAAGCAAGTCTGCAAGTGTGACCTCATAGAGCCCTCCCCCCCCCCCTTAGGACTTTAGCCTCCTACTATGATATCTTCCACTTATTGTTTGTGTGTGTTACTAAAATTTTTGTTGTATCCCAGATGATGATATCCCTGTGACAGATCGAAATACTGAAATACAGAGGAAATACTGAAATCATAAAACCTATGTTTAATTATCTCATTGTGCTGTTTTCATTCCATTAAACCTAAGGTAAATTTATTTGAAATTATCCTAGAAATCAGATACTGAAAAAGGAAGGCAAGTTTTAGTTACCTTCTCTTCTTTTTTAATCTACATAAATGACAATAAAATGAAATCCTTTATAATTCATACGGTTTCAATATTATCAGAAGCTTGCAATATTTCTTCAATCAGTTTGGTTTTGAATCCCTACTACATATATTTTTTTTCACTAAGTAAAAAAAAAAAATCCATCAAAATGAGTTTAGGTTATTTAGAGGATAAATTAAAGATGCCAAGAAATTATATTCTTGGTTTAATCCTTTATCCAAGTGTAAGCAAACAAAATTTGCACATGAAATAACTTCATGACTGGGCAACTAATATATAGAGGTTAATGACTTTGTATCACTTGTCTTAATATCCTATAATGCAAAGCACATATCCTTATGGGAATGGTCATTAGCCAGACTTTTTATTGAGGTCTCATTAGTGGGAGCCAAACCAAGAAGTGATATCAGGGTTGAAGTAACCAGAAGTCATATTTCCATATATAAGTAGCCAAAAGGTGTTACCTTATTCCTAAAATACTCTGGATTAGAGATAGATGTTGAAAGTTTTTTGACTTGGTTATACTATAAATTAAAGATATGACTTCTACATTACTTTAACATTGGTATCACTTCTGGGTCTAGTTTCCACTGATGAGACCTCAAGAAAGGTCAAAACTGGTCTGGGTAGTGACTCTTCCCATTATACATGTCCATAAGGATATTAAGTCAAGTGATGTGAAGTCATTAGCCCCAATACGAGTTGTCCAGTCGTGAAGTTACTTCACATGCAAACTTTGTTTGTTTACGCTTGGATAAAGGATTAAACCAAGAATATAATTTTTTAGCATCTTTAATTTATAGTATAACCAAGTGGAAAAACTTTCAGCAGTCATTTGGAGTAAAGGTTACTTGTGCTCTTTAACAGGAAATTCAAAAGCACACAATATCAGTCAGATGAATGATGACTGTATTTAAGAATTTTAGTAGTTCTAAAGCAATCAGGGAAGATATTATTATTATTAGCATTTGACTTCCATGGAGGCAGAGACTTATTGTGGAAGGCACACACACTATTGCACACAATGCTCATCCAACCTTGCTTTAAGCTGATTCAATGTGTCTACAACCACAACACACTCAGGCAATGCATTCTACTCACAATCACTCTCCATGCAATGAACCTACTCCTCACTCCTCTGCTCACACCCTCAACAGTTTACACTAATGGCCTCTTGTTATATGCCCTCTCCTATTCTATGAAAAATCTCTTCCATGTTGACCCGATATAACAACCTCTGTCTAGCTTATATGCCTCCATTATATCCACCTCTTCTTCCTATTCATGAGGCTCTGCAACTTACATTCTCTCAATCTGCCTTCGTACTCCACATTCCAAAGACCACTGACCACCTTTGTGAATCTTCTCTGGACCCTTTCCAACATATACCCGTCACCATGAAATCCCGGTGACCAAATCTGTGCACAATAATCCATATCAGGCCTTATATAATGGCATCAAAGCCTGTCTATTTCTGCATGTCAGGGTCCTCTGCATCATTTTCATTATCTGATGTGAAGTCTTCACAACTTGTGCAATGTGGCTCCTGAATTTCGGATCCTTGTCTACCATCGCTCCTAGATCTCTCATCTCCTCTAATTCCATTAAAGTTTCCCCACCAAGTGTATACTTTTCATCTCATTGTCGCTTACCAAATCTCAAAACCTTACTTTGCAACACTAAACTTACAGTTCCTTTTATAAGGCCATAACATCCACTTGACTCTGAATTGCTCTCCCCAGTTTTGCATCATCTGCAAACCACTCTCCATGCATATCCCTAGTTAATGCTGATCACTAGTTCTGTATATCACTAGTTAAACCCATCCCAATATCATTAACACAAATTGAACAACAATGGCCCCAAAACTAATCCCTGTGGCACACCACCAGTGACCTTTCTCTTTCAGGATACTGCACCCCTAATATACAACTTTCTGATCTCTATCCAACAGCCAGTCACTGATCCAACTCAGAAGTCTGTTATCCAATCCCATGTGTTTCAATTTCAATTTATTTAAGAGCTTGTCGTGTCGCAGTCTATCAAAAGCATTTGCAAAATCTAAGTAACCACTGTATATGCTGTATTATGTTAAAAGTTTCCACTTGGTTATACTTTAAATTAAAGATATAACTTTTGCATCACTTCAACCTTGGTATCACTTCAGAGTGAATGTCCTAAGAACATATATGCTGTACATGTTGTTGATATTACAATGCTATAAGCCAATGGAAAAAGAACTGTGTTATCACAATTATGATTTTTTAGAGTTAACCTTTAAGAATATTGGTAATGTAATTTTCTCATTCATATTAATAAGCACAATAAAATCACATATAAGATTAAGTTGATAAAGCTAGAATAAAGAACATGGATTTCCAAATAATAATTAAAATATTGTAATAATTTTATTAATAACTGTTTCAAATAGTTTTAAGAAATTTAAATTATGTTGAGGTCTATTCTTTCAGATAGGAAATCATTCTCATCAAGCCATCAATGCAACTGAATTATTAGCTACACTGCAAAAAGAAAGCCTTGTAAAAAGTATGCCTCCATTTCCTCCTTTAAAGTTAAGGCGTAAGTTTAGAAAATTTAATAAATGTTTTAACTCTCATTATTATTATTATTAAGAGCGACCTCCAGGGAGTCAGAGACTCATCAAGGGAGGCCACATACTTATTCTTGAATTCATTCACACAGCTTTCACTCACAACATCCAATGGCAATCCATTCCAATTACATACCACCCTATGAGAGAAAAATCTTGTCCTCAACCTCTTTTTAGTGGCCTTCATTCTTAGCTTCCAAGGATACCCTGCTGTCCTTTCCCCACCCTAAATAAATTGAAATCCTGTATGACCCTTTGAGAAGTTTGTAAGTCTCAATGATATCTCCCATCTTTCTCCTGTCTGCAGTCTACAAATTCTCAATCTGTCTTCATAATCAGTATTCCACAGTATTCCTGATATAATTTTTAACCCTCTCTTTTGTACTCTCTCCAATATATCAAAATCACAACGGAAACCAGGAGACCAGACCCGTGCACAATAGTACAAGTGAGGTTTTATCAAGGCTTTGTAAAGAGGCAAAATAACATCTGTATCTTTACATGTGAACGTTCGTTTCAGTATTGCAATTATCTTTTGAGTTGTATTTGTAATCTTTGCCACATGACCCCTGAACTTCAACTTCCTATCTATTAACACCCCAAGATCCCTAGCCTCATCAGTTTCTTCAAGCCTAATCCCACCAATATAATACGACATTGGATATCTAATCATTCCAAAGTGAATGACTTTACATTTACTACATTGAACTGACAGCCATTTTCCCATGCCCACAATTCCAGCTATTCAAATCATTCTGCAAGTACTGCATTTGAGCAGCATCATTCCTGATTACCCTACCTGTCTTTGCATCATCAGCAAATAGTTGTATATGGCTTGTTAAATCCTTCCAAGCACTGATCCTTGTGGTACACCACTAGTTACCTTAAATCTTGCAGACTCACATCCCCTGACACCACTTTTTGATATCTGTCAGTCAGCCATCCTCATGTAGCTTGTCAAATCCTTCCGAATATCATTAATGTACAGATTGAATAACAGTGGACCAAGCACTGATCCTTTTGGTATACTACTAGTTACCTTAAATCTTGCAGACTCACCCCCCCCCCCGATACCACTTTTTGATATCTGTCAGATAGTCATCCTCTTATCCATGCTAATATTCTATAACCTAGACCCATTTTCTCCAATTTATGCAGCAGTCTGCCATGCTGTATTCTATCAAAAGCCTTAGCAAAATCCAAAGGTATCATGGTGTATCCATTCCCCTTGTCTAGTTCATTGTGACTTCAGACTTTGCTTGTGACTTTTCTAGCCTGCTGCTTATAATGTTCATAACAGATGTCATCCTCATGTACACAGTATTCCTTCCACATCATCCTTTTCTAACAAATCTCTTGCGTTCTCTCCTCGTCAACATTTCCATGACAAAGCCCATTCCCGTCATTAACACAGTTATATAACATTGTAACTCTTACACTCACATTCACACCATTCCTCCATTTATAATTTAGTTTCCCTGACTCTCTGTGTTAGGTCTCGTACCAGTTATTAGTTTTTCTAGACTCCTGATACCAAACGCATTCAGGTGTAGATCATCCCTCTTATACAAATCCAATCTTCCCTCAAACTCGCATCCATTCCTTCTACATAACCTACATATCGAATCATTTGCATCATAGCCCTTCTTCTTAATTCATTTTTATCATAGCATGGTAAAATACTAACGATTTTCACTTTCTCCCTCTTCACTCTTGACTCTTCCAACAACCCTTTCATGTCCTCTCTCATACTGAACTTATCGACAGTTAAATCATTCGTATCTAATATTTATATTATAATCATATAAATAGAATGTATTATACTATTTTTATAGTTTATAAAATTAACAGATGATACAGCACACATGTTATATCCCAATATAAGAATTTACCTATTTGGTATAAAATCATTATTTTTTATATTATTGTTACATGTTTTGGTAATAAGTTTTGCATATTTTGCAAATTTTATCATTTTAAGGCTATTTGTTCAAAATAATAATTTATGTACATTTTATGTAAATATTCTAAGTTGAGTCTCACTATAGGAAACACTGTAACAATATTATTCACTATAACAAGTTGCTTAAAAGTTTCAGCCAAAGTCCCATAGGTATTATGCTGTGTTATTTGACAGCCACTATAGCAAACTATCAGTTTGTTATAATAAGGGTATACTGTATTTTAACAAACTCACATAACAAGCTGTCTAATAACACAGCATAATACCTATGGGACTTTGGTTGAAACTTTTAAGCAGCTTGTTATAGTGAATAATATTGTTACAGTGTTTCCTATAGTGAGATTCAGAATGTTTATATAAAATGTACATAAATTATTATTTTGAACAAATAGCCTTAAAATGATAAAATTTGCCACCAAAATAATATTGTTACAGTATTTCCTATAGTGAGATTCAGAATGTTTATATAAAATGTACATAAATTATTATTTTGAACAAATAGCCTTAAAATGATAAAATTTGCCCCCAAAATAATATTGTTACAGTGTTTCCTATAGTGAGATTCAGAATGTTTATATAAAATCAACATAAATTATTATTTTGAACAAATAGCCTTAAAATGATAAAATTTGCCACCAAAAAGTCAGAAGTAGTATTAGCACTAAGAATGGAAGTAGAAAATTGCAGTGTATGTTTGGCATGAGATTGAAATTAATAGAATAATATATCTAATTGGATGTTGTTATAGGCCATGGAATGTACAGAGCATTGATTGTAAAATATTTGGAAAATCCATTGGGCATGCAAAAGTAAGCAATCCAAAAAGAAGAATTTAAGTATAGAAATGTGGATTAGGAGGAGAAAATAGTGTATGGAAACAAGATATGAATTTATTGTGTTTCTGAATGATAACTTTATTAAGCAGAATTTAATGGAAACAACATATTGTGTGCCTCGGAGTTCTCTTCTTGGCCTTACTGTCTAACTTACTTGTTAATGATAAGCAATATGAGATGAGATTGGTAGAAGAACGTGGTAGACACCAGCAAGAGAAAGAAGAGATCACTTATCTTTAGAAGATGGCAACCAAGAGGAGAGTTTGTTAAAAGGAATAAATGTAGTCACTAAATCATATTTTTTAAGGATTATTGAGACTGTTTCAGAAATAGAGATATTTTAGATAGGAGATTTTACTAGATTAATACAAAAAAGATTATAAACAGAGTGACAAGGAAAGAACCAGAAGCCATCTCTGGAATTGTGAAAATGTTTTGAATAGTTATGAGGGGCAGATTTTTTACATAGAGGGAGAGTGCAGATGAGTGGAAAACATTGCCAGAATGCATTGTAATATGATGGAAGCATAAATGAATTTATATGACACATGTAGGACAAAATAACATGTGAACACAAAGATAAAGTATTAAAATTTAATAGCCAGATATTTCAACCTGAAAATTGCAGGTCATCATTAGTTGCATAAGGCTAGTGAAGCACAAGGAAGAATGCAAACAATGGATTATTCGTGGCGATATAAATAAAACGGTGCAAGTGATTAACAGAAGAAGCATTACATTATTTAAAAAAAAATATATATATATATTAATGATGTTTGTAGGAAGATATATAAAAAGATATAGAAAAATATAGGAAGGTCTCATTAGAATGAGACCTTCCTATATTTTTCAGAAGGAGAGGCAGTCATTCCAATTCAGGTTCATACAATAGCGCAAAACTCTGTCACTCTCTTTAAACAAATTATTGTTATTATTATTATTGTGGTGGCACTGAGGGAGTAATCAAGTTTCACACTAGAGGATATTGTGGTCAATATCCTCTAGTGTGAAATCAATTCCATTGTACTATGTTAGATTTTTCAGATTTCTTATTAACAATGTAAGACTGATGTTCTTGTAATTTTTTCTCCATGGAACATCCACTTTGTTTGAAGTAGGATCAGGTGACAGTCACAAAGAACTTGGTAGACACAAGGAAGAAAAAGATTGTGATTGTTTCATGGGTGTTTTGAGGTAGGCCTGTAGGAATAAAAAACACATTGTATGGTTTATTCTGCAAAACCATTCAGCTGCATAAAATATTTGATGTTGAGAAGCCTTTCCTTTGAAAATTATTGACTTTGTCATGCACTCTGATTATTTATCTGTCAAAACAGATTTTATAGACATGTTGAAAGGACTGCTATGGGGGGAGCTCACGCTCTCCAGCTCTTGCAAACTTATCTAGAGCACCTATCAGAAATCCTTTTCTTATCTGTACAACTTTCTCTTTGGGTACGTGATTACATCAATGATGTCTTTGCCATCTGGCCCTACAAAAATAAACAGTCTACATTCGTAGTAAACTTCAGTATGGAAATAGAAAAGGAAAACAAAGTAGATTTCCTAGACATTTTACTCTCCCCTCTGTTCTTCAGGTGAACTAACTACTTCCATTTATTGCAAACCTACCTTCACTCGTAATAGAAATAAGCTCATCATCCTTCTCAAAAAAAAACTGGACATCATGCTGCTCATATTGTATACTCTAAATCAGGGTTCGGCAACTGGCAGCCCGCATGCGGCCCAAATGTGCATTTTTGGTGGCCCATAAAAGGTTAACCATACTTACATGACATGTGGCCGGTATGCTGAAGTATTTAAATAATACATTTTATAATATGATTAATAAATTAAAAAATAATTTTATACCCATACTTCGTGATATCGGCATGCAAATTGGCATAAGTCATCATGTATGGGAATAACCAAGCTTCATCCGACGAAAACCGGATGAAGCCAAAACCGATTTTGGTGCACTTTTTCAGTTGCGTTCCCTTGTCCGTATTTTAATATAATTCAATAACATATATATCCTTTGAAAATATTTCTTAAAAATAATTTCAAAAGTGGGTTCAAGAAAACATAAAATTGCAGATGAAGGAAGAAGGTTTAATGATGAATGGAACAGCAGGCACTTCTTTATTGAAAATGAGGTTAATCCCCTTTGTCTTATTTGTGATAAAACTGTTGTTATAAAAGAATATAATATCAGATGTCATTACGAAAATATCGTACTTTATCTCGTAATCTCAAACTTTAAATATTTCTGTGTTTTTTAAGATTGATATAATAAAATTGATAACTCAAAAAGTATTTTTTTCGCTCACTATTTTCTCTTAATTAAACGCTTGCGGTCCGATTATTAAAAATAAAAGTTGAATGTGGCCCTCGAGTCTGAAAAGGTTGCCAACCCCTGCTCTAAATCATAATAGCTAAGGCAAGAACTTCTGGACATCAAACATCCATAGGTTCATAAATTGTTTGCATTCTACCTTTATACTTCACTAGTTCTATGCCAATGATGATGACATGTAATTTTCAGGAGAACCCATTCAGGTTGAAATATCTGGCTCTTCAAGTTTAATAATTTATTCATCCTTGTTCACATTATTTTATCCTATATTTATGGCACACATATCTCTAAAAAAATCATATAACATATGTTTTACTAGTTAGTTAGTAACTAAAATTAATAATAATAGTTATGCTCACTTAACAATGGTTATGACCTTGGAGAAAACATTAGGGCCATCTCTGGTTTGATCTCTGAGCTCCCTATAGCCAGCAAGTTGTCACTTCTTTCTAGTTGTCACTCAGCAGTCTTAGCACAAATTTTGCATCTTATATTCAAAATATCTGATGAATAAATGATTCTCTGTAAGATAGTCATATGATCTCACAAACATCATGAATAATTCACATACAATTCTGCAAGAATAGCCTTGCACACTTTTGCAATGTTTTCCAGTGTTGACAGTAGTCCAGAACATTCATCATCAGTGACAGGTGTTCATCCATCCTTGAAGTGTTTGTACCACCAAAAAAAAAAAAAATTGCTACAGACACCCTACCCAAAGAAAGTATTTGGTGACTGTAGCTGTTTTTTTTTGAGGTCAAAGCAAAATTTGATGCAGATTCTTTGCTCTTTAAAATCTGCTGTTTCAATTTGAGAAGAAAATTGTTGAGCCACTACAACACAATGTTACAAAAATGCACACCTTTCAGCATACTGACTGTTGGCATATTGATTCAAAAAAGAGTACTGCTCACTCCTTATAGTGGGGGAAGGCTGTGCTACAACTGGTTCATATACACTATTAAAATTCCCCATGTTTCGGGTAGCACTTCATATGTTGTGAGTTTTATGATAATTTTTTTTTTAATTTATCATAAATTGATATGATATGATTTCAGGTTTAAAACCTGGGTTTTGGAAGAAAAAGCCATACTTGCCAGCACTTGAAGCTGGCAAGTATGGTAAGCAGTCTTTGCACAAATTTTGCATCTTATATTCAAAATGTCTGACAAAATGTATTAAATGATTCTCTGTAAGACAGTCATATAATCTCACAAACATCATGAATAATTCACATACAATTCTGCAAGAATAGCCTTGCACACTTTTGCAATGTTTTCCAGTGTTGTGCTTGTTGACAGTAGTCCAGAACATTCATCATCAGTGACAGGTGTTCATCCATCCTTGAAGTGTTTGTACCACCAAAAAAAAAATTGCTACAGACACCCTACCCAAAGAAAGTATTTGGTGACTGTAGCAGTTTTTTTTTGAGGTCAAAGCAAAATTTGATGCAGATTCTTTGCTCTTTAAAATCTGCTATTTCAATTTGAGAAGAAAATTGTTGAGCCACTACATCACAATGTTACAAAAATGCACACCTTTCAGCATGCTGACTGTTGGCATACTGATTCAAAAAGAGTACTGCTCACTCCTTATAGTGGGGGAAGGCTGTGCTACAACTGGTTCATATACACTATTAAAATTTCCCATGTTTCGGGTAGTACTTCATATGTTGTGAGTTTTATGATAATTTTTTTTTTAATTTATCATAAATTGATATGATATGATATGATTTCAGGTTTAAAACCTGGGTTTTGGAAGAAAAAGCCATACTTGCCAGCACTTGAAAACAGACTGGAAAAATGTCCCTCTAATTTCAAATAAAACTGTATCAACAAAGTCCTTTCCTCTAGCATTCTGTCTTATACTATGAATGTTGTCACAAGACTACAGAAGCACCTCGTAATTCTTAAATATAAATGCAAAAAATCACAAGAAATCCAAATCTAAACTTATCTCTCAACGTATACCTGAAATTGTTCCTGAACAATTTGATGCTTGTAGTTATTCAAATAAAATCACTCAATTATCACAAACTGGGTTTAAAAGCAAAGATTACTTTTTTAATATAAATCTCACTCATGAAGGACCATAAATCTGTAGTGCAGAAATAATGGATGTAATTAATAATATGGAAGCCTGCTCTAGAGAGACTAAACATGGTACTTTTAAAAACCATTTCTTGTCTCTAATAAGTATGCTAATTGGTTTCACACTGAGCAACAAAAATCATCTACCAACTAAAGCCTTTTACAAACAATTATTTGTTTGTAAAAGGCTTAGTGGACCAAATAACAATTTGGCCCACTAAGACAGCCTAGATGTAACAGGTTGGGTCTAATACATAAAGGAAGATGAGGTGAAATGAGATGCTCTAGGTGTTGATTTCCAGACTAATCTGAATAAAAAAATTTAATAATATATCTGATTTCAAATCAACATGAAGATATGGCAATTGTAAGAAAAACATTGAACATTATTTAGAATTATAAGTTACAAAATGTTTTAATATAATCTCAAAACTTCTGCTTAAGGTGAAAACTCAATTATTAATTGAAAAAATGAATATAATTCAAACTGTTATAATAATCTCATAAATTCTGATGATGACATGTGCTTTCTATTTGGACGCAAATTTCTACATGTCATTGGTGATATCAAATGAAATCCACACTATCCAACATTCTCAAATACAGTGCACATCTCAATATCTCATTAACCTTTGCATGTAGTCATTATTACTATATAATTATAATAATAATATTATTATAATTATTACATAGGCATCTCCATTGAGTTCTATGTTAAAGGCCTCAAACTAATATCTGTACACTAGTTTCAGATGTGATCATATTAAAGCCTTATAAACAGAAATACCTTCCTCATCTGCCTCTCCTCCACAAATCATTAACATGTTCACACTGGAGCATTCAAAAAACTCCCACCCCCATCTGAACTTTCTGGCGAGGAGAAAGAAAACATCATGCCCTGCCACAATTTCATTTTGTATATCAGCAGAAGTACCGCATATGATGATGGGCTCTTCAATTGTAACCAGATTTGCTTGGGGCAGGGGGGGTTCAAAGAATAAATAAGGTAGGAGTCAAATGGATGTGTAATGTTATCAAGCCAAAGATTTGTAAGAAAAGGACGATGAGGCAGAAATACTGTATGCATAAGGATGATATCCATTATGAAAATTATAAGCAGTAGCAGGCCAGAAGAGTCCAACTGTTGTATGGAAAGCTAAGTCTGAGTATAAAACGAAACTGGCCCTGCAAGCTAAAGACAACCCCAAAGAATTCTATCAATATGCAGCAAGTAAAAGAAACAATGAATATGAAAGAATAACTCTACTGAATGCAGATGGTGTGAGGGTGACAGATGCACAAAAGGTTGTTAAACTAATGAGTGCCCATTTTGCTAAAAGCTCTCGACCTGGTGTATGCAACATTGAGCTCACTGCTACCTCTTCACTGGATGAATAAACTCAGGTGTACAAGGAAGAGGTATTGCACAAATTGAATAAGAATTCAGCAATAGAAGACTGATGGGATATTAGCATGGGCCCTAAAAGCGTGTTCGGCTGAACTGCCTATTCCTTTAACCAGGCTAAATAATTTGAGTCTCAAAACAGGGAAGATTCCACAGGAGTTAAAAGAATGTATGGTAATCCCATTGCACAAGGGTGGTGCTAAGATTGATATATCCAACTATTGACCAATTAACATCTCAGGAGCGTGATGGCAAAGATTTTGGAAAAGTTCATTAAGGTTTGCATTCAAAAATGGGTTGACAAGTTGAACAACATGGGTTTAATAAGGGAAGGTCATGTTTTAGCAACTTGCTCACAGTGTATAATAATGTTACCATTATTACTATGCTACCATGTTTATATAGTCCAGAAACACTACTCTAGAGACCAAACATGGTCTCTAGAGTAGAGACCATGTTTGGGCTCTACTCTTGGTCACTACTCTAACCATTTTTTCAAGTCACTTCAAACTTACAATAAGAGCAGGTTGTGGACATTAGGAGATGTAATTCAACTATCACGTAAAGTCAATTACAAACATTCATGACCTAGGTGGGATTCAAATCCATCACCTATTGGTTGGAGAGCAGATGAGTTAACTATTCAACCATCCAGGCTGGCCAAAAATTTTGAAAACAAGTACCAAACTATGGAGATGGAGATAAAATCCAAGAAAAAAGTAGATACATCTAAAGAAGCGTGTGATGAAGCTGTCTGAAAAGATAGAAAGACAAGAACTCTTTTGCAGACTCAAGTTAAAATAATAATATATAAAGTTCCTTAAATATAAATAAAGAGCCAATAGGCTTCATTTCGGCGATATAAATGTTATTTAAATTAAGGGGATATTAAATCACACATTGTTTTAAAACCACCTTTGCTGCGAGTTGCCCGAGTTTGTACTACATACTTGGACTACGTGCATTAGCTCACGCTAGTAGTCGCCGATACTTTTATAGTTTACTATACTATATTTGGCATGAAACTCTCTGATTCCAATCTTCGAGTTTCTTATTCAGTTTTAAAACAATGTGGGATTTAATATCCCCTTAATTTAAATATAAAGTTCCTTTAAACTGTTCAAATTATTTATGCATATAAAGTTCCTGGCTAGAAAATTAACATGTAGCCTTAAAAAACAGTGATAAAAAATGCAAGAAACCTATATTGTGTATAAAGGTAGCTAAACATGGGCCATGAGAAGATTCTTTGAGGAAAAACAGAAGAGGCTGATTGAAAGCTTAGAAATGGAGAAAAATTACTACACAAGGATTCAAAGATGACAACAGTATATAAAATTTGGTATTCATGGAATATTCTGTTTTTTTGTAGTAATTCTCAATCATATTCTAAGTTTTTTTGTGTCTGTTTTATGTCTTTCAGATATTCGCATGATGGTGAATGAATGAATGACGGTGGGCAATGAATCGTCTATCATCATTCATTCACTTTTCTCTAAAAATTATAAACACACAAGCACTGGCCAACATCCAATTGCTACCCAAGTAAACTTACTAATGCAACTTCTCTTCCTTGTTTTTCATTCTGTCAACCTCTGATCTTTGGAATATCTTCCCTCACCCTGTTAAAGAATCATATTAATAGATTTTTGCTTTCTTGTTAACTTTTACTCATACGACTTTAATTCTCTTAACTTTCATGTATGATTGTTATTCAAAAAACTTCAACCAATTATTAAATGAATGGGGGAAAAGAATACCCAGGAATGTAAATAGGAATATATTTCGATACTAGAAGTTGAAAAAAGTCATGTAAACTTGAAATATACATGGGCAACTCAAGTAGGTGGTATCCAACCAAAAACGATGAAATAATGCATAATTCAGAGAGTTGAATCCCAGACAACCAGAACAGAACTTTAATTACATCAGTCTATAAAAATAAATAAATAATTAAAGTAGAAGGTTCTTACATAAGCAATCACACCATCATCAGCCATTTAAATGTGAAGGAATGGAATGTGGAAATAGTAGAGGAATTTCTATCGAGCATTTCAAACAGGATTAATAGAAGTATACCTGAAAAGTGGTTATAGAGAGGGAAAAAAAAACCTGTTTAAGATGAACCCTGAGAAGAACAAGCCAAAAAATGATGGAAATTTCAAAATTATTCTGCGAGCCATACTATGCTCACACACATTACTGTTGTGTTATAGATCTTATGACTTCTCATGTGTGTGGAGGAAGAAGGATTAATATAAAAATAAAAAAAGAAAACATTAAAACAGTATTACATTGCTATATATATAAAAAATGAATTGATTAAATGTAACTTCATTATTAAGCTAAAAAAGTATTCTCATACATAAAGTGTATATATATTAGATGTTCAATTTTTCATTTAAGGAATAGACATGTCTTCAGCAACCATTCGTAAATGGATTCAGGAAGAAGAATTTGATAAATTGGAAAAAGCTGTTCTTGAAGGATATGGAGAAAAAGTAGCAAAACAGCAATCTGACAATGAAGAGTTTCAGCAGTATCTCAGTATTCGCATCCCTCACATGGTAGAAAGAATCCAAGCCATTCACACTGCTGTATCCAATGATGATTTAATGGAACTTCAGAACCAACTAAATGAGCGAGATTTTGCCTTAGCAAAGGACCACATGGGGATGACTCCGCTCCATCGTAGTGTTCTCCTTGGTCGCAGCCAAATTCTAAAATACCTTATTGACAAGTTTCCAGAAACTGTGAATGTCAGAAATAAAGTAAGTAATCTGAAATAAGGGTATAACTGGGATATCTGTATATAAAGTAAATTATCTATTATCTTAAATGTGTGACTAATAATTCAGCTAGCTTATGATAGATCAAGCATGAAATGGTCCATGGTACAACTTAAGCTAATTCCCAAACTTTTATGCAACAAAATTTCTTCCCATCTTACTTTTTTTTGTTAACCTGGAGTTAGTAAGGTGGGGTGTCACAGATCCCAAAGATTTTAAATTGACTATAACTTTTTAACAACGCGTGGCAGTGAGTCATGCCTCAGTAGAGCTTCCCCTCCCGTAACCCGCTACTCGATGCCATAGACCATAGGCTGTTCTGTGCAAGCAAGTTTAATTTTAGCAACCAAAATATGTGTGTCTTGATCACATAATTCCAAGGTGCCACCACTGTGCAATTACAGAAAATGAAAATTTTTAGTTAATAATATCATTGAAATCTCAAGTTAGTGATATCATTGGAATCTCAAGGCTATTTATTGTATTGTTGTATTAGCTTTTAGCTATTATTGTGTTAGCTTCTTATAATGTACATGTTCCTTTTGTAAACCAATACCAAAGTTCCCCTAAAAAATACTGATTTATTTAGTTCATTCATTATATAAGCTAGGAAGAGTATATTTTTGTTGAAAAATAAAGATGTTTAATTAGGTAAGTATTTTTGGGTAATAAAAATTTAATTTTGTGGATCTGCGTTTTTATTCTGTAAAATTACAGGACACTTAAACAATACATAATCTAATATTGATTAAAAAGATATGGATTTCTATAATACACTACATTATTTGGGCGGGTCTGTGGGACCCCACCTCACCAGCATCAGGTTAAACTCATACTTACCTAGTACTAGGTGTGTACTTTTTAACCTAGTACCTAGTACTAGGTTAAAAAAAAAGGGGAAAAAAAAAGGAAAAAAAAAAGAAAAACGTTTTTTTTTAAAATATAATTTTAATTTCTCAATTTGATTTCATTAGCAGATTACTTTAAATAAAAATTACAAATTAAATATCTTTTCAATTGAATTAAAGTTGGATTTTCAATTGGATTTTTTCAACTGAAGGTGAGTTAGTTGATCTCATATGGAGGTAGCAGGGTTTTTTCTCCTGGAAACTCAGGTTTTTCATCCCACATACAGACAGATTGGCCCTTCAGAATGCATGCAATTTACAGGCAAAAAAGTGCTAGTGGTGGGTCTAGTAATTATCATTATTATTATTATTACCCAAGATCTCATGGAGTCAAAGACTCATCTGGGAGGTCCTTTTATCACACACACACAGCTCATCATAACTTGCTTTGAACACATTCAAACTCCTCTCTTGAAAAAAACTCTTGTTCACCAGACTATGCAAATTACATCTCCTCAATCTTTCCTCATACTGGACATTCCAGAGGTCAGAAACTACCGTAGTCAGTCGCCTTTGGATGCTTTCCAACATCTCTTCATCCTTCTGAAAAAGAGGTGACCAAATCTGGGCACAATAGTCCATGTGTGGCCTAATCAAAGCCTTATACAACGGAACAAGAGTCTCCCTACTTCTACACGTCATTTTCTCTGCATCATTCCCAGAAGCCTTTGTGTTGTCTTCACAATTCTGGCTATGCGTCCCCTAAATTTCAGATCCTTATCCACTATCACCCCCAGATCTCTTATTTCTTCCACCTCCAAAAATGTATCCTCACCAAGCATAAATTTTGCATCCCATCTTTGTTTTCCAAATTTTAAACCTTTTTCATTTTGCAACATTGAACTCACATCCCCATTTCCGTGCCCAATTACTCAATGTATTCAAGTCTTCCTGCAAGATCACAACATCCTCACTACTCTTCATGGTTCGTCCCAACTTTGCATCATCTGCAAACAACTGAATATCTCCATCCAAAATCTTCACCTATCTCATTAACATACAAGTTAAACAGTAATGGCCCTAAAACAGATCCCTGAGGCACTCCGCTAGTGACTTTCCTTTTCCTCAACATCGCTCCCCCATACACAACTGTCTGTGAAAATACTAGTGACGGTTGTTGGCAGTAGATGGCATTGATGTAGATGATGATGGAAGTAG
The DNA here is from genome assembly GCF_054136105.1 of Typopeltis vanoorti. NCBI lineage: Eukaryota > Metazoa > Arthropoda > Arachnida > Uropygi > Thelyphonidae > Typopeltis > Typopeltis vanoorti. Next base: position 30,445,932 of record NC_143549.1, read on the forward strand.
AGGTTCAGGGTAGTTGGTGGATGGAGTGGTGGAGACAAAATTGTAGAGTGGGTGTCCTCACTTGATGAGTCTTCAGACTCATCAAGGGAGGACACGAAATAATAATGATAATAATAATAATTAATATATTAACAGAATTTCTCACTAGTCAATATTATATCATTTATATTTAGAATATAAATAAATCATAATAAATAATACCAATGTGAAAACTCAACAGAAATGTTATATAATGACTAGAGTTTTTGCTACATTACAAAGTAAATTAAAATAGACAAGAAATTATATTTTTGTTTTGATCTTTTACCCAAGCAGGGGCAAATGACAACTCATAATGAAGATCTTCACAACTAGACTACTTGTACAAAAGTAGATAACTTTACATCAAATTGCCCATGTACTCTATAATACACAGTATACTTTCTTTCAGACTTGTTATGCTGCTATGCATTATGAAAAGAGTTACTACCCAATCCAATTTCAACCTTTATTAAGGTTTCAGTAGCAAATGCTAGACCACATATAGATAGTGAGAGCTAAATCAATGCAAAAGTAATTTCTATATATAAGTAACAAAATGGTGCATCATATGATTAAATTATTCTGGACTGGAATAGTTGCAGAAAATTGATTATTATTATTATTATTATTATTCGTGACACCTCCAAGGAGTCCGAAGACTCATCACTGGAGGACACCTAGTGTACAGCTCTCCGCCTCCACTTCTACTACCAATCAACTACATCAGTACCATCTACTGCCCACCACCACCACAAAAGTATCTTTTGTCTGTAAATTGCGTGTGTTCTGAAGGGCTGATTTGTCTGTATATGGGATGAAAAACCCGAGTTTCTGGGAGAAAAAAACCCTGCTGCCTCCGTATGAGATCGGCTAACTCACCTTCAATTGAAAAAGTCCATATATAAAGATTCCTCCCGTCATGACGAGAATCGAACTCAGGCCTTTTCCAATCGAAGGGCGCAATATACCGTCGTACTTCAAATTGCGCGCTACGGAGGTACAATTGGAAGAATTATTTTGGTTATTGGTGCTTGCTTATTTTTGATTTGATTGTTTACTCATGCAGTGGGCTAACCAAAGTTTGCATGTGGGGTATCTTCACCTCATGATGCTTGCTACAGAGTTTCATGTATCCTTGTACAAAATTTCAAATAAAATTTTCATATACAAATACTTAATTTTATGATTTTTGTTTTTATGCAAATCACTCTATATATTTTGTTAGTATGACAATAATATTTTGACAACAGTTCAATGTATGATTTTTCATTGTGTATGGTATTTAGCACACTAATTTTCCATATCTATGGATGTATTTCAGGAAGGTAGAACAGCTCTACATTATGCAGCTGGTATGTCACGTAAAGATGGAATGAATGCATACAAACTCTTAACACAGGCAGGTGCAGATCCAAAAATACGTGATAACGTAAGTTTATGTTGTTCAATTCAATAATAATGCTTAAAAACAGTAATGGTCCGATTCTTAAAATTAAATTTTACTATTCAGTAGCATTTTTAAAAAAAAATCTTAAATGTAGATATTGGAATTAAATCTTGTTTGAATAATAGCAGATTTCTGCTTTGCAGGATCCACCATTTATTTATACTTCATTATTTTTTTAATACAGGGTGATTGTAAAGTCATGCAACCCAGAAATCACACATATCTCTTTTGAGGTTAATAAGAAGTATATGAAAAATGAAACAGCTACAAATACAGGTTATAATCAGACCTTTATAACAAAAGAAGAATAGGAACCTCATAATAACATATGTTGAAAGTGGCCACCTCCTTCGTGAATGCAGACTTGTACTCTTTTACCAGGTTTGATACCACATTGTGAAGCACCTGCACATCAGTGTGCAGGTGCTTCACAATTGAGAACTGATGATTGAACTGCACATCAATGTGCAGTTCAATCATCAATTCAATCACTTGAGATATTAATTTTTAGTTCATCCAGTGTGTGAAGATTATTCCAATAAAACACCTCTGAGATACCCCCAAAGGAAATAATCTGATGGTGATAAATCTAGTAATCTTGGAGGCCACAATTCTTTCAAGATGAGATGGTCACCGAAAAATTTTTGCAAAAAATGAATGTAGTATTCGATGTGTGGCACATGGCACTGTCTTGCTGTAACAAGTAATGGTGTTTGCTGAGATCAAAGAGTGTCACAAACTGTGTGATGATGTCTTGGTAGATGGAACTATTCACCGTCATTTCAAAGAAAATGGGTCCCCACTACACGACGGTGTGATATCGTGCACCAAACTTCAATTTTTTTGAGAATGCAAAAATTTTTCATGGAAAGTATGTGGATTTTCAAATGACCAAATATTATTGTTTTGACTATTCACTTATTGAGTTGAGACCAGGCCTCATCACTGAAGAAAACTGTATCAAGCATCTTTATATTATGTTCTTCAACAAATGAGCATAACCATCTGTGGAAGATTATTCATTTGCCTTTATCTAGGTGCTTCAGGTGGACTGAGTGCACATGAAGGTATAACGATCTTGCAAATTGAACAAAGCCAGATCGACCACAATCAATCTGGCTTTGCAGACCATGTTTTGGATACAACCCACAGGAAATCCTGGAGAAAAACCACCATGCACCACCATTAGTAAATTCAAAAAAGAAAGACTGTTTTTAGAATCTGTGGCAGCACTCAGAAATCAACCGAATTTAAATAAATATGGTTGCATAAAACTTCCCAAAATTTGGGAAACATTACATTAGAGAACACACCTAGATAGGACAATTTTGTCACTCATGTGTTTCACTTAGTATTGTGTTGTATTTGAGTGTGCGTTACAAGAGTTATTTGTAATCCCTGAAGATGTCTCAGTGACTGAGACGAAATATTGGAAGCATTAAAATTAGTTTTTAATCCTTTCCTAGTGCTGTAAACATTCTATTAAACCTCCAACATGATCTGAGCACTACTGTATGACAGTAGTGCTCAGATCATGTATGGATGGTTGTATGGCAAGTTTCCTGAGACTTTTTGTTGGGGACTGCTGCTGTGCACTTTTTACCTCATCCATTTTATCATCAGTCAAAATGGAGGATTTTCTGGAGCAATTCCTATCTGCAACAGATCCAGTTTCCTGAAAATGTTGTACTAATCTCGTTATTGTCGACTTCTGAAGGACCACTGTATACCCATAGATTTCTCGGCAACACATGCATAAGAACAAGTAGCAAAATAACTTTCCAAAATGAAAACTCTTTGTGGCTGGGAAAAAGATATTTCATTTCAACAATGAACAAAGCTAAACAGAGAACCTGTACACATCACAGTGAACTCAGCATCTCCAATAGTTTGTAATAATATGATGGCAACATCTAGTGGTGTAAGGAATGATTATAACAATTTAGAAACAATTATACAAATTTAAACTTTTGGTTGTGTGACTTTATGATCACCCTGTACATACATATGACAGTATTCCCAGAAGCCATCAAAAAAGGATTCTCTTTCCTGTTAAAAAATGCTGAATGTCTATAACAATTCTGAAAATTTTGACAACATATAATTTACTCTCCCTCAAGCTTACAACAAGAACTTCTCATTATTTGAGTTACTAATAGGCAGGGATGTGTAAGCTTCTCCCTATCAAGTCAATCCCCAATTTTCATGTGGCCTTTTTCCAGAAAAGAGGCTCTGGCAAAACTGGCAAGTATTCCCATTATAAAGGGATACTTTCCTAGTTGGAGAAAATGGCAACTAGACTCACCAGGGTGGTAGATGTCCTTTACTTGGTGAAGTACTAACACTGACTTACTGATGGTCTGAAGTGGGAGATACCATGTTTAATCTCCAGAGCAGGGATTCTGGTTTCTCCACCCCCCCCCCCCTTCTCCAAAACAACATACATGACACCCTTCCAGTTCATGCTAGACTTACTTAGAGACCCATAACTTCCTTCATTTCAAGGATACATTAGTTAAAGTGGTGTTGTCACTGGCTAGCGAAGTTAGTGCAAGGGTCTGAACCTGTAGCAGTGAGTCAGAAGGCTTCCCAGTCAATTAGTGCATAATCCTGTTGTCATATACTCTGCCAGATCATGCCCAGAGAGGGAGTTTGAGTAGTGGTATGTGTACATGTTGGGAAGATTGCTGAGGCCACATCATGGCATGGACACTGGTTTCTCTCTCTATATTATGTCATACCCAAGAACCTATCTTCTCTCATTGTATGTCCCATTACTGTATTCTTCCATGTTATCATGGTTAAATGTATGAAAACCCTTACAATGACAGGGAAATTGCAACAAAAAATGAATCTTCCCATAAACTAATCCCAGAAAAAAAGAGAGACATCTGTGGAATCATCTCTACAATCTATTATACATAACTGGTACTTATCCCAATACATATACAGTCTATTCCAGGAGAGGGAGATAAACTATTATCAGACTACTGACCAATTGCCATCATCTCTGTCCTCTGCAAAATGGAGAAAATAATCAATAGCAAACTTTTTTGACTAATTAGAGGCCCACCAATTAACCAGAAACTACTAGTATGGATTCTGCCATTCAAGATCCACAGCTGACATCACCTACTATGGGAAATGTGCCATGGAAAGGTTCAGAGAAACTTGTGCAATCACTTGACATTTCAAAAGCTTTTGACTATAGCATTTTGAGACCTGCTAAACAAATTGCCATTCTTCGGTCTTCCTGTCACCATCTGTAATTGGGTAGCCGGCTTTTTTTGTGAGTCATGGTTGATGGGTCCCTCTCTTTGAGCTTCAACATCAATGGTGGAATGCTTCAAGGCTCTGTTCTATCACCTATTCTCTTTCTCCTGTACATGAATGACCTATTCACAATCACTGCTAATCCTGTCCACAGCTTTGCAGATGATATTACTCTCATTCATTCTACTCATTTGATAAACCATGCAGTACTCTGACATCCCAGGGTACAAGGTCTGACACAGAAAAAAAACAAACTGTGCCTGTATCTCTTTTAATTTAACCGAATGAGAAAATCAACTACAATCTCCTTCAAAATAGTTCCCTTCTGAGTTGATACACAGCTGCATGCAATGCTGCCAACTTTGAATTTTTGCAAAAACCATAATAATAATAATAACTCGCTCTTCACTCTAGCACTCCAATATTTTCCTACTGAAGCTAAGAAAACATCTATATTTGAATACACATCTACTCATACTGAATAAAGTGATGGAGTTGAGTCTTGTCTCACAGTGACAGGTTAGAACATGCTCTTTAACCATCTCTTAGTCTCTCCTCTCCTACTCTCCATTCCCAAGCTATAAGGTTAGTCTCATTTTTTTGTGTTGGATCTGAGGGAAGATATGTGACCAGTATTCCTTTTCTGGATACACTGGTCACATGTTTTCCCTTCACTGTCTACCGCAAGCCTACATGTACTGGCCAACTCATATTACCGCCCTTCACAAAAACAGAGCTATAACAATTTGCTATAATGAACAAGCTCTTGAACAAGAAATACAAACTATTAGCAATACATTTATAAATAATGGCTATAGCAAAAATACTACTAATAAAATTCTTCATAAAATTTCACAAAAAAGAATATAGATTATAGTAAAACCATAGCTATCCCATACATTAAAGGGTTATCAGAAAAAATTAATAAAATTCTACACCATTATAATCTTAATGCTACTTTTAAACCACCTATAAAACTAAAAACATATTCAACTCCTCTAAGGATTCCCCCCCCATTGGCTCATCCTGGAGTTTATTGTATCTGTTGCACTTGTAACTTATCTTATATTGGGGAAACTGGATGGACAAATCCTATCCATAAAAAAGAACATAAACGACACATTAAATTTAATAATTTTGGTGAAGCAGGCCTCTCAGATCATACTCTTAACCCTATACCAAATTGATTGGAAAAGTACTTGTTCCTCACATCATAGCCAAAAACCTGATATGAATGGAAATTTAAAGAAGCCTGTGAAATTTTGATTAACTGACTTAATCTTAATAATAATGGTGGCTTAAATCCGAAGAATTTGGATGGCACACATCAAATCCATTTAGTTCAAGATTTTCAGCAAACCTGACTCTAAGCAGTTTTTCAGCTTCTATTGGCTACCATTCATACTGCTTTGTTCTAATTTATATGTATAGTTATATAAGTAAAAATTAGTAAGTTTTTTCCCACCAGAGGTCAGGCCAGTAGTTTTAACAGTTGACTAAATCAATGTAACTTCAGCATACCATGTAGGTTGTAGTGCAGCTTGTTTTTTGTTTGTATATATGTATATACTCCAGATGATGACCTTAATGTGAAAGTTGGAACATCGAGTGATAATTTTGGTTTCTGTTAAACTGAAGTTTTACTCTAATACATTTCAAAAATTATGGAAACATTATTTTTGAAAATGAAATATTGGTGCTTTTCATTAAAGGTTTTAACACCAAAGATGGTAAATGCCAGACTTCTTTTACTCTTCTGTCCAAGCTCTGTTCCTTACTCAATATACATAAACAAAAAACATAACAGTTTAAAATCTACCATCCATGCTTTTCTTTAGTACAATTGTAACATGCCCTATTTTCGTCAGACTGAAAAATCCATTGAATTACATCTGGAAGAATATATGTGAGGCATCGCATATGGCAGAACTAGAGTCAGCTCACTGTCTAGTCACGTCCTTAATTCTGTTGACCCTAATGATGAAAGTTCTATCACTCATCTAGAAAAAATCAGAGAACATCTTTAGATGCTATGATAAACTCAAGAGAAGAATTGTGGAATCTAAGGAAATCATCCTCAATCCATTACATTTAAACACTAACCTCAGCTATAATCTCTGTGATTGTCATTGAACTGCTATCCGACTTTGGTGTTCATGAGACCATGACCATGTGTATGTGCCCAAAAATAAAGCCTTATCCGGAATGCCTTAAAATGTCATGATATGTTGGCTATTTAATTTATAGCTTTTCTCTTTCCACGTAATGTATCCAATGAAGTTGACGAAACTAGTTATGTTTTTCGATTAAATAAAAAAATTATTATTATTATTACGTGACATCTTCAAGGAGTCCTATAACTCATCGAAGGAGGATACCTACTCTTGGTCTCCACTGCATCATCTACACTGACATCTACTGCCCAACACCATCATCATCACCACCACTAGTATTTTCACAGACAATCACAAACATCCATGTCCCCAGTGGGATTCGAATCCACAGCCTTTTGGCTGGAGAGTGGATATGCTAACCACTAGGCCAACTGACCTCAAGTCATTTAATCTACTTCAAATATATATATATATTATGGTTATGCGTATAATTATAAATTTGATAAAATTAATTTTATATTACTTATTAATTTTCTTTAAATTCTTCGTTATAAAATTTCAAATAAATAAAAAAAATTATATAATTAAAGGAGAGGAAGATTGAACAACTTATTGTAATTTATTCAAGAAATTCTGAGCTGAAAAATTTAGGAACATTTGCTATAGAGATCATAGTATAATATTTATAAAAAATGTATTTTATTATACAATCTATGCTCTTAATTGCTAAATCCTAAGATTAGCCTTCACAGTGTTTCTGAAGTAATGCAGTTTTCTACTATTTGGAATGATTTTACATATATTTATTATTATTATTATGTGACACCTCCAGGGAGTCCAAGGACTCATCATGGGAGAGCACTTTACCCTACTTTGCTAAATATTTCTCATCTTCACCACTACTCAATTCTCCTACTATGATGCTACTAACATCCATGCTATCAATACTGCTCATCATCATCACCAACAACAGATTTTTTTGTCTGTAAATTGTGTGTATTCTGAAGGCCAATTTGTCTGTATATGAGGGATGAAAAACCCAAGTTTCTGGGAGCTATATATATATATATATAAATCTAGTAAACAGTAAAGACATGTTTACAATATCTACTAGATTTAATAATAATTTATTTTTTTATTTTAATGGCAGATCCATCCAAAAAGAGGCTGAAACTGCAGCATATTATTGGTTTGACATGCAGGCCAAATGCTGTGCAATTGCTTTTTTTTTTTTTTTTTTTTAAGAAATGCACTGTTGATTTAAAAATTGAACTGATATTTTTATCATCATTATACTTTAGTTTTTATTACTGTATATAATAAAGATCCAGAAAACAGAAAAAAGTTTATCCATCCAAAAAAAAGATTTCATTAGTACTTGTAGATAAACCCAATCATCTGAAGAACTGACAATGTGGAATTGATGCAGTTCCATGGATGGTGGATTATTCAACTTCTATTGTAATAACACTAATAAATTTTCTAAACTAAACTCTATGTATGCAATTTCTATTTTCTTCAAATGTCAAAGGATTCTTTATAAAATAATTACTTCTATTACAACGAGCAGCATGGACGAACACCAGATTACTACAGAAATCACTCAATGATCCTGCCAAATAAATATTCACAAAAAGGAAAGATAAACATTGTTCCTCGTCATCATGAGCCACTAAACAAATACAGCAAACAAGGAAGTAAGTTCTTTTCTTAATAAACTGCAAATTTTTATTTACAGAGAGAGAGAGAGAGAGAGAGAAAGGGAGGAACTTGTTAGATTAAGTACTCAAAATATAATTATATATATACCTGTGTTTGTGTGTGTGTGTGTAATATTCCTTGGAAGTTTTTTTTTAAATATTAATCTCTTAAATGGCAAATGCTACAGCCACCAGATTGTACTGGCCTTCTATGAAATGACAGATTATTATGTCAGGATGTTCTAATAGAGATAAAAGGGTATATCATATTTCTGCAAAATAGAAAAAAAACAGAGCAGTAAAGTATTATTCATGGTAAGAGATGAATTGTGCTCTCTAAGAGTAGAGAATCAGAGGGAGGAAATGACACTAATGGCTTTAATGTATTGCTAATAATTTGTAATTATTGTTTAAGAGCTTGTTCATTACAGTAAATTGTTATAGCTCTGTTTTTGAGGGTGTTAATGACTCCAAGTTTTTGTGAAGAGTTGTGATAAGAATTAATGTATATATTGACTGATATGTGAACGCTTGCAGTAGACAGTGAAGGATGGACTGCCTGAGGGAAGACATGTGAACTGGTGTATCTAAGAAAGGAAGTGAGTTTTGATTTTCAATTTCAACAGTAAATTGTATGCACTCATGTTGCTTATTCAGGTGGCCAAGGAAGTTGTTTAAAGTTATCAGTGATCCTTACAAGCACATTCAAAATATCAGAATTTATCTAACTAGGGAATTCAGATTGCAAATTTAAAACTTGATTTTGGGTCATTGCTAGGTTTTTTTTGGGCTGTTTGAATTTGCTCCCCAAGTATTGCTTTCTCTGCATGCGCAAAGATTTGAAGTGCTTTGGGGCATCAAGCTGAAAATTTCTTTTTCAGCTTGATGAAGTTAGGAATAAGATTGCAAAAACCTTTTAAGTTTTTCAAGTTTTCCAGCAAACCCTTACTTTAGGACTGCAAGCAATAATTTCAGTTCTTATTGGTCACCATTCATACTGTTTTGTTCTAATTTATATGAGTAATTATGTGAGAGTATGTTGCTCTCTGCTTAATATATCTTTTAATGATTGTCACTCTTTGTAACCAAAGAGATAATAACACGACTCTAGCTTTGATATAGTAAGGGTTTTATTTTTTTCACCAGAGGTCAGGCCAGTAGTGTTAACGGTTGACCAGATTACTGTAACTTTAGCATTCCATGTAAAGTGTAATGTAGCTTGTTTCTTTGTATATATGTGTATTCTTCTACTTCCAAATGATCACCTTGATGTGAAGGTCAGAAACATCGAGTGATTATCTTGGTTTATATTCCATAATTTTTTTTAATAATGGATGTTTTTCCTCAATAAACGATCTTTTAACTCATTAATTATAAAAATCAAAATTCTCTTCCCACTGCTTACAGTTGGAATGGGTGTGTGTGTGGGGGGGTTGAAAAAAAAAGTGTTGTAAGCAATGGAATGCCCAACACATTACATGTTCTGTTCCAAATACGCTACGCAGGGCAGCTGTAGAATGTGTGTTACTCCTTTCAACCTGTAAAAGATTAGCTCTACAATGTTAAAGTACCTCAATTTGATGGCATTCACTCGAATGAGTGAATGCCATCAAATTGAGTAATCAAATTGCATCAAATTGCGGAATATGTAATTCTGCAAGCAAGATCGTTCCTGTTAGGGCATCCTTAGAAATTCAGTGAGTTATTAAACAAAGTGTTATTGTTAGTGTTCAACTGTGGAAGTTTGTTCTGGAAGAGGTTAAAGCATTCCTTATACTAAGCTGTTATTAATGGAGAGAATATCATCAGAATGCTGTAGCAATCTTGAGCTCAACACAGAATGTTGTAGTATTCTGGAGCAATCTCAACTCGTGGACCATTATAATAATTTATTCCAAATAACAGTAGATGAACACCCTTGTAGTACTGAAGAAGGTTTACAATATTTTATGGATTTTTGAAGCTATATTGCTTAAATAGCATAATTTTAACAATGGAAGCCTAAAACCTGGTTCTTTGATATTTGAAGAAATTCCTTTTTAACTTCTTGGTATCAGGTGGACCAAAAAAACTACACCCATTTACTATATGCTTCTTTTTCTTAAGATTCTGTAATGTCTGTAATATTTATTATGTATAGCTCAGAAGGGAAGATTAAAGTTTTAAGTACTGTGGCTTTAGAAGAAAAGGAAAGTGGCCAATTTTCCAGTCTTCTATGGTTTCAATGTTTTTGTATATAAGTTCTTGAACTGGTAACAGTGGATACATGGAGAAGGGAATTCCAAGGTGTAAGAGGTTCTCTCTCTCTCTCTTAGGGGTTAGTCCAAAGGGGATGCCTCCAAGATCCCACTTTCCACAAAATTTTTTCATTTTGTCTTGTCAGCATTGGCAGTTAGTTAATTCACTGACTGATTTTGCTGAATTTTTCCAATATCCCCCCCCCCCCAAAAAAAAATGTATGTGGAATCATTATCCTTCAAGCCTGTTACATCATCGGCATATGCTAATAATTTATTTTCCTTCATAGCTGAGAGAACTGTTATCCCTTGCACAGAATGTGAACTGTCAACTTCCTGCAAAAAAGGTTTCAAGAACCTGTGAAAAGACCAATGGACTAAGAGGGCAACCTTGCTTGCTTTTTTTTGAATTCTGAATGGTTCTGATGGGAATCCATTAACTAGGATTCAGGTCATTGTATTTGGCACAGGTTCCTTTAATGACAGATAGTGGTTTTTTGCCGAAACCAATTTACTGGAGGATGTGGAACAGAAAGGGACACCAGACATTATCAGATGCTTAAATAAAATATACCAAAATACTGCCACTGGTTGCTTGTTGCATTAACTAAGGAGTAGTAGTTCACATAGCAGAAACAGATTAAATTGTATGCTCAGCATGGAGCTCTATGCTTTTAATTGCATATCTCATTCCTACTTTTAGCCTGTTATTATTAATAATGTAGAAAAATATCTTGTAGGTAGTATTAGATAGAGAAATAGGCCTCCAGCTGTTGATTAAGCTATTGGTTTTGGGATGAGGATGGTATAGCTTGCTACAAATTCACTTGGTATGTGACCTGTAGAGAGAAAAGAATTAAACAGTATAGCTAGAATAGAAATAATAAAATTCCAGGCTTTGCAGTAATGTTCTATCTCCATACCATTAGGTTCCAGAATTTTCTTGTCTGGCATTCTTTATAGGCTGTGGTAACTTCAGCTGCTGTAAGGGTCTCTGCCGAGTCCATCTTGGATGTGAATAGGAAAGGCATTAATGCCCCAAGAGTTATAGTTTCCCATTATAGTAGTGTCTTCAAACAAATTTTTATAGTGTTTCTGAAAGTATTCAAGGATAGCTATATGAAAGGCATGTCTTTATTATCCACGTAAAGTTGGGTGATAGTCCTTTCTTCACAAAATTTAGTGAATTGTCTGTCAAAGAATGCAACTGAAGAGTATCTTCTAAGTGCTTCTGTTTCTTTCTTCTACAACTAACTTTGATCCAAACTTTAATAACACAGTAATCCACTTTTTCATTTATTTATTATTTTTTTGTATATGATGGATACATAGAACTATCGCATTAATTCAACATCGGTATCTCTTCTGGTTCTGACTTCTAATGATGAGACCTCTGGTTTCAACTTGAGTAGCTAGCTACCTTTTCCATAATGCATAATGTTATGCATGTCTAAAAGGAAGTTTGCTTTGCATTATAGGATACTAAGGCAAATGATGTGAAGTCATTTGGTGAAGTGAAGTCAATGAGAATTAGCTTCTGTATACAAGTAGCCTAGTTGTGAGAATACTTCACACAGAAACTTCTTACACTTGGATAAATGATGAAACAAAATATAATTTCTTGTCAAGTTTAATTTAATTTTCTTGTGTCCACCATAGTGTTCTTATTTTTCTATCCTTGCAGACAACTTTACCTAAACTTTACATGCTTCCCTGGCAGAATTAATCAATGTTTTTTTTTTTTTTTTCCCCAGTTTGCCAGTGAAACTCCAAGGTTGGTTCTTGTTTTCATACTCTTTCATTTTTCCTGAATTGTGTTTGTAGTCTACAGTTTACCTGTAAAAGATGCTCAGTTTTTTTTTTAACCTTCTTACATATTGTTTAATGTGATATTCATTTTGATCCTACTTAAAACTAAATGATCACTTCCAATTTCAAATCTTCTGTATATTCATGTATATCATGAAGAGCATGAAAATACTGCTATGAATAATAATAGTCGATGAGATTTTTTTATTTCATGTGTCTTTCTATGTGAACTTGTGCACATCTTTATGCCAGAACATGGAATTAGTAATGATATCCTGAGCAGATATCCAGCAGGTGCTTAAATTATTATTACTCTGTTCTTTTCTCCAAAGTTCCCCAAAACATTTGTGAGATTCATTTCCAGCTCTGCTGTTTAGATCTCCAACTAGGATGACATTTTTCATTATCTTTTTCAGCTGCCTGCTCTAATGACTGGAAAAATTCTTGTACTACTTTCTGTAACACCATAAGCACAAATAGTTGTTTTTTTTTATCTGAATATTAATTATTCAGTATGACAGTCAGAAGGACTTCCAGTCCTTCTTGATAGGATTTCTTCATGTTTATGTTTGATGATGATATAAAGTTATGTCAACTCCCTTCAGAAGACTTAAAAGAATTTTTAGCTTGGACAAATGAATGTGGCAGTGGCTTTAATGTAAATAAGTGTAAAGCTATATATTCCAAGTGTATTGCAAATGTGTTGCAGAAAGTTTGTGACATTTGCAATTTGGGAATAATGGTCAAAGGACATCATTCCCAAATATGTCAGAACAGTTATGAGTTCATGGAACATCGCTTTACTAAAGGGAGGTCATGTCTGAGTAATGTGCTTTTATTTTATCATAATGTTATGGATGAGTTGGACACTAGATACACTATAACAATGTTGTAATATGCAAAGGCATTTGATAAGATACTACATGGAAGGCTGTTGCATAACCTGAAGAATATTGTACGGGAATATAAATTACTGACTTGGATAAGCTGATGAACAAGTATCAGAAACTGGTATAGGTAGGAGGAGAGAGGTGGGGGGGGGGGGAATCTGCCATTAAGATGAAACCAGGAAATTAGTGCTTGGACCATTGTTTTACAATCTATACATCAATGATTAAGGACCTGATGGGAGATGTTCAACTGCTTTGCTGATGATGCAAAGATAGGCAGAGCAATCATGGATGATACTGATATTTAGTCAATCATCTCTCAATCCTATCCAAAAACTCATCATCCTTCTGAAAACTAGGCAAACAAATCTGTACACAGCAATTCATATGTGGTCTGAACATAGCCTTGTATAATCAAATCAGAGCATACTCAATTCTATGTTTCAGTGTTCTCCATATCGTTGTTCTAATCTGCTATGCTTTCCTTATAATTTTAGCAAAATATCCCTGAAATTTCAGTCAGAAATTCCAAGACCTTTCATCATCTCCACCTGTTCCAAGATATCCCCACCAATCTTATACTCTAAATCCCACCTTTGATTCCCTAAAATGGGATACTATGCATCCCATTTTTGCTTCTTCAACTTACACTTTGCTACACTGAACTTGCATCCCTATATGCTTACCCATTTATCCAATCTATTCAAGTTGTCTTGTAATGCTATAACGTCTGCTCTACTCCTCATAGCTCTCCCAAACTTTGCATCATCCACAAACAATAATAGCTCTAAAACAGACATCTGGGAAACATCACTGGTGACTCCCCCCCACACAGATAACCTACTGATACTTATCTGACAGCCAATCTTCAATCTAACACACTAATCTGCAATCCTATCCCATTTGTTCCAATTTAATTACCAACATGTCATTTGGCAATCAATTTTTCATATGGCTTTGCATGAGTACACAACCTCCTTGTTCAATGCATTTGACATCTTGTTATAATAAAAAAGCAGATTGCTAAAACATGATCTTCCTTTAGCAAATCTATGCTGTCCATCAAAGGGAATTCTGCTGCTATCAGCCCAGTTCTGAATCCTGGTCCTCACTAGCCACCTTGACCACAACTCCAGAAGCAGACTGGCTTATAATTCAAAGCCTTAGTCATATATCTCCTTTATAACGAAGAACAATTTTGCCCTCTTTCCACTCCCCTTTAGAACTTGGGCCAATCTAAGACTCATATTAAAAAAGCAAGTTAAAGCTGTTGTTAACTTCCTTGAACATTTTCTCAAGACGTGATTGATATACCATCCAGTCCTATTGCCTTAGTGAATCAAGTTTACTCAATTCCTCACATACTTCCTGCTCACTTGACATCAGTGATTCTTCCCCCTTTCCACTGTTCTTAAGTTCTGCATTATGTTACATTCACAAGGGTGGAATACTTTAATAAATCGTGAATTGCTCATTTAACACCTCTAATATATCCTTCTCAGTGGTTATCATTCTACGAGTATCACTAATCAACATTATCCTCCCATTATCATTCTTCCTTCTACTGGAAGGAACATATCTTCCTCAGGATATCCCCTTCCACATATCTTCCTCAGGATATCATTTAGCCTCATTTGCTAACTGCTGCTCATATTGCACTTTTGCTACCCTTACCAAACAAGCTCCTTGCTTGCTCTTTGTGTTCCTTATGTAACTGATTATTGGTGCTCATCTTGTGTTCCTTCCACAATGCCTTTTTCTTCTACTTTGCATGTCTCACCTCTTCAGTCATCCATTTTACACCTACCTTATTTCATCTCTTGACCTTTGGAATACACTCAGTCATTGCCTGCATCAGATAGTTCCTGAGTAATAACCAAGCAGCATTCATTTCAATTCCAATCTGATTCCTCATCTTTTGTTTCTATAACAAATCTCAGTGACCCCACTTCTCAGATATGACTCCTCCACCCCCACTCCTCTCTATCATCACTGATATTACACTGCTCCTCGGACCTAAGTGTTACCCACACATTGGTGACTATCTTAATCCTTTTTTGCACAGTCACACATCCACTCCTCAACTATGATCTACACTTTCATGCAGCATATTTCTATCCACTCTGACCTCCCACACTTCCCTGTCCATCTTGTGTTCCTTTTCTCTTCATTCATGCCACTCTCACCTCTCCATTTGCAAACCTCAGATCTTCCATTCACATCAGTCATTACTTTCTCTTACAGCAACAGTTTCTCCAGTCAACTTTTAAAATTTTAAATCTTTCAATCTCTTTTATAGAGTTCCATCATCCCTCAAACTCACAAAAGAACCATTTACTCCTCACACAATTCTGCTAGCATACTATTTATAATCTTTGTTTATCTTTTTGACTCATCACCATACCTGCGCAACATGCTGACTATCTTAACTACTATGGTGTATTTCACTCCCCTCAACAGCCTCCTGATATCAATCCTTGCATTCCCCTTGTTACCAACCAAATCATTTGTGCCTACTACTAATACCAACTCTTTTGTTTGTTACTCCTTTTATCCAATGCTTCAATCATCCTGCTCATTCTACACCAGAAAACAAACCTTGTGTACCTTTTCACTCACCAAACCTCTAATTATTGAAATCTCCATATAGGCACGCTCTTGAATCATTCAATATCTCTTTCAAAAAGCCATCTTTGTCCCATTTTTCCTTACATTTCCATGCAAATCTGTAGTTCTCTTTAGTTCATTCGTCATACACCTAATATCTTGCTTCATCTTTATCAACTCTGCTTTCATCTCTTCAATTACTTTCTTACTGCCATTTATGTCAGTCACATTTTCACTACCTTATGCATCTGTTGTCTTACTACTCACTGCCAATTATGTCCACTGTATATTTAAGCATTAATATACTTATCCTTATCCAGAAATTGTGATAATACATCTTTGATAACTAATTAAATTGCAAAACATTTTGCAATTTGTGAGAATATCTCATCTTCGAATGTTTAAAAAAGTCTGTAGGGCATTAAGGCATTACAGATGGAGTTAGTTGTAGCTGATCAATTCTGTAACAGTATTTGTGAAAATGAAAACTACAGTATGGTGCAAAAAAAAATAAATAAAACCAGTACTAAATTTTCTGTGCTATACCGTACATCCCAAAATGAAAAAACAAATTTATAATTTCAAAATTCTTTTTATTTTTCAACATAATCTCCCTTAAGACTAATACATTTATTCCAGTGATGCTCCAGTGCCATTATCCTATCCATGTAGTGGCTCTCAGTAAGATCTGCAAAATACCCTCTACAGCTGCAATCACCTCTTGATTCAAAGAAAAACGCTGACCAGCAATGAAGAGCTTTACTATTATTATTATTATATCACACCTCCAGGGAGTCCAAAGACTTATCGAGGGAGGGAGAGCATCAACTCTACAACTCAATGTCTTACTACTGCGCCAACCTTCGTCATCTAACACCAACGCTGTCTACTGCCGACTATCATCACTAATGCTTTCACAGACAATCACAAACATCCATGCCCATGGCAGGATTCGAACCCGCAGCCTTTTGGCTGGAGAGCAGATACGCTAACCACTCGGCCATCCAGGTGGACTGGATGGCCAAGTGGTTCATTATGTGACACTTCCAGGGAGTTCCAAATACTCATCCTCATCAAGGAAGAGTGTTTGCCAACAGCATCAAGTGATTGATCCCCTTCCAGTACTAATTGTGCTCAAACCTTGCTAAGCTTTAGTTTTGGGAAGAGATAGAAGCCAGAGGAGGAGCAAATCTGGGGAAATGGGTGGATGTTCCAACAATTCATAGTGCAGATCCTTTAATTTTCCCATTGCCAAAACACCTATGTGGGCAAGTGCATTGTCCTGATGAAAGATGATTTTCTTTCTTCTGCAAATGGGTCTTTTCTCATGAATTTTTTCATCTAGTCTGGTTAAAAGATCGGAATAATATTCCCCAGTTATTGTTGTACCCTTTTCAAAATAATTAATAAACAAAATGCCCTTAGCATCCCAAAACAATGATGCCATGACCTTTCCTGCTGATGGAACCGACTTTGTCCTCTTTGGAGCTGAACAACCAGCTTCTGTCCACTATTTTGACTCTTCTTGGATTCTGGTGTGTAATGGTGAATCAAAGTTTCATCCATAGTAATAAATCGATGCACAAAATCAGTTTCATTCTTTTTAAAACATTCCAAGCACTGTTCAGAGATTTTCATGTGACAGCATTTTTGATCTGCTGTGAGCAAGCATGGCACCCATCTTGCACAAAGCTTTTTCATTTGCAATTCTTCAAGCAAAATATATCCTACACATTCTTTTGAATGGCTATAGTCTCAGCAGTTTCATGCAGTTTGACTCGCTGGTCATCCAATACCATATCGTGCACTTGATCAACGATTTCTGATGTTGTTACACTTTTTGGACATCCTTCACATGGACCATCTTCAAGACTGGTACGGCCACGTTTAAACTCGGCAGCCCATTTCTTAATTGTCAAAAATGCAGGAGAAGAGTTCCCATAAACTTTTATGAACTTCGAAGGAATTTCTTTTGCCATTATACCTTCTTTTACAAAGAATTTTATAACCACACGATACTCAATTTTATCCATTTAAAGGGATACAGACAACACATTTGCTTCTGACAGCTGTATAAAACAAACTACTTGATAGAATGACTTGCAATTTCACATGGATGCTTAAGACAGATGTACCAACTTAGAAAAAAAATCTTGCTGATAGTATTGCCATCTATGGTTGAAGCCAAGAACTTTTCAGACCACCCTTGTATACACTCAGGTCTCTTTTTATGCGGATTTGAAGTTATGCGGTGCATGCCCACAGATACGAGACCTTTCGACACCTCTGCGCATGTCAATACAAGGAGAATCCATTCCGATAATAGGGTAATCCAGTGTTTCTCAAACCTTTCCAACAACGGAAACACTTCACAAATCGTGAAATTTTCATGGAACACCTTGGTTATTTTGTAATGTATGCATTAATAATTAATTGTTAATTCAGCTGATTTTTATTATTAATTAATAATTAATTAAATTTGGCCCAATGGAGAAAAAAAAAGCACCAAAGAAAAGAAATTTCTTTGGAAATGAAAATTGCAATTTTAGATCGCTTGGCAAAAGGAGAGGGATCTACGGTGATTGGTAAACGTTTTAATTTAGGCAAATCTACTATAAGAGCAATTAAAAAGAATGAAGTCGCAATAAGAAAATCTGTGATTTCTGGCACAAAACTAAGTGCCAAATTATCATCGTACTCAAGAGATGCTTTATTAGAAAACATGGAACGAGCGCTCATAATTTGGATTGAAGAATTAACTCAAAGAAGAATTCCTATAAGTGGTTATTTATTTAAATAAAAAGGTCTTCGGTTTTTATGAACAGATAAAGCAATTGGAGCCATCTACTTCCGCTTCCCAGGCTGATAAAAAATTTTGGGCTAGCAAAGGATGGTAAACCGGTTTTTAAAAAGGAATGCACTTCATAATGTGAAGATTACAGGTGAAGTTGCAGCAGCCAAAAATTTTCAAGAGAAGTTAGCCAAAATTATTTTCCCAATCAATTGTTTAACGCTGATGAAACAGGATTGTTTTGGAAGAAAATGCCTAGTCGAACTTGCATCGCAAAGTCTGAGGAAAAAGCAAGTGGGTTTAAAGCAAGCAAAGATCGAGTAACGTTGTTATTTTGTAGCAATGCATCAGGAGATCGAATGCTGAAACACCTCCTAGTAAATCGATTTCTAAGACCACATGCTCTAAAAGGCAAATATCTAAAACAGCTACCTGTACATTGAATGGCTAATACAAAGGCCTGGGTAACAACTGTTGTATTTACTGAATGGTTCAATAATTGCTTTGTACCAGAAATGGAAACTTACATGAAGCAAAAAGCTCTCGATTTTAAAGTTTTATTAATTGCTGACAAGGTACCAAGTCATCCGCATTTAGAACATCCAAATGTGTGCAGGTACTGTTTTTTTCACCCAATACAACAAGCATTATTCAGCTATTAGATCAAGGCATAATTGCTACTTTTAAAAAATATTACATTAAGAACACTTTTAAATTTATATTGGATAAACTAGAAAATGAATCATTAACATTAACTGACGTTTGAAAAAATTTTCTATTTTGGACTGCTTAAATCATGTTGCATCTGCTATCGCTGAAATAAGACCACAAATTTTAAATGCTTGCTGGAAAGCACCTTGGCCTGGATGTAGTGCAAACATCTACATTATCAGATGAAATCATTACATTGGCACATGAAATTAGTGGAGAAGGTTTTGATACATTTAGTCAGAACGATGTAGATGAATTGCTTGTGGATAATGCCTTAAGTGATGATGATATTATTGGATATCGATTAACTTTAGATATTGTCGAAGATCCAAAAAACGATAGTGAAGAGGAAGAAAAACTTGCCCCCCTCACTGCAAATATAATTCAAGAAGGTCTTGAACTGTGCAATAAACTGGAAAATCATTTTCTAGTTAATGACACAAATTCTGAACGAGCCTTTAAATTCCAACATAAGTTGAAGAACTGTATGTCTGGATATAGCGAGCTATATAAAAATTAGTGAAATCAGCATCATAAAGTTTAATCACTGATTACATTGTCAGAAGAAAAAAATCAGCACAGAACGAGGGTGAAGCTAATTCTGTTTTTGAAGAACTATTGCTTTACCATACAGATCTGATGCGCTGACTATCTCTTCTGGTGATGAAAGTGACTTTGCACCAGTCCGCAAATGTTGCCGAATATTGTCTAATAGTGATGATAATTCTGTTGACAAAAAAAAAAAAGTTTTCAATAAAATTAAATGAATCAAGCTTTAAAACAAACTTACTCATTCTTATTTTACTGAATTTTCATAAACTTTTTTTATGCGATTTTAGGTTTATTTTAATTCATTGCTTCACTTTTATGCGGTTTTAGAAAATTATGGAGCATATCCCTGATTTTTCAACGTAAGTTTAGGCCTTTTTTGTGCAATTTTTTATACGTAGTTTTCTGTGGAACGTATCAACCGCATAAAAAGAGACCCGACTGTATATATGTATACATACAGATGCATAAAAATTCATTTAATTTTGCAACTTTTAATGTACAATATAATGTAAAAATATGTTATTAATGAAGTTTTTCTTTTGTTTTCTTTCTTTTTATTATTTTTTTTTTCTCCCCATGCTCAGTATTAGAAAGAATAAAAACAGCCCTCCAAAGAGCAGATCTTGAACTCTTACATGAACTGGTACTAGAAGGGCATGGTAAATATTTAATTGGCAAAACATCTTGGAACGAAGATGTTCGTCACTACTTAAAAAGTATACCAATTCAAATTGTAAGTACTGAAATTCTGTTTCTCTGGAAAATTTACAAAAGTAATAAATTGTGATGGAGAAATTGAGTTATAATTCTTTTGAAATATTTATATATTTCAGAGACTCTGTACAGTATGTCTGCTTAATCATGAAACCCTGGGACTACTAAGTTAAGGATGTGTGGTTTCATCTTATCATAACTTCAAGTGGTATAACAGTAACTTCATACCCAATCATGAAGTAAATTCACAACTGGGCTACTAAGGCAATTGATGTTAAGTCATTAGTCTCCATATACAGTAGTGAAGTTACTTCACATTCAAAATTTGTTTGCTTACACTTGGATAAAGGATGAAACCAAGAATATAATTTCTTGGTATCTTTAATTTATAGTATACCAAAGTTGAAAAACTTTCAACATCTACCTCTAACCCAGAGTATTTTAGTAATAAGGTGTGACACCTTTTGACTACTTGTATATGACTTCTGCATTACTTCAACCTTGGTATCACTTCTGATCCCTACTGATGAGACCTCAATAAAGCTTGAAACTGGTCTGGATAGTGATCCCTCCCCTAATGCATAGCATTATGGGATACTATGGCAACTGATGTGAAGTCATTAGCCTCAATATATAAATAGCCCAGTCATGAAGTTACTTCACATCAGAAATTTGATGATGATAGTAATATTATTATTACTATTATTCAACTTTTAAATAATAGAAACTGGTCATCATGTTGGAGGCTTAATGGATTGTACACAGCACTCAGAAAGGATTAAAACAGAATTCAATACTTCCTATATTTCGTCTCAGTCACTGAGATATCTTCAGGGATTACAAAAAAAAACTAATGTAACATCTACAAATACCACACAATACTAAGCCCAACCACGTGGGTGACTCTAAAGTCCTATCTAGGTGGAGTGCCCTCTAAGGGCAGTTGTAAGTGGCCTGGAATGTAAGGTGGGATCTCTGATGATAAGTGTTTCCCAAATCTTAGGAAGCTTAATGCAACCATATTTATTAAGATTTGGTTGATTTCTGAGAGTTGCTGCTGATTCTAAAAATAGCCTCTCTTTTTTGAATTTGCTGTGGTGGAGCATCCTGGCTGACCATGCCTTGGACACAACCCACAGGTTCTCATGGAAAAAACCACCATGCTCCACCACAGCAAATTCAAAAAAGAGAGGCTATTTTTAGAATCAGCAGCAACTCTTAGAAATCAACCAAATCATAATAAATACAGTTGAATTAAGCTTCCTAAGATTTGGGAAACACTTATCATCAGAGATCCCGCCTTACATTCCAGGCCACCTACAACCGCCCTTAGAGGGCACTCCACCTAGATAGGGCTTAAGAGTCACCCACGTGGTCGGGCTTAGTATCATCATCAATATTAAATTCCTGCCATGTACCCTCAAGGGGTGTACAGGATATTATGACAGTACTACATGAAAAAATTACATCATTACTAACTTCCTATCTACAATTTTCCTCCAAATCAGTCTGTTACTTGTCAAGACTCCAACATTATCAGATCTTATATTTCTATCGTCTAAGGCACTTTGTACCATATCAATCCACCTATATCTTGGTCTTCCTCTGGATCGTTTTCCTGCCAACCTGGCAGAGAACACTTGTTTTGCTAATCTTTCCTCTCCCATTCTATTTAAGTGATCATACCACCTGAGATTAGCTCTGCTAATGCATTCCTAAATGCTGACAATGTCAAGTTCTTTCCTAATATCCTCATTTTTAATATGATATTGCCATTGATGCCATCTGTTCATGCCTCTAATCTTTCTCAGGACTCTCATATCTGCGGTCTCTGGTCTTTGGTCAAGTGTTTTACTTCTGACCCAGCTCTCAGATCCATAAGTTAAAACTGGTTTGAACACTGTCTTGTATACAGCTAATTTAGTGTTCTGACTAATTTCTCTCTTATTCCATATGAATTTATTCAATTGACTTCCCACCATACCAGCTTTGATGATTCTGTTGTCTATTTCTATATTTAATTTACCATCTTCAGTAAAAATCGTGCCTAAATAGCTGAAATGTTTTACTTGTTCCACAGGTTCTCCATTCACAACACAGTTGACATTTTCAATGATTCTGCCTATTTTCATTGTCTTTGTCTTTTTATTGCTGACCTTCATACCATACCTATTACAACAGCTATTCAATTTAGTCAGAGAATCTTGCAGACTTGTAGCGGATTTATTTAGAAGTATAACATCATCCGCATAAAGCAAAGAGCTGACATTAACATCCCCAATTTTGATATCAGGTTTAATACCACTTTCCTTCATAATGTGATCCATATAGATAATGAATAACAGAGGGGATAATGTACATCCTTGTCTCACACCAGATTTAACATTAAACCATCTTCCTGTACTTCCTTCAATTCTAACTGCTGACTTACAACTCAAATAAAGACTAAGTATTGCTTGATATAATGCCCCATTGACACCATATAACTGCAGCGTATTGAATAGCTTCTCTCTTGGCACCTTGTCATATGCCTTTTCCAAATCGACAAAACTTAAATACAGATCTTTGTTATATTCCCATGCTTTCTCGACTATTTGTCGTAAAGTGAAGATCTGATCCTGACAGCCTCTATTTGGCCTGAATCCAGCTTGTTCTTCATCAAGCTTTTCTTCCACAATTCTTCTCAACCGTTTCTCAAGTATACTTGCATAGATCTTGCCAGGAACACTCAGTAGGGAAATACCTCCGTAATTCTCACATTCAGTTTTATTTCCCTTTTTATATATGGGTACTATGAGAGCTCTACTCCAATCATCGGGAATTCATCCCTCTGTCCAGGCTTTCTGAACTATGCAGTGCAGCCACTGTAAGACTTTTATACCACCATACTTCAGCATTTCTGGTCGAATATCATCTACTCCTGCTGCCTTTCCACATTTCAAGCCTTTGATGGCTTTTTCTACTTCAAGTATGGATATGTATTCCTGACTGCATGCCTGGTCAGTGTTTTTTTATCACTGTGCTGTCATCACTGCTTGTTTCATTTAGCAGTTTTTCAAAGTAATTACTCCATACTTCAAGGATGTCTTTTTCTCCTGTTTTCATGTCACCTTTATCATCTCTAACTCCTTTCACAGCACGCTTTCCTCCATTCCTAAGTTTCTTCAACAACCTCCAGAATATTTTGCCACCTTCTTGATATTTATTTTCTATATTCTTGCCAAAGTCCTCCCATGACTTTTGTTTAGCTAGTTTTACACACTGTTTAGCTTTCTTACATTTGTCTCTGTATTCTGTAAGAGTAAAAGCTGACTTATTTGCCAGGAACTTTTGATATGCTTTCTTCTTTTCCTTCACTGCCTCTTTAACTTCCTGTGTCCACCAGGGAGTTCTGATTTTTTTATCCTTGCACACAACCTCACCACATGCCTCTCTGGCAGAATCAATCAATGTTTTCTTCAGAGTTTGCCACTGAATCCCCCCCACCCCCCCCCCCCCCCACCCCCCCCCCCCCCCACCCCCCCCCCCCCCCACCCCCCCCCCCCCCCACCCCCCCCCCCCCCCACCCCCCCCCCCCCCCACCCCCCCCCCCCCCCACCCCCCCCCCCCCCCACCCCCCCCCCCCCCCACCCCCCCCCCCCCCCACCCCCCCCCCCCCCCACCCCCCCCCCCCCCCACCCCCCCCCCCCCCCACCCCCCCCCCCCCCCACCCCCCCCCCCCCCCACCCCCCCCCCCCCCCACCCCCCCCCCCCCCCACCCCCCCCCCCCCCCACCCCCCCCCCCCCCCACCCCCCCCCCCCCCCACCCCCCCCCCCCCCCACCCCCCCCCCCCCCCACCCCCCCCCCCCCCCACCCCCCCCCCCCCCCACCCCCCCCCCCCCCCACCCCCCCCCCCCCCCACCCCCCCCCCCCCCCACCCCCCCCCCCCCCCACCCCCCCCCCCCCCCACCCCCCCCCCCCCCCACCCCCCCCCCCAAAATTGGAAGGGATCACTATTTAGTCTTGAGCAGGATAAAATTGAATTTCATATTGAAAAGAATAACATGTAAGAAAGTTTTAAAGCGAACAAAAGTTGAGCAGCTCTCAGATGTGAACTGGAGACTAAAATACAGAAAGATTATTGAAAAGAAAATGAAAGAGTTTGAGAACAGGAATCAAACCTTGGAGATTCAGTGGCAAACTCTGAAGAAAACATTGATTGATTCTGCCAGAGAGGCATGTGGTGAGGTTGTGTGCAAGGATAAAAAAATCAGAACTCCCTGGTGGACACAGGAAGTTAAAGAGGCAGTGAAGGAAAAGAAGAAAGCATATCAAAAGTTCCTGGCAAATAAGTCAGCTTTTACTCTTACAGAATACAGAGACAAATGTAAGAAAGCTAAACAGTGTGTAAAACTAGCTAAACAAAAGTCATGGGAGGACTTTGGCAAGAATATAGAAAATAAATATCAAGAAGGTGGCAAAATATTCTGGAGGTTGTTGAAGAAACTTAGGAATGGAGGAAAGTGTGCTGTGAAAGGAGTTAGAGATGATAAAGGTGACATGAAAACAGGAGAAAAAGACATCCTTGAAGTATGGAGTAATTACTTTGAAAAACTGCTAAATGAAACAAGCAGTGATGACAGCACAGTGATAAAAAAACACTGACCAGGCATGCAGTCAGGAATACATATCCATACTTGAAGTAGAAAAAGCCATCAAAGGCTTGAAATGTGGAAAGGCAGCAGGAGTAGATGATATTCGACCAGAAATGCTGAAGTATGGTGGTATAAAAGTCTTACAGTGGCTGCACTGCATAGTTCAGAAAGCCTGGACAGAGGGATGAATTCCCGATGATTGGAGTAGAGCTCTCATAGTACCCATATATAAAAAGGGAAATAAAACTGAATGTGAGAATTACGGAGGTATTTCCCTACTGAGTGTTCCTGGCAAGATCTATGCAAGTATACTTGAGAAACGGTTGAGAAGAATTGTGGAAGAAAAGCTTGATGAAGAACAAGCTGGATTCAGGCCAAATAGAGGCTGTCAGGATCAGATCTTCACTTTACGACAAATAGTCGAGAAAGCATGGGAATATAACAAAGATCTGTATTTAAGTTTTGTCGATTTGGAAAAGGCATATGACAAGGTGCCAAGAGAGAAGCTATTCAATACGCTGCAGTTATATGGTGTCAATGGGGCATTATATCAAGCAATACTTAGTCTTTATTTGAGTTGTAAGTCAGCAGTTAGAATTGAAGGAAGTACAGGAAGATGGTTTAATGTTAAATCTGGTGTGAGACAAGGATGTACATTATCCCCTCTGTTATTCATTATCTATATGGATCACATTATGAAGGAAAGTGGTATTAAACCTGATATCAAAATTGGGGATGTTAATGTCAGCTCTTTGCTTTATGCGGATGATGTTATACTTCTAAATAAATCCGCTACAAGTCTGCAAGATTCTCTGACTAAATTGAATAGCTGTTGTAATAGGTATGGTATGAAGGTCAGCAATAAAAAGACAAAGACAATGAAAATAGGCAGAATCATTGAAAATGTCAACTGTGTTGTGAATGGAGAACCTGTGGAACAAGTAAAACATTTCAGCTATTTAGGCACGATTTTTACTGAAGATGGTAAATTAAATATAGAAATAGACAACAGAATCATCAAAGCTGGTATGGTGGGAAGTCAATTGAATAAATTCATATGGAATAAGAGAGAAATTAGTCAGAACACTAAATTAGCTGTATACAAGACAGTGTTCAAACCAGTTTTAACTTATGGATCTGAGAGCTGGGTCAGAAGTAAAACACTTGACCAAAGACCAGAGACCGCAGATATGAGAGTCCTGAGAAAGATTAGAGGCATGAACAGATGGCATCAATGGCAATATCATATTAAAAATGAGGATATTAGGAAAGAACTTGACATTGTCAGCATTTAGGAATGCATTAGCAGAGCTAATCTCAGGTGGTATGATCACTTAAATAGAATGGGAGAGGAAAGATTAGCAAAACAAGTGTTCTCTGCCAGGTTGGCAGGAAAACGATCCAGAGGAAGACCAAGATATAGGTGGATTGATATGGTACAAAGTGCCTTAGACGATAGAAATATAAGATCTGATAATGTTGGAGTCTTGACAAGTAACAGACTGATTTGGAGGAAAATTGTAGATAGGAAGTTAGTAATGATGTAATTTTTTCATGTAGTACTGTCATAATATCCTGTACACCCCTTGAGGGTACATGGCAGGAATTTAATATTGATGATGATACTAAGCCCGACCACGTGGGTGACTCTTAAGCCCTATCTAGGTGGAGTGCCCTCTAAGGGCGGTTGTAGGTGGCCTGGAATGTAAGGCGGGATCTCTGATGATAAGTGTTTCCCAAATCTTAGGAAGCTTAATTCAACTGTATTTATTATGATTTGGTTGATTTCTAAGAGTTGCTGCTGATTCTAAAAATAGCCTCTCTTTTTTGAATTTGCTGTGGTGGAGCATGGTGGTTTTTTCCATGAGATCCTGTGGGTTGTGTCCAAGGCATGGTCAGCCAGGATGCTCCACCACAGCAAATTCAAAAAAGAGAGGCTATTTTTTGAATTTGCTCACAGTTTCCTTTCGTAACTTCCAGGGATGGCCTCTTGTCATCACTCTTTCCCGCTGTTCAACCAAGTGAAAGAACTCCCCAGTGTCAACCCTGTAACCACCTCTCAACAGTTTAAAAGTCTCAATCATATCACCTCTCCTTCTTCTATCCGCCAAACTCTGCAGTCCACATTCCCTCAGCCGATTCTAATAACTATCCTTGTACAGTCCTGAGAACATCTTTGTCATCCATCTTTGTATCTTTTCCACAGTTAATTTATCCCCTTCAAATCCTGGGGACCAAATCTGAGAACAATAATCCAAGTGTGGTATGATCAGAGACTTATACAACGGAATGATAACTGTTTTATCTCTGCAGGTCAGTGTCCTTCTCATAATTGCAGCAATCCTCTGTGTTACCTTCACCACCTTTGCAATATGTCCCCTAAACTTCAGGTTTCTATCAATCATCAACTCCAGATCTCTTGTCTCCCCAACTTCCTCCAGTATAACTCCTCCCATAGAATATGCAGAGTCCCATCGATGTTTCCTAAACCTCAAGACCTTACATTTTGCTGCATTAAACCGACACTCCCCATTCATTTGCCCATCTATCTAGCTTATTCAAATCCTCTTGCAGGGCTACCACATCTGCACTATTACTAATAATCCTTCCCAGCTTCGCATCATCCGCAAACAACTGAATATCCCCTTGCAATCCACTGACAATGTCATTGATATAAAGGTTAAACAATATAGGTCTCAGTACTGAGCCCTTTGGGACCCCACTTGTAATTCTCTGCTTCCTTGAAATTGCCCCACCAACACAACTCTCTGATACACTCCCCACAACAAGAGAAGAAATTCTAAATGACTCACTAACACAATCATGAATACACCACATAAATATACGTGCTCCTATGAACACATATATGTCATTGTTAATCACCGCTAAATTAGCTGACCACTAATTTATCACAACTTCATTCCCCAAGACCACCATTAATTTCCCTACATGCTATAAAATCCCACCAACTGCACGCTACTATCATAACAAAAAGCATCACTGATAACTTTGTAAAAGACACACACACTGGAACAAGCTACTTACTATAAATGATCCAATAACTTTATAAGACAGCCCCAAATTTCAGTTTACAGAAATATGCAGAAGAGCAATAAAACACCAAAGAAACAGGAGGCGTGCACTAAATAATCCATGGATAAATGAGGACAACCTTAACAGCATTGCAATAAAAGACATTCTATGGAATTGAGTAAAAAAAAAAATAATCCAACAATATTCACCTACAAACATTGTACAAAAACACAAGAAACCAATTAACAACTAAAATTAGAAGTGCAAAAAGACAATATTACTTTCAGAAATTTGCAGAATACAGTGCCAAAGAAATATGGTCTGAACTTAATGAACTATGAACTATTAACCCAAAAAAGGAAAACCTCGCCACAAGATTTTATCAAAAACTTCCGTGAAGAGAAGAACCAAAAGGAACTAGCACAATCATTTAACTACACCTTCACAAATAGCATCACACAACTCAAAAAAAAAAAAAAAAAGATACCTTCCCCATTATGCCAAAACATAAAACTATTAATCCAAGATCAACAGTAAACTATGTCCACCTGTATCCCAATTGGAACTGAAAGATGCTCTCTCATAATTAAAGCAAAAGACAACACCAGGAATTGACAAAATCAAAATCAGAGACCTCCTAACATATTTTGAACAACTAAATCCTGTACTTCTGAAACTTGTGAACATGATATTCGACACTGACACTATTCCCAAACAACTAAAAACCGCTGTTACACCTATCTATAAACAAGGAAAAAAGAAATGACAATCACAGCTGCAGACCAATAGCTAACCTCCCTGTCATCTGTAAACTTCTGGAAAAAGTAATGCACACAACACTACAAACTAATTACAGAAATATAGTTTCATCTCACAAAAGCAATAAGATTTCCAGAAAATGGAGAGCCAACCATGTTATTAGAGGACAATACAAATGAACTAAATAAAGCGCTTGAAAAAAACAAATTTGCTATCCTCATACTCTTGATCTTACCAAAGCTTCTGAAAAACTTGATGAAATACTGCTAACTTAACTATACTCCATCAGAATAAGAGGGACATTGCATACCTGGTTTAGGAATTATTTCACAGAGAGAACACAAATAATAAAAATAGGCACATATCATAGCCAGGGAATACAGATACAGCACAGAGTCCCACAAGGAGCAATATTATCACTCACACTGTTCAAATATACATAAATGACATTCAAAACAAGAGAGGACTGGTATATTATATGGTATGTGGATGCTTGGAGTGCGTTTGAGGAAAGAGAGGAATTGCATGCGAGAGACCGTTTACATTTGAATGAGGAAGGACGTAGGCATCTGGAGAGATTGCTGTTCTGAACGAGTGAGTGTGTCCCAGGGAGGATGATAGCAGGGGTGGCCTCTTGTGGGAATGGATACTTGGGAGAAGGGAGACGATGTCAGGTAACACTGAGCCCAGTGGAGTCTAGAAGAGAAAATGCTGGGTATAGAAACAATGGCATTTATATGCTTTATACTAATGCCAGGAGTATCTGGATTAAGGGAGAGGAATTGGTGGCACAGATAGCATCAGCCTTGCCAAAAATTATTGGGATCACTGAGACATGGTTGACAGAAGGGGATATAATAACAGGAATAGAAGTCGCTGGGTATAGCATTTTTCATCAGGATAGGAGGGGAAAGCATGTTGGTGGTGTGGTACTGCTTATGATAAGTGATGACCTATCCTCTAAGAGTGGAGGCTTTGGAAGGAAGTGAGACAAATGATTTTGAGAGCATATGGTGTGAGGTAGAGGTAGGCAAGACAGGATATTTAGTGGGGTGTTGCTACAGACCCAGGAGCACGGAGGATGGGGACCAGGAGATGTTTAGACAGCTAAGTTTGGCAAGTGCAAGAAGAATGATTGTTATGGGAGATTTTAACTACAGTAGTATAAATTGGAGAGAGGAAGATGCATGTAGCAATAGTGGAATGGAATTTCTAGAATTCTTGAGGGACAAATGTCTTAGACAACATGTAACAGAGGGAACAAGAGGTTCAAGAGTTTTTGATTTGGTTATAGCATCAGAAGAGTTCATAACTGAGATGACATCTCTCTCACCAGTTGGAGATAGTGACCATATGGTTTTGACTTGGAAAATGAATAGACATGCAGGAGTATCAAAGAGACGGGAACTTATGTGGAATTATAATGCAGGTGATTATAATAGTCTTAGATGTCAACTTCGGGAAGTTTCATGGAGGGAGGAATTGGAAGGCCGGGATATCGTTAGTGCGTGGGAAATTGTGAAAGAATATTTGTTAGCAGCAATGGTAAGTTGTATACCACGAGTGAAGAAGAGGACACAATTTGGAGTAAAGTGGATGACAAACAATATTAAACAGGAATTGCATTTGAAAAAGAGGCTATGGAAGAGATATAAGGAGACAGGTGAAGAGAGGATGCGTGAAGAATATAAGACACAGGCCAGAAAAGTGACTAGTGTGGTAAGGAAAGCGAAACTGGAATATGAGAGGAGATTGGCCCTAAGATCCAAAGAAAATCCTAGGGAATTTTTTAGCTATGTGGCCAGTAGGAGGAGAAATGACTGTGGAAGAATGATATTGTGGGATAAAAATGGGAATAGATTGACTGATGCACGGGACATAGTGGAATTGTTCAATGACCATTTTATTGGAGTATTTCATCCTGGAGGAGCCAGTTTTAATGCTAGAGGAATAGGGCAGGTTCAAGGTTTAGAGGTACAGGAGGAGAGTGTGTTTCAGATACTGAGAACTCTGGATGTCAATAAAGCTTTGGGACTGGATGGTATTTCACCACGAGTTTTGAGAGAATGTGCTAGGGAACTGACAGTGCCTTTAACCTGGCTTTTCAATGAAAGTCTGGCTTTGGCAAGGGTGCCCAGGGAGTGGAAGGAGGGTAAGATAGTGCCATTGCATAAGGGTGGTAATAGACTGGAAGTGTCTAATTATAGACCAGTCTATGTGTCATCAGTAGTTAAGATCTTGGAGAAAGTAGTGAGGGACCGTATACAGCACTGGGCAGATGAGGGCAATGTTATCTGTGAAAGTCAACATGGATTTGTGAAAGGGCGCTCTTGTTTTAGCAATATGCTAGCCTTTTATAATAAAGTTACAAGAACATTAGATGAGGGAAAGGCATATACTGCAATTTTCTTAGACTTAGCAAAGGCATTTGACAGGGTGCCACATGATAAGCTGATATTTAAGTTGCAACACAATGGTCTGGATGTCAGATTGGTCAACTGGATTCAGGATTGGCTGTCTGATAGGTATCAGAGAGTTGTGTATGGTGGAGCAGTTTCAAGGAGATAGAAGGTTACAAATGGGGTCCCACAGGGCTCAGTACTAGCACCTATATTGTTTAACATTTATATCAATGACATTGCCAGTGGATTGCAAGGGGATATTCAGTTGTTTGCGGATGATGCGAAGCTGGGAAGGATTATTAGTAATAGTGCAGATGTGGTAGCCCTGCAAGAGGATTTGAATAAGCTAGATAGATGGGCAAATGAATGGGGAGTGT
Source organism: Typopeltis vanoorti (assembly GCF_054136105.1). Classification (NCBI taxonomy): domain Eukaryota; kingdom Metazoa; phylum Arthropoda; class Arachnida; order Uropygi; family Thelyphonidae; genus Typopeltis; species Typopeltis vanoorti. Next base: position 30,478,004 of record NC_143549.1, read on the forward strand.
CGGTTTAATGCAGCAAAATGTAAGGTCTTGAGGTTTGGGAAACATCGATGGGACTCTGCATATTCTATGGGAGGAGTTATACTGGAGGAAGTTGGGGAGACAAGAGATCTGGAGTTGATGATTGATAGAAACCTGAAGTTTAGGGGACATATTGCAAAGGTGGTGAAGGTAACACAGAGGATTGCTGCAATTATGAGAAGGACACTGACCTGCAGAGATAAAACAGTTATCATTCCGTTGTATAAGTCTCTGATCATACCACACTTGGATTATTGTTCTCAGATTTGGTCCACAGGATTTGAAGGGGATAAATTAACTGTGGAAAAGATACAAAGATGGATGACAAAGATGTTCTCAGGACTGTACAAGGATAGTTATGAGAATCGGCTGAGGGAATGTGGACTGCAGAGTTTGGCGGATAGAAGAAGGAGAGGTGATATGATTGAGACTTTTAAACTGTTGAGAGGTGGTTACAGGGTTGACACTGGGGAGTTCTTTCACTTGGTTGAACAGCGGGAAAGTGTGTAATATCCTGTCATTTTTTCAACTGAATTATGGGGAAAAAAAAAAAAAAACAGGGTAGCTATTGATTTGTGCTACTCAAAGTCCTAACTTTGCACTATTAGATTATTTTCTATGGAATAACCACCATAAAGTGAATGAACACACCAGAAGTGAAACTATAAGAGTCAGAAACAAAATCAGAGATGCTGCAGTTACAATTATTCTGGGAATATAATGCACATACCAAGAGCTAGGTTACAGATTCAATGTGTGCCAAACTGTAATTTTAAAAAATAAAAAACATTAATTAAAAACAATCTTATGTTTTTAACTGGAATTTTTAGTAGAATCTGTATCATAAAAATAAAATTCTTAGATTGTTTTTAATTATTTTTTTAATATAAAGCTGCAGCTAAAAATTTGCTCTTTCTGTTTTTTCCCCTTCAGAAAACATTTTAAAAAAATCTGATATCAATAAATACTGGAATTTTTTGTGTGTTTATGTATGACTTAGTACAGATCTAATCTGTGAGTGCGAGTCATTTTTAGCTTTGAGGCTTACTAACATCTCTGCAATTATTTGATTACACTTACTGAATAGAGAGCAATGATGGTATATTTTTAATTTTTTTTTTACTACTGGAAAATAGATAAGTATAAAATTCCTGCTATGTTAGAGATTGAGAATTGTAAGAAGCAATGCCTTTATCTTTTCAATGTTTCTGTGTCAGTACAAGGCAGAAGTGTTCTTGCAAGAAGATAACGTAGGAAAAATGTTTATTGGGATTATACTGATCAAGTGTATATAATAAACAACTAAGTTATACCAACTAGTTTCACCAACTAAGTCTGTTGGCATTTTCAGGGTACATAACTGATGTAAGGCACTAAAAAGTAAAAAACTATTACAAACTAAAATCAACCGATTCCAATTATATTAAACAAAGAACAGAGCGCGTACAATACATTCATTCATAGAGCGTGGATGATCTCACTTGTTGTTATTTAGGAACGTTCTATAGTTGTCACTATAATTAAGTTCTGGTGAGTTGAAGGATCTGGTAAGGGTCTTCCAGATCATGGGCAAGATTAGTCCTTGGTTCCTGTTAAGGTTCTGTGTACAGCGGGCAACTGTTGTGGCCACCTTAAAAATTTGGGAGCGGAAGTCCTCCTCCATGTAAGGAATTGTGCTTCTATCCCACTCTATGGTATGGTGTGTTCTTGAGAAATGAAAAGCTAACCCTGATTTTTCTTCTCTGTTATTACTGACGTCACCTATATGTTCTTTTCGCCTAATTTCAAGGCTCGTTGAAGTTTGGGCGATGTAATTCAAGCCGCACGAGCATGGTATGTTATACACTCCAGCATATTCAACTCGCCAGAACTGAATTATAGTGCCAACTATAGAACGTTCCTAAATAACAACAAGTGAGATCATCCACACTCTATGAATGCATTGTACGCACTCTGTTCTTTGTTTAATATAATTGGAATCGGTTGATTTTAGTTTGTAACAGTTTTTTACTTTTTAGTGCCTTACATCAGTTATGTACCCTGAAGATGCCAACAGACTTAGTTGGTGAAACTAGTTGGTATAACTTAGTTGATTATTATATACACTTAATCAATATAATCCCAATAAAAGTTTTTCCAGAGCTTTTTGGTCAAGAAAATTAAACGTTTTTTAACAAGAAGATAACGTATTTCAAAAAAAAAAAAAAGTATCAGTAATGAATGAAAATAACTAGAGGTAATCATACAGTTTCCTGAAGTAATAAATCATTTTCTTTAAAATATGTGTGCAGTATTTGTGTTTCTTGTTATATAATTCTAAAACCCTGACCTAGAGACATGACCTGACCATGGAATATTTAAGCCTACATTTTAATAAACAAGGAGAGCAGAACTCTCTATATTTCAAGGTCTCAAAGTTCACATCATTTATTGCTCTAGAAGAGGTATCATATGATATTTCTGATACATTTTAGTTAGAATATTAGAAATCTGAATGTCTTTCAATAGGTAACTTTTTGTATAAACTGTTCAGAGGAATAAAAATGAATTTCCCTTTGAAAGATGTGTTAAAAATAATGAAATCCTATTTACTTCATAAAACTATTAAATTATTTCAGGAAATTACCACGTATACTAAATATTAATTAAAAGAAAACTTTAATCAATACTTCGTATATTTTGGCAATGTTACAATGCCATCTTCATGGGACATAAACTATGATAAGCGCATGCAGGCACTAACAACGAGTAAATGAAGCCAAAGAGAGTAACTCACTACAATAAATTTAGTTTAATCCTTTATCCAAGTGTAAGCAAACAAAGTTTGCACCTGAAGTATCTTCAGAACTGAGGCAACTCGTGGTAAAGGTGGACTAAGCTCTCATCACTTGTCATTATCTTCCATAATGCAAAGCACATCTCCTTGCAGACATGTATAATGCTATTCATTAAGGGAAGGGCCACTACCCCGACTGGTTTCAACCTTTATTGAGGTCTCTTCAGTGGGAGCCAGACCCAGAGGTGGTGACACTAAAGTGGAAGTAATGGAGAAGTCATATTTACCTATACCAGTTGCCAAAAGGTGTCTCAACTTATTATTAAATTACTCTGGATTATAGAAAGATGTTGGAAGTTCCCCCCCCCCCCACTTGGTTAGACTATAATAAATTTAGTTTAATCCTTTATCCAAGTGTAAGCAAACAAAGCTTGCACCTGAAGTATCTTCAGGAATAAAGATCGAAACAGTCTGGATAGTGGTCCTTCCCTTAATGCACAGCATTATACACGTCCGCAAGGAGATGTGCTTTGCATTATGGAAGATACTAAGACAAGTGGTGAGAGCTCAGTCCACCTTTGTCACGGGTTGCCTCAGTCCTGAAGAAACTTCAGGCACAAACTTTGTTTGCTTGCACTTGGATAAAGGATTAAACTAAATTTATTATTAGAAAGTAACTCACGTTGTTCCTAGAGTCCTAAAGGTGTCCTCTAGCAGGCTAAATTGATTGTCTTCGCTGTTGGGCTGATGTTCTCATGATGTAAGTTTCCAAATTTGGGGCAGTCTCATGCACCCAAATTTGTTGAGGTTTGGGAAGTTTTTAGATCTGACACTGATTCCATGAACAATATTTCGTATTTATATTTGCTGCAGTGTAGCAGAGTGGCTTTCTTTCATCGTATTCTGTGGCAGGTATCCAGAGCATGGTCTGCAAGCCCGGAATGGCTATATTGGTGAAACCGGATGTAAAAACCAGAAAACACTTGTGGCCCATGCTCAGGATACCTGCCAAAGATTATGATGGACGAAAGCCACTCTACTACACTGCAGCAAATACAAATACAAAAGATTGTTCATGGAATCGGCCTCAGATCTAAAAAACTTCCCTAACCTCAACAAATTTGGGTGCAGGAGACTGCCCCAAATTTGGGAAGCTTGCATCATGAGAACATCAGCCCTACAGCCAAGACAACCCAATTTAGCCCACTAGGAGGCACCTTTAGGACTCTACGAATAATGTTAGTTATTCTCTTGGTCTCATTTTCTCGTTGTTAGTGCCTATGTACACTTATTATAGTTTTATGTTCCCATGAAGATGGCAATTATGTGTGGCAATTATTACAAACAGCCACGGTGGGACTCACCTGCAGTTTTTTTTTTTTTTTTTTGGTTGGCGATGCTAACCAGGCCAGAAAAATTATTCTAAGTTCACTACCTACTTAAGCGTCGTCTTCTTTTCCATTATGTTAAGCAAAAATTACAAGTAATTTACAAGACTTGAGATACGTAGAGCAGCGAAGAACTGCATATGATTGGTGTGGTATTAACAAAAGATCGCGTGAACCAAAGACAAATTAGTATTCCAACAGTTGAGTTGAAATGCTAATTCCCTTCAACCGAATTCCATAATATCTGAAACACATTCACTATATATTTCTTAGTTTTAACACGTTAACGAGGGGTGGTGTCAAGCAAAACCATATGTTCCACTGGCAACATATGGTTTTGCTTAGTCCAGACAGCATTTTCTGTTGGAGAGGGGATGTAATTTATTAGTTAGCACCGTTTTATCCCAGTTGTCTCTAATTGCACTGTTTGTTGAAAAATATAATGACTCCTTTAATCATACATAGCCAAAAACTGCCACGTACACCCTAACGACCTTTCGCGTACCCCTGGGGGGGACGCGTACCACACTTTGAGAAACACTGGTCTAATGTATTAAGATCAGTAGGATGTCCAATAACAAGAGCTTTTTCTTCAAAATTATTTCTTTTGCAATACTGTTTCACTTCTGGACAAAAATGGTTAACAAACCAATCAGTAAATAACTCCTTGATAATACACGCTTTTCTATTAGCGTTCCATATTACAGGTAAATTCGTTTTTATGTTACTTTTAACGCCATCGGATTTTCCGAACGGTAAACTGATCTTCTTCTTCTACGCGTTATTCCCGCTTCCTATGCAGGGTCCGCGTGTTACTTTTAGATGCGACTTCTTGTTAGTACTACTCTCAACCAACCCGTCGCCTGGTCTGCCGCTGGGGGGGGGGTATATTTTTGACTGTAGAGGCGTATGTTCACGGGGCCAGTTTGCCTGTTTGCGGGATGAAAAACGCCAGATAAACTGGTGGAAAAAACTCTACTGACCGTGTCCAAGACCGGCTAACTTGGCTATGCCTGAGGAAGATCCTCAAATTCCTCACGTCTACAACGGGAATCGAACATGGGACACTCCTTCCCCAGGCATATGGTTGCGAAGCGCAAAGCCACTAGGCTAACCGCGCGGTCACCGAACGGTAAACTGATAACAATTTTAATTTAAAATGAGCAGAGGCATTTGATGCAAAGAGTAACATTAAACAGTCTTTGGCTGCTTTGAATCAAGCTGCTGATTTTTCTTCAATAGAAATGAAGCTTTTTGATAGTAGCCGTTTCCAGAACAAACTGCTTTCATCAACATTGAACACAAAATTTGGTTAAAATTTTTCACGTTCAATTATTTTCTTTAGTTTTTCTGGAAACCTATTCACAGCTTCAATATCTGCACTTGTAGCTTCTCCTGATAATTTTACACTATGAATTCCGGCCCATTTTTAAAATTTCTCAAACCAACCATGAGAAGCTGCAAAATTTTCTGCAATTTCTTCAGTTTGTTAAGATTTCAGGTGATTAAACAAAAATGCTTTTTCTTAAATCACCATTTGAGTTAAAGGCATATGATGCTGTGACATGTCATCTATCCACAAAGATAGATGACATGTCACAGCATCATAAAATTTAACATTTTCTTCATTTTTTCTAAAATTGGACTCCTTAAGCGAATTAATTTTGCTGCTGTAACATCTGTACAATTCTGAGCAGACTGTTTTATTTTTTCTGATTGACTAAGTATGGTTGTTAAAGTTGACTGTGCTAATCCTAAAGAATGTGCCACATCAGATTTTCTTTCACCCTTTCAACACATTGTACAATATTTAATTTAGTTTCTAAAGAAATTGCTTTTCTTTTCCTTGATTCTGACATTTTAAACTAAATGGGTAGAAAAACAAAATATCAATTAATATTTACGAAATCTACAATAATGCTATCAGAGAACATACATCATTCATTGCAATGCACCACACTGAAACACGCCCTATGAAGTGTCACAACGACTAAATTAATGTGGATGACACTCGCAACTGTTAAAACAGACACACCCACAGCTTGGGAGGACAAGTCGCCGTCGTTCTCCAATCGGATGATTGCTGGGAGTTGACTTTAAAATTTTAATATTTTTACGTAAATTGGAGCTTGAAATTGGGGACTTCGTTATATCGAGACTTCGTTACCAGAGGTAACGTTTAACCGGGATATACCTGTATACTTGAGAAACGAGTATGGATGGGATGCTTGGTGAAGAACAAGCTGAATTCAGGCCAAACAGAGACTGTCAGGATCAGATTTTCACTTTGTGACAAATAGTTGAGAAATCATGGGAATACAACAAAGATCTATTATTATTATTATTATTACATAACACCTCCAGGGAGTCCAAAAACTCATCGAGGAAGGGTACCTACTTTACAATTCATACAACTATCTTCATAATCTCACCAACACCATCTACAGCCAAACACCACCACTAGTATTTTCACAAACATCCATGCCCACGGCAGGATTCGAACCATCGGCCTTTTCGCTGGAGAGCGGTTTGTAGATCTGGAAAAGGCTATGACAAGGTGCCAAGAGAGAAGCCATTCAAAACCCTACAGTTGTATAGTGTCAATGGAGGCATTATATCAAGCAATACTTAGTCTTTATTTGAGTTGTGAGTCAGCAGTTAGAATTGAAGGAAGTAGAGGAAGATGGTTTAATGTTAAATCTAGTGTCAGATAAGGATGTACATTATCCCCTCTGTTATTAAATATCTATATGGATCACATTTTATTAATCTCAGCTCTTTGCTCTATGTGGATCATGTTATACTTCTAAATAAATCCACATAAAGTCTGCAAGATTCTCTTATTAAATTGAATAGTAGTGTTATAATAGATATGGTATGAAGGTCAGCAATAACAAGACAATGAAAATAGGTAGAAAGCATTGAAAATATCAACTGCATTGTAAATGAAAAACCTACAGAAGAAGTAAAACATTTCAGCTACTTAGGCATGATTTTTAATGAAGATTATTTATTATTATTCAGTCCTCCATGGAGTCAAGACTCATTGTGGGAAGTCCTTAATGAAGATGGTAAATTAAATATGGAAATAGACAACAGAATCAACAAAGCTGGTATGATAGGAAGTCAGCTGAATAAATTTATATGGAATAAGAGAGAAATTAGTCAAAACACTAAATTAGCCGTATACAAAACAGTGTTCCAATCCATTTTAACTTATGGATCTGAGAGCTGGGTTAGAAATAAAACACTTGACAAAAGACTAGAGACTGCTGATAGGAGAGTCCTGAGAAAGATTATGGGCATGAACAGATGGCATCAATCACAATATCATATTAAAAATGAGGATATTAGGAAAGAACCTGACATTGTCAGCATCCAGGAATGCATTAGCAGAGCTAATCTCAGATTAAATGGTCACTTAAACAGAATGGGAGAGGAAAGATTAGCAAAACAAGTGTTCTCTGCCAGGTTGGAAGAAAAAGACCCAGATCTAGAAGATAGAAGTGTAAGATCTGATAATGTATAATATCTTGACAGACAACAGATTGATTTGGAGGAAAATTGTAGATAGGAAGTTAGTGGTGATGTAAGTTTTTCATGTGGTACTATCATATCCTGTACACCCATTGAGGGTACATGTCAGGAATTTGATGATGATGATATAGTACTAAGTAAGTATATATGTATTACTAAGCATATAATTCTATATCATCTAGAGTACTATATAAGTATACTGTACTAAATAAGTATATATATATATATACTCTCACTCTACTATACAGACCAAAAATATAGACTCATTAATAAAGTAAAGATCAAAGTAAAATACAGGCAGCAGAAATGAGATTTTTAAAACCAATGAAAGGATGCATAACTTTAGACCATAAAAAAATGAAGATATTAGAAAAGGAGCTAAGCATTTATAACTTAAATGAAAAGATCAAGGAATACAAGAGAGTAATGGAAAGGGCATTTATGTAGGATGAAAAGATATTGGCCATCAAAAGAAGTCAATAAATATAGACCGCTAGGAAAATAAAAAGAGAGTCCAGATGCAAGATGGAAAGAAAATACCAGTGAATCCAGAAGAGGCAAATGAAATTATGCTTTCCCTCTTTCAGTTCATGGCATTATAGGGTTCCTTGATTCTACAAGCTGACATACTATATGAGCAGACTGGAATATCAGACAACTAACTGGAAGAACATAAAATATACATCTGTAATAACAACTATGAGCAGTTCAGTTCAGTGAAACGTGTCTTTGACATCACCCACAGAATCAAATAGAAAAAACCACTATGCTTCATCACAGTAAAATCAGACATGCAATTTTTTTTCACAATCTGTAGCTATCCTTAAAAACTAACTTAATGTAGACAACCGTAGTTGATTAAATTCCCAAAATATGGAAAACAGCAATTCTTGGTATCCCGAGTTACAACTTGGGCTTTCCTATGCCCACAGAGGGTGCTCATCCTAACTAAGACACTAGATTTTCAACTAGTCTTGGAGTTTCTTACAATTTATATTTTACCTTTAAAGATGTCTCTGTGACAGAGATAAAATATCAGATGCATTATTTTTGCACTATTTTCATTCCATTAAATATTTAATATGATTTTTTTGGGACTATGGATTCACCTATTTCAACATCTCCTCCATTTGAGTTTAATCAACAGCAATTCTCAATATAACTTCCTTTTGAAATAACGACAACTAATGACTTCAGAATTCCAAAAGCAGATGATAAGAATTGCTTCGAGTATAATTATGCTGCTGTACTGAAAGTGGAAATGGAAAACTTACAGTCAGTCCTCATATTATGTGCGACTTACAGCCACTCATACTGATATCTTCAAGGTATTTTATTTAAGAAACACTTTTGCTCAGGCTATCGCTGCTACTGAGGATGAGAAAATCCTCAGACTTTTGGAAGGAATATAATATCTTGCAGTGCACAAAGAATGAAGATGGATGAATGAAGTTCTTTCTAACGAAGATATCACCTCACTCCATTGTGATAGCAAATTGTATGAATGGTATTCTACTTAACAGCAAATACTCTCTCTCTCTCTCTCCTGAAAGCCTTGATTCATTAATAGCTTGTTACTTATTATTCCCTGTATAATTCACCTATCAAATTTAAGCTGTTCTCGTTTGTAATGTATCCTAATTTGTAAATAATGTTGTGCCACTTACTTACTACTGTACCACTTGTGTTTGAATACAAAATAAATTAATACTTTGAGCTCTCTATCAGCATAGGCTAAATGATAGAGATTGACTACCCATCTATCTTTGAAAAAATAGTTAGGGCTAATGAAACTTGCTTGCTTCCTTTGGGAAATAAAAATAATTAAAGGATTTTTTTTTTAAATTTATTTTTATAAATATCATACAAACATGTACAAATATGCTTTCTGGATTTATAAAATTTGTTGTATAACAAAAAGTTACTACTTTTCTAAACATTTTATTCACCAAATTTGAATTATAATTTTTTCTAAGCCTAAAAATATATTAATGAAGTCAACTTTGAAATCTTTATGTGCATATTCATATGTGATATTCTACACTCTATAGCTAGTTCTGTTTGGCATATTAACAGACAACAATTCAGACCCTACATGAAGCTGCAGGAACTGGAGATGAAGACACAGTAAAGGCAATTATTGAGGAGAATGAAAAACTTCTTCGAGCTCGTGATGCATATGGAGCTGCAATAGTACATATTGCTGCAACTAACAATCAAACTGAAGTCTTAGAATACTTAGTAACAAATTTTCCAACTTCACTTAATATGAAAGATGGGGTATGTATGTTTCATTATTCTGCTTGTTTAACTTATGACACTATATGAAAATGTCAAATGTAAGTGCTACAAAATTTGTAGTTTACATTAGGAAAAAAGGTATCTCCACTTTGACGTGGTGGTGGTGGGGGGGGGCTGCATGCTTCGACAACCCCGAGAACTATGCCAGTGGTGGTGCAACTACTATAAGGGCCACCCAAGCTAGATAGGTCTTCGTAGGGGGTAGGAGCCAGACTAAGAGAGATACCTAGGAGAGGGAAAGTCTGATACAAACCCTGGTAGTGGGCACCAGCAACTAACAGTACTGGCCTGAGGCCAAAGACAATTGATGTTAGAAAGGCTCATAACCAGAAACTTACAAGCCAGACAAATTTATAGGACCAAGGGTTGTAACACTGCAATGTGGAAAGCAAGGGGAAACTACCACATTAATATCCCTAGAAAAAGCAGCATGGAAACTAGAAACAATCAAAATGAGATCGGTGATGGAGCCTCCATAAGAGGAGTCATGCCTGGCAGGGGAAGAAATCAGGCTTCTCAGGTAGCAAAACCCTGATACAGACAGAAAGAAGCAGAAAAATTACACAAACATAGGAACATGGAATGTGAAAACCTTATTAGAAATGGGAAAACTTGAAAACATCAAAAAGGAAATGAAGAGGCTTAAAGTGGACTAAAAACATACTACGAAATAAAGAGAAAAGCAAACAAGAGCAGAATGGAAGGAAATGCTGCTAAGCTACCAGTCATAAGATTGATGCAATAGAAGATTAGGAAAAAGGAGAAACTGAATAAGACTGGATTTGAAATTGGTTGTGATTTTCAAAATAAATATAAATGAATACTATTCCAAAGAATGAAACTTTAAGGACATAAAAATGAAGAAAAGTTCATTTTTATGTCCTTCATATCTATAATTTGGAGAGTTTAGAAGTGATAACAGAATTCAAATACCTGGGAAATATAATCTCACAATACAATATTGATTCACAATTGGAAGAAAGACTATAAATTTGTAATAGAATGAATGGCATAATTAAAAGAAATTTTGGAAAACAAATGACTAAAGAAACTCAATTAAGATTACATAATATGACCTCTAAACCATCTCTCAAATTTGGAAGTGAAACTTTGATTCTAAAACAAAGAAACAAAGACTGGAAGCTGCAAAGATTAAGTTTCTAAGACCTCTCCTGGGACTAACTAGATTAGATAAAAAGAAAAACACAGAAATGAGAGAACGATTAGATGCAAAATATAGAAGAATATCAGCAAAATTGGCTACACCACATAGAAAGGATGAATAATAATAGGATTCCCAAACCAGCATATAAATATAAACCTACAGGAAGAAGAGACCACGGACGTTCAAGATTAAGACGGAAAGATCAACTTTATTTGCAGAGCAGGAACAGGACATAAAAAGTCTATACCTGAACTGCTCAGACGACGACAATGAACAGAATTGGTGACTGCTTGCCATTTCATAATGCATTATAGCAACCTGTAGTGAAGCTAGCTGCTTATGTGTAATTTATTCATCCTGTGTAACAAAGTCACAGTTGAGTTAGATAAAGTAAATGGCTACATTTTGATACTGTTAGACTTTGCAAGGCATTTGATGAGATACTACACAGGTACATAGTGGAAGAGAATAAACAAGATATCTAGTGACTGATGCCACAAGGCTCTGTTTTGGTTCACTGCTGATGAATTTGTACATTTATGATACTAGGAATAATTTAATGGGTACCTACAACCGGGCTAGCCAGGCTTTACTTCGGGAGCAAATTACCACTACACGCGGTTCCCTAGCCGACATAAACAGAGCTATATTAGCGCTAGAAAATGAACTTTCCCATACGCTTAATCACGAGCTTTGGTCAGTCCTACATGACGTCTTGTGTACGGCAGCTAATAAAGAATTCGAACGTATACGGAGCCGACATATCAACAAGTTTGATAAATTAATAAAGAACTCGGCGTCCAAACCTAAACTACAAACCAACACTGTAGTTAACCTTTCATCAATTAGCCTGAAGCACTCAACGCTCTGTCACGTGGTCACAATTCGCCATTGCTCCTAAGAAATTACCGGCTGAGGAATTAATGATTCAAATTGAACGCGGGATTCGCCACCTCCCAAACCACATCGCCAACGATATCAGATTGGATGTAGCCTGTGTTCTCACAAAAGCAAAGCCTACGAAATCCAACATATTCATTAGTGAATACAAGTCACTACAAGAATTGAAGAGAAACAAAGAAATAGTGATCACCAAAGCGGATAAGGGGAACGCCACTGTGGTACTCAATCTTAATGACTACACAGGTAAGCTCAAGGCCTTACTAGATCGATCCACTTACCTCCCTATTGAATATAATCCCACCAACTCTCAAATTAGAAAACTCCATAGGCTCCTTAAGAAGGTCACTTCTTGGCCTGTGGAGATTACCAACAGACTGAAACCCTATAACTCTAGACCCCCCCGCATATATGGGCTCCCAAAAATACATAAAGATAATGTGCCATTACGTCCCATAGTGGATGGCATTGATTCCCCCACTTACAAACTAGCCAAGCATTTAGCCAAAGCGCTCTCACACTATACTGGCAACACGCCATCACACATAAAAAACTCAGCCCACTTCAAAGCCAGTATAGAAAACCTCACACTCCAACATAATGACATAATGGTCAGTTTTGATGTCTCCTCCTTATTCACGAATGTCCCCCTCAAAGAAACCTTAGAGCTAATCCAAGCTAAATTTCCTCCCGATATCTCAGCCCTATTTCAGTTTACAATGAATTCAGGCTATTTCGTTTGGCAGGAAAAATTCTACAAACAAATAGAGGGGGACATCCATGGGGTCACCACTTTCCCCACCCTTGGCTAACTTCTTTATGGAGACTTTTGAAGAGAAAGCCTTAAACTCAGCCCCACAAAAACCTACCATACGGCTTCGCTACGTTGATGATGTGTTCGCTATTTGGCCACATGGCCCAGATTCATTCCTCTCCTTCCTAACACACTTAAACCACCAACACCCTAGAATCAAGTTCATCCTGGAAAAAGAGGCAAACAATAACCTCCCCTTCCTAGACACACTAGTCACCCGCCAACCTGATGGAACCTTGGTTTTCTCAGTTTATAGAAAACCCACCCATACAGGTAGATACATTCACCAACAATCCCATCATCCCCCCTCACAACAATATGGAGTTATTAAGACACTATTCAACAGGGCAAAAATAATCTGTTCTAATGATCAAGCCCTAACTACTGAACTAAATCACATCCATGACACTTTCTCAGCCAATGGCTACCTGGAATAACAGGAGCTATGTCCATTTCCTGTACTACAGACTTTCTGACAGAGCAGACCATGGCATAGATACAGATCACTGGATTCAGTGGGATGAAAAAAAAATCCTTTTATACAGGAGCAGATATAAATCAGAGAGAGAGGGACTGTTCCTACAATCTGCCTTATCCATTACAAATCTTAATGGCCGCCTCACTTTACTGGGTGACTGTCACCGTGAGACCTTCGGCAAAGTTCCATTATTGCACTCATAGGGTACACCAGTTAGGACTGTAGGATCCTGCCATTTACACTTAATCTGCATTTGCTTTCTTGCCAATGTGCTTGCATGCACATGCTCACAGTATTTCTTTATACTTGGGTGAGTACACAAGCTACATCAGGATACACTGTAATGTAGTTTGTGATGTAGATCCTGGTCCTGATGTAGCTTGCATGTGTGTGTTGCTGATTATGACTTTGTGATAAAGGTTAAACATCAAGTCTTATTTTATTCTAATTAAAGTTAGTGCTTTAAAATGGTGGTTTGTCTTCATAATTCTACACAATGAATTAGGCCAACTGTGGTATTACTAGTAACACACTGCAGGCTAACAAACACTTGATGGGTGAGATTCGCATAAAAGCATTTGCTGATATGCTAAACTGGGAAAGACATCCATCCATCAGTGGTCTTAACAGGCACTTAAGTGCCCATGACCTTCCAACTATTCTTGGACTTCGCAACTGCAACTGTAATTAGAGAATAAGGCAATTAGCCCTATGCCTCCGGTATATCCTATGTCTGTAAATATGTGTGTTCATGGGGCCAGTTTGCTTGTTCTGGGGGGGGGGAATGAAAAAACCCAAGTTTCTGGATGAAAACATCCAGATAAAGGTTCCTCACATCACAGATGAATCGAACCCAGGTCCTTCCGACCAAAGGGCTTTGTCTATACCAACTGAACAATGGAGGCTCACTGGGTAAGACATACAATACAGTATACTTGGAGCTGAAATAATTGCAAGCTGTATACCATGGCTGAGAGAGAGATTCATGGGGTATACTGCAAAAGTAGTCAGGATAGCACAAAGACTGTCAAATGCAAGACCTTCAGCAAGCTTTTATCGTTGCACACAAGAACATTTGAATGTTTAAAAACACATTATGGATAAGGAAGCAATTATCCGTCTTTATAAGGTGTGATACAAATGCTTATAGGCTGTGCTGATATTTAGTTGATTACTTTTCTTAGGGGATGAAAAATTGATGGAGAAGATCCAGAAGCAGGTAATAAAGATGGTGTCTATCAGATTTGTGGAATACTGCCTATGATGTTGGATTGAAAGATTGTAAAAATTGCTTGTTATGTATGATAAATAATAAGTTTAGCAGCTATACATAGGCAGCATCTGCAGTCAAATGTGTGTTTATATATATATGTGTGTGTATGTGTGTGTGTGAGTGATGGTATAATAATCTTTATAAAGACTGGGAAATAAGAATAATATTAATACTATCACATCACCAACTTTTACTGGGGATCATAGTACAAGCCAAACAGAGTGGAAAAAGTATCTCAGAAACGCTGCACTGGTAAGATCATGTGCAACACTGTCTTGGGTAAACTAGGATTGTTAAAAACAAACAATAACATCTGGTCAACTGCATCATGGCTGGTGACAGCTGATCAGTGTCAGAAGCAGATGAAGAAACTGATGAGATCATGAAGTCCAACAGACACACTATAAAAATGTGTGGTCAAATGATTGTAGGGTGCAACAAGTGTATCTGAATATACACACCATGCATCAGACACTGATCAATGGGGTATAACAGCAACTGTTCACTGAGAGAACCATGTCTATCCATTAAAAACAAGCAGCTATGACTAAATGGGTGGAAAGAGATCAGAGAACTAGAGAAAGATGACATGAAACGCAAACCTTCCTCTGGTCATCTGATGTTTTTCTGTTTTTGAGTTTTGTTATTTCATGTGATATATTTAAAATCATTTCTGTTATTTCATGTAATGGAATTTTTTTTTTATGATATTCTGACAATGGGAAGTTATAAACCTCTTGTGTATTAGTACTTTTACATTACCTGTACACTAGCACTAGAATTGTGTGGGTGGGTGAAGATAAATAACCTGACTAGTAGACTAGTACTTTTCAAGCCATTTTTCCAATAAGTAAGGTAGTGGTCTCATGTCAGACAATGATTTTCATCTAAGTCTCACAACAGTATAATGTGTGGAGTAATTATTATTATTATTATTCAGACCTCCAAGGAGTCAAAAGACTCATCGAGGGAGGTCCTTCCTAAGACATAAAGTCTGTCAAGACTCATCGAGGGGAGGTGCCCCCCTGAGAAACACAAAGTCTATCATACCACTCTTTAAACTCACTGACCGTTCTCGCTCCCACCACTCCATCAGGCAATGCATTCCACGGCTCAACCACCCTCCACACAAAGAAACCACTCCTTACCCTCTTGCTCACAGTTTCCTTTCGTAACTTCCAGGGATGGCCTCCTGTCATCACTCCTTCCCGCTGTTCAACCAAGCAAAAGAACTCCCCAGTGTCAACCCTGTAACCACCTCTCAACAGTTTAAAAGTCTCAATCATATCACCTCTTCTTCTTCTATCCACCAAACTCTGCAGTCCACATTCTCTCAAAGCGATCCTCATAACTATCCTTGTACAGTCCTGAAACCATCTTTTCATCCGTCTTTGTATCCTTTCCACAGTTAATTTATCCCCTTCAAATCCTGGGGACCAAATCTGAGAACAATAGTCCAAGTGTGGTCTGATCAGAGACTTATACAACGGAATGATAACCCTCTTATCTCTGCAGGTAAGTGTCCTTCTCATAATAGCAGCAATGGCCTAGCCCCTTGATACCAGAAGAGAGAACTGAATAGTGCAACTTATCTGAACATTTCTGCTAATCAAGAATACCCTTTCACAACTATTTAATCTGCATGTAATTGATAGTTTGAAGTTTGAATTGAAACATAGCTGTATTGTTAATGAATGGAGTCTCACTGCCAGCAAATCTTAAAATGACAGGGATTCCCAATGTGTTCACATAAAGCAGAATGCTTGTGATATGTTTCAAATTGCTGAGTTGATACTCCAAGCATACTGATATAGCCTAAAGGCTTATTGGTAGATATTTGTGGATTTTTCATCCCATAAAATAGGAAAAATCATAAACATGCCATACAATTAACAAATCAAATACTACGTAATAGGTAGTAGTAGTAGAAGAAGATGGTGTAGCGCATACAGTAGAACAGTAGATAGTGTAATGTAGAGTGACCTCTTGCAATTAGTTCTTGGATTACATAGATATGTCATCATGCAATGATGATGATGATAATAATAATAATATAGTAACACCATTGGAAACAACTCTTGCTTGTCAACTGACTTCTGGTAGAGCACCATGTAATTTTACTTCAAATATACAACCTTTCTAAGTTCTGGGAAGTGATTGCTGTTAATTGTTTATAACTTTTTATATTTTTATTTCTAAAAATATAAAGTTAAAATATAAAAATTTAATAAAAATCATATCATATCATATGCATGATGTATGGTTTTTAAATTAATTAATTATGCATCTATTTCCATGTCTCTAAACTCTAATATTGTTTCCTCCTACTGGACAGCTGCGACTGAGGAATGATATCATATGCATGCTGTATGACTTGTTCTTGCATTTTGAATATCTCCACTCCCCTCACTCTGCCTTGGATATATATATATATATATAATGGTCTGTTTGCCCACCTTTGCAATTGGGTACAATTAGATAATTTCCTTGCAGGCAACACACCACATCATGGTTGAATATGTTCTTTCTTTCTTCAATGACACACATGGCATTGATCTCAAATTTTATAATTTTATTCATAGTTTAGCCGACAACATATGATATTACTCATTGTCTGATAAACAATTCACATATCAAAAATTAAAACCTCATGATTAAAACTGATGTTGTAAATATTGCTTTTCACATGAATTCTTCAGTGGGTAAAAATAATCAAAGAACCAAAACAATCCTGTCTATTCAAAAAAAAGACTTTACTTCACCTTCTCCATTACCATCTGACAATAAAGAGATTATCATCTTTGACAATAGAGTCTCAGACATATACACAGATAGGCTTACATGAAGATTGTTATTCATAACAGTGATTCAAGATATAAACAATACCAGAAGAAAGTGCGATAATTAATTACTTTATTGAACTTGATAATATTTCACAAGTTTTCTAACCAACATCATCAGAGCACAAATTATAATTGTGGAACACATGGCATACTTGTTGGCATACATGGCATTTATGTTGTAGAAACAACTCAAATTGTAACTGAAAAGGGACTAATATCCTACCAAGGAATTTAGGGAGTGTATAAAACAAAGCTAATTCAAAGAAGTGAGTCTGAATGTGTTCTTAGAATGGTAGTATGTCAGATCTTTGAGAGATGAATACAGCCATAGTTGTTGAGAATAGGGGACTGAGTGCTTTGTAGCATATACTGATTCTGAAAATAGTCTCTCAAACCTGTAATAATTTCTATGGCATATAGCTGTCTTCTTTCATTTAATCCTGCGTGAAGGAATATCTAGATCACAAGGTCTCTTATTCCTAACTTGCTATATAAATGACAACAGATGTAATTTTGTGTTCTTCAAGGAGATGTTAAAAGATCTACCAGTTTGTCCAAATTATGCCAAGATGCAAGCAATTCTTAAGAGAATAGATGAAGGTAGCTAGCTTAAAGTATGTTTTAAAAGTGGCATGGAGATTATATTTGCAGGCAGTTTTAGCTATCTTTTTAGCTAAACTTTGAATATAATATGGGCATGGTTTTGCTGTGATCTCATGTGCTGCATGCAGGAAGGGTAGGGAATATGCAGTATTTTGTCCATTTTATGAGGGGAGCTATTGGCTATAACTGTGTTGTAAAGGAACTTGAGTTCAGTTTCAAGGACTGTATCATTTGAATAAACATCCCTAGCTCTGTGTGCAAGTGTTCTGAGAATGCCATACCGTTGCATGGGTAGTGGTGGTGGTGTGATATCTCGTATATGTACCTTCTGGTGTGCAGGAGTTTTATAAAAAGGATAATAAACCATTTGGTTGTTTTGGAAATAGACAAAAGAATCAGCAAAGCTGAATAAACTGATATGGAATAAAAGAGAAATTAGTCAAAACCCTAAATTAGCTGAATACAAGACAGTGTTGACCTCTGAAATTGGTGTGGACCCCAATTTCAAGAAAAATGAGGCAAGTGAACAGATAACATAAATTGTAAATAGTACTAAAACGAGGATATCAGGAAGAAGGAAACTTGACACTGGTTAGCATCCAGGAATGTGTGAACAGAGCTGATCTAAACTGCTATGGTCATTTAAACAGAATGGGAGAAGAAGAGTCAGCAAAACAAGTGTTTGTTGTCAGGTTGGCAGGACAAAGATCCAGAAGAGGACCAAGATTTGCATAAATTTACCTTACAAGACTGAAATATATGACAACATAGAGGAAAACTGTGTTGATTGAAAGTTAGTAATGAGTAAGCTTTTCATGAGGTACTATTATAATATTAATATGCAGACTAGAAAGGTGATGTGCATGGAAAAGAAAGGAAAGGTTATGAGAGGAGATTGGATGGTTAGGACAAGATTAACTCAAGGGAATTTTTCCATTACATGGCAAGCAAGAGGAAGAATAATTATGGCAGATTAACAATGGTGGATAGTCATGGCAACAGACTAACAGCTATAAAGGATATAGTGGCATTATTGAATGAGCACTTTATTAGCGTATATCATATTAGTATAAATGATCCAGTACAATATATAGAAGAGAGGCAAGTATTAGGAGAATTGGAAGTGAAAAAAACAGAGATGTATCAGATTTTGGTTGGATTAGATGTGAATAAGGCTGTGGGAACGGATGACATATCACCACATATGCTTAAGGAATGTGCACCACGGTTGGTTATGCCCTTTACCTGGTTATTTAATGTCTTACAGTGGGTAGGGTTCCTAAGGAATGGAAAGAGGGCAAAATAGTAACAATCCACAAGCATGGTTCTAAGACAGAAGTCTCCAACTATAGGCCAGTCTGTATAACTGCAGTTGTGATCAAGGTGTTGGAGAGATTGGTAAGGAATAGAATACAGAATTGGGTTGATGGACATGATATTCTTTATGACGGCATGGATTTGTAAAGGGTAGGTCCTGTTTTAATAATTTACTTGCATTTTATGATAAGGTGAAGAGGCGATATTCTTAGACTTTGCAAAAGAATTTGATAGATTACCACATAAGTTGGTGTACAAGCTGCAGAGGATGGGAATAGACAGTATATTGGTTAGATGGATCAGAGATTGGCTCTCTGAACAATACCAGCAGGTTGTGTATGATGGATCAATGTCTCAAAAAAGAAGAGTAACCAATGGTGTGCCCAAGGATTCCGTTCTTGAGCCCTTGCTGTTTAACTTGCTTGTAGATGATATATCATGTGGACTGACTAGGGATCTTCAGTTATTTGCTGATGCAAAGTTGGGAAGATTATAAGAAGCACTGCTGATGTTGAATCCCTACAGGAAGATTTGAATAGACTTTTTACTTGGACAAAAGAGTGGGGTTGTAGTTTTAATATCAATAAGTGCAAGGTGTTGCATTTTGGAGTGCAAAAATATAAGGCTGTGTATTATATCGATGGTGCTGTACTGCAGGAAGTGGATGAGATTAGAGATTTGGGAGTGATGGTTGGCAGTAAACTGAAATTTTGCTATTGCTATTGGCATATTGCTAGGGTTGCACATCGTAGTGCTGCTATGATAAGAAGTACTCTAACATACAAGGATAAGGAAGTGGTTGTGGCACTGTATAAGGCACTGGTCAGACCGCACTTGGACTATTGTGCTCAAATCTGGTTACCTGGCTTTCAATGTGATGCAGAGACACTGGAGAGGGTCCAGAGGTGAGTGACTAAGACAATATCAGGACTTTGGAATGCTGGCTATGGAGAGAGATGTGGACTGTGCAGAGTTTGCAATCTTTAGATTGCAAACTCTGTGGATAGGAGGAAGAGAGGAAGAAAATACTGAATCATTTGCACTTGATTCCAGTTATGACATCCAACTGTGAGAGCTAGGTTTCACTAATGCCAACAATTTTATGCTACAATGTATTCACCAAAGCAACAAACTCAACCACTTTGTTTCTAATGCTGCCTTCTGAGTATAGACATAATCTAAAGTCTGCTTGGCCCAGTTTAGCAACTTTCTCTATCCCCCCCCCCCCAACACACTCAAAATGCCCAAACCCAAAGTACAGTTCATTCATTCAGCAGATTCATAACCATGCTCATTGACATTAGTATCACTGTTATATCTAGAATTTCTAGATGCACTTACATACACATAGATGATCATCTGAAATCATTAATAGTACCCCCACCACACTTACAAAGATGAGCTAGTTTCCCAGACTCTCTCTACATTAGGTCTCATTTCAATAAATAATTTTCTAGGGACCCGATGCCAAAATGTACATGATGTTACATTTAGGACTGCATGTAGTGAAGTCAATTAATCTCAGTATGCAAATACCAATCTCATCATACAAGTTTTAAATTTAAATCAATATAATGTATCATCAATAAACTATAGTGACTTTCACAATAAGTATCTCTAAATGTATCAGCCCTGGATAAGGCCAGTTCAAATCACTAAGCAGAGGGCCACTGTCTTCTAATTTTCAGTAAGGGAGGTGAATTAGCTACATGGATCTTAATATTTTTTCCTATGCTTGTACTTGGATAACACCATATACAGCTGACCATGATCAAAGTAACTGATTATCATCATTAATATATTAAAGGTGATAATAAGTTATGCTTCAAGCTATCACTATGATTTACTGATAGTTACTGCACTCTCCAATCATTGAAAACTATGATTATTAAACTGCTGTTGCAAATGATATCTTACTCTGTTAATTAAATGCTTAATAGAGAAATGAATACTAGAACCATGGTATGCACTTTCAGCATCATTCAACTATAACTGACAAATGAACAGAATGGAAAAAAAAATTAAATTGCAAAGAAACAATATTTAATTAATTTAATAGTTCCTTATTGTATAGAATCTTATATTTCCCCACTATAAAGGAAAAACCCAAGCAGGATTCCTAAAGAATAGAAGCACATTAGAACACCTTCACAGTGTAAGAAGATTATTGGAAGGTTCTAAAGAAAAGAATATTCCTCTTATCCTCAATTTCATAGACTTCACAAAGACATTAGATTCCAATAGTAGAATTAACATGTTTAGCATTCTTTATCATTATGATATTCCCAACAAAATCATTGAGAGAAAAATTTCCTAAAAACCATCCCGAAAATGTATTCTAGGGTTGTTATTATAAAGAGGAAGGGAGCCAAGGTGTCTCCTTGTAGAACTCCTGTTGTACAAGGAGACACCTTGGCTCCCTTCCTCCCTCGACTACATTTTCAGGACGGTTGAGGAATGAATTCGGTGCGATGTTAACAACCAATGATAAACAACTCTGTCTCAGTGACCTCAGAAATGCAGACAATATAGTATTAATAGATTCAACTGTATTCAAGGCACAGCAACACTTTGATAAACTATACTAAGCTGCAAAAATATCTGGATTGACAGTTAACTCAAGTAAAACTAAAATACTTACAAATATAGTACAAGGTTCCATCATTACAGAACACAACCAACCTTTAGAAAAAAGTAGAAGACTTCCAATACTTAGGCTCAAATATAAATAATACTATAAATGACATAATATTAAGAAAACATAAAGCTCTCAATCAACACAGGAATCTAAGAAATATATGGAAATCGCCCCTCATTACTTGGAAACAAAAATTAGGTTTATAAAGCAACCTCTCAGGCTGTCTTCTTATATGGTGCAGAAACATGGAATGTTTTCATCCAAAAAAAGTAATAATAACCATTAATAGATTTTAATACAACCCACTTAAGACTGTTACTCTTAAGAAGGTTGGATCATATTTGTAATTCCACTATTTTAGAAGAGGCAAACCAAAAACCCTTGATTGAACCCCAATGCAAATGCCAACTTGATTGGCTTGGACATCAACTGAGACATCCTCCTTCTCCATACTTTGACATCTTAGTTTTATATATCCCCTCAAATGGACAAAGATACAGAAGAAAATCAACTAAACAATCCTGGCAGTATATTAGCCACTTTATCAGCACAGATACGCTCTCTCTCCACAAGAAATAACTCAACTGGCTCAAAACAGAGAAGCCTGGACATATAATAATTAACTTTTTCTTTTTCCTATTTATTTAGTTTGTTTCCCTATTTACAAATTGTAAATAAACCATGATGATGAATAGTTCCTTAACATAAGACCAATAATATTGTTTAACTGAAGTATAATTATACTTATTATTCATGCTCATTTCTAAGAATAAGACAAACTCATCTTCCCCACTGTGATTTATTCTTAGTTGTTTTCTTCATCGTTTAGTAAATTTTTGTTAGTTGGAGGAAAAACTTTTTTTTTTATTTTTTTAAATTTAATATACAAAGAGATAATAATTCAAATATCATGTTTATAATATTCTATTAGGCAGGAAAAACTGCATTACACATAGCTGGGCAAAATGGAAATTATGAACTTTACAGATTGCTCAAAGAGGCAGGTGGTGATCCAAAGATACTTGATCAGGTATAGTTGTTTTCTTGTATATTTTGTTAGCTTTTTATTGGACTTCTTCCAGCTGAAGAACTAATTTATTTATATCACTTTCCATGAGGATGATTTCAAATATTAACCTATTTTAAATATTAACATATTTTGTTAGTTTTGTTTATTGGACTTCTTCCAGCTGAAGAACTACTTTATTTATATCGTTTTCCATGAGGATGATTTCAAATATTGTCCTACCCAAAAAGATTTTGCAAATCTTTTTGGTTAGGACAAAAAAAATAAAATAAAAATAAAATAAAATAAAATAAATAATAAATTTAAAAAAAAATTAAAAGCTATCCTTCCATTTCTTTAAGAGAAATTAATTTATATCGAGTCAGATTTGACTGATTAGAGATGACACATGCAAAACTTCAAAACTGGAAAAGTAAAGCTTAAACCTGTAAGGCATCATCCCATATGCATGAAAGACTGAAGTTTTATTATTGTTAAATGTGATGAATTTCATGTTAAAAATAATTTGTATAGTTGTTTTGAACATTTATAGTGAATTTCTGTTGACAAGTGAACTTAAATCAATTTTATTTTAAAGCATAAAATGCAACATTTTTTTCTAACTATATAAAATAATATGAGCCTCCACGATAAGTTTAATATGTAGAATCCATGGAGGTCTCATGATGATCAAGTTATTTAGAAAGAATGGTGATTCCAGTGTATAGTATCATGATCATTTCACATCTTCATTATTATACTCAAATCTATCACCAGGATCTGAAGGGGATGAAGTATCCTTGGAAATGGTACAGGGGTAGATAGCAAAAATAATATTAGGATACAGTGTTGGTTATGAGGACCAGTGGTGCACTCAGGATTTAATCTTGGAGGGGGCTGGGTGCTCAGGATTTAACCTTTGGGGGGGTGAATTGAGTAGATAATTTGCGAATACACACTACGCATCACATACGACCTATGACTGAGCATCTGCAGTGAACGCTAATTCATAAGTAGTACAGAAATAGAAGACACGACACAACATAAATAAAAAAAATGAATTTTAATTAGGAAAAGATTTTTGGAAAATTTTCTAGTGTTCTTTCCTTTTCTCTGGGGGGGTGCCTGGGTCCCTTACCCCCCCTCTGGGTGGGCCACTGATGAGGACAGATGGAGGGAAAGCAAACTGCAGAGTTTGGTTGATAGATATACCAAGAGATTGATACAATTAAACTGCTGAGAAACATTTATAGGATTGACAGCGGGAAATTTTTTCATATAATAGAACAAAGAAAAGAGGCTATCCCTAAATATTGCAGGTGGTCAATAAGAGAGAAGTGTTTTTTTTTTTTTCTTTTATGGACGATGGTTGAACCATGGAATGCATTACCTGACAGAGTAGATGTGCAGACATCAAAAAATGGATATCATAGACTGTGTCTATGATACCCACAGAGCCATTGGAAGTCCTGAATAATAATAAACTCTTCTCATTAGCTGGAAAATCACCTCCATTGTCATAGCAATGTCATAGCAGGCTTTTAAGCAAACATACTGTGAGTGCAAAATTTTCAGTACAGTAATTTTCAAAATAATTCTATAGTATAATTTGCTTAAGTGCTTAACAAAGTTAGCAAATTACTAACTTTGTTGAAATTACTATTTCAACTTATACAATAAACATTGAAATTATACCAATAATGGCAATTTTAATATTACTTAATGATGTGCATATATGTGTGTGTGTGTATATACATATATATATATATATAATGTCTTATTTCAGAAAGGAAGAACTACTGAATACTATTTACATAATTCTACAGGAAAATCTGATGCTAGACCAACACCCATAAACAATAATAATCATGAATCAGCTGCTAAGGTAATGGAAGATAAAAAAGGTGCAGAAAATGAAACAAATATTTCAGGAGAATCAGAGAAAACCAAAGCAAGCCATGAAAATGAAAAAACTGAACTACGAAGTATAAGGAATAGGGATTCACAAAAATCAAAAGATAACAGAGAAACCTCAAAGGATAAAGATAATGTCACTAGCTCTGAAAGTGCCTGCAACAATGAAGAAATTAATAAAGAAAATGCAAATACTGAAGAGGCCCAACCAAGTTTAACAGAAGGTGAAACTTGTAGTACCCATAAGGATGTTCAATCAGAAAAAGAAGAAACAGAAGGATATAATGAAAAGGAAAATTCAGACCTTAAAAATACAGATGTGGATAATCAATCAACAAACATTCCCATACCAACAGAAACACCTAAAGATAAACCAAATAAAAATGAAGAAAATATCAGAACTGAATCAAACCCAGAAGAAACTAGGATTGAAAACACATCTGAAAAAAAGGAAAGAAATGAATTGGATATTGCAAAAGAAAAAAAATCCAAGGTGGATAATGAAACAGAAGCAAAACATTCTGAGACAGAACTTGAAACAGAAGTAAAAAATTCTGAGACAGAACTTAAAACAGAAGCAAAAAATTCTGAGACAGAACTTGAAACAGAAGCAAAAAATTCTGAGACAGAACATGAAACAGAAGCAAAAAATTCTGAGACTAAACATGAAATAAACACAAAAAATTCTGAAAACATAAACGAAGCAGAAAATTCTGAAAACATAAATGAAGCACAAAATTCTGATGATGCAAATAAAACAAAAAATTTTGAAAACACAAATGAAATGCAAAATTCTGAAAATAAAGAAAGTTCAGAAAATGAAGAAAAAGCTATAACAGAAGATACAAATTGTAATAAAGTAAATACAGATAGCCTGCTTTCAGATAAAACAAAAAATGATGATAATAATAATCAATCTTCTGTACATTGTGACGATCAAAATATAGAAGAAAACAATGAATCTAAATCTCAGGAATTAGCTGATGTTGAAAAGACACTCGAAAAAAATGATCACAGTGAAGATATAAATGCAAAAGAGGCTGACAATGAGACTAAGGATGAAAATGAAAATAACGAATCTCAAGATCATTCAGTTAATGAAAATGAAACTAACAATAATGATAAAGGGCATTATTCAAATAATGATAATTCCAATGAAGAAATCCCTGACACTGAAAAAAATGAATATCTCAATAAAACCTCTGACCCCAATGAGGAACTAAAACACAGTGAAACAGAAGAAAATGAAGATATAAATGAGGATGAAGAGAGTAACAAGGATGATTCTGCTCAAATCAGTAAGTATATTTTTGTTATGTATTTGAAAATTACCTTCATGTGAGGTTCATTTATTTTTGTTGAAACAGCATTCAGAAATCTTTATTTATGACTAATATGGTATTTTCAGTAAAGTGATTATCTATTGAGTAGAAAGATGTGAGGATCAAATTCATTCATTTGACCCTCATATCCAACAATGAAAACTAGTACTGCATATGCAAGCACAAAAATCAGCTTTTAGAAAACCAATAAATTAATAAATGCATAAACATCACATGAAAATAAACATAGTTCCAAACATAACACCATGCTTACCATCAAGAAATGAAGCATATTTCCATTTCTCCAAACAACAATACTATAGTGCTTAAGAAGGTTAAAACTTAAGTTTATGATAATTTTAAATAAAACTAACTTGAGAGAATTTTTTTTTTGATGATTTATAGATACAGCAGTATTCTAATAACAATACTGCAGCAGTTGTTCATCTTATCTCTATGTGTTCACCTCTCTAGATTCATTAAAAGTAGGAGAATCTGCTGATGCTATTTCCTCTTTCTGCATATATATATATATATATATATATATATATATATATACACACACACACACACATATACACACACACACACACACACACATACATATATATATATATATATATATATATATATATATATATATATATATATATATATATATATATATGTGTGTGTGTGTGTGTGTGTGTGTTTGGATTGGTTTTCATTTCAATTATGTTTTGATTTCAGGACAAGTATTCCATATTTTTGAACTTTGCACTATTTATTTATTATTTTTCTTTGAATGTTAATTCTGACTAGTTTTTGTTTACTCCAAAATATTGGCAAAGTGTTCTTCAACCCAATTCCAGTATTATCTAAAAATATACACCTCCTCTGTTCAAGAAAATAATTTTTAAGAATTACATTGAGTGTAAAACATGCTCCGGACCACTAACAAGTGATTTAAAGCATACATTTGGCATCTTTAGTACATTTGTTAAAGGGCAGGAAAGGGATAAGAACTTTTGTATATTGGAAACATTGCTATCTTGAGGAGAAGCAAGCATATCAAATAAAACGGCTGAGTTTGTAGCACTGACTGAGTCTGTTTGTCCAAAGTAAGTGAAACTTAGTTGATTGAGAATGATATACTTTCCAGATGACTAAAAATGGTAGGATGGTGAAGAGAGGAGGAAGAGCTGTTAATAGCAGAGGAATTTTGTCCTTCAAGAGTGGAAGCGAAAAATAGTAGTTATGTATGAAGATTTTGAAGATATTTGGTGTGAAGGTGAGATTAAAAGAATAGTATATCTAATAGGACATGGTTATAAGTCAGAAAATGTGGTGAGCATTGAATGTGAAATGTTTAGACAAATTAATTGGGCAAGTAAAAGGAAGATGATTCTAATGGGAAATTTTAATTATAGAAATGTGGATTGGAAAGAAAAAGAGTGAGTAAGACATGGTAACAAGAAGAGTGAATTTGTTGAATTTCTGCAGGATAACTATCTTAAGCAGCATGTGATGTAAGCAACAAGAGGTTTTCAGTAATCGGATTTGGTGATATCCAATGGTTGTGAACAAGGAATCAACAATGCCACCTGTTCGTGAGACTGATCATGAAGTATTGGTTTGAAAGGTAGTCAAAGAGGAAAAGGTTGTTATTGAAAAGGCATATATGTGGAACACTATAAAGTGGGTGATTATGAGAAGATCTGTAGTCAATTAATGTTAATACATTGGGTTGACGAGCAGTGCAGAAAAGATGTTGACTGCATGGGAAATGATAGGGCAGTCTATGATACTGCATACCAAGAATTAAGTAACTAAATGGAAGAGTAAGATGGATGAACAGTAATATGTTAGCAGAGTAATCATAACAAATGACATAGTGAATGATGCATCATTGGCAAGCAGCTTCACATCTCCAGCCAATGTCATTAACATGCAAGTTAAACAATAATGGTCCATAAACAGATCCATGTGGCACTCCACTAGTGACCTTCCTCTTTTGGGATACCACTCCACCATACACAGCCAGCTGATACCTAATTAACAGCCAATCGCTGTTTTACACACTGGTCTGTTATCTAATTCCATCTGTTTTAATTTAGCTATTAGCTTATTACGTGGCAGTCTATCAAAGGCCTTTGAAAAATTCAAGTACACCACCATATATGCATCTCCCATATCTTATGTATTACAACAAAGTGAATTTGTCATCTTGTTGTAATATGTAGGTAGGTTGCTGAAACACAACCTTCTCCTAAAAAATCATACTGACCATCATAAAGAATACTGATATTATCAACTCACTTCTGAATCCTAGTCCTCACCAACTACTCTAATACATTTACAACAGCCCTAGACATACAGACTGGCCTATAATTTGTAGCCTCAGTTTTATCCTATCCTTTGCGAAGTGGAACGATTTTCTTCTATTCTCTTGGAGTCATCCTGCTCCAAGATTGATATTAAACAGGGCAATTAATTCCATACAGCATTCCCTCAAGATGAATGGAGATATACTGTCAAGTCCTATTGCCTTATTAGCACTAAGTTTACTTAACTCTTCATATACTTCCTGCTCATTCACCATCAGTCCCTCTACTATCCAGCTTCTCACAATGTTAACTTTCATGAGGATGAAATACACTGATAAAATGATCATTGAATACTCCAACTTTATCTTCTGCACTGGTTACCAATCTGCCAGTGTCATCATATAGCATTACACCCCCTCCTAAATAGTCATTTTTTTTTCTTACTTGCTACATATTGAAAGGAGTTTTCTTAGCTTGACTGGCTAATTTCTTTTCATACTGCACTTTTACTGTCTTTACCAAATGAGTCATCCTTCGTGGTCTGCTCTTTGTACTCTTCATCCAATTGAAAATTACCAACATTCATCTTGTGTTGCTTTCTTCACAATGCTTTCTTCTTCTTCTTCTGGATTTCATGCTTAATCTACTCATTCATCCATTTTACTCCTACCTTGTTTAGCCTTTTCACCTTTTGAATACACTCAAACACTGCTGCTGTTAAATAGCTCTTGGTGAATGCCCATGCAGCTTCTATCTCTTTCCCACTCAACTCCTTTTTCTATGCTACAGCTCCCAGTTGTCAGCATTTCCACATATATCCCTTCTTTATAGAAGTTCTCATATAATTAACTGTAATCCCAGTGATCACTTCATGGTCGTGATCACCAACCAGGATAAGATTAGACATTCCATTCTCAATCACATAATCTGATGATAACCAGATCTAAGACTCTTGAACCTCTTGTGTCCTCTGTTAAACATTGCCTAAAATTGTTCTCCATTAAGAATTCAAGAAATTCATTCTCCTTATTCCCTGATGCTCTCTCTTCATTCCAATCAATATTGCCATAATTCATATCACCCATCACTTGTTCACTAAGCCACATTGCCTATATATTACTTTATTTCCACCTTTCACATTCTCTGGTCTGTAGCAACATCCCACCAAATATCTTATTCTATCAGCTTCCACTTCATGCTGTACTGATCAAAAGCACTGCCACTTTTCCCCCCAAGGGGAAAAAAAAGTGGTAGTGCTCTTCACAAAAAACATCATATCACTCTTATTTTATTTTAAGATGCATAAACTCAACCAATGCAATAATTTATCTCCCTTATTCCTGATACTCCTGGCATTATTTGTCACTTCTCTTCATTTGCTCCTGTCTGCTCACCTTCTGTTCCATATACTCGGATGAATGGAACTGTATAAGAATCATGGATTGCATCTGAATGGTTTGGAGTGAGTGATTTAGAATGGTTGCTGCTGAAGTAAGTGTAATGAGTGATGCAAACAAGGTATTAGTGAACGTCAGAGATTATGTGAATGAGCAGGAGAGTGGACCAGCTGGAACTCCCCCCCCCCACCGACTCAACCTCTCCATGTATTCCAGGCCTGTCTATGCTGACCATCTACGTACATGCATTTATAACTACTTTCAGAATCCATTCTCCTTACATCATGCCTCCTCCCGACCTCCTTGGCCCACCACTTCCCTGTCTAACTTGCAATCCTATTCTCACATTCTTCTCTTCATTCACATAATCTCTGACTTCCACTGATACCTTGTTTGCATACAGTTCCTTCAGCAGCAACCTTTCTAAATCACTCACTCCAAACCATTCAGATGCAATCCACGATTCTTATACAGTTCCATTCATCCTTTAAACTCATATACATGGCATTCTCAAACTGCACTTCTTTCTCTTTTCCTCATTTCCACTATAAACTGCAGAAGATGGGATTGATAACAGATTGGTTAGATGGATTGAAGATTAGTTTTCTGAACGATACCTGGAAATTGTGTATGATGGAGCAGTATCTCCTAAAAGGAAGGTGATTAGCAGCATGCCTTAAGGTTCTATTCTTGGTGCTACACTTTAGGGTATAGAGATATAAAGCAATGCACTGCACTGCACTGGTGGAGCTGTGCTTCAGGAAGTGGACAATAGTTGGGATCTTGGAGTGATGGTAGACAGTACTAAAGTTCCAAGGACACATTGCATGTGTTGTGAAGAATGCACATTTTATTGCTGCTACAATAAAAAGTACATTGACATGTAGGGATAAGGAGTTGATGATACCTCTACATAAGGCAATCATCAGTCCACACAAGGAACATTGTGTTCAAATTTGGTCATTTAGTTTTCATTGTGATGTGGAAACATTGGAGAGAGTCCCCAGATGAATATACTAAATATACCAGAATGAATATACCAAAGTGATACCAACACTCTGAAGTATTGGTTATGCAGAGCAGTTGAGGGAATGCAGATTACAAAGTATGATGCATGGGAGGTAAAGAGGAGATATGATAGAGACCATCAAGGTTATCCTTTCTTTTAGTGTTACATGGTGATCAACATTCATTTTTGAAATTATGGATTCTACAACCGTGTTAAAATAATTCTTTTTATTAACCATCAAGGTTAAGGGATTAATACAGAAGGAATTATAAAAAGAGTGAATGTTAAAATGGAAAGAATGAGAGACCATCCCTGCAAGTTGTATAAGGATGTGGCAAAGAAGGGTGTGAGGAGTGGATTTTTTACATGAAGAATTGTTAGTGAGTGGAATGCATTGCCGGAATGTAAATAATTTTAAAGTTCAATATGATAGATATGTTGCTAGTTGAGTAGACCTCTCAAGATGAGTCTATAGACTCCATGAAGGAGTACCTTCATGGAGTCAATAGACTCCTAATTAGTAAATACAAGAGACATGAACTGGAAGACATTTTGTATCTCCCCATTCATATCTTTTGAAAACAGCTGCATCTGTAACAGGGACATATAAAAGTAAAACATTTCAGCTATTCAGACACAATTTTTAATGATAATGGCATGGTAAATATGAAAACAGACAACAGAATACACAAAGATAAGTGTGAGGAGTTAACTGAATAAATGTATAGTTGACTTTCATCATAGAAAACTCCTCAGGACCATGATCATAATAGACAGTTGACTACAGTGCAATTTTTTTTTTAGAACAGGTGCTGAAAGTTTTTTAAACTAGTTTCACACCAGCATCCATAGAGGGCACCCTCTTTGGACTTCAGGTTTCTAGTTTAACATCTTCCACTTATTGTGTGTGTGTGTGTGTGTGTGTGTTATTACAATTTTTATATTGTACCTATCCAAACGATGTCTATGATAGAGATGAAATAAGTAAGTTTAATCATTTCTTCATGATGTTTTCTTATGAAACCTAATTATAAGTTATTATAGCACAGCACTGTACCTGCAGTGCTTTGGTTGAAATTTTCATTTTGTTATAGCAATATTTGCTGTAAAAATCAATGACAGAATGAATGGGAGAGGAAAGATTATCAAAACAGTGCTTCAAGAATGGCAGGAAAAAAGATCTAATGGATGATAAGGAGTGATATGGATTGGACTGATAGAATAAGAAGACTGAAATATAAGTTCTGACAATATTGGAGTCCTGAGACTAATTTGGAGGAATCTGTCAATAGGAAGTTAGTAATAATGTAAACATTTCACATAATATTGTCATAGCATTCTATACACCTCTTGATGATACACATCAAGAATGGAATACTATAAATTTGACTGTAGCCTCTATGAGTAGGGAAAATGAAGTGGAACTTCAAGGGTGAAAAGAAAGGCATGCAAAGATTTAGAGGAATTAAAGGCAGAGTTGGAAAGTAGTATGAATGTGAAGAGAATGTAAAATTCGGCAGTTAATCAGAAAGAATGTTATGTAATATGACAGCGAGTGCCCATTTCCTTATATTTCCGCAGTACTCTATATACAAAAATGTTGCGGAAGTATGAGAAGATTTATGCGAGTCTATTGTCACAGTGTGATAGAGGCAGAGATGGGGAGCCATGATCGTGAACGAGTCAGTGTGCAGATTGTACAGAAGGAATGGTGTGGATGTGATGAGTGAGTTCGATGGAAGGAAGGAAGGATTTATATAAGGTGGATGGCTTGCATTTGAATGGATCTGGGTATACGAGTCTTGAGAAAGTACTGTTCAGTTAGAGTTCGTAAGTGTAGAGTCAAGATAACTAGAATTTGGGGGGGGGGGGGGGGGTAGGATGCAGGCAACTATGGGTCCAGATAACCAAAGGTTTGGTAAGTTGGAGAACGATCACACGGCTCCCCAGGTTTTTAACTTTAGTTGATTAAGCAACACAAGATGTAAAGGAGGTTGCAAGGAAAGGAGATATTGCAATTTATGTATAATAATGCTAGCCATATTCAGAATAAGGGTGAAAAGTTTTTGGCACTGGTTAGTTCAACTTGGCCAAACGTTACTGGCATTAGCAAAACATGTCGCCTGTATTCCCCCCCCCCCCCCACTAAACATCCTGACTTGCACTTCTGAACTCTCACTGAACAGTACTTTCTCAAGAAAATGGAATTTATACAGCCGGTAAGAGATAGCATGTAATGGATAAGACATGAAGTTCAACAGTGCCGGATTCTCTGGTAGTAGCATCGAAGACCTTAACAGTAACCAACCTAGCTATGCTGTCCCACTTGAGGAACATAATCGTGTATTGACCTAGTTGCAAAACAGAAAGTTAAGGACAAGCTCAGGAGTCAGCTTTCAGCAGTAGCATGGCATATGATTTTGGAGGGGGAGAGATGCTGATGGTGCATGAGACATAGTTAAGGAGTGTTTGAAGAAAGAATTATCATACTGTAGACCCCAATTCAGAAAGAAAAATCAGGCAGAGTTATCATTAAGCAAGATTTGCAGACAAAAGTTGTGGAGAGTGTATAAAGAAAAAGGTAATCAGCATGCCTATGAGCAGTTTGAGGCACAGGCAAGAAGAATGACTGTATGGTAAGGAAGGCCAAAACTAATTATGAGATAAAACTAGCTGATGAGACAAAAGAAATCCTGAAGAGTTCTTCTGCTATGTGGCAAGTAAAAGGGGGAAAGGGTGAGATGACCATGGAAGAATGACTTTAAAAAGTACTGATTGCAATGAGATAAGCAAAGCGAATACTTGAGTTATTGAGTATAAATTAAGGATGCCAAGAAATTATATTATTAATTTCAATCTTTATCCAAGTGTAAGCAAACAAAGTTTGTGTATGAAGTCACTTCATGACTGGACTATACAGAGTCTAAAAATTTAACATCGATTACCTTAATATCCCATAAGGCAATGCAAATATCCTTATGAACATGTATAATGCTATGGAAAGGGCTACTACCCAGACTGGTTCTGACCTTTATTGAGCTCTCATTGGTGAGAGCCACACCCAGAAGGGATACGAAGGTTGAAGTAATGCAAAAGCTATATTTCCATATACAAGTAGTCTAAAGGTGTCTTTACCTTATTACTAAAATACTCTGGATTAGAAATAGATGTTGAAAGTTTTTTCCACTTCGTTACACTATTAATTAAAGATGCCAAGAAATCATATTCTTGGTTTCATCTTTTATGCACTACCTAGAGCGGTTTCAGTCTGGGTAGTGGCCCTTCCTATAATGCATAGCATTATACATGTTTGTAAGGATGTGTGTATTGCATTATGGGATACTAGGGCAACTGTTGTTTAGTCACTAGCCTCTATATATATAGTAGCCCAGTTGTGAAGTGACTTCACATGCAAGCTTTGTTTGCTTACATATGGATAAAGGATGAAACCAAAAATATAATTTCTTCGCATCTTTAATTTATAGTATAATCAATGAAAAAACTTTCAACATGAGATAATGAGTGATCATTTTGCAAGGGTGGACCATCTAGCGTGTGATCTTGCAATGCCAGATATGATAGGAGAATAGAGGATGAAGAATTGGAGGTGTCTTCGGATATAGCAAAACCTTAATGCAAATAGGGTCATGGGATTAGATTGCATACTGGCCCTGTATTACAAGAATGTGCAAATGAATTATCAGTTCCTCTGATTGAGCTGTTTAATTTAAGCCTCAGTACTGGAAAGATGCCAACTGAATTTTTTCAGTGATACTTAATTATATCTTCCCCACATTAAGTCGTGGGGAAGATATAATTTCGGCCATGGGTTCGATTAATAGCAAGGCACTGGAAGCATCCTATCTCTTAAGTTTGTGCATAGCGAAAATAGGGAAACCTCATTCGATAGAGGAAAATGTACTACTTCCAGCTATTAAAGATGTGGTAAAAACTATGATTGGCAACAAGTTACTAAAAGATGTTGATTTGATTCCTCTTTCAAATGACACTGTCAGTCGTAGAATTAATGATATGGTAGGTGACATAAAATCTCAGTTAATTGCAATAAATAAGAAGAGACCTTATTATGTGTTACAAATAGACGAGACTGTTGATGTTGCATATGATGTGCAGTTAATATGCTACGTAAGATATTCGCATGATAACAACATTCATGACGATATTCTGTTTTGTAGAACTTTGCCATTCCGAGCAACTGGAGAAGAAATATTTCACACTCTCAATAATTACATAATACACAAAGGGATCCAGTAGGGAAAATGTATAAGCTTCTTTCCTAATGGAGCTCGTGGCCTTACAGGCAGGCCTAGTGGAGTTGTTTTTAAGGTCAAGGAAGTAGGCTCCGGATTTCATACATAGGGAAGCATTAGCCTCCAAAGGAATGCCACCAGAATTTAAAAATGTGCTATACAATGTTGTCAAGCTAGTTAATTTTACTAAAACTCAACCGTTAAATAACAGGTTATTTTCAGTACTCTCTGAGATGAAATGGGCAGTGAATATACACACTTTTGCTTCATTCTGAAATTCGCTGGCTTTCCAAGGGCAAAGTACTAACAAGGTTATTTCATTTAAGGCACGAAGTTTTATTGGTTGTAAATAAACTTAATTCTGATTTCGCATCACTCCTTGTTGACGAAGCACTGTTATCAATACCGTCTTATCTTTCAGACATTTTTTCCAAATTAAATGAACTAAATCTCTCCCTTCAGGGAAATTCTTTAACTGTTCTTGATGCCTACGACAAAATAAAGGCATTCGAGAAAAAACTGGTGTTATGGATTAGTTATGTAAAAGACAGACAATTTGCACCTTTTCCAAAATTGGAATCCAGTGGCGAATTCTCCATGCTTGCTGCACAAGCTCATTAATTTAGAAAGAAGTAATATTTATTTGTTTATAAATGCATACATTTATTAAGCTACCTTGGCTTGCTCGGTTGTGGGAGCATCCAGGTCCTTGCTTCAGCACTGTGATTTCATGCATGCGCATAGCCATTTCCGCTCCCTCCATGTCATCTCACCCTGTTGCTTCGGGCCATATGTAGTCAAAGTAGCTCTAGCCAGTGAGCTTCAGCCAGCCTTGACAAGTGTGCGAGTTGCTTAGGAAAATTAAGTTACAACCAACTTTTTATGATGATGTTATTGACCAGTTCATAAAGAACTGTAGGGTAGAGTTTGTATTCAAGTAGCTAAATTGAAAAAGATAGAATATCATTTGTAAAATAAATGTTGTATTTGTATGATTAAATGTACATACATTTCTAAATATATGTATGTTGAGACTTAAATACTGTGAAGAATTCACGTTAGAGGTTTAATGGAATATTAACAGCACTGAGAAAGAATTAAAACTAATTTTAATACTTCCAATATTTCATCTCCGTCACAGAGACATCTTTGGGGATTACAAAAACTTTTTGTAACAACACACACACAAATACAATAAGAGTGAAACTAAAGTCCTATCTAGGTGGTGCACCCTCTATGAGCATTTGCAGGTGGCCTAGGATGTAAAGAGGGATCTCTGATAATTAAAGTTTCCCAAATTTTGGGAAGTTTAATGCAACTGTATTTGTTTAAATTAAGTTGATTCCTGAGTGCAGATGCAGATTCAAAGAATAGTCTTTCTTTTTTGAATTTACTATGGTGGAGCATGGTAGTTTTTTCCTAGGAGATCCTGTGGGAAGTATCCAAAACATGGTCTGCAAGGCCAGATTGACCATAATTGTGTTTGCAGATGTAAGAACTATGTTCTTCTAACCGGATGGATGCTGACCTTCCTGTTTGTCTGAAGTAGGCAAGTTTACAAGAACAAGGTACTCTATATACACCAGGCACTGAAAGAGGAGGGAGCTGGTCTTTAGTGGAGCAGATAAGGGTAGCAAGTTTTTTGCAGTAATTGCAAAGTATAGACTGCTGGAGAGGAGGCATGTTTTTACTCTGAATTAATTTTCTCTTGTAATCTGATTTAATCTTTCTTACCATACTGGTAACTCCTCTTGTCTTCATAGTGCACCACTTATGAGTATGCTGACTGCCTTTTCCTTATACTCCCTCCATGATGTTTTACTTTTTTTTGCAACTTTTGCCTTATGTCTCTAATCATCCACTTAATAACCTCTTGGTTTATCCTCCTGATTGTGGGTACGCAGTCTGATACTGCTTTTCTCAAACAATTCCTTGACTACTTCCATGACATATAAAGCAAGTGTCATCCCAACTGTTAAATTTGGTGGTGACAGTGTCATAGTCTGGAGATGTTTCTCATGATATGGTCGTTGATGGTTGTGGATGGAAACATGGATGCCATTAAGTATTGGGACATTCTAAACAATGCTGCAATGCCTACGCTTTACCAGTTTTACAGAGACGGGCCATTCTTGTTCTCAACATGACAACATGCTGTTGGCCTGGTTGGCTGAGTGGTTAGCATATCCACTCTCCAGCCAAAAGGCTGTGGGTTCGAATCCCACTGTGGGCATGGATATTTTGATTGTCTGTGAAAATACTAGTGGTGGTGGTGGACAGTAGATGGTGTTGGTGTAGATGATGATTGTAGTGCAGTTCTTTGTAGTTGGTGAACTGAGTGGTGGAGACAGAGTTGTAGAAGAGGTACCCTCCCTCGATGAGTCATTAGACTCCTTGGAGGTGTTATGTAATATTAATAATAAAGCACACTCCATTTCAACATGGTTTGAGGATTGAGTGTACAGAATTTGGAGTGGCCAGCTCAAAGCACCGACACCTCAATTTTATAGAGGCCATTTGGAATGAACTTGAATGTCGGATTTGGGCTAGAACAATACATCCAACTTCTGTGTCTAAACTTACCACTTTGCAGAAGGAATGGAAAAAACATTTGTAAAAAATGGCTAAACTGAAAAAAAAACAGTTCACAAGATCCTCCATAAAATGCATTTAGAAGCAAAAAAAAAGGTTACAAGAATGCCATAGTCATACCCTACATTAGGGGGATATCAGAAAAAATAGATAGAAAACTACTTGAATACAACATCAAGACAACCTCCAAACACCCCTGGAAAAATTAAGAAATTTACTTAGCTCCTCCAAAGATCCTCTTCCATACCTTGCCCACCCAGGGTGGTTTACAAAATTCAACGTGCCTTAAATAGGAGAAACAGGATGCACCATCCCAATCAGAAAAGATGAACACAAAACGCCACTTTAATACCTTCACTATGGTAAAACAAGCCTATCAGACTACAAAAAGTCCAAACGCAAGATTTACTGGAAAGGC
Organism: Typopeltis vanoorti; assembly: GCF_054136105.1. Lineage (NCBI taxonomy): Eukaryota > Metazoa > Arthropoda > Arachnida > Uropygi > Thelyphonidae > Typopeltis > Typopeltis vanoorti. The sequence goes on from NC_143549.1 coordinate 30,516,290, forward strand.
ACTATGTCTCTACATCACACCAAAACCTGGTTTGAAAGAAAATTCAAAGAAGCTTATGAAATGTTAAAACATCATCCAAATCTGAACAAAAATGATGTATTAATTATTCCAAGAATGTGGAGGACCCATCTTCAACCCATATAGCAACCAGAACAACCCCAGACAGAAGAAAATCTCAATATGAAAGGACTGTAGAAACTGTTTAATGTAGTTCCAATTTTTTTTTCTCTCTCCAGAGGTCATGCTATGATAAATAATTAACAAACATTTAGATTAATTTTACTTTTGTATAGTGCAGTGACAATACAGAGGTCAAAACATCGATTGTTACTTGCTTAATGTTAAGTAAAATAATTATTCTAACAGGTGTGTTGTGTCTCCATAAATTCTTTACTATGAATGCTGATCACCGTGTAACCTTAAAAGAAAGAATTGGCTGGTATTTGTCTATCATTAAGGATCATGGCATGCACTGCATTGATGTTTTCAGGTATGATTGCTATGGGGTCTTCCTGACCTGGGGCATTTGTTATCTCTGGATGCCTAGTGTTACTTTTGGACACCCATCTGACAACTATTGCATATGCTGGGGCACAGTCCCCCAAAGTTGCATGCAAATTTTGGTATATCTCATTTGCAAGAGTTTTCTTGCAGCATGAGAAACTTGATGACAGCCCGCATCTCTGTGTCTTTGAATTTCTTCAAAACTTCTGACATGTCTTGTTATATATCCTAAAAGAAAAAGAACAAATTATTATAAGTTGATGAAACATGAGGGTTAAAGAGTTTTAAGATATGTTCTTTCTTGTGGTTATATCAGTTGCTTTGATATCATTTTCGTAAAAAATGATATCAAAGCAACTGATATCATTTTTTACAAAATGATATCAGTTGTAAACTTTAAATTGTAAATACCCCTCCCCCTGTATGAAAGTGAAATTTGAACAATAAAACAAAAAGATAGGGTAGATTAATATCAGCTGAAATAAATCCATGAAAAAAACAGCAAACTACAATTTTATCATAAAAGAAATAATGAAAGAATTAAGCCATAAATTGATAATAATGCAGAAAATAAAGAAATATTAATACCACTGGATTCAAAATGTTAAGTGAATGCAAATGAAAAGACTAACCAACAAGTTCTTTTATAAAACCATCAGGAATCAGAAGACTAGGTCATCAATTGAAGAGACTTGCTAGTGCCAAGAACTTGCATTAAATCCTTGAGTGCATAATAACAGTGATGATAAAGAAAACACGTGCGCACACACACACGCACACACACACACACACACACACACACACAAATAAAAAGACTAACCAACAAGTTCTTTTAAAAATCATCAGGAAACAGAAAACTAGGTCATCCATTGAAGAGACTTGCTGGTGGCTTCTGAGGCAGGTCAAAATAGCCATAAATCCTTGAGTGCATAATTACAATCATGATAAAGAAAACACACACACACACACACACACACACACACACACACACACACACACACACACACACACACACACACACACACACACACACACACACACACAAATATACCTAGTCCATACTGTATTTACTGGTATAATGAAGCTGCTTGGTTTTCTTGCATTAATAGTAGTTAATGTCTGTGGTGGGGATATTTATAACTACACAGGGACATTTTCATTCCTCTTCTTACAGAATAGGTGTAGTGAGAAAAACTGTTTATTCATATGGATAAAATGAATCCTACCCTATGTGGAAAAAAGTGTCCAGACACCAGTGCTGTTTAGAGAGCACTGTATTTATTGCAAAATCAATAAAGAGTTGGCCTGCCTTTGGCCACAGTTACATTGTAAACTCTCCTTGGCACACTTTCAATGAGATGCTGGTAACTAGCTACAGGTATATTTATTTTAGATTTCGACGATGAATTGGATATGTTTGTGTTATTTATTCAGGTGGCTTAGGAATGTATTTAATGTCTCGCGGCCATGATGCCAAATAGCAAAAATATCATCAACATATCTGAACCTATCTTTGGGTTTTAGGCTGGCCAAATCTAAAGATCACTGCTCGAAGTCTTCCATGTAAAAGTTAGCTATTGGGGAGGAAAGTGGTGAGCTCATGGCCATAACCTTCTTTTTTTGTAGGTAAAAATTATTTTGCCACACGAAATACCTGGAGAAGAGTAGGTGGACAATGAGGGCCATGATATTGGGTCGAAATATGTTTTGTAAGAGAAGAACAGTATCATTGATAAGGACAATAGTGAAAAGGGCAGTTATGTCAAAGCTGACTAATAAATCTTTGTCATTGAGTGTGATGTTTATAATCTTGTATGAAATGTGTATTTTTTATGTAGGAGGAATGACCTACCAACTCCTTCAGTGTGACAGCTAATTTCTTGGCTAAGTGATAATTAGGGCTGTCAATTCCTTCACCTATCAGTCGTAGTGGCGTATTTGTTTTGTGTATTTTTGGTGGGCCATAAATTCTGGGAGCGCGGGCATAATGCAGTATAAGTTTTTTGGTTATTTCTCTGGCCATGTGATCACTGATTTGATTAATTCTGTTGTTTTCTTTTTGATGCAGTTTGTAGGGTTGTAATTCACCATTTGGTATGTGTTGTGGTCAGATACCAATAGGTTCATTTTATCAGCAGGTATGCTGTCTGATCAAGGACAATGGCAGAATTACCTTCATTTGCTTTATTCAATTTTTCTGTTCTGGTTAGGTTGCAACTTAGTTGTTTATTAGAGTTTAATATGTACAATGTTTCCATTCGTATTTTGTCAGCTAAATTAGAGGGAGAAAAATAATCATGTGGCAAAATAATTTTTACCTACAAAAAGAGGGTATGGCCATGGACTCACCACTTTCATCCCACCAATAGCTAACTTTTACATGGAAGACTTTGGGCAAAGAGCTCCAGATTTGGCCAGCCTGAAATCCAAAGTCTGGCATAGATATGTTGATGATATTTTTGCCATTTTGCCCCATGGCTGTGAAACATCAAATACATTCCTAAGCCCTGAACAAACAACATAAACATATTCAATTCACCATCAAAATCAAAAAAAACAACAACTATTCCTTTTCCAGACACTCGTCACATGTCTTCCTTCAGGCTGCCTCTCCTTCACTGTCTACATCAAATCAATACCAACAGTCCAATACATACATAAAAATTCATACAACTACCCAACACAAAAACTAGGAGCCATCAGCATCCTCAAACACACAGCCCTAATTTGCTCCAATGAACAAGCTCTGAACCAAGAATTGGAAATCATTAAACCAAACATTTGTAAAAAATGGCTACAATAAAAAAAAAATTCACAAGATCCTCCATAAAAATGCCATTAAAAGCAAAAAAGATTACAAGAATGCCATACCCTACATTAGGGGGATTTCAGAATAAACAGAACACTACTTAAAAAATACAACATCAAGACAACTTTCAAACCCTGGCAAAATTAAGAAATTTACTTCACTCCTTCAAAGATCCTCTTCCATACCTTGCCCACCCAGGATTTTACAAAATTCAACATACCTATAATGTACCTTACATCAGGACACACCATCCCAATCAGAAAAGATGAACACAAACGCCACTTTAATACATTCACTATGGTAAAACAAGCCTATCAGACTACAAAAAGTCCAAATGCAAGATTTACTGGAAAGGCACTATGTCCCTACATCACACCAAAACCTGGTTTGAAAGAAAATTCAAAGAAGCTTATGAAATGTTAAAACATCATCCAAATCTGAACAAAAATGATGTATTAATTATTCTAAGAATGTGGAGGACCCATCTTCAACCCATATAGCAACCAGAACAACCCCAGAGAGAAGAAAATCTCAATATGAAAGGACTGTAGAAACTGTTTAATGTAGTTCCAATTTTTCTTCCTCTCCAGAGGTCAGGCTAGGATAAATAATTAACAAACATTTTGATTCATTTTACTTTTGTATAGTGCAGCAGCATGTATCTTGTATAGTGCACATATGTATATTTCCTGGTGATGACCTCAATACCAATGTTGAAACGTTAATTGTTACTTGCTTAATATTAAGTAAAGTAATTTTTCTAACACGTATGTTGTGTCTCCATAAATTCTTCACTATGAATACTGGCCAAAAACATTGCAAAGACTCTGGGGCTATCCAGGGAATGAGCTGGGGTCATTATCCACCAACATGTGGACATGCAGAAGTTCTCAGTGAAGTAGGTTCCCAAATGTTTGAATGCTAAAAGAAAGAATGCGTGATGTCATCTCAAGGGATTTTGGTCATTTTGAGATCAGGTGCAAATTTTTGGCTCATATTTTAACTGCTGATGAAACATGCCTTTGGTCTCTGAGTCATCATTATGACTCGGAGACCAAATAACAGTCAATGGAGTGGAGACACAAAGATTCTTCACAGCGAAAGAAGTTGCAAATCCAAAAACCAGCAGGAAAGGTTCTTGCCATTGTCTTTTGGCACACAGATGGCATAATCCTTACCAAGTACCTCAATAAAAAGGTGAAACTGTTACAGCAGCAGTTTATTAAAAGCTCTGGAGGAAATGGAGGTACTGAAGAAAAAACACCACAGGAAACTGAGCAGAGGTGTGTTGCTTTTGCAAGATAATGCACCTGCTCACACTGCTCAACAGACCTGCCCTCATATGATTATTTTCCATTCTAAAATTTAAAGAAACACTTCAAACGAGCAAAATTTACCACAGATGATAAAGTCATATCAGGGGACTGGTTTGTGCAACAAGGGAAAGACTTTTATATCAGCTAATTGCAAATGATGTATGCAGATGACATCTTGCTGTGTGCAGATTCAAGAGAAGAAGTGGCAGCTAAACTAGAAAGATGGAGGAAAGTATTGGGAGAGAGAGGTATGAGACTGAGCAGAAGTAAGACGGAGTATATGTGTTGCAAAGAAGATGGCAGCCAGGAGACAGATCTGGAGCTGGAAGGAAATGTCATCAGCAAGGTTAGATACTTTAGATACTCAACAGTGGAAGAGGATGGAGAGGCTGAGAAGGAAGTGGGATGCAGGATACAAGCGAGGTGGAGGAACTGGAGAGAGAGAGAGATGGCTGGAGTGCTGTACAATACGAGGGTGCTGATCAATCTAAAAGGCAAAATCTATAGGACAGCAGTGAGACCAGCTATGACGTATGCTATGAAAATTGTGGCTCCGAGGAAAAATATCATCAGCAGGATGGAGGTAGTGGAGATGAGCATGCTTAGGGGGATGTGTGATGTCACCAGAAAGAATCGTCTGAGAAATGACTATGTGAGGCGAATGATGGAAGTTACAAACTTAGGAGCAAAGATACAGGAGGCAAGGTTGAGATGGTTTGGTCATGTGATGGGGAGGGAGGGAGGACAAATATGTGGGAAGAAAGGTCATGCAGATGGATGTGCAGGATAAGAGGAAGCATGGGTGGCCAAAGAAGAGATGGAGGGAGCTGGTGGAGGAGGACTTGAGGATGAAGAATTTGGATGTTATTGCAGCCCAAGATAGGAGGATGTGGATGAGACTCACCAAAAACAGCGACCCCACTTAAGTGGGTCAAGCTGCAGAAGAAGCAGCAGCAGCATTGTAATAAGTGTATAACACTTCATGGGGAATATGTAGAATAATGTGCAAGTTATACGATTCTACCTCAATTCCTTCATGATGATTATCGACACTTTTCAGCACACCCTCGTATATTGGTATTGGTAAAACTATTACATTATAAACTATTGGTTGAGTCTGTTTTGTGCCAAGAATTAGTTATACCTGTATTTATATCCTTTTCATCTTCATATGAAATCATACATCCTAAACAGGGCTGTACTTATGTACAGGCACAAGAGGCTCTAGCTGGGAGTCCCGAAAAATTAGGGTGAATTTAAGGGCCCAAAACAACAAGATTTAAAATTTACGAATTAAAAATATAAATAATTAAAATTAAATATAAAAAAAAAAATTGCTTTCTGTTAAATTTCTTATATCACTATAATATATATATATATATATATATATAGCTCAGAAAAAGGGTGTCATTGCTTCAAATCAATATCTAAATAGATCACATGCCCTTTTTTTTTAAAAAAAAAATCAAGAATACAAATACTATTTAATTTATATTTATTCATATATTTTGAGTCTTGAAAAAATGACTGATATAAGACCAAACACAGAGAGTAAAGGAAACTAAATATTCTGATGGGAGAAATTGTGAGAATCTATGTATAAGAACAACAATGTTAGATAGCTGTGTTAATGATGGGAATGGTTATTATTATGAAAATGATTATGAAGATAGAATGATTCTGTGTTCATCCAGTTTGGACCTATCAAGCATGTGTAATGATGTATGCATATGTAAGGAACTAGATAAGAACATATCTGCAAGTTGTTGAACAGTGTCATGCAGACCACAGACAAGTGTAAACAAAAGAGCATGCAGGTAATTTATTATGTTTGTTGCCTAGGTTAATATATTGAGACCTCATATTGTAAGCATTAGTGAGACCTGGCTATCAGAAGCAAATGTACTAACTGGTATCAAGTGCAAAGGGAATAGTATTTTAAGGAAGGTTAGACAGGATAGGAGAGGAAGGACATGCTACTAATGATATCAGATGACTTGAAATCCATTTAGAGTTGAGACTAATTACAGCAATACTAGTAACAGTTTTTCATGTGATAGTAAGTTTGAAGCCATCTGGTGTGAGGTGGAGTCTAACAAGATTAAATACATAGTGAGGTGTTGTTGCAGACCTGATGGATTGGTTGCTAGTAACAAAGAATGCATCACCAAATAAATATGATGGGTGGGACTTTATCATAATGGGGACTTTAATTATCTGAACATTTATTGGGTAGCTATGAAATCGCATGAGAAAAATGAAATTGAATTTATTGAGCTGTTGCAAGACAACTTCCTCAAGGAGCATGTGACAAAAGGAACTCATGATCAAAGAGTGTTAGATCTAATTATAGTGTCAGAGAAGGTTAAAGACATAAGTATTCTGGCACTTCACTCACTTGGGAAGTGGCTAAGTTTATGAATGTTTCATTCCCTAAAGGTTACATGCTGAACTGCAAAGCAGGAAATTATGATTACTTGAAGGGGGTATGCTGAGTTCTGTGCCATGGTATCAGTTATTGGATGGGAAGGATATCAACAGTGCACGGGAAGTGTTTAAAAAATACTTAAATAATGCGCTATCAGAATGTGTCACTAGAGTTCGAAGAATAAATAGACTATAAGTGAAATGGATGTGTAGTCTAATTAAGCAACAGATCTGTTAGAAAAAGACTATATGGAAGGAATAACGTATGCATAAGGATGATGTCTGTTATGATAATTATAAGCAGCAGGCCAGAAGAGTCACAAGTGTTGTACAGAAAGCTAAGCCTGAGCATGAAAAGAAACTGGCTCTGCAAGTTAAAGACAACCCAAAAGAATTCTATCATTATGCTGCAAGTAAAAGAAAGAAAGAACTGATCTGAAAGAATAACTACTGAATGCAAATAGTACATTAAATTGTTGAGAGACATTGATAATATCTTTCTTTAAATGTTTAAGGAATTATTATATTGCCCTGTTTATGGTTTTAATTGATGTTATATATAATTTTTAGAATTGATATTGCACTCATGTACTGTAAATCTCCTTAAAATTAAGGATCTGGGCCAGATAATAATCCCCACATTTTTCTAGATGACTGGATATCGAGACTAGAAAAATACTGTAATCCATCTTAGTGAGGAACTCCAGATATATTTAATCTCAGCCAGATTTAGCCCAAGTGTTTTGTATTTGAATCCAAGTGTTTCAAGGAGCTGTTATTTTTTTTTTATTATTTCTAATATATAATAAATTTAGTTTAATCCTTTATCCAAGTGTGAGCAAACAAAGTTTGCACCTGAAAGTATCTTCAGGACTGGGGTAAGGTGGTACAACACCAGAGCACTCCTTGCAAAGGTGGAGCAAGATACCAACACTCCTATCTCAGTATCTCCAATAATGCAAAACACATCTCCTTGCGGCTATGTCTAATGTTATGCATTAAGGGAAGGACCACAACCCAGACTAGTTTCGACCTTTATTGAGGTCTCATCAGTGGGAGACAGGCCCAAGTGGAGATACCAGCCAGAAGCATTAGCAGGTCATCTCTACCTATAGGAGTTGCCAAATGGTGTGCCACCCTTTTTTAATAAATTACTCTGGATTTAGAGAAAGATGTTGAAAGTTTATTTTTCACTTGGTTAGAGTATAAAAAATTTAGTTTAATCCTTTATCCAAGCGTGAGCAAACAAAGTTTGCAACTGAAAGTATCTTCAGGACTGGGGTAAGGTGGTACAACACCAGGGTGGCACACCATTTGGCAACTCCTATAGGTAGAGATGACCTGCTAATGCTTCTGCCTGGTATCTCCACTTGGGCCTGGCTCCCACTGAAGAGACCTCAATAAAGGTCGAAACTGGGTTGTGGCCCTTCCTTAATGCATAACATTAGACATAGCCGCAAGGAGATGTGTTTTGCATTATGGGAGATACTGAGATAGGAGTGTTGGTAGCTTGCTCCACCTTTGCAAGGAGTACCCTGGTGTTGTACCACCTTACCCCAGTCCTGAAGATACTTTCAGTTGCAAACTTTGTTTGCTCACGCTTGGATAAAGGATTAAACTAAATTTTTTATACTCTAACCAAGTGAAAAATAAACTTTCAACATCTTTCTCTAAATCCAGAGTAATTTATTAAAAAAGGGTGGCACACCATTTGGCAACTCCTATAGGTAGAGATGACCTGCTAATGCTTCTGCTTGGTATCTCCACTTGGGCCTGGCTCCCACTGAAGAGACCTCAATAAAGGTCGAAACTGGGTTGTGGCCCTTCCTTAATGCATAACATTAGACATAGCCGCAAGGAGATGTGTTTTGCATTATGGGAGATACTGAGATAGGAGTGTTGGTAGCTTGCTCCACCTTTGCAAGGAGTACCCTGGTGTTGTACCACCTTACCCCAGTCCTGAAGATACTTTCAGGCGCAAACTTTGTTTGCTCACACTTGGATAAAGGATTAAACTAAATTTATTATACTCTAACCAAGGGAAAAATAAACTTTCAACATATTTCTAATATATTTCATCACAAATTTTATCATATTATACATCAATGTCTTCCTTGTTTTATAAAATATTGTAAAATTTCATGGCAACATACAAGGGGAACCCTGAAGCACTCTAGTGCCCTGAAAAGTGTAAGTACAGACCTAATCCTAAATATGAAAAAGAATAATTTGTATGAAAACTTTTATTTATCACTATTCTACTAATTTGTTTTTTATAAATAGAAAACACCATCTGAAAGAGACAAGTAGGATTCTTGTCTTTTTCTACTTCGTGAAGAATGGACAGACAGTTATTTGATTCATTTTTTTCTAATGAGAAATGTGTATCTTAGAATATTGCTGTTTAGGTGAGTTAAAAAGGAATCCAGTGTCTTGCCCATTGGGCCAAATGGCAAGTTATCATATACACAGTGCAACCAAACTCAAGGTTTGAAAGACGCTATTGAAAGCTTTGTTCTCAAAATTCTCCATCTAAAAACTGGCCAAAATGCGAGGGGGCAGGACCCATTGCAGTAGCATTAATCTGTTTGTAAGATTTTCTCCTTGTGGTAAAGTAATCCGCATGCATAAATAATTCAAAAATATCAGGGGAAGTTTGAATATTAAACCAAGTGTATCTGTTAGTGGCATTAGTAGATAAGGATGTGATCTGAAAAATAACCATTATTTGAATTTTCAAGGATGATTAATTTTTTTTTTTTTATTAGAGATTTGCAATGAGCAGAATTGTTTATAAAAGTAGAGGAGTTACCTGTGAGGAGAGAAAGTGTCTTAGTGAAAAAACTGTAAGTGAGAGTATCTATATTATCAACCATAGGGTATAGATGGTAATGATTTATGAATTTTAGGGGATCTCGTAAATATGGGGTGGTTTAACATGAATGGGTTTTGATTTATTGATGATTTCTTTGGGCCAAGAAGTAACTTTTTTTAAAAATAAATTATGAACATATTTTTCTTTTAAGACAGTGGGGTGTCAATATATTATTCTATTATTCATTATATTATAACTTATTTGATATGCAGATTTATCATCTAGAAAATCCTGCATTTTTCTGTTGTATTCCTCTTGATTCATAATGAACTTGCATTACCCTTATCAGCTTTTATCACTTTTTTTTTCTTGTATAACTTTTTTTAGGACAGCTATTTCTTCCTATACTAAATTTGCTTTTTGATGGTTTAGATCTGGTTAGGATGCCTGCTACACTGCTTGGAAATAAATAAACAAACATCTCCATGGGCAAGGTGCATCATGCCTTGCAACGAGTCACATGTTTGTAGCTGGTATAAACTGGAGGAATGTGATGCACCCAAGTTAGTTCAACTGTGTCCGGGTGAAATGGCTGTGAGAACTGATGGAGTTTGAAAGAGGCAAACAATTTGCAGAAAATTGTTCACAAATTGAGCCATCTCAGGTCAACAGAGATATCATACTGAGATGGAAGTGCAGGAGTCAACTGCAAGTACTACCTGAAGTGGATGACCAACCACATTTACCTAACATGACCATAAGGTGCTAGGAAGGATAATAGGTAAAAACTGTCATTCGTCAGCCAAGATGTTGAATGCAGGGTTCCAGCCATTGACTGGAACACAAATTTCATAAAATATTCAGAACTAAGACTTTCAACATGGGTTTTCATGATAGGACCACAATGTGCAAGCTCCACATTACCTGGGGCAACATTCAGAATCATCTTCAGTGGTGGTGCAAAGAGCATATACAGTGGGATGTGGAAGCTTGGAAAGCTGAATTATGGAGTGACGAATGATGCTACACTCTCTATCAAGTAGATGGAGAAGTAGAAGATGTGGAGGATGCTTGATGAACATCTCTTACCCAGAGAATGTAATCCCAACAAACACAACAATGAGAAAATGAAACAATTCAAAAGCCAGTTAAGTAAATGTCTATATGAGTTTGTGTGTGTTTAATACTATGAAAAATATATGACAACATCCAAGGATTCAACAAGAGTGTGGAGAATTAAAATCAGAAGAGGTCCACAATAAAAATAAAATAATTTTATTTATATTAGGTCTCTTTGTCCATTGCAATTTGAATTGTTTCATTTACTCATTGTCATATCTGTACTATAATTAGTTATAAAATGATTTGGCTCACTTCTTTATATTTTATTTTGCAGAATACTGTGTTCTGCAAGAAAAAGTCAACCAAATTATTTTAATTTTCACTAGACCTTGTTGATGGTTTGTTGTTATTGTTACCTGGAAGAATTACAGCTGAAGCATCTATGGTTATGAGGCCAGTTATCATATAAATCTTTTAACTGCATGCATTCTTCAAGCTTGGTTTACTTGATTTGTTGGACAAAAATCTCAAGTTTCTAAATGGAAAAAACTCTATTATTTCTATGTTAATAGTAATGTAGTGAATCTCTAGTATCAGAGTGTAGGGGTGAATGCCAATTAGACACGTTAATGATATGTCAGTGTATACGATCATTTATTTTTATGAGGAAATGTATAACTTGAGAATGACTACTGACATAGAGTTGAAATATTGGTATTACAGCTCTGTTTGAACACATCCCAAACTACACAGTGAAACTTGGTATACGTATCAATAATAATAAATCAAAATGCATATTCGAATATTTTGAACATTGTTGTAACTGAATAAATATCAATGACCTGCTCCAGCTGACTACCAATCCAACACAGTTTTTCCAACAAAAGTATACTACATTCCTCCTTCTCACTTGACAAACCTTGCACCAAACAAATCTCCACAATTCAAAGAGCAACAACCTCTACAAGCCTAAATTCTGATCTCCAGACCATTCTTCAATGGAACTTGTCAATTTAAATACCTGAAAAGTACAGTTCTGCCTTATTTCCCACAAATAAGAACCATATTATCCCAGCCTTATATTTGATGACATCTAAATCTCTAAGCAAGATAAGATCTCTTTCTCTCCTTGGGATTACCTTGACATCAAGACTCGCTTGGCATAAACACATTACAACCATTGCCTCCTCAGCATCCAAAAAATTATAATTCCTCTTTCATTCAAGGCATTACATTATCACCGAACAATTATTAACCCTGTATAAATCACAAATCTGTCCATCCATCGAGTACTGCTTACACATCTTAGGAGGTGCTCCCCTCCCTAAGAGTTCCCTAAAAACACTCAATGCAGTGCTGAAGAGGGCAGTCAAACTGATTAATGACTTGTCTCTTACCAACTCACTCCAGCTACTCTCACACAGATGTCTAATAGCTACTGCAGGAATCATCCATAGATATTTCCATGGTGAATGTTCATCAGAACTATCATCTATAATTCCCCTTCTTTCTCTCTCTCTCTACCAAATCCATTGAAGCAGCTAACACCCAACACCTCTTCACAGTCAAACTTCATACTCATAGAAATTTCTCTTCCTATTGCTGCTGTATTGTGGAACAGCCTTCCCTCTCATGTGTTTCCCAAGGAATACGATGCACAAGCCTTCAAATCCAACGTGAACAAGTTCCTTGTTTCCTAATTCTCTTCTGATACACGGTAATAATGTGCTATAGGTTGATCAACCAATCTCTCGTGTATGGATCCAACATAAAAAAAAAAAAAAATTCCCCTGACAGTTACAATGTATATACTGTATCTATTCGCCAAAACATGGATGCAAAAGGTACAATACTGCTGAAATAGCATGAAGTGTTTGGTTAAAGATTCATTAAATATCATTAAATATAATACATTTATATTAGTCTATAAAAATGTTTCATGAAAGTAAAACTTGTACTGGTTAATTGGTTAATAACCGGTTAACCAGAAAAGTTTCAGCTTCATCCAGATAAATTTGATCTTATAACAGAAAGTTTGTGAAAATATACACTCATAATTATTTTATCATTGACAAATTTACTTGAATTGCAGAGGATCACCTTGATGAATTAATAGAACACTGGATAAGAGAAGGAGATTTGCTTAGACTGGAACATGTTGTTCTAGCAGGACAAGGTGACAGATTAATAGAACGAACATCTGATGACAAACAAGTTCAAGATTTTTTAGACCTAGTCCCTATTTATATGGTAGGCAATTTTTTTTTTTTTTTTTTTACTTAATCTGTATGGCTTCTTAAATGTTGGTGGTCCATATCTTTGAATAGTATTTTATTTACAATAATTAATTATAACTGTTTCAGTTGTCCCAATTATTATTTCACAGTATTTTAAAAGCACAGATCCATATTATAGATTTCTTAGCAATAAGCTCAATGGTACACAGAAGAATATTAAATTTCCCATGAAAGGTATGAGCAATAAATAGCCACAGTTACAAGATATATTCTGAAGACCTGATAAAAATAATTATGCTGTACATTTTTACATTAGTATTATTATTAAATAAACATTTCAATTTAGTCCAAAGACTTGTTGTGGAAGACCCACACTAACCATTATTAACACAATGCTTATTATACTTTTCTTTAAGCCCAATCCCTGATGAATTCTCATGACTGAACTCTAGCGACCCATTCTACCAATTCACCATTCTCTAAGCAAAAAATCTTTTCTTACTCCTTCACTAATCACAGTCTTACACAATTTCCAAAAATGACTCCTCTTTCTCTCCTATCCAGTTACATATTGAAAGATGATTAAACTAAACAAGTTCAGTACTCATGAAACTCTAATCAAAAAGAACTGTTATCACACATCAAAGTAACATTCAAAATGGGTATATAAGTCACCCAATGAAATAAGATCAACAACTCAGGACATAGATTGTGGCCAGAATCTACTGGTATTCCAGATAACAGTAATGAAGTACTTTTCATAATCTCTTTTTAGAAGAGCAAACCAGTTGCAAATCACAATATTCAAATGATGCATATTTTCTATCAAGATTGTGCGTGTTTGTGAGACAGAGAGAGAAAGAGGGGGGGGGGTAGTTTAAGTGAAAAAAACAATTTTCAGGCTTTGATGCCAGATGCCTATAGTGATTAATGAAGGTGTGTTGTCTATCTAGGATAGACCAGTGTTCCTCAAACTTTCAACAGAATACCCCTTTTAAAATTTTTGCAACACTGCCATACTCCCTTACAGGTAAAGACAATTTTGGAGAAGTGATAATGATATTTCATTTAAACACAAATAATTATAAATGTATTCATTTTTTAATATTTGCATTATAATAAATTGATGGCTTGTTACGAATCTGATCCTGATTATCAATGTGTTCTTTTTTACAGTTACCACTATCATTTTCATTTCCTTCACTATTCTATTGTGTATTTCAAGCATATGATTTTTAACTTGAGATTATATTATTATTATTAATCAGGCCTCCATGGAGTCAAAAGACTCATCGTAGGAGATCATTTCTAAGAAACACAAGTCTATCAAGACTCATCGAGGGAGGTCCCCCCTAGGAAACACAAAGTCTATCATATCACTCCTTAAACACATTGACCGTTCTCGCTCCCACCACTCCATCAGACAATGCGTTTCATGGTTCAACCACCCTCCATGCAAAGAAACCATTCCTCACCCTCCTTCTCACAGTTTCCTTTCATAACTTCTAGGGATGGCCCTTTGTCATGACTCCTTCCTGCTATTCAACCAAGCGAAAGAACTCCCCAGTATCAACCCTGTAACCACCTCTCAACAGTTTTAAAAGTCTCAATCATATCACCTCTCCTTCTTCTATCCACAAAACTCTGCAGTCCACACTCCCTCAGCCGATCCTCATAACTATCATTGTACAGTCCTGAAACCATCTTTGTTATCCGCCTCTGTACCCTTTCCACAGTTAATTTATCCCCCTCAAATCCTGGGGACCAGATCTGAGAACAATGGTCTAATCAGAGTCTTATACAACAGAATGATAACCCTTTTATCTCTGCAGGTCAGTGTCCTTCTCATTATTGCAGCAATCCTCTGTGTTACCTTCACTACCTTTGCAATATGTCCCCTAAATTTCAGGTTTCTATCAATCATCAATCCCAGATCTCTTGTCTCCCCTACTTCCTAGAGTTTAACTCCTACCATAGTGTATGCAGCATCCCAAACCTCAAGACTTTACATTTTGCTGCATTAAACTGACACCCCCATTCATTTGCCCATCTGTCTAGCTTATTCAAATCCTCTTGCAGGGCTACCACATCTGCACTATTACTAATAATCATTCCCAGCTTCGCATCATCCGCAAACAACTGAATCCCCTTGCAATCCATGGACAATGTCATTGATATAAAGGTTAAAAAATATAGGTCCCAGTACTGAGCCCTGTGGAACCCCACTTGTAACCTTCTGCCTCTTTGATATTGCTCCACCATACACAACTCTCTGATACCTATCAGGCAGCCAATCCTGAATCCAGTTGACCAATCTTACATCCAGACCCATGTGGTGCAACTTGAATATCAGCTTATCATGTGGTACCCTGTCAAATGCCTTTGCTAAGTCTAGAAAAATGGCAGTATATACCTTTCCCTCATCTAATGCTCTTGTAACTTTATTATAAAAGGCTAGCATATTGCTAAAACAAGAGTGCCCCTTCACAAATCCATGTTGATTCTCATAGATAACATTACTCTCATCTGCCCAATGCTATATATGGTCCCTCACTACTTTCTCCAAGATCTTACTAACTACTGATGACACACAAACTGGCCTATAATTAGACACTTCCAGTCTGCTACCACCCTTATGCAATGGCACTATCTTACCTTCCTTCCATTCCATGGACACCTTTCCTGCGGCCAGACTTACTGAAAAGCCAGATCAATGTCAGTTCCCTAGCACATTCTCTCAAAACTCGTGGTGAAATACCATCCAGTCCTACAGTTCTACTGACATCCAGAGTAATCAGTATTTGGAACACACTCTCCTCCTGCACCTCTAAACCTTGAATCTGCCCTATCCCTCTAGTATTCAAATTGACTCCTCCAGGGTGAAATACTATAATAAAGTGCTCACTGAATAATTCCACTATGCCCTCTGCATCAGTAACTCTATTCCCATTTTTATCCCACAATGTCATTCTTCCACAGTCATTTCTTCTCCTACTGGCCACATAGCTAAAAAATTCCCTAGGATTTTCCTTGAATCTAAGGGCCAATCTTTTCTCATATTCCAGTTTTGCCTCCCTTACCATACTAGTCACTCTCCTGGCCCATATCTTATATTCTTCATGCATCTTCTCTTCACCTGTCTCTTTATATCTCTTCCACAGTCTCTTTTTTAGCATGCAGTTCCTGTTTAATATTGTTTGTCATCCACTTTACTCCAAATTGTGTCCTCTTCTTCACTTGTGGAATACAGCTTTCCATTGCTGCTAACAAATATTCCTTCACAATTTCCTAAGCACTATTTGATATCCCAGCCTTCCAATTCCTCCCTCCACGAAACTTCTCCAACTTGACGTCTAAGACTATTATAATCACCTGCTTTATAATTCTACATACGTTCCAGTCTCTTTGATACTCCTATGGTCACTCTCTCCAACTGGTGGGAGAGATGTCATCTCAGTTATTATCAACTCTTCTGATGTGACAACCAAATCCAAAACTCTTGAACCTCTTGTTCCCTCTGTTACATGTTGCCTAAGACATTTTTCCCTCAAGAACTCTAGAAATTCCATTCCCTTATTGCTACATGCATCTTCCTCTCCCCAATTTATACTGCTGTAGTTAAAATCTCCCATAACAATCATTCTTCTTGCACTTGCCACACTCAACTGTTTCAACATCTCCTGGTCCCCACCCTCTGTGCTCCTTGGTCTGTAGCAACACCCCACTAAATATCCTGTCTTGCCCACCTCCACCTCACACCATATGCTTTCAAAATCATTAGTGTCACAGCCTTCCAAAGCCTCCACTCTTAGAGGACATAGGTCGTCAATTATCATAAGCAGTACTCCACCACCACGCTTTCCCTTCCTATCCTGCCGAAAAATGCTGTACCCAGCAACTTCTATTCCTGTTATTATATCCTCTTCTGTCAACCACGTCTCGGTGATCACAATAATATTTGGCCAGGCTGATGTATCAGTGCCACCAATTCCTCTCCCTTATCCCGAATACTCCTGGCATTAATATAAAGCATAAAAATGCCACTGTTTCTATACCCAGCATTATCCCCTCTGACTCCACTGGGCTCAGTGTTACCTGATGTCGTCCACCGTCTCCCAAGTACCCATTCCCACAAGAGGCCACCCCTGCTATCATCTACACTGGGACACACTGATTCGTTCAGAACAGCAATCTCTCCAGATGCCTACGTCCTTCCTCATTCAAATGCAAGCAGTCTCTCGCATACAATTCCTCTCTGTTCTCAAACACACTCCAAGCATCCACATATTCCAATCCTCTCTTCTGACACATTCTTACTATTATGCTATTCAATATCACCGCTTTCTGCTCAGCTCGTCACTATCATACCTAGGCAACACACACTATCTTTCCTCTCTGTGTCTTCATTCGTATGCCCTCAAGCAAGAATCTCATATTTCTCGCTGCCCTACTTACATTACCACCCAAGTCATTTGTTCCTACCATCACAATCATTTCATCCACCTTTTCACATCTCTTAATTTCCATAGCCACACTTTCCATCATTCTTCCTGGCAAACACTCCTCACGTATCCCTCACTCTCTCTCTCTCTCCTGTAACATTTTCTCTCTGTGCTCCCCTGCTTACCTGACATCACTCTATCCCTAGTCCCTGTGCTCCCTTGCATTCCTCTCATTCCCCCCTCTCCTGCTGTTTCCATTCTTTCCTCTTCTATCATTCCTATATCTGAGACTCATTCCCTCTCTTCTACGTATCCTATTCTCACCTCTTCTATCATTCATACAACTTTCTCTCATTCCCTCTCTTCTACTGTTCCCATTTTCTCCTCTTCTATCACTCCCATAACTCTCTCTCATTCCCTCTCTTATACTGTTCCTATTCTCTCTTCTTCTACCATTCCCATAACTCTCTCTCATTCCCTCTCCTCTACTATTGTTCCTATTCTCTCCTCTTCTCTCATTCCCATAACTCTCTCTCTCTCTCACTCCTCCTCTGATTCGCCTTGCATTCATCTCTTCCAACTGCTTAATCTTATCTTTCACACTTCTCATCGCATTCCCCAGACACTCCACTGCTCTTTCAGTTCATCTATCTCTCTCTGTAAGTCAGCCACTATTATTTGCCATTCATTCTCCCAATTGAGACCATCTCCTAAAACTTCAGAATCATTCAACCTTTCCATACTCCCCACTCTTGTTATTTAATTCATACTTCTCTCGCCCTCTATCGTACCAGTCATCTCTCTAGGTGGAGAATCTCCCGTCTTTGACTCAATGAGGTCAGTTATAGTCTCAACAAGATCAGTTATGGTCATTTCTAAATCACTAAGTTCCTCCCATTGCCTGCATTTTGTGCATATGCATTTCCCCCCTTCTCTCTCCTGCTACATATACAACCGCCGGAACGCATACATTCCACAAGTCCTGCATGCTATAAAATCCTGTAAGATATCATGCAAAATGGAGTCCTTAAATGGGGGGGGGGACAATACGGCATTTACAATTTTAACTGTCGCCATTATTCAAAATAGTGTCGCTAATTAGTGTCAAAAAAATAAATGCTAAATAAGTATTAGGGAGTATAACTATAAGAAAAAGTACAAACAATTACGAACAGAACACTTAAGTACACTAGATACAAATAAATAAAATGAAATAACTAAATAATGAAAACTTATCCTTCATCGTCTTCCACCGACCCCATCTTCTCGGTAACCAAAATACACAATATCGCGATGGTTATATAATAATAAATAATCATATATTATTTATATGATATATGATTTATAATGCACTGTGTCGTACAGATTACTGGTGTTAGTGATGAGATGACTGTGAAAAGAATCTGACAAGAGTGACTGAGTCATATGATTATATAATAATATATAATCATATATTATTTATATAATATATGATTTATAATATACTGCATATCATATATATTTCTAGGGTTAGTGATGAGGAGATGACTGTGCAAAGAATCTGACAAGAGTGACTGAGTTATATCAGGACCAGAATGTTAGGGAATGTCATATGTAGGACTTGGCAGATTAAGAGAAAGAAATATAATGTGATAGAAATGCACAGGCTAAAATGTTTTACCAAGTATAGAAAAAGAAGAAGAGTGAACAAGAAATCATTTATGGAAATTTGATGTGGGGAATGGGAAAGCAAAGGATTGAAAAGTATGCTTGTAGAGTGTTGAAGATTGCTGAAGAGTGTGGAATATGTGGAACACAAGTGGAGAGTACAGAAACAAGAACTTTAAGATATCGTGTGACAGACATAGTGACAGTTAATGATAGACTTCCAATAACATTGAATCTTTTGATTTTGTAGTCATGACGTGTTGCAGATGACAATAATCATTATAACAATGAATATGATGGCAATAACATCATCATCATCTAATAATAATAAATTATTATTTCAAATGCGGTTTACAGTTTCAAACATTTTTTTTAAAAAACTAAAAGATAAAAGCAAGGCTTACATACATCATTAAAAAAGAAGAACACCTTTCAAAGTTTTGAATATGTGAGTGTAAACAGACACAACTCTAAACTTGTTCATCAAATGCACATGCTGTTGAATCAGGATAATAAAGGCTATATAGCCTCAGTCAATTTATTTAATGCTCCTATGAAACTGGTGACTTTTATTCCATTTTATTGTCTTTTTTCCTTAGAATAATTGCTGGAATACTGTCATATTAAAGCAGTTTCCTAAAATGGTGCCAAAAGCTAGCATAAACAATAGAATAGTGAAATAAGAGGAAAATTAACCTGAAGAGAGAAAAACTATAAACAAAGAGACTTGTACAAATGAACAGAATCATACCATTTCAGAAACTGACAAGGATACCGAGTATAAATTAATATTAGAAATATTTAGATTAAAATAAATTATTAGACAGATGACAAGAGAATTGGAAAAAGCTGAAAGTGATTAGGGAGGCATTAGAAAGACATGAAAGGTAAAAAGCAAAAGGAAAAACCCAAAGCACTAAATCAGGTAAATTACTGCATCATGGAAATTATAAATAAGTATGATCATAAAAAAAGAATAATATTATATGGTGCACAGATTCAATTATAAAACGTGACTGATGATTGTGTTACTGCTTTGAGTTTTCTGGATGCTAAAATCAAAAAGTGATTTCAAATCAAATTAAATTTAAAAAAAAATAAAAAATCAGCAGAATTCAGGATTTATACCATCAATGTAACAAGCATCAGTGGAAAAGGGATGGAACTAGCAGAAGAACTGGATAAGTACCAGATCGACAAAATAGGCCTGACTGAAACAAAGACGACAAAAACAGGTGAGATCTTTCTAAGCAATAAATGCAAAATGTTATATTCAGGCAATAACAAATGGGGAAAAGAGGGAGCAGCTATAGTGTTCAACACTAAATATGAGAATAATCGTCTTGAATGACAGGCAATATCAAGTAGAGTGATGTGGAAAAATATCAAAATGGGGAACCAATGAGACCAAGGAAGAAATGGAGGAAGTTTTTGAGACACAAGAGAAGGCAGTAGCACAATGAAAAAGAAAATGTTGGTCCTTATTAGAGATTCAAACGGCAGAGTAGGAAATGATTACTAGACATATAGAAATGTTTGGGGAAAAAAGCAAAAGCTAATAATAATGGTAAGTGCCTGCTGGAATTCTGTTCAGAACGGACTAGTTATTATTATTATTATTATTGTTCCGGGCAACTCCAAGGAGTCGACAGACTCATCGAGGGAGGCCCTACCATCATGTCAAGAACAACTATTCGACATTCACACAGTATCTATCATACCTTGCCTTGAACTCATTCACGGTCTTAGCACCCACAACAGACTCTGGAAGCTTATTCCACTCATTCACTACTCTCCAAGTAAAAAACCTAGCTCTAACACCCTTGTCAACCACGCTCTTGCCCAGCTTCCATTTATGGCCCCTAGTCCTTCCACCACCAGTCATATTTTCAAAAATATCTTCTGGATCAATCTTATAGAAACCCTTCAGTCATTTGAATGTCTCAATCATATCACCCCTCCTTCGCCTATCGACCAATTTCTGCAACCCACAAATCTTCAACCTATTCTCATAAGGTTCATTCCACAGACCTGCTATCATCTTGGTCACTCGTCTCTGGATCCTCTCCACTTCCTCCCCATCACAAAGAAACCCTGGTGCCCATAACTGGACACAGTAGTCCAAATGGGGTATTATCAAGGCTCGATACAGAGGAACAACAACTTGTTTGTCTCTGCATGTTAAAGTATTTTTCAGAAGCCAAGTGATTTGGTGAGCTGTTTTAGTCACTTTTGCAATGTGCCCCTAAACTTCAATTCCCTATCCACCAACACTGCCAAATCCCTGGCCTCATCAATCTCCTGGAGTATAGTTCCACCAATGCGATATACTGCTGCTATTCTTTTCACCCCAAAGTGCATAACCTTACACTTTGGCACATTAAATTGATATCCATTTTTCCTAGCCCAGTCCTCCAAACTATCCAAATCATCCTGTAAAATTTTGACATCCTGTGCACTCGTAATTGCTCTACCCAACTTTGCATCATCAGCAAACAAGTGAACACTTCCTCTCAAATACTTTCCTATATCATTGATGAACAAATTGAAAAGCAGTGGTCCAAGAACAGTGCCCTGTGGCACTCCACTAGTCACAAGCCGTCTTTTAGACTCCACTCCTGAATAAACCACTCTCTGGTATCTCTCCTTCAACCACCCTCCTATCCCTCTTACCAATCCTATATCTATTCCAATCTGCTCCAGTTTACTGATTAAGGTTCTATGTGGTATCATATCAAAAGCCTTGGCAAGGTCCAGTAGTATTACTGTAAACCAATTACCCTTATCCAGTTCAGCCATTGCTGTGTTATAAAACGTGAGCAAGTTACTGAGGCATGATCTACCCTTCACAAAACCATGTTGTCCCCCATACAATATCCCATTTTCATCTATCCAATCCTGTATTCTTTTCTTGACTAATTTCTCTAAGACCTTGACAATGATTCCTGATATGCTAATCGGTCAGAAATTTACAACAGCAGTCTTGGAACTACCTTTATGCAGTGGAACTATTTCCCCCCTCTTTCCACCCCCTCAGGACTAACCCAGACCCGAGACTCAAATTAAACAAAATGGTCAAGGGTACTGACAATTCTTTAGCTGCTTCTCGTACAACATGAGCTGGTATACCATCCAATCCCACAGATGTATTGACATTGAGGTTATGCAATAGACTACTCACATCCACTTCATTCACCACAATTCCCGTATAATCTACTGGTACATTCGTTTCAGCAATGTCACCACCTGGATGATATATTCTTGCAAAGTGCTCACTCAGTAACTCAACTATATCAACTGATTCAGTTACCTCCCTACCATCGGCATTCTTTAAAATCATTCTGCCATGTACATTTTTCCTTTTACTTGCTACATATCTAAAAAACTGTTTAGGATTCTCTTTAGCCTGCATGGCCAATGTTCTTTCGTAATCCTTTTTTGCTTTTCTTACCACACTCGTTACCCTTCTGGCCTATGCTTTATACCGTTCATGTGCCTGCCGGTCACCTTTCTCCTTAAATTCCCTCCATAGTTGTTTCTTTTTTTTGCAGCTCAAGCTTAATGGTGTTATTCATCCATTTAAACTCTAGTTGATTTATTATTCGGACTCTAGGTATACAGTCAGCCATGGCTTCATGCAAACACTTCTTAACTACCTCCCATGCACTATCGACTTCTAGTCCTTGCAGTTGTACATGCCATGGCACTGAACCAATCAAACTCCTAAGCTTGTCATACTTTCCAGCCCGATAATTCCACATGTACCCTGTCTTAATTGAAAATTCTACACCTTTAGCCACCTCCCAAGTCAAGACCCTATGATCACTCTCACCGATTGGTGGCAATGTGGTCATATTTGTTACAGCCAAATCCTCAGATGTAATTACTAGGTCAAGCACTCTCTGACCCCTAGTATTTTCCATTACATGCTGCCGCAGATAGTTATCCCTTAATAACCGCATAAAATCCAATTCCTTCCTCCCGTGTGTCCTCTCCTCACTCCAATCAATGCGACCATAGTTGAAATCTCCCATAATAATCACCCTCCTTCCACTCATTTCTTCTATTTGCTTGTGCATACTGTCACCACCATCTTTTCCATCACCTGGTTTATAGCAGCACCCAATTGTATATTTAGTTCTGCTAGCCACAATCTCACACCAAATGGCCTCAAATGTGCTCTTTTCTCTATCCTGCAATTCAACTTCTATTTTCTTTGGCTGCAGCTCATCGGCTATCATCAACAATACTCCTCCCCCCATTTTATTCTCCCTGTCATTCCTGAACACACTATACCCATCACATTCAATCCCACTAGTTATATCATCTACAGTTAGCCATGTTTCACTAATACTAATAACCTGTGGTCTGGAAGTGCCAACCATGGCCAAAAACTCTTCCTTCTGGTTCCTAATACTCCTGGCATTAGTGTACATGAATTGCAGAAGCCCATTTGTCCCATCCCTACTTTGATGCCTTATACTAACTATCCCATTCTGATTTGTTGTCCTTCGTACTTGCTCGGGCATAATATACTCATTCATACACTCAACTGCCTCCCTAAAGTCTGCATATCTTCTCCCCCCCTTTTAATAAATCTAGTTTCCCTGAATTTGCACATCCACCACATTCAGCAACATTTTCTCAAGTCTTCTTACATCGTAACCATTCAAATGCAAGCCATCCATCTTATATATATCCTTTCGCCCATCAAACTCACTCCACACATCTACAAATTCCACACCACTCGTCACACATAACCTACGCACAAAGGCATTCGCAATTATGGCCCTCCTTTTAAACATTTCACTGTCATATCGTGGCAAAAGACTAATCATTCTAACTCTCTCACTCTTTTCTTTTGCTACCTCAAACAATTCATTCAGGTCTTCTATCATTTCCATTTTATCTCCTTTCAAATCATTCGTACCTGCCACAACAATCATTTCTTTCACCTTTTCCTTTTGCTCTCTAATAGACTCAGTTACGTCCTTTATGGTCGCACCAGGTTGGTACGATTTTGTCAAATCCTCTACTAACACACCTCGTACTAACGAGTCTCCATACAGCACTCTATCCTTCATTTTGTTCATGTTCACACTCATACGTCTATTTTTCCTGTCATACTTTTTATTATTGGCTGGTTCATTCAGTCGACTTTTGCTCATACGTTCTAGCTGCTGTTTTGCCGTTTGTTTCGCACCATTCAACAACGCGATCTCACTCATTGCGTCTATCTCATCTTTTTTATTCTCAGTAAAACCATTAATACTATCATTCACACTCTCACAATTCTCTGATACAACCTCGCCGTTTCTTGTCATATCCCTATTTTCTTCATTCTGAAGTTTGACAAAAATATCACACTCACGATCCGAAATACTCTTTGATTTCTCATTCTCCCTACCTTTTTCACACACATTCACTCCTTTATTATCATCTAACCACACTCCGACCACACTCGGCAAAGCATATATTTCGCAGCTAGTACACTGAATCATCTCTTTTATACTACTGTTCTTTGATAAAGATGGCGAACCATCATTACTAGCCGCCATTTTCCTTCGTACCGGAGCTATACTTACTTGCAATGTATTTTATCAAATTATAAATTATTACACACCAAAAACACACAAAAGATGCACTAAGAGACGCAAGGCAAACAAAACTATGCAATATTAAATAAATTTATCAAAATTATTTAATACTTATCATAAATAAGATAAGTATTATTTATGAAAATAATACTTATCTTATCTGGAGCTTTCAGAACACTACACACTACAAATCTCTCTAGCGGCAACAGCCCCAATAAAATATGTTATAAAGACACACAAAATACTCCAAAAACACGAAAATCATTCTAATATACTATAAAACCAATTTTCTAAGGAAAAACACACACAAAAAAAACACCAAAAATCACAAATTTTACATGAGCGCTAAATTACACCGACCACCCAGCATATAACCTCGAACCCAATATGATTTTATTACTAACAACATATTCAAATATAAAAATCTGCACAAATGCTGGACAGAAGATGCAAGAAATAAGAAAAGTCTCATTGACTATGTTATAGTTGATAGCGATATTTTCCCACTGGTTCAAGATACGAGAGCATAGAGAGGATTTGAAATAGGAAGTGATCACTATTTAGTTTTGAGCAGGATAAAATTGAATTTCATATTGAAAAGAAGAGTATATAAGAAAGTTTTAAAATGAATCAAGGTTGAAAAGCTCTCAGAGGTGAAGATACACAAACACTATTGAAGAAAAAATAAAAGAGGTTGAAAACAAGAACTAAACCTTGGAGATTCAATGGCAATCCCTGAAGATAACGTTGATTCAGCCAAACAGACATGTGGTGAGGTTGTCTGTAAGGACAGAAAAATCAGAACTCCATGGTAGAATCAGGAAGTTAAAGAGGCAGTCAAGGAAAAGAAAGCATATTAAAAGTTTCTGGCAATGAGTCAGCTTGTATTCTTAACAAATATAGAGAAAAATGTACGAAAATCAAAAACTTGCTAAACAAAAGTAATGAGAGGATCTTGGTAAAACATAGAAAATAAATATCAGGAAGGTGGCAAAATATTCTGGAGACTATTGAAAAAGCCTAGAAATGGAGGAAAAAGTACTGTAAAAGGAATCAGAGATGATAAAGATACCATGAAAACTGAATATAAAGATATTTTAGGTGTCTGGAGTAATTACTTTCAAAAATTGGTAAATGAAAGAAGCAGTGTCAACATGAAGCTAAAAAAACTCCCAAGAGGAATGTAGTTAGGAATACATATCCATACTTGAAGTTGTGAAAGAGATTAAAAACCTAAAATGTGGAAAGGCAGCTGGAGTCGATGATATTCAACTAGGAATACTCCTGGTCAGTCACAGGGTTGAATTCCAGATAATTTAGCAGAGCTCTCATAGTACCCATCTGTAAAAAGGGAAATAAAACTGAATGTGACAATTACAGAAGTATTTCCCTGCTTAGTGTTCCTGGTAAGAGTTATGCAAATATACTTGAGAAATGGCTAAGAAAAATCTGAGAAGCTTGGTGAAAAATAAGCTTGTTCTTCATCAAGAGAACAATCTTGGTGAAGATACCCCCCACCCCCGCCCAGAGAGTACATATTACGAATTTGATGATGATGATAATGATGATACTGTCTACATTTTTTTTTACTGCATTTGGTACCACAGTTTGTTATGTGATCTATGCAGTTTACTATTTCTACCCATCATTGTTAGCGCCTTTGTAGCGCAATTGGAAGAATGACAGCACATTGTGCCCTTCAGTTGGAAAAGGCCTAAGTTCAATTCTCGTCATGACAGGAGGAATCTATGTGGGTTTTTTCAACTAAGGTGAGTTAACCAATTTCATACGGAGGCAGCAGGATTTTTTTCTTCTCAAACTCTTTTTTTTTATCCCATATACAGACAAATTGGCCTTCAGGACACATGCAATTTATAGACAAAAAATAATACTAGTGGTGGTGGGCAGCAGATAGCACTGGTGTAGATGGTGGAGATGAAGAGTTGTTGAGTGGGTGCCCTCCCTCGAT
Source organism: Typopeltis vanoorti (assembly GCF_054136105.1). Taxonomy (NCBI): domain Eukaryota; kingdom Metazoa; phylum Arthropoda; class Arachnida; order Uropygi; family Thelyphonidae; genus Typopeltis; species Typopeltis vanoorti. The sequence goes on from NC_143549.1 coordinate 30,543,115, forward strand.
GAGTCTTTGGACTCCTTGAAGGTGTCATAAAATAATAATAATAAATCTTGGGAATACAACAAGGATTTGTATTTAAGTTTCGTTGATCTGAAATAGGCATATGACAAGGTACCAAGAGGAAACTCTTCAAAACACTACAGTTTTATGGTGTAAATGGAAAATTATATCAAGCAATACAGTCTCTATTTAAGCTATAAGTCAGCAATTAGAATTGAAGGAGAAGAGGATGCACATTCTCTCTGCTGTTATTCATTATCTATATGGATCACATTATGAAATAAAGTGGTATTAAACCTAATATCAAAAACTTCCTGCTAATCTTAGCTTTTTACTTTATGCATATGATATTACTTTGCTGAATAAATTCAATATAAGTCTGCAAGATTTCATGACTAAATTGAATAACTGTTGTAATAAATTTGGTATGAAAATCAGCATTAAAAAGACACAATGAAAATGGGCAGAACATTGAAAACATCAAATGTATCCTGAATGGTGAACCTATAGAACAAGTAAAACATTTTAGCTATTTTTTACAATTTTTAGTGAAGATGGTAAATTAAATATGGAAATAGAGAACAGAATTATTAAAGCTGGTATAGTAGGAAGTCAGCTGAATAAATTTATACTGAAAATAAAGAAATTAGTCAAAACACTAAATTAGCTGTATACAAGACAGTGTTCAAACCAATTTTAACTTATTGATCTGAGAGCTGGGTTAGAAATAAAACACTTGATCAAAGGCTGGAGACCGCTGATATGAGAGTTCTGAGAAATATTAGTGGAGTGACAGATGGCATAAAAATGAGGATATTAAAGAAGAAATAGTCATCGTTAGCATTCAGGAATATGTTAATAGAGCTAATCTCAGATGATATGGTCATTTAAACAGAATGGGAGAGGAAAGAATAGCAAAACAAGTGTTCTTTGCCAGGTTGGCAGGAAAAAAAGACCTATAGGAAGACCAAGATGTAGGTGGATTGATACAGTAAAAAATGCCTTAAATGACAGAAATATAAGATCTGATAATGTTGAAGTCTTGACAGATAACAGATTAATTTGGAGGAAAATTGTTGATTGGAAGTTAGTAATGTGTAACTTTTTCATGTAGCATTATCATAATTATCCTGTACAGATCCCTGAGGGTACATATCAAGAATTTGATAATGATGATAACAATGTTTACAATTTTTTATTGCATATGATACCACAGTTTGTTATTATGTGATCTATGCAGTTTACTAATTCTACCCATGTCATTGTCAGTTATTTTATCCACTACTCAATTCTGTGTAAAAAAAGTTGAATCAAGTAATTTAATGGTTCATATATTACCTCATTTCCTATATTTTAATTGATTTTGCCTAGATCTGTTTACCAGATTTTTGTGGTGACAAGGACATGTTAGAAAGGATCCAGAGAATATTCACAAAGACAGTCAGTGGTCTTTGGAATGTGGAGTACGAGGACAGATTGAGAGAACATAAACTGCAAAGCCTTGTGAATAGGAACAGGAGGTATGATATGATTGAGACCTATAAGCTGGTCAGGGGTCGTTATCAGGTTAGCATGGAAGAGTTTTTTCATAGAGATGGGAGGGTGGGGGAGTAGAACAAGAGGCCATCACTGGAAACTGTATGAGGAGGGTGTGAGCAGAGGAGTGAGGAGAAGGTTCTTTGTATGGAGAGTGGAATCCATTAGACACCTAAGTCAGTTTAAGGCAGGGTTGGATGAGCTTTGTGTGTGTACCTCCCATGTAAGTCTCTAACTCCATGGAGGTCAGATGTTAATAATTTAAAATGCTCTGCTATGGCACCAAAAATATGAAAAGAAAATACAAGGAAGAGGAACAAGATTTCGCATTCATTGATAACAAAGGAAAACCACTTCTCTGTGAAATTACTCTCGCAAAATATAATGTTACTAACTTAAAATGCCATTTCAAAAACAAAAAATAAAAAAATCATTCACAATTTTTGACTCAATCTTTATCTATGAAATTTATCAAATCAAAGAACCATGCACAACTCATGAATCAACATCTTAGAGCTAATGTGCATTGCCCTAACAAACTACAAGTTTGATTTGAAAAGTCTGGAAAAATTAAATGCAAACCCACAAATTGAATAATTAATTGAATTAAATAATTAAATTTTTTAAAAATATTTTTAATTTGTTCATTTATTGTAATAAATAGTATGCATCTACACAAAATAAATGTATGTGAGATATATAACAAATAATTTTGAAATCATAGGTTAAGATTACCTTCTCCCCCTCCAACCCCAAAAAAACTAATTGCAGCTATTTAGTCTTTGAGATTCTTTTACATGGCTCATAGTGACTTAAATTTGGCCATCTCTGGTATAGATCTTCCATTTATTACTGGTGTAAGAAGTTTATAGCCTCTGCAGCACAATTAAATACTCTTTTTTGGTTTGAATGATCTAAATTTCAATTCTGTCCAGGACACAATAAATACTTTAATAAGAGCTTTTCAAATGAAAGAGAGTTAGCTGTTCTTATATAGAGCTGACAGAGTTTCTGTTCTGTAAAAAAAATATAAGCCACACAAAAATTCACTTTGTCAGGCATCACAGATAGTATTAACTGCCCGATTAATGAGGTTTATGTGATGTCAAGTTTTTTGATAACTATAGAATCACATGTGTATTAATTATATTATGCAGATGTTTCATCCTATGACACAAAATCATCAGTGCAAACAGTGAACAGCAATAAGGAATTTGAATAAAAAAACAGTACAGGCATGCCTTAAATTGGAATCCTTTTTTTTTTAAACTATTGGGCTGAAAATAAATTAAAATATATATGAGATTATACCTAGTCTAGCCATAAATACTGTTATAACTTGAACAGCACATATAAACCTTTAATCTATTAGTTAATCATTTACAGCTTGCAGCACATACAAACCACATGTATAATGTGCATATAGGCATTCAATGTTTAAAATGCCCCTCTTTTGCTTCCATGCCTGAGGCCACATATCGATAGTGAAATGCACAACATCCAACAGAAATGCTGCTACTGCTTGTTCCAAATCTGCCATCAGGCAGCAATATTGGGGTGTCATATCTTGCAAGCTACTACCTCAAGCTCCAACCACAATTTGAAGCCAGAGGATTTAAATTGGGACTTCCAGATGGCCAATTAGATGGTGATATGGGGTTGGATATATCTGCCTCCAACCACTGTTGTGTGGTTCCTCACCTTGTGTGTAGAGGCTGATTCTTGTTGGAAGGTCCCACTGCCTGCCATGAATCCAGTTGTTCTTCAGGGGCTGTACCACAGGTTCCAGCACAGTATCTTGATACACTTTGGTGGAGGTTTTGACCAATTTCTCAAATGCAACTTGGATATCCTCTGATACGTCAACTCCCATCAAACCACCACTGCACGACCATCCAGGGAAAATTCCCAATCATTCTGGCAATTAAATGAAAGTCTTTAATGAAAATCCCATCTATGAAGAGGATATCTTTGTATCTATTGTTCACAAACTGTTGGAGAAGTGTCCTTGATTTTATCACCCTCTGACGAATAAGCTGTAGTGTTAGGAAGTGTCCAGCAGAATAACAATAGTCTCTCACCCCAGGTTATCGGTTAGTACATGTGACAAAGTTCTGTGTGAAATGTTCATTTCTTGTGACATCATTTCTATGTTCTCACAGGATTATGGTGAAAGCATGCATTTGCAGGCTGTTCTTTCCTAACACAGTGTGGTCATTATTTGGTGGTCAGATTTGTCTTCTGTATCATCCTAACAGTTAATAATCTGATACACAAACATCCTACTGATCCTGAGCATTTTAAGAATGGTGAAAATAATAGGCGACTGCATTCCAACCTTGTGATGTGCTTTACATCTACACAGTCCTCTTAATCTCCCCACTGCATGTTAACCTTAATCTCTTAATACATTAATCTCTTAATCTGATAAACACATGAATATTGGCTGCAAACAACACCACTGGCCAGCCTGGCTGGCCGAGTAGTTAGCATATCTGCTCTCCAAAAGGCTGTGGGTTCGAATCCCACTGTGGGCATGGATGTTTATGATTGTCTTTGGAAATACTAGTGGTCGGCAGTAGATGGCATTTGTGTAGTTGTGGTCAGTTGATGGACTGAGAGGTGGTGACAGAGTGTAGAACAGGTGCCCTCCCTCGATGAGTCCTTGGACTCCCTAGAGGTGTCTAATAATAATAATAATAATAGAAACATACTTGCAGAAGTCTATGAGCCATGCTGGGTTGTGTGGAAGTTGAAACAGTATTTATGGCAAGATTGTTTAAATTTATTTAATACAGTTGATGACAATTTTCCACATGTTTGGAATAATAATACTGTCATTATGATCGAGATTAGGTTAATGAAGTAGGGCTTCAGCACTTTCTTTGTATTAATGTTTGTTTATATATGGATCTATGTAGCAGCTTGGTGTTTTCCTATTTCATCCTATGGCCTGGGTTTTCAATCCCATCCTGCACGAGGCTAGGCTAGATTTAAGAAGTTTGATAAGACAGATGTGGTCTTGATGTTCAGGGATATGTTTGACAGATCTTTCTGTTTGTCCATAGTAAAATAACTCGCACAAACACGGCACTTTGCACATGCCAGGTAGCATTGATGGTGAAAGTTTATCTTTTGGAGAAGGCAATTAGGTTATGCATTTGTTTAATGAGTTTATAGGTAATAGGGAGTTCATATTTTTGGGCTTCTTCTTCTTATCTGAGTTGCAGTAAAGGAGTGTCATTAATAATTATTAATGACACTCCTTTATAATAATATTAATATCATTAATGACAATTAATGATTTGAAATAAACGATTTGAAACTGGGGTTGAGTTCGAGGTTATATCGTGGTGTGTAGTGTTTGTGCAAGCTCCTGATAAGATAAGTATTATTTTCAGTTATCGTTGATAAAATTAGTTAATATTGCGTAGTTTTGTTTGCCTTGCGTATTTTAGTGCGTCTGTTTGTGTGTTTTTGGTGTGTATAACTTATTATTTGATAAAACACGTTGCAATAATTATGGCACCTGTACGAAGGAAAATGGCGGCCAGTAATGATGGTTCAGCATCGTTATCAAAGAACAGTAGTATCAAAGAAATGAGTCAGTGTACTAGCTGTGAAATGTACGCTTTGCGGAGTGCGGTCAGAGTGTGGATAGATGATAATAAAGGATTGAATGTGTGTAGAAAATGTAGGGAGAATGAGGAATTGAAGTGTATTTCGGATCGTGAGTGTGATATTTTTGTCAAACTTCAGAATGAAGAAAATAGCGATATGACAAGAAACGGCAAGGTTGTACATGAGAATTATGAGAGTGTGAATGATAGTATTAATGGTTTCTCAGAGAATAAAAAAGATGAGATAGATGCATTGAGTGAGATCGCGTTGTTGAATGGTGCGATAGAAAGGGCAAAACAGCAGCTAGAGTGCATGAACAAAAGTCGACTGAATGAACCAACCAATAATAAAAGGTATGACAGGAAAAATAGGTGTATGAATGTGAACATGAACAAAATGAAGGATAGAGTGCTGTATGGAGACTCGTTAGTACGAGGTGTGTTAGTAGAGGATTTGACAAAATTGTACCAACCTGGTGCGACCATAAAGGACGTAACTGAGTCTATTAGAGAGCAAAAGGAAAGGGTGAAAGAAATGATTGTTGTGGCAGGTACGAATGATTTGAAAGGAGATAAAATGGAAATGATAGAAGACCTGAATGAATTGTTTGAGGTAGCAAAAGAAAAGAGTGAGAGAGTTAGAATGATTAGTCTTTTGCCACGATATGACAGTGAAATGTTTAAAAGGAGGGCCATAATTGCGAATGCCTTTGTGCGTAGGTTATGTGTGACGAGTGGTGTGGAATTTGTGTACGTGTGGAGTGAGTTTGATGGGCGAAAGGATCTATATAAGATGGATGGCTTGCATTTGAATGGTTATGGTGTAAGAAGACTTGAGAAAATGTTGCTGAATGTGGTGGATGTGCAAATTCAGGGAAACTAGATTTATTAAAAGGGGGGGAGAAGATATGCAGACTTTAGGGAGGCAGTTGAATGTAAGAATGAATATAATATGCTAGAGCAAATAAGGACAACAAACCAGAGTGGGATAGTTAATATAAGGCATCAAGGTAAGGTTGGGGCTAATGGGGGTCTTAAATTCATGTATACTAATACTACGAGTATTAGGAACAAGAAGGAAGAGTTTTTGGCCATGGTTGGCACTTCCAGACCACAGGTTATTGGTATTAGTGAAACATGGCTGACTGTAGATGATATAGCTAGTGGGATTGAATGTGATGGGTATAGTGTGTTCAGGAATGACAGAGAGAATAAAATGGGAGGAGGAGTATTGTTGATGATAGCCGATGAGCTACAGCCAAGGAGAATAGAAGTTGAATTGCAGGATAGAGAAAAGAGCACTTTTGAGGCCATTTGGTGTGAGATTGTGGCTAGCAGAACTAAATATACAATTGGGTGCTACTATAAACCAGGTGATGGAAAAGATAGTGGTGACAATATGCACAAGCAAATAGAAGAAATGAGTGGAAGGAGGGTGATTATTATGGGAGATTTCAACTATGGTCGCATTGATTGAAGTGAGGAGAGGACACACAGGAGGAAGGAATTGGATTTTATGCGGTTATTAAGGGATAACTATCTGCGGCAGCATGTACTGGAAAATACTAGGGGTCAGAGAGTGCTTGACCTAGTAATTACATCTGAGGATTTGGCTGTAACAAATATGACCACATTGCCACCAATCGGTGAGAGTGATCATAGGGTCTTGACTTGGGAGGTGGCTAAAGGTGTAGAATTTTCAATTAAGACAGGGTACATGTGGAATTATCGGGCTGGAAAGTATGACAAGCTTAGGAGTTTGATTGGCTCAGTGCCATGGCATGTACAACTGCAAGGACTAGAAGTTGATAGTGCATGGGAGGTAGTTAAGAAGTGCTTGCATGAAGCAATGGCTGACTGTATACCTAGAGTCCGAATAATAAATCAAGTAGGGGTTAAATGGATGAATAACACCATTAAGCTTGAGCTGCAAAAAAAAGAAACAACTATGGAGGGAATTTAAGGAGAAAGGTGACCGGCAGGCACATGAACGGTATAAAGCGCAGGCCAGAAGGGTGACGAGTGTGGTAAGAAAAGCAAAAAAGGATTACGAAAGAACATTGGCCATGCAGGCTAAAGAGAATCCTAAACAGTTTTTTAGATATGTAGCAAGTAAAAGGAAAAATGTACATGGCAGAATGATTTTAAAGAATGCCGATGGTAGGGAGGTAACTGAATCAGTTGAGATAGCTGAGTTACTGAGTGAGCACTTTGCAAGAATATATCATCCAGGTGGTGACATTGCAGAAACGAATAAACCAGTAGATTATACGGGAATTGTGGTGAATGAAGTGGAGGTGAGTAGTCTATTGCATAACCTCAATGTCAATACATCTGCGGGATTTAATGGTATACCAGCTCGTGTTGTACGAGAAGCAGCTAAAGAATTGTCAGTACCCTTGACCATTTTGTTTAATTTGAGTCTCGGGTCTGGGTTAGTCCCGAGCGGGTGGAAGGAGGGGAAAATAGTTCCACTGCATAAAGATGGTTCCAAGACTGCTGTTGTAAATTACCGACCGATTAGCATATCAGGAATCATTGTCAAGGTCTTAGAGAAATTAGTCAAGAAAAGAATACAGGATTGGATAGATGAAAATGGGATATTGTATGGGGGACAGCATGGTTTTGTGAAGGGTAGATCATGCCTCAGTAAGTTGCTCACGTTTTATAACACAGTGACGGCTGAACTGGATAGGGGTAATGGGTTTACAGTGATACTACTGGACCTTGCCAAGGCCTTTGACAGAATACCACATGGAACCCTAATCAGTAAACTGGAGCAGCTGGGGATAGATATAGGGTTGGTAAGATGGATAGGAGGGTGGTTGAAGGAGAGATACCAGAGAGTGGTTTATTTAGGAGTGGAGTCAAAAAGACGTCTTGTGACTAGTGGAGTGCCGCAGGGCTCTGTTCTTGGACCACTGCTTTTCAATTTGTTCATCAATGATATTGGAAAGGATTTGAGAGGAAGTGTTCACTTGTTTGCTGATGATGCAAAGTTGGGTAGAGCAATTGTGAGTGCACAGGATGTCAAAATTTTACAGGATGATTTGGATAGTTTGGAGAACTGGGCTAGGAAAAATGGATGTCAGTTTAATGTGGCAAAGTGTAAGGTTATGCACTTTGGGGCGAAAAGAATAGCAGCAGTATATCGCATAGGTGGAACCGTACCCCAGGAGATTGATGAGGCCAGGGATTTGGGAGTGCTGGTGGATAGGGAGTTGAAGTTTAGGGGGAACATTGCAAAAGTAACTAAAACAGCTCACCAAATCACTTGGCTTATGAAAAATACATTAACATGCAGAGAGAAACAAGTTGTTGTTCCTCTGTATCGAGCCTTGATAAGACACCATCTGGACTTCTGTGCCCAGTTATGGGCACCAGGGTTTCTTCGTGATGGGGAGGAAGTGGAGCGGGTCCAGAGACAAGTGAGCAAGATGATAGCAGGTCTGTGGAATGAACCTTATGAGAATAGGTTGAGGATTTGTGGGTTGCAGAAATTGGACGATAGGCGAAGGAGGGGTGTATGATTGAGACATTCAAATTACTGAAGGGTTTTTATAAGATTGATCCAGAAGATATTTTTGAAAATATGACTGGCGGTGGGACGACTAGGGGCCATGCATGGAAGCTGGGCAAGAGCGTGGTTGACAAGGGTGTTAGAGCTAGGTTTTTTACTTGGAGAGTGGTGAATGAGTGGAATAAGCTTCCAGAGTCTGTTGTGGGTGCTACGACCATGAATGAGTTCAAGGCAAGATATGATAGATACTGTGTGAATGTTGAATAGTTGTTCCAGACATGATGTTAGGGCCTCCCTCGATGAGTCTGTCGACTCCTTGGAGTTTCCCGGAATAATAATAATAATAATAATTATCCCTACTATCAATTATTAATTGATACTAAGGATTCTTTGATGCCCTATTTTTGAAATGGATAGTGGGCTGATGTATTGTGGACATAGTGATCTGTAAAAGTGGGTTTTCGGTAGACAGTGCTGAAAATGGACCTGTCTTCTAAAATAAAGAGCTAAAAGGGCTTGGCGATGATGCAAAATTATATTATATATTCAAGTGGATATTAAATCCAGCATTATTTCAAAAAACCGAATGTAGAAACTATGAAAGTTTCGTATGAAATTCGATCAGAGAGCTTGTTCATGTTGGATGTGTACATCTAGAAAAGAAATACCTATTGATTTATTTAATTTTATAGCATGCGATGAAATGATGATATTATCATCAAACCTTATGATTTCTCTTTTAGTGTGAACTTAATATGAGGAGGTAGAGTGTTGATTTTTTTTGTAGAATGGATGGAGTTCTAGTTCTGTGAAACTCAAAACTGTAAAGATGTCATCAATGTACTGCATGCAAATTGTTGGTTAAGAGAGGAGATTCTTTCTTCTAGGTGTTCAAGATAAAAGTTCCTTCGTCTTACTTATATATTTTATCATTCCACATGAAATAACCAGATGTTATTGTAAATTTGAATAAGTCCATTATGTCCAATGGAAATTATTGGGCTAGAAATTCAATTGTCTCTTTTGTGAAGAAAGAGAGAGACAATTTCAGTGCTTTTACCAACCATATCTTCCAGTTTGATATCTTTTATTATTGCAAGAAATTCTGTGGAATTTTTTTTATCAAAAAGCTGAGTGACTGATAAGGAGGGAGGAGAAAGTTAGACAGAAATCTGGAGATTTTATACATGGGACTGCCTATAGAATCCACAATAGGTTTAAGTGGACAGTTAGTTTTACATAACTTTGGTGAGCCATATGTTCTACGGGATATTACATGGCATGTTCTCAATTTGCAATTGTTCTCATAGACCAAGGATAACCCAACATCCATAGAACAAGAAACCATCAAAAGATGGTTTCTTGTTCTATGGATGTTGGGTTATCCAATAACCTGTTGAGTTTTTTTTTAGTTGATTTTTGGTAGAATACATATTAAGCTGGGAGTGTGTATTGTGATAACTAAGAAGTAATTTCATTTTCATCGTGTGATTTGGAATCTAAGACTACAGTGGTGTTCCCCTTGTCAGCTTTGGTGATAACTATGTTATTACTATTTTAAGGACTTCAGGGCTTTTAATTCTGATGGCAAAATATTCAGTTCTGATGATTGTGCATCACAGATATCACCATGGTACTTCAAAATGCAGTCTGTTAGCTTCATTACTAGAAAGATGACACATGTAATTTTCAATGTTCTACATGAAATCTAAATAGCAAATTAATTTATGTGAAATTGCAAACTTGTGGCCCCATGCTAGTACATTCAGTTCATCTTCAGTTAGAAAATGTCTGAATAAATTAACAATCCATTTGTCCATAAGTAATTTGGTTGTATTTTCAATCATTCTAGTAGGGTTGAGTATTTCTTACTGAGATTTTTATTATTATCATTATTATTACGTGACACCTCCAGGGAGTCCAAAGATTCATCGAGGGAGGGCACCTGCTCTACAACTCTCTGTCTCCACCACTCAGTTCATCACAAATATCCATGCCTATGGCGGGATTCGAACTCACAGCATTTTGGCTGGAGAGTAGATATGCTAACCACTCAGCCAACCAGGCTGGTCATTTACAATACTTTTTTTCAAATGCTTTACTGCCTGCTTTTTTTAAATATTAAAAATATAGTAGTAAGTTGGGATTTAATATATTTGACTGGTTTCAAATTCTGGTGTTTTCATTCACACTAATTCCTTTTTGAAGCTTGTAACTGATTAAGCACCAGAGAACATGTAGCTTTTTTTTTAGGTAAATTTTATGAGCTCCTGGCAATTTAATGAATTCTTTTAACTCAGTTTTAACTTTAGCTTAGTTATAGCTTTAACTCTGCAGTTTGGAGTCGCACAGAATCAAAACTCCATTCATTTCTACAAAAAATCAACACCCTAAAATCCTCATATTTAGTTCACAAAATTAAAAAAAAAGTCATCAAAAGGCATTTCCTTTCTAGATGTACACATCCAACATAAACAAGACAGATCCATTTTCTGTCTACTGAAAACCAACTTTTATAGTTTGCTATATCCACAATACATCAGCCCATCATCCATCTTAAAAATATGGCATAATAAAATCCCTAGTATCAAGAGGAACATAAGATTTGTTCTTCCAAAGAATCTCTAAAACAAGAATGGAGGAACTATCAAACAGCCTTGAATAACTCAAAAAAACAAAAAATAATCAATGACACTCCTTTACAGCAACTTACACAACAAGAAGCCCAAAGGACTCCTTTATTATATATTAAAGGCATCTCTGAAATGGGTGGCAAAGATTATGAAAAAAATATAAACTCATCACTACTTATAAACCTATTAAAAAAATTCATAACCTACTACCTTCTCCAAAAGACAAACTCTCGCCACTGATGCCACCTGGCATATTCCTGAGCATCAAGACAATGTCTGGCTAATCAAATCTCATAAATCTGGCCTGGTGCAGCATGGAATTGAAAATACAGGCCACAGGGTCTGTGTTTTCAATTCCATGCTACATCATACCTACTTCATCGACCTAATTTCAATAGCAATGACTGCATTTTTTTCTTTCTATCTTTTAACTCTTTTTATAGACACTTCTGTCTATAGGTGTCTCCCAATTCTCTCCATCTGTTTCTATCTTGAGTTTGTTGGTGCCAGAGTGTTCCAATTGTTTTCCCTATATCATTTGGCCATTTTATTTCAAGTCCTCTAGTTGATCTTTAACTTCATATGGCCGCTCTAGTATAACTTTTGTTCATCTATTGTCCTTAAGTCTTACAATGTATCCCACCCATTTCCATTTCTTTTGAAGTATGTTTTTTCTAATATCCAAAAATTTTGTTTTAGCTCTTTTGAGTCTAATTTTTAGTAGACATCTTTCCATTCTTCTGTTTTTGCATTTTATTTATTATTTCCTTTTTGATTGCCCAGGTTTCTGCTCTGTATGTAATAACAGACAATACACATTGGTTGAACAGTCTTGCTCTATTCCCAGGTTTTATTTTGCTGTTTAAAAATATCTTTAATCTTCCAAAAGCTGCTCATCCCATTCTTCTTTTCACTTCTTCCACAACTCCTTGTTTCTTCATTGTTAACAATTTTCTAAGTATACATACTCCTCTACTATTTCAATTTCTTTAATGTTTACCTTAATGATGTTGTGTCTTTCATTGTATCCTTTTTGGACTGTCATTATTTTGGTTTCTCAGAATTGATGTCAAATCTAACTTTTATTGATTTAGTTGTTGGATCTCCGATTATTTCAATTAAATCTTTCATATTGTTTTGAATAATATCATCAGCAAATTAGGTTATTTAATTACTGAGATAAAGAGCCAATAGGCTTCACTTCAGCAAAGTAAGTTTATTCGAATTAAGTGGATATTGAATCCAACATTATTTCTTAGCTGAATAAGAAACTCAAAGATAGGAATCTAAGAGTTTCATGCCGAATATAGAAAACTATAAAAGTTCAGAGAGTCCAGGCATAAGTCAACACCTGGTGCATGCTGGGGCAACTCATAGTAAAGGTGGAGTAAGCTCCGATCACTGTCCTTAGTATTTTCCTATAATGTACAACACAACTCCTAGGAGATGTATGCTGTTATACATTATGGGAGAAGGTCACTACCCAGACTGGTTTTGACCTTTTTTGAGGTCTCATCAGTGAGTAGGTAGACCGAGATGTAAATACTGAGGTTGCCGTAATGCAGAACTTATTTCTTTACTGTATGAGTCACCAAAAGGTGCACTAATAAATTACTGAGATAAAGAGCCAATAGGCTTCACTTCGGCGAAGTAGTTTATTCAAATTAAGCGGATATTGAATCCAACATTATTTCTTAGCCGAATAAGAATATGTATAACAGCATACATCTCCTAGGAGTTGTGTTGTACATTATGGGAAAATATACTAAGGACAGTGATCAAAGCTTACTCCACCTTTGCTACGAGTTTCCCAGCATGAACCAGGTGCTGGCTTATGCTTGGACTCTCTGAACTTTTATAGTTTTCTATATTTGACATGAAACTCTTAGATTCCTATCTTTGAGTTTCTTATTCAGCTAAGAAATAATGTTGGATTCAATATCCACTTAATTTGAATAAAAATAGGTTATTCAATTTAATTTCATTAATATTGACTCTTTTATTGGACCATTCTAAATTACTCATGTGCTCAGGTGTTGATGTGAAGAATTTGGGAGAAATGGTGTCTCATTGCCTTTTTTCCTTAATTTATGTGAAATTTTTTGCTTATTTCATTGAGATTGATATTTGCTGTAGCATTTTCATAAATATATTTTGTTAATAAATTGTTTTCAATACTATAATTTTATTACTTATTTAGCATTTGGCTAAGAAGAATATATGCATATGCTACCACACACACAAAAAAACCACCTACAAGACAACAAAATGCATAAAAGAATACAATAGTGTGAAGTGACACTGTAGTCATATATACATATAAAAATATACAAATACGCAGAAAATTAAAATTGAACGTCTAAGTTCGACAACCAGTCAATAGCATCAGTGGAAACTGTTATAAAGTCAGATACTGGTCCCATGAAGGCTCTGTGAGGACAGTCAAATGTGATATGTTGTATAGTTTGGTTATCCTCACCACAAATACCATAATCTCTAAGGGCTTTTATCATGTTTATGTTTTTATGCAATCAAAAACTTTTTTTAAATCTATGAAAGCCATGTGAAGAGGGAAGCTGTATTCATTGAATTTTTCAATAAACAGGTTATTGATTGAATATGATCTATTGTACTGAAGTTCTTTCTGAAATCAGCTTGTTCAGAAGGTTCTACTGAATCAAGTCTTGTTTCTACTCTATTGGTTATAATTCTAGTGAAAAGCTTATAAATGTGGGATAACAAACTAGTACTGTAGTTTTCTAGTTTGAATTTATTTCCTTTTTTATGCAGTAAAATAATGTTTGCATTATTCCATATTTGTAATGTTTCTCCTTTTTTAGATGCATTTATTCAAGAGGATTCTCAATTCTTATTTTAGAATATCCCTACCTTCTTTAATCATCTCTATTATTAAACTATTCTCTTCGACAGCTTTATTGTTTTTCATTTGCTTTAATGTACTGTCAATTCCCATTTTTTCTACTGATTCTGAAATTTTCTTTCTATCTTCACTTTTATACAGATTCATGTAGAAAATGTTTGCTTCTTCTGTGATTTCTTGTTTGCTAAATAATTTTGTTCCATTTTGGTCTTCAAGAGCTATAATATACTTTCTTCTAGATGAAATATTATTTCTTAGAATTCTAAGGTTTCTATTGTCATCAGTGATTTTTTGGAGAATATCATCATCTCTTTTCTTAATATCTTCTTTTATATGCATATCACATGGTTTGACACAGAAAAAAACAAGGCTGTGACTGTATCTCTTTTTATTTAACAAATTGAGAAAATCAACTACGATCTCGTTCAAAATAGTTCCTTCTGAGTTGACACACAGCTGCATACAGTGCTGCCAATGTTCAAAGCAATTCTGCAGATCATTTTCTGAAAAGACTGTTGAGAATTTCCATCATTTTTGTTTTCACATCTTCTACCAACAAAAAATGGGTTCCTTGATCGAAAAATGGGAACCCATTTTTTCGATCAAGAGGTAGAAGTCGCAGGGAGCCAGGTCTGGTGAATAGGATTGGTGCTTAAGCAAAGTGATGTTGTGATTAGCTAAAAACTGATTCACAGACAAAGCATTCCTCTCTGCCATTACAATACCCTGGATATCAAAGAAAACAATCAACTTCAAACGACTCATAAATGCTTTTTTTTGGTCTTGGAAATGTTGCTGACTTCCACTGCATTGAATGTCACTTGGTTTCCAGATCATATGTAAATATCCAAGTTTCATCACAAGTAATTACCAAATTCAACAAATCTGGTTCATCCTTAATATATTGCAAAAGGTCCAAACACAGTTCTTTCAGATGTTCTTTTGTTCATCTGACAACATTTTTGCACAAACCTTTTTCATGTTCATTTCTTCTGTTAAAATTGTCGAACACTTTCCCTGCCCAAAATAACTTTCTCGGCTACAGATCGCACACCCAACCTTCTGTCTTTTCGAATCACATCTCGCACTTTTTTAATGTTGTCATCGATAACTGCTATGCATGGGTGGTCTGGGCAATCATCATCTTTCACCACTTTTTTTTGCCTTCCAAAAATCGTTTGTGCCATTCAAAAATGTGTGAACAAGACATGCATTCTTCACTGTAAACCTCAGTCAATAACTGAAAAGTTTCCGTCACGAATTTCTTCAGTTTCACAAGAAACTTGATGTTAACTCACTGTTCACTCTTGCACTCCAACATGTTCTGACCAAGGGTAAGAAAATGTTTATATTTGAACATGCATCCACTCATACTGAGTAAATTGATGGAGTTGAGCCTTGTCTCACAGTGACAAGTTAGAACATGCTCTCTAACCATCTCTTTATCTCTCCCCTCCCATTCTCAAGCTATAGTGTTAGTCTCATTTTTTTGTGTTTGTCTGACCTCATATTGCCTTATTTATTACTGTTATTTCAAAGTTCCTCTTTTCCCCCCTTCTGCAATGAACTGTTTTCTCTTTTCAATGAGGTTTATTGTTTTTTCTGATAGTTTCTTAGTCTAGCTCCTTTATTTTTTCTTTTAAATTTTGTGCTGATTTAATAAGAATGCTTCTTATTTTTCTTCTTCATAATCAATGCTTATTATTATATTTGATATTCTTTGTATTTTTTTTAAAGTTTCTTTTCCATTTATATATTAAAGGTATCCCTATTTGTGTAAAGTATTTCAGCTTTTATAATATTTTTCCTTTTTGTGATACAACTCTCTCAGCTTTCACCAGTATTTTCCCTCTCACCATTCTATGATCACAGATGATGCCAATATGGTTAACATCCTTGAAGATATAAATGCTTGAAGACAGTATGAAATCTATTTCATTTTTAGTTGTCCCATTCAGGCTGAGCCAAGTCCATCTTCTGTTGGGGTTCTTCTTGAAAAAGGTATTCATAGCTTTGAAGTTAGTCAGTTGCAAGAAATTGGTCAGCATGTCTTCCCTTTTATTCCAAAAGCCTGATCCATATTTTCCTACACATTTCATTATCATTCCTCTTGGCTCCCAATTTAGATTTGAAATCTCCCATGACTATTGTATATTGACACTTATATTCATCTACTGTTTTTTTGACATCTTCATAAAATATTTCCATTTCATCATCATTATCACTTTCACTTGTTGGGCTATAAGTATTATTTTGATATATGTTCCGTTTAATCTTTAATTTGACAATAACTACTTTATCAAATAAACCTTTAACGGTGGATATGCTATCTGAAATTCATTTGTTTACAAGAAAGCCAACTCTTTTTGATCTTGAATCTTCTGGTCCTTTCGAGTAAAATGTATTGGCTGAATGTAGTGTAAGACAGTTTTCCTCTTTTCTTATAACTTCTGATAGTCCAAGAATGTCCAACTTTATCATATTCTCATGTTAAGTTCATTTTCAGTTCTTCTACTCTATCCTTTGTTCCTAGTGTTCTTACATTATATGCAATTAAAGTTATAGAGTAGTATTTACTTTTGTGGTATTTTGTCTTGTTTGTGAATTTATTGCATTGCTATTCTGTATTACTACATTACCATTCTAAAAGTGAGGAAGATTGTCATCCTTTACTGTATTACATAAATTTATAATCTGATATATGTTTTTAACTTATCTGTCTTAATTTATTTTCAGTCGAATAGTTTTAACCTAAGAACACATGATTGTATACACAGATAGATTCCAATTTAAGGGATGTGCTCTACTATTTCTTCAAATTCCTTATTACTATTCATTGTTTGCACTGATGAAATATTTACATAATAAATTTCATTTTTACTGTGGTACGTGTGTGTGTGTGTGATTCTATAGTTATGGGTACCCACAGGTCTTATTATAGAAGAAAGTAAAGGATCTTGATATTGTGATAGGCTATAACATATTATATGAGTAGATGAAATGAAATAAGCACTTTGTGTGTGTGAGAGAGAGAGAATCTTACATAAAATGTTAGTGAAGAAATCACTACCCTTATTCTATCTGAAGAGTGACTAGCAGTGTACACAGCAAACAACTTTAAATAAAACTGAATTTTTTTTCATTTTAATGGTGGTAAGTTTCACTTCTGTAATATTTTTTAAATAATAATAATAATTGCTTCAAAATGCAAAGATCATCTGTAATAATCCTGTAACACTACTGTTATTATCTGATGAAATTATAATAATAGCAATAGTAGTCTATCAGGCTGTTACTGTTAAGACACTGCTCAAAACAATTAGCAGATATTTTAGTTTCTGTTAGATAATTATAAATTTCTGCAAATAATTATAACTATTGGGTACTTTATACATGAATAAATAGTTCTTACTTATGGATAAGGTATAATTGATGAGATATTGTTCGATATTTATTACAAATTTAACAAATTATACATTTTAGCGTGAAATAATTTTAACAACAACAAGAATAACTAAAAACGTTTTTGTTAATTTTTAATAGGGCGTATATGGTCTCCACTAACAGTCAAAGCAGCAGTACATCTTGATATTGCATGGACTGCATAAGATGATCAAACAGTTCTTGTGGGATATTTCCCCACTTTTCTGTGAGAGCAATTTCAAGCTCTTGAAGCAATTGTGGTGGCACCAGTCAAGCAGAAACACACCTACCTTAAACAACCCCGGCATGTTTGATTAGATTTCAAAAGGCAGGCCAATCCATTCATTCAATACCTTCTTTCTCAAACACTCTTGTACCAAATTTGCACAGTGTGGGTGAGCATTGTCATCCATAAAAATCAATTTTTGGCCAATTGCAACAGCATATGGATGAACTATAAGTTCCAAAATCTCATTGTGATGCCTTTGGGCTGTTAATGAACTGTTTCTGAAAAAATAGAGATCAGTATGGCCACCTATACTTATTCCAGCCCATACCATCAAACTCCCACTTTGATGATGGGGTCTTTCACGAACAAACTGTGGATTATTTCTTGTTCCACTTTCATGCCATATGAAGATACATCAGTTATCTGGTTGCAGACTGAACCTGGACTTGTTACTAAAAAGTACACGAGTAGAAGCAAATTCTTTGGACTCTTTTGTGATTTGTAGTAAGTGGAATGCGGTCTTCGAGCATATAAACCTATGGCACAAAGACGATTTCGAACATTTTTTTCCGTCTCCAGAAAGTGATTCCAAAGTTGCAAAATTACACTTTGAGATACACACATGCTTGAGCGACAACTTCCTGTGTTTGTCCAGCTTCTAATCAACCAATCTCTCCAAGCCATGGATTCCGGGATATCATGTTGCTCTGCCATTTTTAACAAAATAATGGGTGGTAGGTGATACAAGCTTACAACTGAAGTGATAATAATATAATGTGGAAGCGAATGCAACAAGCCACACTTTTATATCCCCCACATGCTAATATGGCTAAGACACATTTTGACAAGTTTTAACATGATTTTGTATGCAGTTGCTCGTTCTACACTATTGTATATTAACCCTGGACTACTCACCCTTTTTTTGGACATCATCAGCTGCTCATCTGGGGCATGATGCCACCCCACGACATTTTTTCTCTCCCTCCCTCCCCTCCACTATAGGTAATTGAAACTGTTACTGTGTTCAGATAGCCCAAACTATTAACAGATTTTACTACTATGATATTTTGAAAGGAAAAAAAAGAAGGGAAAATAAAAAATAAAATACAATATTATGTAATTTTAAATTTTTACTGATATTTACCAAGTTTTATACTTTCTAACGAAAACATAAAAAAAAAATGAATATATCCTAATTTCTTGTGTAAATGTGTTGTTAGGTTTCAGTTAATATGTACAAAAAAAAATAAAAATACCTTACAATACAAATGACGAAGTTATTACACAAAACAAACAATGAGTGTCAAAAATTGATGTTTTCTTTAGTTATATATTACACAAAAATAAAACATTTTTCTACCATGTGAATGATTTGTAGTTGATAAATCTAATAAAAGTTTAAAAAAGACTAAAATGCATCAAAATCAGTTTATAAACCATGTAGAACGTTAATTCTTTCTAACACATTCATCACAAATATCTTTCCTGTGATCCACACACACAAAAATGTCACATACTGAACAATGGACTTTGGTTTTCTGATCCTTAGCTCATGGACAGATCTGACATCTAGCTTGCTTCTTTACTTTTGGTTCTGGAGGTCCCTCAGCCTCAGCAGGACCAGCATTGGTGTCTTCATCACCTTGGATGTTCAAAACTTTCTATATGATATTCGTAAGTTCTCTAGACAGTGGCTGAGCCAGTCTCCTTTTCATGTGTTGTTGCAAGATTCAAGCCCAAATTCTTCAAGTATTGGTGCCTAATCATCTTTTTCTTAGTTGCTGACCGGAGAATTATCTGTGAGTTGATTCTTGCTTGATCCAGCATCCCATAAAAATAGCGCAGCGACCATCTTCTGGTTTTGCGGCTTGTTGTGTACCATCTGGTCGAAACTGTCAATACCAGCTTTTGTGTTATTATAAAAAAGTATAACTTCTGGTTTCTTAGAGATCTCATCAACTTTCTTGTCACTGTACATTGTTGATAGCATGAGCACAGACTTCCCCTTCTTTGAACAATACTAATGTCTTTTCTCAGTCAAAAGCGAAACCTGAACACAGAATTCCTTTCTTCTTATTAGGCTGAAATGATGCAGGAATTTCTGATTTGTTCCTCTTAAGTGTACCTACTATGGTAAGGTCATGATCTTTGAGCATCATTTCTGCTAGAGAAATAGAAGTAAACCAGTTATCTATGGTTATGTTTCGCTTTGTTCTTTGGATTGCTTTAGACAGAACTTTTACGTAGTACATAGAGTGTGGCAATGGATTTGGTCCACGATTCTCTTTCCCAATGTATGGAATAGCTGTGAGCATGTAGAATGTTCTAGCATCACACATACAAACTATTTTCACTCCGTATTTGTCAGGTTTACTGGGAATGTAGACACGGAAAGGGCAATTTCCTCTAAAAGACAAGAGCTGTTCGTCAATAGTACAGTATTCGTGAGAAGTGTATGATGCAGTGCAGTGGCAATGAATTTCTCCCATAGAACTCTTATAGGTGCAAATTCATCCTCGTAGTCCCTAAGATCTTCATCAGTGAAACGAAAACAGTTTATCAAAAATTGGAATCGCACTTCGCTCATAATGGCACGATAAATTGATGCACCAAAAGTAGACCACATTTCTTTTGTATTTAGATGTTGTCTTTTTGTTGACCGGAAATGTACAAAAGTCCGATTAGGGCTCTAATTTCAATGTTGTCGGTTGAACCTGTGAACTTTGTATCTGCAGTATGTGACACTTTCTGACGAGAAATTTCCTCGTTAGTATGTTTCACATATCAATCATTTCCTTTGTAAAGAAAATGTCCCAGGCTTCAGTCTCATTTTTAATTTTTTTTTGCTTCACACTGTGCCCCAGGAATTCTCAAAACTATGTTATGAGAAGGTGTTCTGGTTGCTGGTGGTAGATTAGAAGGCCACTTATAACTATTCTTACCTTTTATTACAGGACCAGAATCATGAACAATGTCATCTTCATCTTCTGAAGCACTTTGTTCAGATGCATAATCAGGATCACACTCAACATGGTCTTCTTCATCATGTTTGTTATTGTCACTATCGTATTCAATTTCATAATCAGGAGGCAGGGTTTCATTCAAAGCAGTATTAATGAAATCTTCAAAACATTCATCATTGACATTCATAGAAATAGCTGTGGTGCCTAACACAAATTTAACACATACTAATGCTCACAGGGGGTATGCTATCACCCCAATGGTCTTACAGAATGATACGTACTTCATGAACTACACTCACTCATTGACTGATGTGGAGAACGATTGTTGGTTAGAGTATAGCTGGGTCAGGGAAGTGCTCTACACATCCGTGACTAATGTGTAGAAGAAAATGGAGTCATTTGGGGTAACGCGTCACCCCAGAGAGCATTGCAAGGATAAGACTATTTTAAAATAAATGTGTTACATTTGTAAATTATTTTTATGACTTCATAATTTACAAGAAAATCAAAATATCCCCTAATTGTTTTGAGCAGTATATTTATGACTCTCTCTCTCGCTTTAAAAATTGTTATGCGAGTTGCTCAGCGAAACACTGCTTACAAGTATAAATGTTTTATCATATATAATATATTCTCATCAGGCAAAGATTCGAGCAGTTCATGAGGCTGTGATGAAAGGAAACCTTCGAGAAGTACGCTCAGTTTTAACAAGAAAAAGGTTTGCACTTAGCAGAGATCATGTGGGTGCAAGTCCACTTCATTTAGCAGTATTATATGAGCATCCTGATGTTGTAAATTATATAATATCCCATTTTCCAGAGACAATGGATGGACCAGACAATGTAAGTCTATGAATCACTAACAAAAATATATTAGATAGAAATTTACATAATTTATAGTGTTTTACAAGTAGTGCTGGCATTATACATCAGCACAGTTGCTTTTAAATAAGAGGAGACCTACATACAGAGCATAAAAAACAGACAACAGTTGAAAACAAGTTCTCAACTGTTATCTGATTCTTGGCTTCCCATTGTTTGTCCTGTTAGTGGGTGTCTACAATTGACTTTGAAAGAGCCTCATCCCAGGTAATCGTAGCTTCTGGACCTTTTCAAAGGCCATCAGATGCAACTTCTGCTCTTTGTGCTATCATTTCTCTATCTCTCTCATCCCGTCAACACCATTGGAAGAACACCTAGAGATAAATCAGATCTCCTAGCTTCATTCTTCGTCTTCTTCACAGATGCTAATTACATTCCAGTATACTACTAACAGTGACACTATATGCCCTGTGGTCTTCCACAAGAAAGCATCAGAAAAACATTAATTAATCATAAATTCTATACTATCAAAAGTTTTGATCAGGTATTGTTGATTATTCATATTAGGGCTTCATGGTATAAAAAATGACAGGAGAGGAAATAATAAATTCATTTATCGAACTTACTAATATTTTGCTGGATTTCTACCCAGCATCATCAGAGCACAAATTATACTAGTATCTGAAAGCTAAGCACAGACTATATTTTTACCTGTATATGAAAAAATGTTCATCACAACAGCCAAATGCGTCTACCTCGAACTGTGATGCAGCTCTCACAATATTGTATCATGCTTAGCACCAAGTGATTCAGGCATTCTTGAGTCAAGCTGCCAGCCTGGTTGACTGAGTAGTAAGTATATCGGTTCTCCAGCCAAAAGGCTGCGGGTTTGAATCCTGCATTGGGCATGAATGTTTGTGATTGTCTATGAATAAACTAGTGGTGGTGGTGGGTAGTAGATGGCGTTGGTGTAGATGATGAGGTTTGCTGTAGTTGGTGGATTGTGAATGGTGGAGACAGAGTTGTAGAGAACGTGTCCTCCCTCAATGAGCCTTTGGAATTCTTGGAGGTGTCATAAAATAATAAAAAACTGGCTTACTCCTCCTCCATCAGAGCAATGGCTTCGTTTGTTTTCTGGAGGGGAATTTGGCATGCATTTCCCTATTAAGTCGCAAACATGTCCTATGGGGTTGAGATCTAAAGAGCATGCTGGCAACTGGATTCAATTAATATCCTCGGTCTCCAAAAGTATCTCCTCTGCTTATGTATAATGCGGTGTGGCATTTTCATTTGTAAAAATGAAGTCTTTGTCTACAGCACCACAGAACAATTGAACATGTTGAATAACTTTGTTGCAATACTGTTAACCAGTCATAGTCCCTTTTTCCAGCACTTGTAGCTCAGTACTTCCATTAAGCAAAAATTTAATGTAGCAAAAGGATTTGTACAAGATGGAGATGGTTTGCATTTGAATGGATTTCGTGTGCAAAGACTGGAAAAAGTGTTGCTGAATGAAGTGAAAGTGGATGTGCAAAATCAGGGAAACTAGAACTAGGGGAAATGGATATGCAGACATCAGTGAGGCAGTTGAGTGTAAGAATGTATATAATGTGCTCGACCCAGTATGAAGGACAAGAAATCAGAATGGGATAGTTAGTATAACGCATCAAGATAGGGGTGGGACAAATGGACCTTTGCATTTCATGTATACTAATGCCAGGAGTATTAGGAATAAGAAGGAAGAATTTTTGGCCTTAGTCGGCTCTTCCTGGCCACAGGTTATTGGCATTAGTGAAAGATGGCTGACAGAAGATGATATAGTTAGTGGGATAGAATGTGTAGGATATATGTATTCAGGAAGGACAGAGAGAATAAAATGGGGGCAAGGAGTGTCATTGATGATAGCTGATGAACTGCAGCCAAGGAGAATAGAAGTTGTATTGCAGGATAGTGAAAAGAGCTCATTTAAGGCTATTTGGTGTGAGATTGAGACTAGCAGAACTAAATATACAGTTGGGTGCTGCTATAAACCAGGTGATGGAATAGATGGTGGAGATAGTATGCATAAACAAATTGATGAAATGAGTGGAAGGAGGGTAATTATTATGGAGATTTTCAACTATAGTAACATTGATTGGAAAGAGGAGAGGACACATGTGAGGAAGGAACTGGATTTTATTCAGTCATTAAGGGATAACTATCTGAGACAGTATGTAATGGAAAATACTAGGGGTTCGAGAGTGCTTGATCTACACAATTAGTCACCTGGCAGGTGGCTAATTGTGTGAAATTTTCGATTAAGAGAGGGTACATGTGGAATTACCGTGCTGGCAAGTATGACAAGCTTAGGAGATTGCTTGGTTCAGTGCCATGGCATGTAAAACTGCAAGGGCTGATGATGATAATGCATGGGAAGTGGTCAAGGAGCATTTGCAGGAAGTTATGGCTGACTGTATACCTAGAGTCCGAATAGTAAATCAAGTAGGGGTTAAATGGTGCTATTCATTAAGCTTGAGTTGCAAAAAAAGAAACAACTGTGGAGGGAATTTAAGGAGAAAGGTGACCTGCAGGCACACGAACGGTATAAAGTGCAGGCCAGAAGGGTAACGAGTGTGGTAAGAAAAGCAAAAGCAGATTATGAAAGGAAATTAGCCATGCAAGCTAAAGAGAATTCCAAACAGTTCTTTCAATATGCTGCAAGTAAAAGAAAAACTGTACACAGCAGAATGATTTTAAGGAATGCTGATTGTAGGGAGGTCACTGAATCAGTCGATATAGTGGAAATACTTAGTGAGCACTTTGCAAGAGTATATCATCCAGGTGGTGACATTGAAGGAACCATTAGTTTATATGGGAATTGTTGTGAATGAAGTGGAGGTGAATAGTCTATTACAGAACCTTAATGTGAATACATCTGTGAGATTGGATGGTTATACCGGCAGGGGTCTTATGTGAAGCGGCTAAAAAATTGTCAGTGCCCTTGACCATATTGTCTAATCTGAGTCTCGGGTCTGGTTTAGTTCTGAAGGGGTAGAAAAAGGGGAAAATAGTTCCACTACATAAATGAGGATCCAAGGCTACTGTAATAAGCATATCAGGAGTCGTTGTCAAGGTCTTAGAGAAAGTAGTCAAAGGAAAAATACATGAATGGATTGATGAAAATGAGATACTGTATGCAGGACAGCATGGTCTTGAGAAGGGCAGATTATGCCTCAGTAACTTGCTCAGGTTTTATAACACAGTGACAGCTGAACTGGATAAGGGTAATGGGTTCACAGTGATACTGCTGGACCTGGCTAATGCCTTTGACAGGACACCACATGGAATTCTAATCCATAAACTGCAACATATGGGAATAGATATAAGGTTAGTGAGATGGATAGAAGTGTGGTTGAAGGAGAGATATCAGAGAGTAGTTTACTCAGGAGTAGAGTCCAAAAAACGGCCTGTGACTAGTGGTGTGCCGCAGTTCTTGGACCACTGCTATTTAATTTGTTTATTAACGATATAGGGAAGGATATCTAAGAGGAACAGTTCATTTGTTCGCTGATGATGCAAAGTTGGGTAGGCAATAGTGAGTGAATGTAGAAGATGTCAAAATTTTCCAGGATGGTTTGGATAGATTGGAGGACTGGGCTAAGGAGAATGGATGTCAATTTAATGTGGCAAAATGTAAGGTTATGCATTTTGGGGTGAAAAGATTAGCAGCAGTATATCACATTGATGGAACTGTACTCTCCAGGAGATTGATGAGGCCAGAGACTTGGAAGTGTTGGTGGATAGGGAGTTGAAGTTTAGGGGGCACATTGCAAAAGTGGCTAAATCATCTCATCAAATCACTTGGATGCTGAAGAATACTTTGACAAGCAGAGACAAGCAATTTATTGTTCCTCTGTATCGAGCCTTGATAAGACCCCCATCTCGATTACTGTACCCACATTTGGTCACCTAGGTTTCTTCTTGATGGGGATGAGGTGGAGAGGATCCAGAGGCGAGTGACCAAGATGATAGCAGGTCTATGGAATGAACCTTATGAGAACAGGTCGAAGATTTGTGGGTTGCAGAAATTGGTTGATAGGCGGAAAAGGGAGATATGATTGAGACATTCAAATTGCTGAAGGGATTCTATAGGATTAATTCAGAGGATATTTTTGAGAATAGGACTGGTGGTGTGAGGACTAGAGGACATCCATGGAAGCTGGGCAAGAGTGTGGTTAGTAAGGGTGTTAGAGCTATAGAGCTAGGTTTTTTACTTTTAGAGTGGTGAATGAGTGGAATAAGCTGCCAGAGTCTGTTGTGGGTGCTATGACAGTGAATGAGTTCAAGGCAAAGTATGATAGATACTGTGTAAGTGTCGAATAGTTGTGATGGACATGATGTTTTGGGCCTCCCTCGATGAGTCTAAGGACTCCCTGGAGTCACCCGTAATAATAATAATAATCATGATGCCTTCCCACACTATGACCCCCAACACCGCCATATCTATTCCTTTCAAGAACATTCTCGTGATGGTTAGCAGTACCGCTTTCACGCTAGATCAAGTGTCATTTAGAATTGGAGGAAAAACTAATAAAGAGTCATCCAGAAAGAATACATTAGTCCACTGGTGTCTTGTCCAATTTTTATTGATACATCACCACTAAAATCATGTTCCACAATGAGCTGTGAATAAAGGGATGCCAACCGCAGCCCTTTGGGCATATAGGCCTACTTGTTGTAGACATCTTGCCACAGGTTTTTGAGATATCCGCATACCTGTGCTTGAATGAAGCTGACCTGCCATGGTGTGTCGATCATGTTTTGTTGTTATAACTGAATCTGTCTTCATGTTCCATGGACACTATGTGAGATTCCAAACTCTCTGGCAACATCAGTAATTCTGCAAAGTAGAAAAGACAGTAGATGCTGTCTTTGAGACATCACAAGACATCCAAGTTTGTAACTTTATTCCTTCATGAAAAGAGTTTCCTTCAAACACAATTCACTTAGCACAGTCCTTTGCTCCTGTTGATCAAAGCAAAAGCCCGTGAACCCTGTGTGCAATTCGAAAATTTGAATGTGTACCCACTTTCTGCTCAAATACATCAGTTACAGAAATTGTCACATGATGATTCATCTGAATATGTAGTTGAAATCTTCAGAAATATGTTCAATCTTAGGTTTGGACACCAGTTTATAACTGTGACAAGTACAACATTATCCCAAGAAATAAGTTTTTTTTTTTTTTTAAATAGGAAAAAGGAGTATCTTCTACTTAACATTTGAATACCACACTTCACTATCACATTAACTTCTGACATTCCATCTACCTCTGTTTTTTTGGAACTGCCTTTCACACTTCATATTAAAGAAACATCAATCACTTGCTTAATCACTTAATCACAAAAATGCTTAATCACTTGCTCAGAGCATTCACAGGCAGGACTGTTCATACTTTTTTGTGCATGGTATTGATATTAAACCAAAAAACATATACACAGAATCATCAAGGGGAAGCAACAAAAATTATGTTTTTAAGTCTGTGAAGAAAGAGTAAGGTCTACTCTCTTGCCCATAGATGCCACTGATGTGATAAAATTTTTGAACCCTATCGTGTGTGGGAGTGGGGGTTAATATTAAAAAGGGGGAAGAGATAAGCAAAAGTATAAATTTAACTTTATTTGGATATCATGTAGCTTAGCTTTTTCTTTTCTTTTCCAAATTGCAGTTGTATTTCAATTTTTTACCTCATAACCTGAAATAGTCATTTGCATATACTACTACAGTATCCATTGATTGAGGCCTCCTTATGTAGAGATTACTTTGCATTCAACTTTTAGTAGATTAATTTGAAACTAATTAAATCTTAATTTTTTATTTTTTTATGTGAATCCCACCATGAAATGTACATTTATCATGCATTAATACATGATAAATGTATGATGATGTAATACAGTGAGTAGGATAAAGGTTAAATGAGATTAAATCTACTCCAGAGACCAAACAGGAACGCTTTTAAACACCACTTCAGGTTTCTAGTAAGCAAGGTGGTGGTCTCATATAAGGATATTTTCAAATCACATGCAGTAACATTTGAAAATATCACCTTGATTACTTATCCTTGATTACATGATTACATCAGATCCTAGATCTCTAGGATCTGATGTAATCAAGATGAAGAGAAACCCAAAGTTCATGTAATTCATAAGATGAATAAACGTAATCCTTTCTTTTAGGGTTACACGGTGATCAGCATTAATTTAAAAAAAAAATTTTATGGAATTTACAACCGTGTTAAAAAAACTTTTATTATCCCGACGTTTCGATCTTCACATCAAGATCATCATCTGGAGCATACATAAATATACAGGACAAGCTGAGTTACATCATTAACTGTAAGCTAGAGAAACCACATGTTATTCTACTGGTGTGACCTCTGGTGAAAAAAAAAAATAAAATAAAATAAAATTTACATCAAGCTAAATTCTATTTTACAATGACAGGAATAAACATTCTTTTAAATTTTTCTTTCAGAAACAATTGGTATTTTTAGTATTACAATTCTTATTTTTGATTTACAATACTAGATTTTCTACAGTCCTGTTTATAGTTGTTTTTGGTGAGGGAGGTCGAATATATACCTTCCATATATTTGGGATTTTTAGACCATCATTGCTGTTCAGATTGGGGTGGCTGATAATAATCTCACAAGCTTCCTTGAATTCCGGTTCATACCATGTTCTAGTGTGATGTAGACAGCTGGTGGTTTTCCAGTCAATTCTGTGTAAGGTATTCAGGACATGATCAGAAAGGCCAGCTTCACCATAATTATTATATTTAATGTGTCGTTTATGTTCTTTTTGTCTAATAGGAATAGTGCGTCCTGTTTCTCCTATATATGGTATGTTGCAAGTACAATAAATCCGGTATACTCCAGGGTGAGCTAATGGAGGGAGTGGGTCTTTGGATGAGTTGAGTAAGCTTTTTAATTTTGCAGGAGGTTTAAAGGTGGCTTTGAGGTTGTACTTTTGTAGTACTCTGTTTATCTTGTCTGATATTCCTTTAATGTAGGGAATGGTTATAGTTTTACTGTAGTCTGGTTTGTCTTTGTTTTTTATTGTGGTTTTGTAGAGAATTTTGTTAATAGTGTTTTGGCTGTATCCGTTTTTTTGTAAGTTATTACTGATAATTTTAAATTCGCCTTTCAGTGCCTGTTCGCTGGAACAGATCGTCTGAGCTCGTGTTGATGACACCTAGTTTTTGTGTTGGGTGGTGGTGGTGGTAGGAGTTTATGTGTATATATTGTCCCGTATGCGTCGGTTTTCAGTAAACAGTGAAGGAAAGATTGCCCGAGGGAAGACGTGTGGCAAGTGTATCTAGAAATGGAAGTGTGTTGTGTTTTTCAATTTCAATTGTGAACTGTATGCATTTGTGTTGTTTGTTTAGGTGGCTAAGGAATGTGTCTAATGTCTGGCGGCCATGGGACCAGATCGCGAAAACATCGTCAACGTATCTAAGTCAGACTTTGGGTTTAAGAGGGAAGGAATCTAGGGCAAGTTGCTCAAAATGTTCCATGTAAAAGTTAGCAATAGGGGGGGATAATGGCGAGCCCATGGCTGTGCCTTCTTTTTGTAAGTAGAAGGCATTTTGCCATACAAAATAACCCGACCATAATACATGCGCAAAAAGCGCTGTGATATCTGGAGGGAATTTGTTCTGTAGGAGAAGGATTGTGTCATTGATTGGGACATGCATAAAGAGGGCAGAGACGTCAAAACTGACTAATAAATATCTTTTTCTAATGTAATGTCTTTGATGATGTTTATGAAGTGTTGTGTGTTTTTGATATAGGAGGAGGAATGACCTACCAACTCCTTGAGTGTTGCCGCTAATTTTTTGGCTAAGTGATACATCAGGCTATCAATTCCTTCAACGATAGGTCTTAGTGGGGTGTTTTCTTTGTGAATTTTTGGTAGCCCGTAAATTCTTGGGGAGTGCGCGTAGTGAGGAAACAGTTTTTTGACTGCATCTTCGGGCCATGTGGTAATTGACTTAAGTAGTTTCTCTGTTTTGTTTTTTGTACTGTTAGTTCGGTTGTAGTTAACTAATTTGTATGTGTTATTGTCAGAGACCAGCAGATTCATTTTTTCTATATAAGTGGTATGGTTTAAAATGACAGTGGCATTTCCTTTATCGGCTCTGGTTATTACTATGTTCGGATTTGTTTTAAGTGATTTTATTGCTGTTAATTCGTGTTTAGTTATGTTGCTTGTTATTGTTTTGTTTTGTTATGGTTTAAAATGTTCGCAGTTTCTATACGTATTTTGTCTGCTATGTTATTAGGTATGAATCTTAGGCCTCTTTCCATATTACAAATAACTTCAAGTTTGTCTATCGTTTTCGGTGCTATAGCAAAATTTAAACCTTTGTTAAGTATAGAGATTTCGTCTTTGTTTAGAGCATGGTTGGATAGGTTGACTATGTTATTGATACCTGTGGGTGATTGGTAGCTCCTGTTGTTTCTTGCTTCTGGTTGGTTGCTGTTGTTCACTGTAGCAAACTTTGAATATGGCGGCTGGTTTTTGTCGTTCTTTTAGTCTTTGAAATTTGGAAATTAGGTTTTCTTTCTTCGTTTGCTTCGTTTGCTTCGTTGGATTTGGTTTGCTATGTTGTCCGTAATTCTTTCTAGGATTATCCAGATATCTGCGTTTAAGTAGCTAGACAGCTCTGTTTTTTCTTTTAGTAGCTGGTTTTGTGTAGAGGCTAGGTTCTTTCTGGTAGCTTGGATCTGCTCTCTCAGTAGCGCTTTCTCCATGCGGTGGTATATTCTTTGTGTCTTTGTTGAAGTGAATTTTCTCTTTAGCCTGATGCAATTAGGAGTGATATTGCTTTCCCTACACCATTTTAAAAACGCCAGTCAATTGATCAAATTTGAAACTTGGATCTTCAGCTTACCGTATTGATTACATCACTTGTGGGTCGAATCTCCATGAATTATCGTAATCCTTTCTTTTAGGGTTACACGGTGATAAAATAATAATAGTCTTTGCAGTTTGATTTTTCATTGAGACTAAACATAGAATTTAGCTTGATGTAAATTTTTTTTTTCCCCACCAGAGGTCACGCCAGTAGAATAACATGTGATCAAATCATTGTTTCTCTAGCTTACAGTTAATGATGTAACTCAGCTTGTCCTGTATATTTATGTATGCTCCAGATGATGATCTTGATGTGAAGATCGAAATGTCGGGATAATAAAAAAAGTTTTTTTTAACACGGTTGTAAATTCCATAAAAATTTTTTAAAAAGATGAATAAAGAACCTAGTTCACAAAATTGGGAAAAGGATCAGATTGTTCAAGCTCTGAAAGATGATCCCATACTCAAAACTATTTATGAAGCAGTATTGAGGGGTGAAACTCAATTGGATACATTTTTAAACCTGGAAAACTTATATTTAGATAAAGATGGATTATTCCTATCTAGAAGAAAATGGAAGAACAACAACTCAAATGATTCCTTGGATTATGCACACAAGCGCTTCCCAAACTTCTAGATGTCAGGGTCCCCTTTGGAAAAATTAAAATATTTCACAGCCCCCGCCTCGAAAAAAAAATCGTAACAGACATATATTATTATAATATTTATTGTATTTATATTCAATACAAAACATACACAGTGAATATTGCAAAAATCAAATGCAAATATTACATTTTTAGCATCTTACATAGACATTTGACATGGCACATTATCTCACAAGTTTGCGTGGTTAGCCTAGTGGCTTTGCATTTCACAACCATATGCCTGGGGAAGGAGGTCCTAGGTTCGATTCCTGTCAATGATGTGAGGAGCTCAAGGATCTTCCTCAGCCATAGCCAAGTTAGCCAGTCTTGGGTGTGGACAGCAGGGATTTTTCTGCCAGTTTATCTGGTGTTTTTCATCCCGCAAGCAGGCAAACCGGTTCGAGGACACACACGGATTACAGTCAGGAATACTGACCCAGCCATAAGTCTGATTTGTCAACCTATGCCGGTTCCGGAACCCCGATAAAATATGGGGGGGACTAAATGGTACCGTGAACTCCCATAAAAAGGGGGAATGCTGTATCATCACATGGAATTTATTTATTTATTATCTCATATTTTTATATAGATAGATATATTGTTATTGTACATTTGCAGTACAAGCACATGAAACATAAAACGATTAGTAATAAAGAAAGAATTAAAAGCATAAAAGAAGTTTTATAACAATTTAATGTGATGGATGTGTTTCAATACTGCTGCACAAAAAGTCAATCAGGTGAAATATTTGAAACTGCAATTCTTAGATTTCTGCTTTGAAATGAAACTTATATTTACTAATATTCATTAATTGCTGAAATACGCAGGAAGCAAAATTTGTGAACCCGTACCAATGTGTGATTTTTTTTCCATTAAAATATAAAAACTAACAAAAAAGAAATAATAAAAATTAAATACGTTTCTTTTAAGATAAAAAAAAATCTACTTAGTCTTAAAACATTTTCAATTTATTTTCATTATTTCACGGCACCCTTTCAACAAAACCTACGGCCCACAGTTTGGGAAGTGCTGATGTACACTTTCCATGATTCTGACTTGGCAGGGCACCAAGGATTTTCTAGAACCTGGGAAAGAATAAAGGATCGTTATATCTGGTAAGGTATAAAGAGTGACATACTCATATATGTTAAATCATGCCATAAGTGCCAATTAAGATCTCTTTCAGAGGAAAAGCTCCACTACAACCACTTCCATTACCAACAAGACCTTTTCAGGCTGTTTCAATTGATGTAATAGGTTCATTGCCAACTACTAAAAAAGGCAATAAGTATATTCTAGTAGCCATAGGTATGCTAACTAGATTTCTTGAAGCAGTCTCAATGAAAAATCAAACTGCAAAGACTATTGTAAGAAAGCTCTTGAATATGATTATTTGTAGATATGGAACTTGTCAAACCTTATTTCAGATCAAGGAACAAATTTTACATCTGAACTGTTGTTACAGTTCTGTAAATTACTCGATGTTAAGAAGATTTTTACTACACCTTACCACCCACAGCATAATGGTATGTGTGAAAGGCTGAATAAAAATATAAAACAAATACTTTCCAATCTGGCAAACACCAAATTACTGGGACACATTTTTCTCAAGCATTATTTGCATGCAGATTTTCTTTTCATTCTGCTATCAAATTAAAACCATATTTTGTTTTAATTTGGTTTTGATCCAATCTTTCCTACTGAAACTTGTTTCAGTCATTGCTAATATAGGATACAATGACACAAGTACCTAGAAACAGTAGTAGATAAATTTTCCATATGAACTCATAGGTTAGTAGGTGAAATAAGTAAATTTCAGTTCACA
Source organism: Typopeltis vanoorti (assembly GCF_054136105.1). Taxonomy (NCBI): domain Eukaryota; kingdom Metazoa; phylum Arthropoda; class Arachnida; order Uropygi; family Thelyphonidae; genus Typopeltis; species Typopeltis vanoorti. The sequence continues at coordinate 30,576,104 of NC_143549.1, forward strand.
GAAAACCAGACAGTATATTAATCGTTTCAGAAAGTATAAGTCATTTGCACCAAGAGATTCAGTATTGTTAGATGATAAATTTAGTGTAAAAAGGGTTGGGAAATTAGGAAGGAAAGCTTCAGGTCCATATAGAATTCTAGACCAATTTTCTCCTATGAATTTTAGGATTCAAGATGTCAGAAATCCAAGTAAAATTGTAAATGTACTCTGATAGGTTAAAAAGGTACTTTCTAGTGAGTAGAAATTTAATTATGTTAGGAGACAGTAAGAACAAAATACTGAAAGATGAGGGTTGTTTTCCTGATACTAATTGTGCATCTCATTCACAATCAGATAGCAGGACATGGAACAGTTTTTCAAAATCTCGTAATTCAAATACACAGCAAAGGAGAAAATTAAATTCAAGTAAAGCAAAACCTAATCATATAAAGAATTCCAGTAACCCAAGGTTACATAATTCAGATAATGTACAACAAAAGAGTGATGATAATCAAAAAGAATCTAACATGGATGAAATAGTGGTAGAATGTAATAGGTTACTTAACTTAGAATTAAATAAACCAGAGGAATGTGAAAATACCTCTAATTTAGTTAATGAAATAAAGAATCTCAGCATGTAGAATTTAATTCTGATAGTGATTCTATAAATTTAGAACATATTTCAAATAATTTAAGTGAAATATTTGAAAAGTACAGAAATGAAATTTGTAAGTATAATGAATTGGAAGATGTAAATTCCATATCATTATTATTATTACATGACACCTCCAGGGAGTCCAAAGACTCATCGAGGGAGGGCACCTATCTACAACTCTCTATTTCCACTACTCAAATCCATCAACTACAATTAACCACAACTACACCAATGCCATCTACTGCCTATCACGAACACCACTAGTATTTCCACAGACAATCACAAACATCCATGCCTACGGCAAGATTTAAACCTGCAGCCTTTTGGCTGGAGAGCGGATATACTAACCACTCGGCCAACCAGGCCATCTTATCTCTAGCATCAGATGATTCTGAAAATATTACCCATTCAGAGATTATAAATAATGATCAGCAAGAACCTCATTATTTAAGAGATCTAAGAATAAGCGTTAAAAGTTTTGTTAGATATAAGATAAAGATTTAGAAATGTTTTTTTTTAAAAATTTCTAAATATCAAATAAGTGCCATTTGTAAAGATTATCTCTATAAAGAAGATTTTTATTCTGAGTTAATTACACAAGTGTTCAGTTCCAATTGGTGCAATGACTTCCAACTATTTCTTTTGGAATCCGGAAAATCACTGACTCAAGGCCAAATAAAAAAAAAGATACATTTAATAAAACTAAAACAATATATACACTTTAAATAACATTACATAAATAAGTACAAAATTACGTGGACCCAAGGCCTTCTAAAATAAATCTACTTTTAGAGATTTTCTTATTCAAAATATTGTCGGCTTGGTTGGCCGAGTGGTTAGCATATCTGCTCTCTAATCAATCTCTAATACAGCCTTTTGGTTGCACGGATGTTTGCGATTATCTGTGAAAATACTAGTGGCTGTGGTGGGCAGTAGATGGCGTTGGTATAGATGATGAAAGTAGTGCGGTTTGTTGTAGTTGGTGGATTGAGCGGTGGAGATGGAGAGTTGTAGAGTAGGTGCCCTCCCCTCGAAGAGTCTTTGGACTCCCTGGAGGTGTCACATAATAATATTAAAATCATTCATTCATTGCCTCATTCTATTGTTTGGATTGTTTGATATACACTTAATCATGTCTACCTGACTAAACGCTTTGTTTACACAACAACAACAATAATGTTCATCAGAGTCAGTTTCTTTGATAGGCCCTTTCTGAAAATATCAAAATTTTTTTCTTCCTTTCCATGGAATCCTTTTTTATCTCCCTTATGTAGCATACAATATTATTCCTCCTGTCTCACTGAAGTATAAATATTCTTACCTCTTTTAGTCTTATTTGACACACAATTTAATAATTTTTGTACCAGAGAAAGAAGTTTCTTCTACAACTTCATAAACAACATATCTGAGTTGATCTCTTCATGTTAAGCCACTTTACAGTTTCAAATTCACTAATTGCTTTTTCCATAATAATCCAGTGTCCTTAAAACAGAAGATGAAACTTTAGATTCAGCGTTTCCTCAAACATTCAATTAGAACGCTTACTGTAATATTTTCTTTTTTGCTAATTACTTGTTGACAGTCTCAAACTTTTCCAGTTTAAAGACTCAGAGCTCTATGATTCCTTTTCAGAATCTTGTATTAATATTCTACCGATTGTCATGTAAAACTTCCTAAGAACAAAATTTCTCTAGTCTGTGTTCTTAAACTTCCACCAGTTCTCTCTTGTTCTCATTACTCTGATACTGAACACGCTCTCTGTCAGCTGTCAATCACCCATCAATCTCCTCAGCAAGCATGAAACTCTCCATGCAAGCAGGAAGCTAAGTATAATGGCTGACACATTGTCTCCGTTAGCAACAAAAGAATGCCTTCACAAAACACAACACTTAATCTAATAAGTACATCAAAATTTCAAATGCTTTACATTTCATTTTGAAAATAATAATATCAATAACAGGCACATTGCAAGTGCTGATATATGTGTTATAAAACCAAAACTAATAATATATTAACATAAACGATTTGTAAAAATATTCATAATTTTAAATTATGATTATTTTTACAACCTACTCATTGAAGAGTGCCATCCACTCTTAGCCAAACAGGTTGAGGCTGGAATTAATTTAAATGATAGCTTTATTTGTGCTTACATTATTTTCTTTTTTTTTTTAAACCAAGGAAGGAAGAACACCACTGCATTATGCATCAGTGTTAAATAACGACACAGGACTATACAGGATTCTAACAAATGCGGGAGCTGATGAAAGCATAGAAGACAAAGTGAGTATAAAATATATTTATTTAATAATAGCTAAGTATCAAAACAACTTATTTCAGTAAAAGATGAGTAAATTATGAATTTCAATGTTATATATCTCTCTTTCATGGAAAAAAATGATTCATCATTCTTAATTTGCTAATAATAAGATGAGCATCTAGGGCTAATCTCCTTCCCCATGCAACAATGCTTACACAGCCACTCCCATACAAAAGTAGTTTGGCATTATAACAGTGCCAAGTGGGAAAGCCTCCGACTTCTATGCCTCAATCCCACAGTTGGGCTATTGCTTCTGGCCTTCCAATTCCAAACATATGCACCAAATTTATCACCTAAGTAACATGGAAACATACATTCCCCACACTTACCTGAACTGCCATCCCCTAACTAAATCCTGGTTCTCCAAAAGACATGTCAAGGTTGTACAAATGAAAAATCAAGCATACCACAACTGCCTTACATCAAGAACTCCATCCAACTTCAGTGCTTATACTCAAGCCTAAAACAGATGCAAGAAAACTATCAATGCTTTGAAAGTAGGTAAAAAACAGGAAACTTGCAGCCTGCTCAAATGGCAGCCATGCCTTTTGGTCTCTTCTCAAAGTAATTGGTTGTAAGTTTTGTCCAACACTATTCCCAACTCATCATACACAGATGGTATGATGAGGTGGGAATATTGTATCATCATCCACAGAAAAAGCCAATCTCCTGGCTTCACACTTTTCCTACAATGCACACATAACTGACAATGGTAAATGCCCCTCAACCATTTCAGCTGCCCAATATACAATATCCCCGATATCCTTTTGCCAGAAAGAGATCAGAAACCTATTGTCTAAATTAGACACAAAAAAAGTCTCTTGGCCCTGATGGCATTCCTTCAATTGTCTTGAAGGTTTGTGCACCAGAACTGACTCATCCTATGCAGCTTGTGCACACTTTCTTACTCCATTGGTATCTATTATCTATCCCACAGCCTGGAAATTGGCTTATATTCAACCGATTAACAAGAAGGGTGACAAATCACTGCCATCTAACTACCACCTTATCTCACTCACCTCAGTCCTATCATTTCTCAGCTGGAGAAAATCATCAGTTCCCAACTTCTACACTACTTTGAAGGCACCCAGCTATTAAGCAACCACCAGAATGGATTCCATTGCTGCCAATCAAGAGATATACACTCATATCACCCATCTCTGGATAACTGCCATGGAGAAATCTGACGAATCTCAAGAGGTTGCACTTCATAACTCCAAAACTTTTGATTGAGTCTGGCTTGCTAAGCAAACTCCCATTATTTGGACTATAGTTCCTTATCTTCTCACCATCCAACTAATGACAGGGTTCCACAAGGTTCTGTTCTCTCACCAACCATCTTCCTTCTGTATATCAATGATCTACTTCAGTTGACCTCCAATACACAGTTTTGCAGATGACAGCACACTGCATTGCTCCCTTTCATTTGATAAACCTTACTCTACACAACTTACCTCAACCTACAGAACATTAACTACCACTGCCCTCAATTCTGATCTCCAAGCCATCCTCCAATGGGGCTCAGATAACCTCATCAATTTCAATGCTAGTAAAGCCTAGTTGTTTTATTTCTCACAAAAAAAGAACCATTTTCTCCTAGTATTATTTTTGATGCAAGCCTGGTTGGCCAAGTGGTTAGTGTATCCGCCTTCCAGCCAAAACGCTGTGGGTTCGAATCCCACCGTGGGTATGGATGTTTGTGATTGTCTGTGAAAATAGTGGTGGTAGTCAGCAATAGATGATGAAGATAGTTGCAGTTAGTGCAGTGGTGGAGAAGGAAAGTTGTAGAGCAGTGCCCTCCTTCGATTAGTCCTTGGACTCCCTGGAGGTATTATGTAATAATAATAACACTCACATTTCCAGACAAGTTGAGATTTCTCTTCTTGGAATTACCCAGGCATCAAGCCTCTCCTGACATAAACAATTTGCAACCATTGCATCCTCAGCTTCCAAAAAAACTAGGCTTTCTCTTTCACTCAAGACATTACTTCACCTCTGAACAGCTGTTAACCCTATACAAATCACAAATCCACCCAGCTATTGAATACCACTCTCACATTTGGAGTGGGACTCCTAAAAGCTCTCAAAATGCAGAGAGCAATTAGATTGATAAATGGGCCATTCTTACCAACTCTCACCCCCCCCCCACAAATCCACCCAGACATTTAGTATCTGCAATTTGTGTATTCTATAAATATTTGCATGGCAAATGTTCATCTGAAATAGCATCGATAATTCCTCCACTCAGTACTAAGCCCAGTGGAACATATACAGCTGATGCCCAACATCCTTTCACAGTACACCTTGAGAGCCACAGAAAAAGTTTCTTTTCCTCCTCCTTCATCCCTGCTACTGCTGTACTATGGAACAGTCTATCCCCGATGCATTTCCCAAGGAATACAATATACAGGCTTTTAAATCAAATGTAAACAAGTTTCTCCTTTCCCAATCCACTACCCATATATGGTACTAATATACTATAGGTTTATCAACCAACCTCTTGTGCATGTACTCTCAAGGGATATATAGTCCTACAAGTGGTGAACTAATTTTCCAAATTAGTTCACCACTTGTCAACAATCCACCTCACTTTTGTGCTATCCTCTACAACTTGGTTCTTGGTCTTCCATTGGATCTTTTTCCTGTCATCCAGGATTCAAATACCTGTTTTACTTTAATATTTTACTCCAATTCTGTTTTTGAACTGAGAATAGCTGTTCTCACACATTCCTGAATGCGAACAGCATCAAGTTCCATATTAGTATCTTCATTTTCAATATGATTCTGATTATTGATGCCATCTGCTCACTTTCCTAATTTTTCTCAGAACTCTTATATCAGAAATTTGCTTTATTTCTAACCCAATTCTCTCTGATCTGATTTTGATTCACAAAAGGAAAACTGCAAAAGGAAAGAAGGAATGTAAAATAGCGCAAATGCATATTATAGATGTTTCAAATTACAGATCATTCTATATTTCTGAGATAACAGATAAGGTGCAAGAAGGATTAGTAAATTTGAATGAATTCATTCTGAATTCATTCAAATTCATTCTGAGAATGAATAACACCAGACAAAAGATTCTTAAATTTTGAAGAGAAAATGGGTACAACAATGCCAATTTTGTGCTGATGGAAGATTTAATTTCAGAGTAAGAAGTAAGAAAAATTTTTGTATGGTAGAGAGAAAAGAATTGGCATTGTTGTAACAAAATGAACAGTAAAATACAGAAATAAGTTAGGAAAGGTGCACATTAAATAGAGAAAAAGGCCAAGAATGTCGACAACTGATTTTTCCAGCTTTTCATCTGAATGTCTGGTTAAAAACAGGAAATGATACAGGATCTCAATCATGAAATCAAACTGAGAGTAGAGTGCAAATGCTTTTGGAAAAGAAAACGAAGAAAGGGAATTTAATTATGCGAGTGCTTATTGTTAGGTCGAGAGAAGGTCAGATTGAATTATTGTTATTATTACATAATCATCTTGATGGAATGCTCAGACTTGTCGAGAGAGACGAAACATTTCACAAAGCACTAACCAGCATTCACACAATATCTGCCATACTTCACTTTGAACTTACTCACTGATGTACTCAAAATGGACTTTGGCAACTCATTCAGCACTCTTCATCTAAAAAATCCAGTCATTACAATTTACTCCTGCTCAATTTCCAGGGATAACCCTAGCTCTTCACTCACTACACATATACTGAAAAATCTCCTCTGTATTAATTATAGAAGCCTTTAAGTAACTTGTATGGTTGCTATCATATCTTCCTTTTTTCTGCCTATCAAGCAATTTCTGGATCCGACAAATCTTCAAATCTATCCCCCTCATAAGGAGCATTCTAAAAACCTGCCATCTTGGTAACCCACTCACTCACTACTGGATTCTCTCTACCTCATCCCCAAGAAACCAGGTGATCAGGTCTGTGCGCAGTTGTCTGGATGCCTCATCTGGGCAACTGTATTCTTCAATAATCAGGTAATCTTATGAATAATTTGTTCAATCAGGTAATCTTATGAACAATGCCAGCAAAGGTTGGTCGATTAGTAGAGCCTCTGCTACTAATGGCTTGCAAAAAGTTAAGCAAGTTTGAGCCGGTTAGTAGTTGGAAGGGGTTCAATCGATCGATGCTGTTGCCACACTCTCCTTAATGCCCAACATAATAGCTTGATGAGTCTTTGGACTCATCAAGCTATTATGTTGGATTATTATTAGTATGAGACACCCTGGAGGTGTCACATAATAATAATTTCAGTTACTTTTAACTTTAACCTCTGAACTTTAATTTCCTATCCACCAATGATAAAAATGAAACCTCGATGCTATAGTAGCAAAAATACTTATATAAAATATCTTTGGTGACAGTGTGGTATAGTAATATGTATCAAAGTCAAGTTATATGTCATACACGCATCTATATCAGAATAAACACCTTTATATAAGAGTGCATGTCACCTTATTTTTTTTAATTTATGCTATGTAGTAGCATAAATTTCTTAATGTTTTAGTGCAATAATGATGCAAGATTTAGTTTTATAATAGCTTTAATGGAACATATGCACTAGATCTATTAGATCATAAAAATCTATTAGATCACTAGATCATAAAAATCAGATAGCAATGCTATCTGATTTTTATAATTTGAATAAATTCTATTCAAAAACTCCAATGTACATGAATACCTTGTATAGCGCGGTTAATTGGTTCCAAGAAGAGTCCACGCTATGCAAAACCGCATTGTTTGAGGTCTATTTATAAAGGTTTTCAATTTAATTTGTTTATTACAAAAATTTAGGATAATAAAAATGTTTAAAAATGAAAAAAAAAATGTTATTTTTATTAACCAATAAAATAACTAATAATAACTAAATAACAAATAAAATCCTTTTAAACTGATATAAAAGTTGTAGAAAACAAAACAAATATTGCCTCAATTTTAGCATACAGTAATTTTACTTTTTACTAAAGTAGTTTTTTATTGTTCGTTGAACCATCCTTGTCTCTTGAAGTACTAGATCTCTGTAGCATTTGATGGCATCATTGAGACTTTGTCTCACTTTGATGCTTCTTTCCAAATTCGGGTCGGCATTTATGAGAAAGTCGGAAGCTTTGTCGATTTTTCTCACAAAAGTTGAAAGGTCAGAAAAGGAAAATTTTTCAACCATGACATCAGTGAGGTCATCTTTGTCTTCATCTGCTTCATAGGCTCGTTGTTGTTCCAACTCTAAAAGGGTTTCATCATCCAGATCATTTGAAAGAGAATCAATACATTCCTTCACATTGTTACAATCTAAACTTGTAAAACCAAGATCTTTGCCCATCTGCACAATTTCTGTTGAGATTTCCTCTTTCTGTGTTGCAAAGGCAACAAAGTCCTTTGAACAATGTAGCAAGATATTATGGCATATGGCTCTCATGTTGCTTTGAGTCACCTCTTGCCAAGATTCATAAATATTTTGAATGGCATCTTTTATGTTAAATTTCTTCCAAAATTCACTCAAAATCCAAGAATCTTCTTCTGTTGTAGCTTTAATAGCTTGAGCAAAAGTTCGTCTTAAGTAGTAAGCCTTGAAAGTGGAGATAACGCCTTGATCCATCGGCTGCAGAATTGATGTTGTGTTTGGAGGGGAAAAATGAATCTTGACATTTTCATCTAAGTCAGTCAATAGAGTTGGATGGCCTGGCGCATTGTCTAATAAAAGAAAAATTTTGAATGGAATATCATTCTTTTTACAATAGCTTTTAACTTCAGGGCAAAAACAAGTTTTAAACCAGTCTTCGAAAACTGAACGAGTCACCCATGCTTTTTTATTTGAACGCCAATGAACAGGTAAATTGTTCTTTGTAAAGTCCTTAAGAGCTCTTGGGTTTTCCGCTCTGTACACTAACAGTGGCCTCAATTTTAAATCACCTGATGCATTACTTCTAGTAAAAGTGTCAATCGGTCTTTTGACACTTTATACCCAGCTTGTATTTTTTCCTTCTCTGCTAGAAATGTGCACGATGGCATTCTTTTTCAGAACAAGCCAGTCTTGTCAGCGTTAAAAATTTGATCATCTGTGTAGCCTTCCCTCTCAATAGGCTCCTTCAATTCATTGGGAAATAATTCTGCAGTTTTAGTGTCAGCACTTTCACTTTCACCTTGGATTCTTACGCTATGGAGTCCCATACACTTTTTGAAATTGTAGAACCACCCACGACTTGCTATAAAAGTTTCACTGGTTGTACCTCCTTCATTTTCGCTTTCATTTTCTTTTATTTTGTCAGATAGACTTGTTGCTTTTGCCTGGATTATCATTTGACTCAAAGGAATACTTTTCTGATTACAATCTTCAATCCAGATCATTAGAAGGCATTCCATATTTGGAATGCCTTCTAATGATCTGGATTGAAATTCCATATTGAATGAGGACAAAATGGAAATGATAGAGGGTGTGAGGGAATTATTTGAGGTAGCAAAAGAGAAGAGTGAGAGAGTTAGGATGGTGAGTATCTTACCGCAGTATGACAGCGAAGTGTTTAGAAGAAGGGCCATAATTGCCAATGACTTTATGCGTGGGTTATGCATGGAGAGTGGTGTGGAATTTGTGGATGTGTGGAATGAGTTCGATGGGCGAAAGGACTTATATAAGATGGATGGGTTACATTTGAATGGAGTTGGTGTACGGAGACTTGAAAAAGTGTTGATGAATGATGTGGAAGTGGATGTACAGACTCAGGGAAACTAGATTTATTAAGGGGGGGGGGTAGATATGCAGACTTTAGGGAGGCAGTTGAGTGTATGAATGAGTATATTATGCCCGAGCAAGTACGAAGGACAACAAATCAGAATGGGATAGTTAGTATACGTGTGTAGAGGCTTAAGTGCTGTGAGGACATCATGTAGAAGGCTTAATGGATTTTTTACAACAGTCAAAAAGAATTAAAATAGAATTTAATACTTCCTATATTTCGTCCTAGTCACTAGGACATCTACGGGGATTACAAAAACAATTAATGTAACATATACACAAATAACAAACAATACTAAGCCCAACCACGTGGGTGACACTAAAGTCCTATCCAGGTAGAGCGCCCTCTAGGGGCAGTAGTCGGTGGCCTGGAATGTAAGGTGGGAACTCTGGTGATGAGTGTTTCCCTAATCTTCGGAAGCTTAATGCAACCGTATTTATTGAGATTTGGTTGGTTTTTGAGAGCTGCTGCTGCTGCTTCTAAGAAAAGTCTCTCTTTCTTGAATTTGCTGTGGTGGAGCATGGTGGTTTTCTTCCATGATACCCTGTGGGTGGTACACCCTCAAACACAACTATGGCCATTCAGGCTTGGCTGACCATGTTTTGGACACCACCCACAGGGTATCATGGAAGAAAACCACCATGCTCCACTACAGTAAATTCAAGAAAGAGAGACTTTTCTTAGAAGCAGCTGCAGCTCTCAAAAACCAGCCAAATCTCAATAAATACGGCTGCATTAAGCTTCCGAAGATTTGGGAAACACTCATCACCAGAGTTCCCACCTTACATTCCAGGCCACCGACTACTCCCCTTAGAGAGCGCTCTACCTAGATAGGACTTTAGTGTCACCCACGTGGTTGGGCTTAGTATTGTTTGTTATTTGTGTATATGTTACATTAATTGTTTTTGTAATCCCCGTAGATGTCCTAGTGACTAGGACGAAATATAGGAGGGGGATAGTTAGTATAAGGCATCAAAGTAGGGATGGGACAAATGGGCTTCTGCAATTCATGTACACTAATGCTAGGAGTATTAGGAACAAGAAGGAAGAGTTTTTGGCCATGGTTGGCACTTCCAGGCCACAGGTTGTTAGTATTAGTGAAACATGGCTGACAGAAGACGATAAAGCTAGTGGGATTGAATGCAACGGGTATAGCGTGTTCAGGAGTGACAGGGTGAATAAAAAGGGGGGGGGAGGAGTGTTATTGATGATAGCTGATGAGCTGCAGTCAAGGAGTATAGAAGTTGAACTGCAGGATAGAGAAAAGAGCACATTTGAGGCTGTTTGGTGTGAGATAGAATCTAGCAGAACAAAATATACAATTGGGTGCTGCTATAGACCAGGTGATGGAATGGATGGTGGGGATAGTATGCATAGGCAAATAGAAGAAATGAGTGGATGGAGGGTAATTATTATGGGTGATTTCAATTACAGTAACATTGACTGGAAAGAGGAGAGGGCACATGGGAGGAAGGAATTGGATTTTATGCGGTTATTAAGGGACAACTATCTACGGCAACATGTAGTGGAAAATACCAGGGGGCAGAGAGTGCTGGACCTTGTAATTGCAACTGAGAATGTGGCTATAACGAACATGACTATGTTGCCACCAATTGGTGAGAGTGACCATAAGGTCATGACTTAGGAGGTGGCTAAAGGAGTGTAATTTACAATTAAGACAGGGTACATGTGGAATTACCGGGCTGGTAAGTATGACAAGCTTAGGTGTGTGCTTGGCTCAGTGCCATGGCATGTAAAACTGCAAGGGCTGGATGTTGATAGTGCATGTGAGGTGGTTAAGAACTGTTTGCAGGAGGCAATGGTTGACTGTATACCAAGAGCCCGAATAATAAATTAAGTAGGGGGTTAAATGGATGAATAACACTATTAAGCTTGAGCTGCAAAAAAAGAAACAATTGTGGAGGGAATTTAAGGAGAAAGGTGACCATCATGCGCAGGAACAGTATAAAGCTCAGGCCAGGATGGTAACAAGGGTGGTAAGAAAAGCAAAAGCAGATTACGAAAGAAAATTGGCCATGCAGGCTAAAGGGAATCTATGCAGGCTAAAGAAAATCCCAAACAGTTTTTTCAATATGTTGCAAGTAAAAGGAAAAATGCTCATGGTAGAACGATTTTAAAAAATGCTGAGGGTAGGGAGGTAACCGAATCAGTCGATATTGTGGAATTACTGAGCAAGCACTTTGCAAGAGTATATCATCCAGGTGGTGACTTTGCAGGAATGAAAGAACCAACAGCTTATACTAGAATGGTGGTGAATGAAGTGGAGGTGAAAAGACTATTACAAAACCTCAATGTCAATACATCTGTGGGATTGGATGGTATACCAGCTCGTGTCATACGTGAAGAGGCTAAAGAATTGTCAGTGCCCTTGACCATTTTGTTTAATTTGAGCCTCGGGTCTGGGTCAGTCCCAAGGGGGTGAAATTAGAAAGAGGGGAAAATAGTTCCACTGCATAAAGGTAGTTCCAAGGCTGCTGTTGAAAATTACTGGCCAATCAGCATAACAGGAATCATTATCAAGGTCTTAGAGAAAATAGTCAAGAGGAAAATACAAGATTGGATAAAAGAAAATGGGATACTGTATCGGGGACAGCATGGTTTTGTGAAGGGTAGGTCATGCCTCAGTAACTTGCTCACGTATTATAACACAGTGAGAGCTGAACTGGATAAGGGTAATGGGTTTACAGTGATTCTACTGGACCTTGCTAAGGCCTTTGACAGGATACCACATGGAATTCTAATCAGTAAATTGCAGCATATGGGGATGGACATAGGGTTGGTGAGATGGATAGGAGGGTGGTTGACGAAGAGATATCAAAGAGTGGTTTACTCAGGAGTAGAGTCCACAAGACGGCCTGTGACTAGTGGTGTGCCACAAGGATCTGTTCTTGGACCACTGCTGTTTAATTTGTTCATTAATGATATAGGAAAGGATCTGAGAGGAACAGTTCATTTGTTTGCGGATGATGCGAAGTTGGGTAGGGCAATAGTGAATGCAGATGACGTCAAAATTTTTCAGGATGATTTGGATAGATTGGAAGTCTGGGCTAAGGAGAATGGATGTCAATTTAATGTGGCAAAATGTAAGGTTATGCATTTTGGGGTGAAAAGATTGGTGACAGTTCACTGCATTGGTGGAACTGTGCTCCAGGAAATTGATGAGGCACGAGTGTTGGTGGATAAGGAATTGAAATTTAGGGGACACATTGCAAAAGTGGCCAAATCAGCTCATCAAATCACTTGGATGCTGAAGAATACGTTGACAAGCAGATACAAGCAGGTTATTGTTCCTCTGTATCGAGCCTTGATAAGACCCCATCTCGACTACTGTGCCCAGATTTGGTCACCTAGGTTTCTTCTTGATGGGGAGGAGGTGGAGAAGATCCAGAGGCGAGTGACCAAGATGATAGCAGGTCTGTGGAATGAACCTTATGAGAACAGGTTGAGGATTTGTGGGTTGCAAAAATTGGTTGATAGGCGGAGGAGGGGAGATATGATTGAGACATTCAAATTACTGAAGGGTTTCTATAAAATTAATTCAGAAGATATTTTTGAGAACGGGGCTGGATGTGGGAGGACTAGGGGACATCCATGGAAACTGGGCAAAAGTGTGGTTAGTAAAGGTGTTAGAGCTGGATTCTTTACTTTTAGAGTAGTGAATGAGTGGAATGCACTCCCTGAGTCTGTGGTGGATGCTGTGACAGTGAATGAGTTTAAGGCGATGTATGATAGATACTGTATGAATGTCGAATAGTTGTGATGAATATGATTTGGGGCCTCCCTCGATGAGTCTAATGACTCCCTGGAGTTGCCCATAATAATAGTAATAGTAATATTTTCCATTGTAGAAGATCGAGTTCTCATGATCACTTTTGACATATAAGAAGTGGTGCTCATTCCATGTTGTTTAATCTTTTCTTTGCTCTGAATAATTGTTCATACAGATGACTCATTCATTGAATTCTCATGTGCTATTTTAGCAAATGAAGCGCCATTCTCATGACATTTTATAATTTCAAGTTTCTTCTCTAATGTCAACCACTTGCGTTTTTTTGTTACTCCAGCGGTGTCTTCTTTGTTTTGTCACTTTTCACTCATACTTAAATAATAAAAAATATTAAATACTAATACTAACGTAAATAATGAAATGCCGCGGGGAAAGAACGTATCTACGTGAGAGCCAATCGAATAACTACTGCATAAACGTGGCTCTCGACTGTCACTTGCAGCACCTGGGAGTCACCGGTCAGTGTTGACAATGTTAGTGTAATAATGATAACTGTAATAATAAAAACTGCATTAGACCAAAACCCTCGTTGTTCAAAACCGCACTATACAAGGTATTCCTGTATTTCATCCAACATTACATGGAACTTTTTTTTTTTTCCCACTTGGTTAGACTATAATAAATTTAGTTTAATCCTTTATCCAAGTGTAAGCAAACAAGGTTTGCACCTGAAGTATCTTCAGGACTGAGGCAACTCATGGTAAAGGTGAACTAAGCTCTCATCACTCCTTGTCTCAGTATCTCCCATAATGCAAAGCACATCTCCTTGTGGACATGCATAATGGTATGCATTAAGTAAGGGTCACTACTCAGACTGGTTTCGACCTTTATTGAGGTCTTGTCAGTGGGAGTCAGAAGTAGTGATACTAAGGCAGAAGCAATGGAGAAGTCATATTTACCTATACAAGTTGCCAAAAGGTGTACTACCTTATTATTAAATTACTCTGGATTTAGAGAACGATATTGGAAGTTTTTTTTTTCCCTTTTTTTACCACGAGCTTCCTCAGTCCTGAAGATCCTTCAGGCACAAACTTTGTTTGCTTACACTTAGATAAAGGATTAAACTAAATTTTATTACAGTCTAACCAAGTGGGGAAAAAAAAACTTCCAACATCTTTCTCTAAATCCAGAGTAATTTAATAATAAGGTGATACACCTTGTGGCAACTCGTATAGGTAAATGTGACTTCTCCATTGCTTTTGCCTTAATATCACCACTTCTGGGTCTGGCTCCCACTGACAAGACCTCAAAAAAGGTTGCAACAGGTCTGGGTAGTGGCCCTTCCCTTAATGCATAGCATTGTACATGTCTGCAAGGAGATGTGCTTTGCATTATGGGAGATACTGAGACAAGGAGTGATGAGAGCTTGGACCATCTTTACCATGAGTTGCCTCAGTCCTGAAGATACTTCAGGTGCAAACTTTGTTTGCTTACACTTGGATAAAGGATTAAACTAAATTTATTATAAACATTACATGGACATTATCAGGAAGATAGACTGTTAACTACATTCAAAAGATGAATCAAATAATGAGTCATAAATCATGTGTATATTAGCTCATGTCTCAGTCACAGCTGAAGTATATGGTATTACACTATTACACTTCAAAGAAACAATTGTGGTAAGATGCATAGATTAAAATAAATAATTAAAATAAAATAATAATAAATAAATAAAAAAAATTATGAACAATTAATAGTGATCGCTTCCCAATCCTTGGATATTAGCATACGGTCTGAGTGATTCAGGTTCAGATGATTTCTTAGCATTTCAAGGAAAAGATGATCAAATTTGAACTTGCTGAAGTGAAGAAATTTTGTCTAGTTCCAAAGAACTCTCTGCAAAGTGTCAGTAGCTGAGAATGAAGGGCAGACTTGCGAGATTTCAAAAATGTAACACAGTCTTGATGTTCTTCAACTCTAATCAAGGTAGAACAGCCAATCTGTCCAAAACAGGAAAGATGACATGAGCAGGGTACTTGATAGTACCCTGCTCATGTCCTCACCCAGTAAGGAAAGAGGTGATAATATATCCTTTTTTGATGGTAAGAAGGACGACAGTTTCCGAGCTGGTTTGAATGAAGCATATAGATTGAGTTTACAAAGATCCTTGCTATTTGTTCTGAAGTTCCTTTAAGGTAGGATATTGAAATTCTTTTCACATTAGATTGTACTCTAGTAGAAGGATGAATATTATCAATAATTTTTTGCATGGCAGTTTTGTTGTATTCATTATATATCAGATTTGTACGAGAAATCTGATATGTAATGAGAATTACATATCAGATTGCTTTTAATTTTATTCAGTTCATCTAACAAAAGGGAATCAGAAGAGCAGATCGTATGAGCTCTGTGTACAAGACTCTTCATAATATCCCCCTCCCCTTTTTGTTTGTGATGAATGATGGTGGGAGGATGAGTGAATATATCTGCCAATAAAAGTTAGCTTCCAATAAACTGAAAATTCAACATGACTTGTGAGATTATGAATTATCATAGTATCCAAAAAAGGTAGTTGATATTGCATTTATTTCAATTCACTCAGTTGAGTAAAAGGGGTTTATTTTTTCTTGGAACCAAAGCAATTCTGACTCGGTGTGAGAACAGACTGCAAATATATCACTAAAATGTAACCATATGTGAGGTTGAGAGAATGTAGTGTCAAAGATATTGTCAATCCATTTAAATTTATCATTAGTGCAGGCTATTTTATATGGCATAATAAGTTGTTGTTATTATTATTATTAAGAGACTCATCAAGGGAGGCCAAATACTACACACACACCAGCTATCATACTTATTCTTGAATTCATTCACACTGTTCGCACTCACCACATCCAATGGCAATCCATTCCATTATGCACCATCCTATGAGAGAAAATCTAGTCCTCACTCACTTCTTAGTGGCTTTCATTCTCAGCTTCCAAGGATGCCCTCTTGTTCCTTCCCACCCTCCATAAATTGAAAAATTCCATCAATTGAAATCCTGTATGACACTTTCAGAAGTTTGTAAGTCTCAATCATATCTCCCCTCTTTCTCCTGTCTGCTAGTGTACAACTTCTCACTGTCTTCATACTCGGTATTCCACAATCCTGATATCATTTTTAATACTCTCTTTTGTACTCTCTCCAATATATCAGAATCACAATGGAAACCATGAGACCAGACCTGCACACAATAGTCCAAGTGAGGTCTTATCAAGACCTTGTAAAGAGGCAAAATAACATCCTTATCTTTACATGTGAATGTTCGTTTCAGCATTGCAATTATCTTTTGAGTTGTATTTGCAATCTTTGCCATATGACCCCTGAACTTCAACTTCCTATCTATTAACACCCCAAGATTCCTAGCCTCATCAGTTTCTTCAAGTCTAATCCCACCAATATAATACGACATTGGATATCTAATCATGCTGAAGTGAATGACTTTACATTTATTGACATTGCACTGACACCCATTTTCCTATGCCCACAATTCCAGCCTATTCAAATCATTCTGCAAGTAATGCATATCAGCAGCATTCCTGAATACCCTACCTATCTTTGCATCATCAGCAAATAGCTGTATGTTGCTTGTCAAATCCTTCCAAGTATCATTAATGTACAGATTGAATAACAGTGGAGCAAGCGCTGATTCTTGTGGTACACCACTGGTTACCTTAAATCTTGCAGACTCATATCCCACATACACCACTTTTTGATATCTATCAGTCAGCCATCCTCTTATCGATGCTAATATTCTATAATCTAGACCCATTTTCTCCAATTTATGCAGCAGTCTGCCATGCTGTATTCTGTTAAAAGCCTTAACAAAATCCAAAAGTATCATGGTGTATCCATTCCCCTTGTCTAGTTCAATGGTAACATTGTTATAGAATGTGAGGAAGTTGCTAAAACATGACCTTCCCTTAGTAAACCCATGTTGTTCATTGCAAAGTAGAGATTCACTGTCAACCCATTTCTGAATGCGAGCCCTAACCAATTTTTCCAAAATCTTCACCACCACTCCTGAGATACTAATCGGCCGATAGTTGGATACATCGGTCTTTGCACCACCTTTGTGAAATGGAATTATCATACATGCCTTCCATTCCTGCAGAATCTTCCCTGTTCTGAGACTCATATTACATAGCCTGGTCAAAGGAATGGGCAGTTCAGCTGAATACTCTTTTTACACACGTGCTAATATTTCATCTGTTCTTATTGCTGAATTTGTGCAACATTGCGCAAATTGTGCAATTTGTGCAACAGCTCTAATACCTCAACTTCACACAACGGCATTTCTTCATCTAGTGAAGAGGATGTTGCATACACATGGTTGATAACTTTTAACAAAATGGGAACTAATTAACTGAAAAACGTCTTCTGCATCTGTAACCCTCATGCCATCAGGATTTAGAAGAGTTATTCTTTCATATTCATTCTTTCTTTTCTGGCAGCATATCAATAGAATTCTTGTGGATTGTCTTTAGCATGCATTGCCAGTTTTTTTTTCACACTCAGAGTTTGCTTTCCGTAAAACAGTTGTGACTATTCTAGCCTGCTGTTTATAACATTCATAATGGATGTCATCCTTATGCACACTGTATTCCTTCCAGTCCTTTTCTTACAAATCTCTTTCTTAATACATCCATTTGACTCCTGATATCGCATCATTCAAGTGTTGTTTAAATGCTTCCCATGCACTGTCGATATTCTTTCCAACCAGCAACTCATCCATTCCACTGAACTCAGTATACTTCTCAGTTAGTCATAATTTCATGCTTTGTAGTTCAGCATGTAACTTTTCTGAATGGAACGTTCATAAACTTAGTAACTTACTAAGTGAGTACCGCACGATCACTGTCATCAACTGGAGAAAGAATAGTTCCGTCTTTAACTGAAATGCCCTCTGACACTATAATCCAATCTAACACTCTTTTCCCTCAAGTTCCTTCTGTCACATGCTGCTTGAGAAAGTTGTCCTGCAACAGGCTCAATAAATGCATTTTCATTCTTCTCGTGAGATTCTACTGCTACCCAATCAATATTTGGATAATTAAAGCCTCCCATTATGATTACTCTTTTTGCACTCATCTTTTCTATTTGGTGATGCATTTCTTCATCACTAGCAACTGATCCACCAGGTCTGTAACAACACCCCACTATGTAATTAGTCTTGTTAGATTCCACCTCACACCAGATGGCTTCAAACTCACTGCCACATGAAATATTGTTAGTAGTATTACTACAATCATAGGTCTCAACTCCAACTGGATTCAAGTCATCCGATATCATTAGCAGCATTCCCCTCCTCTCCTTTCCTTCCTAAAACTACTGTACTCTTGGCACTCGATACTAGTTAGTATGTCTGATTCTGATAGCCAGGTCTCACTAATGTCTACAATCCGAAGTCACAACATAGTGACTACGGCAGCAAACTCTACCCCCTTTGATTCCGATACTCCTAGCATTCATGTACAGACATAATAATCTGCCTGTTTGTTCTTTTGTATTTCTTGTCTGCAGTCTGCCTGATACAGTTGGACATTTTGCAGATCTCTATTATTCTCTAATGCCTTACACATGCAAACAACTTTGCACACATATGATGAGTCTGAACCAGATGAACACAAACCTGAAATCGTTCTCTTCTCGTCAACATTTCCATGACAAAGCCCATCATTAACACAGTTATATAACATTGTGCTCTTACACTCACATTTACACCATTCCTCTCTTTATAATTTAGTTTCCCTGACTTTTTTTTTGTCTTAAATTATTTATCTATTTATCTATTATTTATCTTAAAACATGTGGTCTCAATACTGGAAGCTGTCCATAAAATTTTAATGTTATTAAAGTTATTTATCTTAAAATAGTCGATGATTCCATAAATCTAATACAATGATTAACTATAATTAACATCACTACATAATGAGCTGCAAACTGAAAGCAATCTGCTACTCTTGTAGTGGAAGGAAAAAATAAACAACAACAGGTAGCCTTAACTAAAACTTCAAGGAAAATGAAGTAGATTTCTATCATTAACTTTGAGCCATCTATTACTATTGCTGCTTTGGCATATGTGGAGGTAGCTAAGATCTTACTGATAATACAACTTATTATTGCTATCAAAATGCCAGACTAATAGCACTGGCAGGACAGGATAATGTAATACAACTATGACTACTGTAGTACAATCACCTGAACGGACTATCACCATGGATGAACCCCAAAGGTTCCCTGATAAGTTTCAATAAGGAACTATCATGATTAAGCATATTTAAATAAATTATAGTACCAAAATTAAACTCAAAAATTAAAATTAAAAATATTATTTTATTAGTATCATTTTCACCTAAATATTCAAGGCATCTTCAGTGCATGTAAAAAACTTATCGAATAATAACTGACAATACCAAAAGGTACCAAACTAAACAAGGTCATTAAATTTCCTAATTTATTATATATATAATTAAATAAAATAAAGTTAGGAAAGATTAGCTGATTTAAAAAGTACTATCTCCCACAAAGAGGATGGACGTAGCTTTTTACATGTACTGAAGATGCCTTTGATACTTAGGCAAAAATCATACTAATAAAATAATATTTTACATAAAATTATTCCGGTATTATAATTTATTTAAGAAAGTTCCCTGATAAGTTGGCCGGCCTGGTTGGCAGAGCGGTTAACATATGCACTCCCCAGCCAAAAGGCTGCAGGTTCGAATCCCATCATGGACATGGATGTTTGTTATTGTCTGTGAAAATACTAGTGGTGGTGGGTGGTAGATGTATTGGCATAATTGTGGTTTGTTGTAGTTGGTGGATTGAGTGGTGGAGACAGATCTGTAGAGTAGGTGTCCTCCCTCAATGAGTCTTTGGACTCCCTGAAGGTGTTGCATAATAATAATAATAATAATAATAATCTTATTATTATTATGATATAATGAATTCCATGCCTTCTTAAGGCATGGAATTCATTAATGGGATGTCCAGGTGAGCAAGAGAAACTAGTGTAATTAAATTAAGAAATCTAGATCTCTACCTCCAGTTGATACTGTATACACCTATTATATGCAGGATGATACTATGTATATATTATCTTCCTTATTCTTGGGTATTCTGTACCCACAGATAGCCTGTCTATGAAAGGAGTTTCCAAAAATTTTTCCTTCTTTCACGGATGAAGAATTTCAGAGCCCTCCCACCTTACCAGTTTCTAAATAGAAAGAATTTAGCAGCTAATTATTAATAAACTAAATCACTAATTAACTAAATTATTTAGATACAACAAAAAATTAAAAAATGTTTAATATTACAAGCAAACTAAGTTTGGTTTGACAATGTTAACCCTTTCATTGGATAACATGCTTTACAAAACCCATAACTAATTCATCTAAATATGAAACAATCTTAAGAAGAGTATATAAAACTGCCACAAATTTTGGATAATGAAAATGAAATTCTCTTTTTTTAAATATTATAATAAAAAATAATCTTTATATATTTATGCTACAGGCAGGTCATACACCAAAATACTACTTCAAACATCCAGGAGAATTAACAGTTCAAGAGCTTCTAGAACCATATAAAACTGGAGATGATGATCAGTAACATATTTAGACACGCAAAAGAATGTCCAACATGCAACTTAAATTGGTGTCAAACATTTCAGAACAAAAATTCATGTAGTCATAAGGTATTATAAGATATTTATATCTCAGTAAATATCATTTCCCCCCGCCCCCCAAAAAATGCATTTACTGAGATCTGAATATCTTTCCTCTACTTAGGTTATCTATAATGCCCATAATTTAAATTGTAGGGTGTTGTCTCTAATTTCATATTCCTTTTTGAAAAGTGATGTCTAAAGCTTGTAAATAGTTCTGTAATGTTTCTATGATAGTTACTTTTCTTCAACTTGGTAACATGCTATTTTATTTATCAGTATTTAATATTGCTTCCAACTGTACTATTTGTGGTACAAATACATATGTAAAAATGGCATGCATTTATTAAGCTCTAAGAGCCAAAATGTGTAATAATCTAGTGTTACTTGTATATGTGACATTTCATGTATATTTTGCTTGTTAACTTTTTTGTACAGCATCAGGTGAAATCGAGAAAGGTTTCATATTTTAATACGTAAATATATCATATGATACCATATATTTATCTGATTTTAATATATCATATGATTTGTTCTCATGCCTGCTTATCCTTTTTACTCAGTACCAAATATAACACAATTCCATCAGTTAAAATACCAATTTACAGAATTTATTGGTGTTATTTTATTATATATATATATATATATATGACATGAAATTCCAGTGAATACCATAATAACAAACAACACAGAAAGCTTTTAGCAATATATTTCAAACAACCAAATATCAAAACTCCATCAAAACAAAATAAAATGGACTCTTGAGGTAAACAGTCTATGACAGAAGAAACACATATTATACAAGAATACTGGAAAAAAATACATATCTATGGAGCAAAAAGTAAACTAAAGAAACACATTTCTTCACAATGTATTAAATACTTACTTCTAATACACAGCATATTATTATTGTTATTATTATTACAGAGCATCATCATCATCATGGAGTCTGTAACCTCATTGCAGGAGACCATGCTAACCACAATGCCTCTTATCCTCTAATTAATTTTCTTCATTGAGAGAGAGCATTCACAGAAAAAAAATGTAGTCTTTATATCCTTCCTAACTACATTTAATCTTTGAGAATGAATATTTGTTATCCAATCATGTGAAAAATTTCATCACCATTTACTCCGTAAAATCTTTTTAGTAACTTGTATATTACTATCGTATCCCCTCTTTCCTGCTTCTCAGCTAAACTTTACAACTAACAAACCTTCGACCCAATCTTGTAAAATTTCTACAAGCCATAGACCATTTGGACTCTGGCCTCTTCACCACTTTTACCTCTAAGAAATCCATGTGACCAAATTTTTACATAGCAAACAGAAGTAGTGATATAAAGGAATAGGAGAAATAATACTCCTTATCTCTGCTTTTCAGTTTCATTCTGAACTATTTTGCCTACTTGTATGACATATCTCCTGAACTCCAAATCCCTAGCCTCATCAACTTCTTAGAGTACATTGCCATCAAGCTAATATAAAGCCTGCAATCTTTTCAGCCCAAAATGTATATACCCTTTGCCTTGTTACACTAGCAATTATCCTTTGCCTGCACTTTAGTCTATTCAAATAATCTTTCAAAATCTCTACATCAACTTTATCATTTATCCCCCCTCCCTCCCCCACTTCAGCATTATTCTCCCTCAAATCATTGCTAATATCATTACTTTGTGAACCGAATAGCAATGGCTCGAGTTTGGAGCTCTATGCAATACCACTAGTTTTTATGTCACTTCACCCATGCAAGGTTATAAATCAATAGCACCTTAGTCATATGGTTGGGTATGGATTTATTATTTTTATTTTTTATTATTTTAAAATGTTTAAATATTTTGCAAAATCAGGAAACTCTGTTCTAGAGACCACATATAGAACTTTTTCAAGTCAATTTGGATCTCTAGTAATCAACAGTGGTCTCACATTGGGCAATGAAATTTATCTTCCATCAAAAAACAACCATAAATAACCATGCCCTCGATAGGATTTGAACCCACAGTCTGCTGCGTTGGACAATGGATATGTTAATCCCTCAACCAACCAGTCTGGAAGATCCAACTCTTCAATGCAACTCCACCATATACTATACTATATTGATATCTGTTTCTCAGTGCCCTTTTATCCATTTCACCAACTTGTCAATTCCCATTCACTCTAACTTATGTAATAGGGTTCTATGCATATCTGTCATGCCTTTTAAAATCTAGCAATATCACAGTATAGCTCCTTCCCTTACCAACAACTATAAATGATAACGACTAACCCTATTATAAATGAAAACAACTATAAATGATAATGACTAACCTTATTATAAATGAAAACAAATTAACAAAAAAGAATGAAGCGAACATATAACATTGCACATTGGTTCAAAACTATGCTGAAACAGAATACAATGTGACCTTCACAAATAGAATGGAGCTCCTGTGATGAGTTATGGCTCAAATGAAGTTAAGTAACAATAATGATAATAATAACTTTGCCTTAAAACTTCAGATCCATCCTCAAACCATTAGTGAAAATTATTCCATTTCTTTCTTCTAGTATTTATAAAATCATATTGATATAAATATCTCTGCTTAATTATATGTAACACAAATAAATTCCACACTTATATTAATTTTAGTTATAAAACAAATATGTAAAGATCTAAGAAAATCTTTAAAAATTTCAAAATGTTATTGCATTGCTAATGATCTAACTGATAATTAGCATATTATTTCAATCAACAAATAATGCAAATAGTACTCTGTGTATGGCATTATTATCACAGCAACTGTACTTAGAGTTGTTTTTGGTCTATATACTGTAAATACTCAGTTTATTTATTGTCATTTGAAGAATATTATTTTGTAGCATTACAAATTATGTTGCCTAGTTTTGCAAAATTGATCAGACTTAAACTAAAAGTGAAAAGGTTCAGATTTTATTACATCTGAAATAATTAAATTTTATTAAACACTGGAGTGGAGTTATAAATATATAGAAAGATAGACAAAAATAAGACATGCTTATGAATTATTGCAAAACACCTTAAGAAAAAGGAAACTTCTAATCAAAAAAGACTAAACAGACTTCATGCTTGTTTAATTTTTTCTAAAGGCATTTTCTGTGAATACTAACTAGAATAAAGCAAACAGAATATAAAGTAAACTTACTTAGTTTACTTTATGCAAATTGAAGATGAAAAATTCCATATTCTCTGATTAGAGACATATATCTGTGTTCCCTATCAAATATTCATGCTGTATTATAAATATATCTATATTTACAATACGATTTGTGCACTATTGTGCATCATTTCTCATCCCTTTCCTTGATTATATTTGCAATCTGCAATTTTAGTTTTCTTTTTAGGCCTTCCGAACCAATAAACAAATCCCTTCTTCATGCTATTCTAGATATATCGTACAGTATTATTGCTAAAATCTCATAAAACACTGATAATCTTATTGTCATTATCATCATTACCTGATATCTCCAATATAAACTATATCTATTATAATAATTATTAATACTATTGTTATTATTTAAAGAGTTCATGCTAAACACACAAATATGGGCACAATCACTCAGCATAAAGTTATAATTCGTTTGGTTGTTTTATGGATTTTGCTGATACACATGACTTGAAAATGCGTACGCACACACACACACACGAGATTGCCCAATGCAGATTATTACTCAATGAATATTTTGATGAAAGATCCACAATATCTTGAAAAATGGTACTGCTCTAGCCACAATAAAAAAAAAAAAAATTAAGTGGGAGGAGGCAAGAGAGAGATGATGAAAAATACAAAAAAAAAAGAGAGAGTAACATGTAATTAGAAAGAAAAATCCAGAAAAGTATCTGTTATTTGCAAATTGCAAAATTAGTTTTCACAATATTAAAAAAAAATTCAAATTCAAAAAATAAATTAACTACCTGAATATAAGGTTCCCCTTAAGCTTGATCCTTTATGAAAGTTTTTTTTTTACATGCTAATTGTCCTTAGAAATCTAATGTGTGTGTGTGTGTGTAAAAAAACACCATACTAAGACACTGCCACCAAACTGCACTGCTACAACTTGGCATAATATGCAGTTACTATATCTTAGCCTTGACATTAGCATATTAAACTATGCAACCTTTTTCCACTCCACATGATGTGGTGTCATTCCTGACAGCAAAAAACATGAAGCAGAAAAAGTTATAGAAAGTTTTTTTACTTGGTTATAAATTATAATTGAAAATGCCAAGAAATTATATTCTTGTTTAATACATTATCCAAGTGTAAGCACACAAAGTCTGAGCATAAAGGCTACATCTATATACAAGTAGCTTAGTCATGAAAATACTTCATGTGCAAACTTTGTTTGCTTATACTTGGATAAAAGATTAAACAAGAATATAATTTCTTGGCATTTTTAATTTAGCTACCAAAATGAATTCAAGTGTCAGTTATTTCAAGCTGATTGAAGGCCATGACATGATGATAGTAGGAGCCAATGTACCCAATGAGCCAAGCTGTAGACTGCAATTTGGTGACAGTATGTTCATATAGAGTTTTTTTTTTTGGATATGACACCACATTACATCAATGACAGTGTATAATATACTGTGCAACTGGATATGCTCCTTTGTGGTTACTGTTTGTTATATTTGTACTACTAATTTTGACTAATTATGAACTGTTATAAATTGATGATTTAGCTACCTAGATCCTACCTAAATACGTGGCCTCTCATATTAACAAGTGTCATAATTCTTCTCTATCAACACCTGCTCCAACAGAAACCATTAAATCAGACAGATCAAAGGTTCTCTATTTTATTTTTCTAAATTCATTCTCATATAACAAGAATGAATTTAGAAAGAATTTCTAAATTCCAAATCATTACTAATCCACATTTCTTATTCAATGCTTTTTGCCAACACTGTTCTTAGAACTTTCATTTCTTTTGCCTATTTTCAAATTATGTCTCTTATTTTTTTTTGTTAGTCCTCATGACTTTGCTGCATAAGATAAAATAGGCAAAAAAAAGTAACTTGTTAATCAAAAACTTGCAATGGAAGACCCAAAGTGGACTACATACTGTTAAAAAAGGTATGGCCCAGTGAAATACTCCTCATTATCTCATGATCTAAACCTCCATGACTAGAAAATATCCTTCTCAGATGTTTGAATTTTAACTATTCTTCAAGACTTGCCCATTGAATCTATTAATTAAAACAATAAATTAAACACTATTAATGTTTCCATACAATTTAAAACTACACTCTCATTCTTCTTGCTATTAATATGTAATCCATAGTTCTATGTCACACTGTTTCATTTGTCATTAGTTATGTTTCCTTTAATAATTATATATATATTCACATAGCCTCTAAGCTATGTGAATATACATATCACTGAGGATCAGAGCAACACTACTATCTCAAATAAAGCATTATATACATTAGAGCTTCTAGCTAAATGGCTTAAAGTTTTGATTGGTCCTTCTCTGAGAGCATTCTTATTTCTTATCATTACAGAACCTAATAAACTGGACATTCAACACATATGTAATGAAACAAAAAATTTTTACAGTTTAAATCAGGAAGTATAATTGTATAATTTTCTCTTTTAGGAAACTCCAAAATGTTCAATGCAAAAATGAAACATAAATACAAACATAATCAAAGATGAACTGAGTAACAATATAAGTAGTATATATATATTACGCACAAATTATGAAATCGCACAATCCATGAACTGTATAACATGCTTGCACAGTTCGTGGAATGTGTAGAATTTTGAAATGAGCATTACATTTTCTGCTCATTTCATGAATTGGGTGCATAGTAACAGTAGCAACGCATGATGCGTGGAAACTTGTTATAAACTGGTGAAGAGCATTTCTTATTGGTTGTTCTGCAAGTTGCTGTAGTAGCAGGACCCACAGCTTATATAATATGTGACGATTAGGTTTTAAAGAGCATTTCTTATTGGTGTAGTAGCAGGACCCACAGCTTATATAATATGTGACGATTAGGTTTTAAAGAGCATTTCTTATTGGTTGTTGCTGCAATTTGCTGTGTTTTTAGAATTTTTTGTAATAGTATTAGTCAAGTGTTACAGTAAATTTGTACATTACATCAGAATTGCTTTCGTCGTATTTAGTAAGGTTAGTTTCTCATTGGCGTGAGTTGCAGGACCCGCAGCTTATATAATATGTGATGATTAGATTTTAAAGAGCATTTCTTATTGGCTGTTGCTGCAAGTTGCATCTTACATAACATGTGACAATTCGTCACTATTAACTTAATAAAGTGATATTTTAGGTTTTAAACATCCATATTTGTTAAATTTTAGATCCCTACATCCAAAATGGAAGATTTAGAAAACGCTGTTAGAGAATGTGATATCTTATGGAATAATGAATTTTAACAATATGTCATAAACCTTCTAAATGATAATAGATCTGGCGTTAAAAGAAGTAGACAAGAATATCATCTTAGAAGTAAGTACGCCATATCAAATTTAGTGGGTGTAACGAAAGTAGTGACAAAAAAATGGTCAATTTATGGCAACAAAAGAATCCGCTATTTCTATAATTTGTGATATTCATCTCTTTATTGGTCACAAAGGTGAGACAAAAACCCACAATAAAATAATGGAAAAGTATGCTAACATTCCACGACAAATTGTTTCTGAATTCATAAAACAATGTGAAAGATTCACAGAGAAACTAAAAAGGAAGGAGACCATTAAAGGGATTGTTGTTAGACCTATTACCATAAATGACATGAATCAAAGGGGTCAGGTAGATTTGACTTTCAAAGCTTACCAGATGGGAATTTCAGGTTCATCATGCACTATCAAGAGCATCTGGCAATGTTTCATTTGCTTCGAGTGCTGGCTTCAAAAACAGCAAAGAAAGTAGCTCAACATTTACTAGACATTTTTCTTGAGTATGGTGCTCCACGTGTTTTGCAATCTGATAATGGAAGGGAATTCACAGCTCATTATCAAAGCACTTTCTACTCTTTGGCCAAACTTAGTTTTAGTAAATGGAAGACCCAGACACCTGCAAAGTGAAGGATCAGTGGAAAGGAGCAATGCAACACTTAAAGATTCTTTAGTTGCATGGATGAGAGATAATAATTCTTCCAACTGGAGTATTGGAATAAAATATGTTCAGTGGAGTATGAATACCACATACCATGAAACTATAAAAATAGAGGCTTATAAAGTCCTGTTTGGAATAAAACCTAAAGTGGGTGTTGGTACAAATCTTCCAACAGAATTTCTGAACAAAATTCAGTCAGGAATTGATGAAGAGAATTTCATGGATATGTTAAACTACACTGACACCGAGAATATATTCAAGCAAGTACTAATTTCAGAACAAAATGAAAATTCATTTATCGGGACAAATGTAACTGTAAATAATCATAACAATGAAGAATACATTGAATTATATGAAGAATCTATTACAAATAACAATGAAACAGTGCAAGAAAGTCATGAATACGATTTGATAGACAAAACCAGAAAATTGAATGGAGGAATTCTTGATGATTCATTAGGCAATCAGAATCCAAATTTCTCAGATACTGACATTGATGACCTCCATCCAGCAGTCAAGCTGAGGAACATTGCAAGTCAGAACATGAAGTATATCGCTACAAAAATGGTTAAAAGAATAAACAAAAAACTAAAAGAATTGGAAAGTGGGTAAATGTGTTTGTACCATCTTTTGATCATGGTCGAGGAGATCCGGCAAACTTGATTGGAGTAATTCTTGACAGGAAAGAAGAGAAATACAGAATTGGTATCGAAGGTGGAGTTATTGAAAACTAGCTTGAGAGAAATTGTTTTGAAAAGGTTGATTTTCAGGGACTATCTACAAATGAAGTACCAACTATAGACCTCAACATCAGAGCTCTAGTTCTCTAGTTCTCCAACTTTGTGGAGGTAATAGACAAGGATTAAAAAGATGCTCTTGTAAAACAGATGCTCTTATTTAAGTTAAGGGATATTACATCCAATATTGTTTTTTAGCCGAATAAGAAACTCAAAGAGTTTCATGCCGAATATAGAAACTATATAAAGTTCGGCAATTCCAAGTGTAAGCAAATACCTGGATAGTGAAACACCTGACCCATTTGGTAGTGCAAACTGAGGCAACTCATAGTAAGGGTTGAGCAAGCTTCGATCACTGTTCTTGGTATTTACCCATAATGTGAACTATAATGCCAAGCGTAATTCCAAGCGTAAGCCATAATGTTGCTTACGCTTGGAATCGCCGAACTTTGTATAGTTTCTATATTCGGCATGAAACTCTTTGAGTTTCTTATTCGGCTAAGAAACAATATGGAATGTAATATCCTTTAACTTAAATAAGTCCATGTCACCGAATTAAAGCCTTTGGCTCTTCTTATAATTAGTAATTCAGATGCTCTTGTTTACTTGTTAGTTGTAACCAAAGATGTTTGGTAATAATATTTTTCTTGTGTTTTGTCAAAGTACATAACTATTTTTATGTAATAAAAGTTTTTGAATTAAAACTATTTTATTACTCTTGACCTGTTTATCACCTATCTATATGCTATAACTATGCACCCAATTGAAATGAGCAGAAAACGTAATGCTCATTTCATGAATTGTGCAAAATTCTATACATTCCACGAACTGTACAAGAGTGTTATACAGTTCATGGAATGAGCAAAAGTGTTGCGCATTCTGTGAATTGTGCGATTCCATAATCTGTGAGTAACATATGCTGTAACTATGCACCCAATGTAATGAGCGGAAAATGTAATGCTCATTTCATGAATTGTGCAAAATTCTACACATTCCACAAACTATACAAGCATATCATAGAATTCATGGAATGAGCAAAAAAGTTGGGCATTCCATGAATTGTGCAATTTCATAATCTGCATGTAACATATACATGCTTGGAACATAGTCTTTGTTACAGTTAAATCACTTGTGACAGTGGTAACAATATAAGAAATGACACTCTACAATGGCATGATGTATTCCATAATAAATATTGTTGATATTTCTGGAGACAGAAAAAAAATTACTTTTTTTTGTCAGTATAAATAAAAAAAATTTATATTGCATGCATTTACAATAAATAAACAATCTGTGAATCCATGAGAATAGATACTTCTTTTGTTGGAAACATGTTCATGAGTCTTTCACATCCCTCCACCTAGTGTTCCAGCTGTGTTCTGTAATTAACTTGCTAACATTACCAACATTGAAAGATGTCATTTAAAAAAATACCATAACACAGTAAATCAGAAAAAAAAAAGAGAGAGCAAATCTAGCTCTCTCTTCAAAAAAGCATAAAATCATAAATAGCACAACTGAAAAATGAAAGAAAAAATATCCATACAAAATAACAAGTAAAAAAAAAATCTACTTCAGCATTTATGGTCTTAACCATAAACATAAGTGATATGTACCACCACATAGATGCACAAGAATCCTGACAAGCATACAGTGGAAATATCACCTCCTTATAAGCAGGTGATATTTCCACTGCATAAGTACATTGTTGAATATCTGTGCACAAATCTGGTCACCCACTTATGTGGATAATGAAGTATTGGAAGGAAATAATAAGGAAGGAAATGGCGTGATGCAGAAATCGAAAGTGGAAAAAACCAAAAGAATGAATGATAGTGAAAGTCGGATGCATGTTGGACCGAAAGTACAGCAGCACAGAAGGATGAATGACAGTGAAAGTGAGAAGAGAGTGTCGAGAGTTCATGCTTTCTAATTTTCTAATGAAAATTAGAAAGAATGAATGATAGAGAGAGAATGTGACGCGAGATTCGGAAGTTGAATTGGATTCGATGAGGAAAGAGATGAAATGGATGCGGAATGAAATTAAGAAAATTCGAGTAAATACTATTAAAACTAATCATGATGGCACAAAAAAGTTAATGAAAGATGAGCAAGTGGCGTTATATGGTGACTCATTATTAAAGGTGTGCTGGATGATAGGATGCACAAGGTATGTTTTCCAGGTGGTAAAATGAGTAGAGTGATTGAGGCATTGGATATGAGGAGGGCACGAGCAAAGGAGTTGATGGTTTTAATCGGCACAAATGATTTGACAGAGGACAAAGAGCAAGTCAGAATGGATCTCAGGAGGCTGCTTAGAAGGATAAAAGAGAATAGTGTGACAGGAAGGGTAGTCAGCATGTTGCCTAGGTATGACTGTGGTGAGATTAGGCAGAGAGCAAGGATTATGAATAATATGCTGGCTGAAATGTGTGAGGGGATAGGAGTATAGTTTGTTAATGTGTGGAATGAGTTTGAAGGAAGAAGTGAACTGTATGGGAGCGATGGACATTTGAGTGGGTTATGGTGGGAGTCACATGGAGAGAGAGAGCTGCTGGAAGGTAGAGAAGTGAGTAGAGAGAATGAATCAGATCAAGTGGGAAGTGATGTGGAAGAGCAGGAGAGTAAGACAGGAGAGACTGAAGAGGTGGTTACGAATGGGGAAGTGAGTGGCATGAGTACAGAAAATGAGAGAATGGGTGTGCAAGAGGAACAGGGAAACGGAGAGGCTCAAGGTGAACAGGGATACACAGCGTGAGAAAGGTGGATGCTCCAAGAGGATGTGAGAGCATGTGTAGACAGGAAAGAAATGGGATGACCTGGGATCAAGAGGAACCAGTTGGAATTGAAAAGGGTTTTAAAATGAATAAACAGAAAGGGAAATTGTCCCAGTCGAGCATGGAGAGATCACATCAAGTGAGTGGTATCAGTGGAACTAGCTGTAGATCCAGAAATGAGCTGTTGTGTTTGTATACAAATGCTAGAAGTATAAGAAACAAGGCAGATGAAATGGTTGCATTAATTGCATCTGTTCACCCAAAGATTGTCGGAATAAGTGAGACATGGTTGGAAGAGGACGACATCCTGACAGGAATAGAGTATAATGAAGGAAGGGTATAATGTGTTTCGTGAGGATAGAAGGGGTAAAAAGGGAGAGGAAGTGCTGTTGATGATAGAGAAAGAGTTATGTCCATACAAAGTAGAGCTTCAAGAGGAGAAATAGTGCCAGTGGTTTTGAGGCAGTATGGTGTGAGATAGAGGTGAATGGAATCAAATACTTGGTTGAATATTGTTATAGACCAGGTAATGTGGATGTGGCAGTAATGAACTGTATAATCAAATTAGTCAAGCAAATAAGAAAAGAGTGATCATAATGGGCGATTTTAATTATGGCAATGTAGACTGGAATGATGAGATAACAACTGGAAGTAAAGAAAATGAGTTTCTTGAGTTTTTGAGGGATAACTACCTCAGACAGTATGTAACAGAGGGCATGCGAGGATTGAGGGTCTTGGATTTGGTCATCTCATCAGAGGATGTAATTATAAATGAGGTGTCAAATCATCCACCAATTGGTGAGAATGACCATGTGGTGTTTACCTGGGTGTTGCCAGTAGTGTGAGGACCTCTGTGAGAAAATGGGATATGTGGAACTACAAGGGGAGTGATTATGAAGAGCTCAGGAGACAGCTTGTGGGTGTAGCATGGAATGAGGAGTTAGCTGGAAAAGAGATCAATGCAGCTTGGGGGATTTTCAAAAACTATCTACTAGATGCAATGTCTAAGAGTATTCCAAGGGTGAGAAGGTTAAATAAGGTAGGTATGAGATGGATGAATAAAGAGATTAAGCATGCAATACAGAGAAAGAGGGCATTGTGGAAGCAGCATAAGAGAAGTGGAAATAACCTATTCCATGAGGTCTACAAAGACCAGGCAAAGAGGGTGACTTGGTTGGTGAGGGTAGATAAAGAGAGGTATGAACAGCAGTTAGTTAATGAAGCCAAAAAGAGTCCTAAGGAGTTCTTTCAATATGTAGCCAGCAAAAGAAAGAATGATTATGGAAGGATGACAGTGATAGGGGAAAATGGCATAATGACAGCTGTTGCAGAATGTGTGGTGAAGATACTTAATGAGCAATTCATAAAGGTCTTTCAATCTTGTGAATGTGACTTCATGGAGAGATTGAGAGCAGTAGATGATGGGGCAGAGAGACTAATGTAGGTGAGCAAGAGGTGTATGGGGAGTTGAGTAAACTAGATGTTAATAAGACTGTGGGACTTGATAATATATTGCCACGTATTCTGAAGGAATGATGCCAGGGAGTTGATGCCTGTATTGACATATTTTTTTAATGACTGAGTTCTTGGCATATTTTTTTTCTTGACTGAGTGCAAGACTTGCACTCAGTCCAATCCCTAAGGAGTGGAAGGAGAACAAGATTGTGCCACTTCATAAAGGAGGTGAGCGAACTCAAGCATCAAACTATAGGCCTATCTGTGTGTCAGGAGTGTTGTGGTTAAGTTGTTGGAGAAGCTTGTGAGAACTAGGATCCAGAGTTGGGTTGACAACAATGGTATTATCTTTGATGGACAGCATGGATTTGCTAAAAGGGAGGTCATGTTTTAATAATCTTACTTACTTATTACAATAAAGTGACTGCTTCCTTGGACAGAGGAGAAGGATTTTGATAGAGTACCTCATGATAAATTGATAGTAACTAAAGCAGATGGGGTTGGATATTAGATTAGTGCATTGGATTGGGGACTAGCTATCTGATAGGTATCAACAAGTTGTGTATGGGGAAGCAATATCCAGGAAAAGGAAAGTCAATAGTGGAGTGCCTCAGGGGTCTGTTTTGGGGCCATTACTATTTAACTTGTATATTAACGATATAGGTGAAGATTTGGATGGAGATATTCAGTTGTTTGCAGATGATGCAAAGTTGGGATGAACCATGAAGAGTAGCGAAGATGTTGTGGCCTTACAAGAAGACTTGAATAAATTGAGTGATTGGACCCTGAAATGGGAATGCGAGTTCAATGTTGCAAAATGTAAGATTTTAAAATTTGGAAAACAAAGATGGGATGCAGAATTTATGGTTGGTGAGGATATATTGTTGGAAGTGGAAGAAATAAGAGATCTGGGACTGATAATGGATAAGGATCTGAAATTTAGGGTACACATAGCCAAAATTGTGAAGACAATACAAAGGCTTCTGGGAATGATGCAGAGGACATTGACGTGTAGAAGTAGGGAGAATCTTGTTCCGTTGTATAAGGCTTTGATTAGGCCACACATGGACTATTGTGCCCAGATTTGGTCACCTGGTTTTCAGAAGGATGAAGAGATGTTGGAGAGGGTATAAAAGTGATTGACTAAGGTAGTTTCTGACCTCTGGAATGTCAAGTATGAGGAAAGATTGAGAAGATGCAACTTGCAGAGTCTGGTGGACAGGGGGAAGAGGGGAGATATTATAGAGACCTACAAGTTATTAAGGGGTTGTTATAGGATCAATGCTGGAGAGGTTCTACAGAAAATAGTGGGAGATTGGGAGAGAACCAGAGGTCATCCCTGGAAACTGTATAAAGAGGGTGTGAGTAGGGGAGTGATAGACAGGTTTTTTCGTGCAGAGTTGTGAATGATTGGAATGCCTTGCCTGAGAGTGTGGTGTCTGCAAGGAGTTTGAATGTGTTCAAGGCACGGTATGATGAGCTATGTGTGTGTGATAAAAGGACCTCCCAGATGACTCTTTGACTCCATGAGGTCTTGGGGTAATAATAATAATAATAATAATAATAATAATAAGTATTAGAGAGTGCAGAAGTGAGTAAATAAGATTATCTCATGACTCTGGAATGTTGCATATGAGGACATAAGAAGGAAATGTAGTCTGTAGAACCTGAAAAATAGGAGAAAGATTGGTGATATAAAAGTTGGTGAAAGGAGCATATCAGATAGAACAGGAGAATGGCCAATGGTAGAATGAGGAAATTTCTGGAAAATATAAAAAATCATGTAAGCAAGTGATGAGTGATGAATGAATGCACTGCTAGAGTAGGTAATGAATGCTTCAACACTTGAAGCTACCTACTTAAAAAATTTGAATTTTTTCTAGGCAATGTACAATAAGTAGTGTAGCTTGTGGTGTTTTGGTCTACTGCGATAAGTCTTCGGATTCCATAGATGCATGGGAAATATTAAAAATAAAGAAGTTTGCAGTTAGT
The DNA here is from genome assembly GCF_054136105.1 of Typopeltis vanoorti. Classification (NCBI taxonomy): domain Eukaryota; kingdom Metazoa; phylum Arthropoda; class Arachnida; order Uropygi; family Thelyphonidae; genus Typopeltis; species Typopeltis vanoorti. The sequence goes on from NC_143549.1 coordinate 30,611,318, forward strand.
AAGGCCTAACATAAACTCCATCTACTTACCAGATGGTCTTAACCACAAACATAAGTGATACATACCACCACTTACTTCCACCCTTGGATTTTTTTCTCATCCAGATTTTAAATTAAATAAATTGTGAATATTAGTTCTTCTTGTTGTAAAAGTTTGTTTGGATTTTCTTGCTGATCTTGACTTGATTGCTTGATCCCTTGACCATTTGCACAAGATTTAACTTTAAATTTAAAATGACATCATTAAGCCAACCACTCATATTACTCTTATGCTGATTTTTTTTTTTTAATTATTACTATTATCCGTTTTGTGATGAAATGGAAAGTGATCATTCAATAACTCAACTCTGCTTTTGTAATTTTCCTGTCATCAGCATTTTAGTCATCAAAAGTCATTCTTTCTTTTATACCTTTACTCTCGAAAACCTCAGATTTCCATTTTCTGTTCAGTTAATTTCCTCTCATAAAAGATTTTGCTATGCTTACCACACTGGTCACACTTCTTGCCTATAATATAATCTGTACTGCTAATAAGCTTGCTGATCACCTTTCTCCTTATATATCTTCTTGTTCTCCCACGCCCATAAAAATGAAAAATTCCATCAACTGAAATCTTATATGCCCCTTTCAGAAGTTTGTAAGTCTCAATAATATCACCCCTCTTTGTCCTGTTTACTAATGCCTGCAGTCTACAAATTCTTAATCTGTAAATCAGTATCTTACATGAGTCTTCTGATGCCATGGAGACACTATAATAATAATAATAATAATATCTTCACATGGATGATATGCCCACGGAAAGTGATCATTCAGTAATTTAACTCTGCTTCTGTAATTTCCCTGCTATCTGTTCATTTCCATTATCTGTTCAGTTAATTTCCTCTCATAAAAGATTTTGCTATGCTTACCACACTGGTCACACTTCTTGCCTATAATCTGCACTGCTAATGAGCTTGCTGATCACCTTTCTCTTTATATATACCCTCCACAAAATTTTCTTGTTCTGCACCTCCTACTTAATGATACATCACATCCTCCCACCCAAACCTGATAAGAATTAAATGGATCCTGACTCTTTGTCAGGATCCAGTCCCCCATTAAAGTCAGTGATATTCCAAGCATTACTAAAATACTTCTCTTAGAAGATTCATATGCCATTGCTTCAAGCTACTGTATATTTGGCAAGAAATTATTCTTGTTTTATGCTTGGACAAAGATTAAATGAAGATTATAATTTTTTGTTTGATATTATTTACTTTATAACAATGTGAAAAAATTTTCAATAACTATTTGTGATCAAGAATCAGTATTAAAAATAAAGTGGAACACCATTTTATCACTTGTACATGAAAAATACATACTATTATTATTATTCTTAAGAGAGACCTCCATATACTACAAGCACCAGCTATCATATTTGTTCTGGAATTCATTCACCCTACTTGCACACAGAACCTCCAATCACAATCCATTCAAATCACGCACCACTCTATCAGAGAAAAATCTAGATCTCATCACATTCTTAGTAGTATTCATTCTCAGCTTCCAAGGATACCTTCTTGTCCATCCCCCATAAAAATGAAAAATTTCATCAACTGAAATCTTATATGAAATCTTTCAGAAGTTTGTAAGTCTCAATCATACCACCCCTCTTTCTCCTGTTTACTAATGCCTGTAGTCTACAAATTCTTAATCTGTCTTCAAAATATGTCTTCGATACTAATATAATTTTTAACACTCTCCATGTAATGTTTCTTTCATAAACTTTGCTTCCAAGTGAGTACTACATGACCACTGTCATGAACCAGAACAAGAATAGTTACATATTTAACTGAAATGCCCTTCGATGCTATAATAAATTGTTTCATTCTTCTCATGAGATTTTACTGCTACCCAATCAATGTTTGGATAATTAAAGTCCCCATTATTATTATTATTCAGGCCTCCTTGGAGTCAAAAGACTCCTCGTGGGAGGTCCTTTCTAAGAAACACAAGTCTATCAAGATTCATCGAGGGAGGTCCCTCCTAGGAAATACTAAGTCTATCACTCCTTAAACGCACTGACCGTTCTCACTCTCACCACTCTATCAGGCAATGCATTAAGTGGTTCAACCACCCTCCATGCAAAGAAACCACTCCTCACCCTCTTTCTCACAGTTTCCTTTCATAACTGTGAGAAAGAACTCCCCAGTGTCAACCCTGCAACCACCTCTCAACAGTTTAAAAGTCTCAATCATATCACCTCTCCTTCTTCTATCCACCAAACTCTGCAGTCCATACTCCCTCAGCCGATCCTCATAACTAACATTGTACAGTCCTGAAACTATCTTTGTTATCTGCTTCTGTACCCTTTCCACAGTTAATTTATTGCCTTCAAATCCTGGGGACCAGATCTGAGAACAATAGTCTAAGTGTAATCTGATCAGAGTTTTATACAACGGAATGATAACCCTTTTATCTCTGCGGTTCAGTATCCTTCTCATTATTGCAGCAATTCCCTGTGTTATCTTCACTATCTTTGCAATATGTCCCCTAAATTTCAGGTTTCTATCATGATTAATCATCTTGATTTGGTGATGCATTTTCTTCATCACTATCAACCGATCCACCACGTCTGTAACAACATCCCATGATGTATTTGATCTTGTTAGATTCCACCTTGCACCAAATGGCTTCAAACTCAATGCTACATGAAATACTGTTACTAGTACTAGTACTACAATCATAGGTCTGAACACTAACTGGATTCCAGTCATCTAATATCATTAGCGGCACATCCCTCCTCTCCTACCTTGTCTATCCTTTCTAAAAATACTATACCCTTTGCACTCAATACCAGTTAGGATGTCTGATTCAGATAGCAAGGTCTCACTAATGTCTATATTCTGAGGTCCCAATATATTGACCAAGGCAACAACCTCTACTCCTTTATTTCTGATATTCCTAGCATAATAAGACATAAGCTACCTGCATGTTCTTTTATATACTCGTCTGTAGTCTGTGTGACATTATTATTATTATTACCCTAAGACCTCATAGAGTCAAAGACTCATCTGGGAGGTCCTTTTATCATACACACAGTTCATCATACCGTGACTGGAACACATTCAAACTCCTTGCAGAAACCACACTCTCAGGCAAGGCATTCCAATCATTTACAACTCTGCACAAAAAAAAAACCTGCCTCTCGCTCCCCTACTCACACCTTCTTTATACAGTTTCCAGGGATGACCTCTGGTTTTCCCCCATCTCCCACTATTTTCTGTAGAATTTCTCCAGCATTGATCCTATAACAACCCCTTACCAACTTGTAAGTCTCTATCATATCTTCCCTCTTCCTCCTGTCCACCAAACTCTGCAAGTTGCATCTTCTCAATCTTTTCTCATACTCGACATTCCAGAGGTCAGAAATGACTTCTGGAATGACTACCTTAGTCAGTCGCCTTTGGATGCTTTTCAACATCTCTTCATCCTTTTGAAAACCAGGTGACCAAATCTGGGCACAATAATCCATGTGTGGTCTAATCAAATCCTTATACAAAGGAACAAGAATCTCTCCATTTCTACACGTCAATGTCCTCCACATCATTCCCAGAAGCCTTCGTGTTGTCTTCACAATTCTGGCTATGTGTCCCCTAAATTTCAGATCCTTATCCACTATCACCTCCAGATCTCTTATTTCTTCCACCTCCAACAATATATCCTCACCAAGCATAAATTCTGCATCCCATCTTTGTTTTCCAAATTTTAAAACCTTACATTTTGCAACATTGAACTCACATCCCCATTTCCATGCCCAATCACTCAATTTATTCAAGTCTTGCAAATCCACAACATCTTCACTACTCTTCATGGTTCATCCCAACTTTGCATCATCTACAAACAACTGACTATCTCCATCCAAATCTCCACCTATATCATTAACCGTTCTCATTCTCACCACTCTATCAGGCAATGCATTCCGTGGTTCAACCACCCTCCATGCAAAGAAACCACTCCTCACCCTCTTTCTCACAGTTTCCTTTCGTAACTTCCAGGGATTGCCCCTTGTCATGCTCCTTCCCGCTGTTCAATCAAGCGAAAGAACTCCCCAGTGTCAATGCTGTAACCACCTCTCGACCTAGGTCATAGGTCTGAACACTAAGTGACCAAATCTGGGCACAAAGATCTGTAAGTTGGTCAACTTACAGATCTCTGTTCTTCTCTAATGCCTTATATATGCAGACATCATTGCACATATTTGATGGGCTTGAACATGACAAAGACAAAGTCGAAATCGTTCTCTTGTGATCATTTCCATGATGAGGCCCATTCCTGTCATTAACACATTTACATAATATTGTCACTCGTACACACGTATTATCACCATTCCTTGCATTATAAGTTAGTTTCCCTAACTCTCTGCATTAGGTCTTATACCAGTTATGTATGTATACAAATTCTACATTGATTTAATCTCAGCCTAGCTCCCAGAGACAAAATCTTAATAAAGGTTGAAACCAGTCTGGGTAATGACCTTTCCCATAATGCATAATGTACAGATCTGAAAGGAAGTGTGTGCTGTGCATTATGTGATAATGGGCCAATTATGGGATATGATGTCAATCAACATATACTAGGTGTCCAAAAAAAGAACTTCGGGGTTTTCAATGAAATTTATTTTATTATCAAAGTACAATGTCACAAGTTTGATTACCTGTTAGTGTAACTCCATATGTGCACCATTTACAGCCCTACAAACATCAAAATAGAATTCCACCTCAGACCACACTCAGGTAAGCATATCCATAGGAATTGCTTCTACAAGGGTTGTTTGAAAAGTTTGGTAAAAAAATAAGTTAAACACATTTTTTTGGAAAAAAATCATCTTTATTTCTCAATATAGTCTCCATCGAGGGCTACACATTTGGTCCAGCGAGTTTCTAATTTTTTCATCCCATCTAAAAAGTAGGATTTGTCAAATTGTGCAAAATAGTCATTGGCAACCTTGACGACATCCTTGTTCAAAGAAAATTTTTTCTCACTGAGCCAAATTTTTAAGTTTGGGAACAAGAAGATGTCACATGGGGCAAAGTCGAGAATACAGTGGATGTGGAACCAATTTGAAGATCCATGCAATTTTGTCATTGCGACAGCCGATGTGTGGGATTGTCTTGACCAATCTTGGCTTTTTTTTTCAGTTCTTCTTTTAAACGGTCCAACAATGACACATAATGGCCTACTGTTATTGTTTTACCTTTTTCCAAATAGTCTATCTCCTTGCCAGCTGACAAAACAGACTTCACTTTTTTTGGTGCTCTTTCACTAGGCATTGTCCACTGTTATGACTGCTGCTTAGACTGAGATGTGTAGTGGTGGATCCAAGTTTCATCTGCAGGCAAGAATCAATGCAAAAAATCCTGCAAATTGTGATTAAACTGCATTGAAATGTCTTTTTGCACGTGTTTTTGATTGGCAGTCAACAATGATGGCACCAATCGCGAACACAGCTTTTTCATATGCAATTTTTCGTGCAGGATATTATACACCTGTTCAGTTGAGATGCGTACAATCTCAACAATCTCATGCTTTCACTTGGTGGTTTTCACGATACTATGTATTTTGTCAATCATTTCCTTCATAGTGACAGTTGGGCATCCAAAGTGCATTTCATCTTTGATGTACTTATGACCAGGTTTAAACTCATTTATCCAAAAATAAATAGTCTTTGATGATGGTGTAGAGTCCCCATGAACTGAATGTTACTCCGCTTTGATCTGCATGTCCTTCCACTTCTTCAAATAAAAGTGTTTTATCACTGCACAAAATTCGTTTTTTCCATTTTTATGAAAAATGCGAACACAGTCATTTTAAACATTTGCCAAACAAGAACTACACATCACATATTGGTAAAATTTTGCCAGGGGTCGTGAAAAAGATGATACGTGCCGACATTGGTATGAATGAATGAATTGTGTCACCATCTATTGGAAATTTACCAAACTTTTCAAACAATCCTAGTATGATTGCTGTTATATTCTATGGTGCAGGTGGGCAAGAAACTGGATTTTTTTTATTGATACACAATATCTTTTATGTAGCCCCTAAAGAAGATGGCCTATAACTTGTTATAAGCCATTGGAGTCAAATTGGGACTGTGTGGTGGCCAAGCAGTGGGACTTCCTCGGCCTACCCATTTTCCTGGGAATAGTTTGTTGAGCACAGTCCACAGAAATTATTATTATTACGGGCAACTCCAGGGAGTCCTTAGACTCATTGATGGAGGCCCTAAACATCATGTCTACACAACCATATGACATTCTCACAGTATCTATCATATCTTGGCTTGAACTCACTCATCGTCATAGCACCCACAACAGACTCTGGCAGCTTATTCCACTCATTTATCACTCTAAAAGCAAAGAACACAGCTCTAACACCCTTGCTAATCACATTCTTGCCCAGCTTCCATAGGTGTCCCCTAGTTCTCCCACCACCAGTCCTGATCTCAAAAATATCCTCTGAATTAATCCTATATAAACCCTTTAGCAATTTAAATGTCTCAATTATATCTCCCCTTTTCCACCTATCAACTAATTTCTGAAACCCACAAATCTTCGACCTGTTCTCATAAGGTTCATTTCATAGACCTGCTATCATCTTGGTCACTCGCCTCTGGATCCTCTCTACCTCCTCCCCATCAAGAAGAAACCTAGGTGACCAAATCTGGGCACAGTAGTCGAGATGAGGTCTTATCGAGGCTCAGTACAGAGGTACAATAACTTGCTTGTCTCTGCTCGTCAAAGTATTTTTCAACAACCTGATTTAGCCACTTTTGCAATGTGTCCCCTAAACTTCATCTCCCTATCTACCAACACTTCAAAGTCCCTGGCCTCATCAATCTCCTGGAGTACAGTTCCACCAATGTGGTATACTGCTGCTAATCCTTTCACCCCAAAATGCATAACCTTACATTTTGTCACATTAAATTGACATCCATTCTCCTTAGCTCAGACCTCCAATCTATCCAAGTCATCCGGCAAGATTTTGACATCTTCTGCATTCACTATGTGGCAGGGCTTCATCCTGTTCGAAAATGAGCCCTTCACATTCTCAATCTGGGGAAACAAAAAGTTCTCTAGCATATCCAAGTATGCCACACTTAATCGTCTCCTCATGGGAAAAAAATGGCTCAACAATGCAATCATGCATGATGCAGCAACAGGCATTGTCTTTCGGACTGTTACGGAAGAACTCCACTAGTTCATGTGGATTTTCTGACCCTCACACCTGACAATTATGGTGATTCATAACTCCATGCATATGAAATGTTGCCTCATTAGAAACTAAGCTGGATGGGATGAACAAGCCACAGTTTATAAGCATGAAGTTTGTTCATCACATCCAGCCTACTGATGGCTGGAGTGCATGATGTTGTTCACAAGTGTACTTGTGAATAACGTCATGCACTGTGCTTTTAGGAATGTTAAATTGATGACTCGCACTACAAACCAAACATTTAGGTTATTATGCCAGAGACAGTCAGATATGTTCCACGTTTTCCACACTTGTTGTAGGCCTACCTGGTGAGTGTCCTTTTAAAACATTTCCTGTTTTAAAATTCTTATAAATTCTTTCCAAGAAATGTTGATGCACTTATAGATGCTTTTATTAATCTGAGCATTCCAATCATGCGCCTGTCTGAAATTACTTTGGACAGTTGTCACTGACTTCATTTCTGTAAACCATAACATGCACTGTGTTTTCTCTTGTGGAGACATCATTACTACAGCATGGTGTGTTTGTACAGCTATCTGGTCTGTCAGCATCTGTCAATACTGCTATCTGGTGAACAACACTTGACTACAATTTGAATATTGTCACTTTACAAATATGCTCAAAACACCATCGTATAGTGGTCAAAATAGAAAACACTTGTGTTAGAAACCCTGGAGTTCTTTTTCGGATATCTGGTATAAGCAGCCAACATGATAACTGACCTGGGGGAGTTGCATGTATAAAAATAAACTGAGAGAATGTGGTCTTCAGAGTTTGAGAGGAATAGATAAAAGGGAGAGAGAGAGAGAGAGAGATTTGATAGAAATATACATGTCAATAAGGAGATCTTAGAGCATAGACATCAGATATTGAAGCTTCCAGCAGGTTGGGAATAAGGTCATTCCTCGAAGCTGATAAGGATGTGTGTTTAAGAAATGAGACAATCAAGGTTCTTCTCATGACATGGGACTAATGTGTGGAATGAGGGAGTAATTATATACTGTAAGTGAATCTTTAGTTAATGTATTCAAAGAGAGATATGATAGGTATGTAGGCACAGCTGACTAAAAAAAGGACCTTCCTCCTTCAACGAGTCCTTGGACCCCTGGGGGAAGTGTCGATAATACTAATAACTACCATTTAAACAACTTGCTGTTCTTACTGGTCGGTGTGTGTTAGATGGTCAATATAACAAGAATGAAAGATCTACAAATGATTTGCATTAAAAAATAAAGTAAACAATCACTTACCCAGTATCTAATTTAATATTAGTCATCTGTTTTTTTTTTATTTTATGTGATTACCACTCAAGAATGGTTATATGCCTATAGGTACATTAGTACCTTGAGTGGGTGAAGGATTTTATATTTTATCTACTTTTATCTACCCTATAGATATAAAATGATAAGTCTTTTTATGAAACGTTTTTGTGTCACGTTTTTTGTCAAGTTATTTGAAACATTTTGAAACTCAGGGGCTACCCTGAGTGTCGAGTCTTCAAAATTCGAGTCATCAGAATTCAAGGAGAACCAGCCTACCAGTCTGGAACATGGGGGGTTGGGTGCCATAGGCACCAGGGGGGGGTGTAGGACCCCCCCTAGTTTTTATTATATTTTATTTCTTTACACAGATTGGAAACTCTGCTCTAAAGACAAAACATGGAACTTTCTAAAACCTGCTTTTACAAGACCTGCTTTGCCATTTCAGGGCAAAGCAGGTCTTGTAAAACAGGTGTGTTTTGTAATCTAGAGCATTAATCAAACAATTCCAATTATTAACTATTCAATCAATGTTGAAACAAACTTTTGCATATTTTATTTGATAATATTAACAGTGGCGGCCAGTGAAAATTTTAAGTGAGGGTGCTGCATATACAAAATAAGAAAATTTTGTTTGGCAAAAAAAAAAAATAAATAATTAAAATTTGTTTATAAACACAAACAAAGTTTAATTTTTTTGTTTTTTTCCTTGGGTTGTTGCAGTCTTGCAGTGCTTATGTACATTAGGTTAACTAATTCTTCTTCTTCCTCTTGTGGCATATCCCATCTATTTGGGATCAGCCTTTTTACATGATGTGACTTATCGCGTAGGTTGGGATCAAGCACGATCCCAACCTACTTGTCACAGAGACTGATAATAGGGGGGGGGGGAATATTCTTTTTATGTATGTAGAAATGTGTGTTCACAGGATCAGTTTGTTTGTTCTGAGGGGCAAAAAAACTCTAGAGTCCAGGAGAAAAAAAAACCCTCCAACTTCGTATGAAATACCTTTTAGTCAAAAGACACCAGATAAAGGTTCCTCACATCTTGCATGGGAATCGAACCCAGGTCTTTCCAACCAAAGGGCTTTGTCTATACTGACTGCAATACAAAGGATATAGGATCTACAATTTATTGTAGTTTTTATTTTAAATGGGTGTGATTGAATTTGTAAGTAAAACTTGTATTTTTTTTTTTTTTAATACAAGCAAAGACCGCGTTGTCAGGTGATTTGAATTTGTCAGGATTTTGTGCAGTGCAGGATGTGTGAAATGTATTCGTCAAGAAAATTAAAGAATATGGGAAAGGAAATTGAAACTGGAGAGAGAGTGTATGTATTAAATATTTCAAAAGTGAGTGCCTATTAGGTAATGAGAATGCAACAAATGTTAGCAGAGTGGACAGTGCTGATGGTAGAATGGAAAATTATGTTATTAATGTCGAATGTGCAGCTGAGAAAATAAAAGAGAATGAAATGGACATTAATAAAGAAATAGTGCACCTGAAAGTTATCCTTTACAGGACAAAGGACGAAACTGAAAAATTGCAGAAGCGGCAAGAGCTTAGCAGGGCTGAGAAGAGAAAGAAGTAGGCAGTCCAAAGTAGTAATAAAGACAAAGCGAACAAAAAAAAAAAAAAAAAAGCATAATGCATAGCATTATATATGTCCACAAGGATATGTGCCTTGCATTATGGGATACTAAGGCAAGTGATATGAAATCATTAGCTTCTATATACAAGTTTTCCCACTGAAAATACTTCAGGCACAAACTTTGTTTGGTTACACTTGGATAAAGGATTAAACCAAGTATATAATTTCTTGGTATCTTTAATTTATAATATAACAAAGTGGAAAAACATCCAACAACTATCTCTAATTCAGAGTATTTTAATAATACTGTGTAACACCTTTTGGATACTTGAATATGAAAATGTGACTTCTGCATTACTTCAATCTTAGTATTGCCTCTAGGTCTGGCTGCCACTGATGAGTTCTCAATAAAGGTTGAAACTGGTCTGGGTAGTGACCCTTCCCATAATGCATAGCATTATATATGTCTGCAAGGCTATGTGCTTTCCATTATGGAATACTAAAGCAAGTCATGTGAAGTCATTAGCTTCTATATACGAGTGTATATAGAAGCTAATGTCCCAGTACTGAAAATACTTCAGGCGCAAACTTTGTTTGCTTACACTTGGATAGAGGATTAAACCAAGTATATAATTTTTTGGTATCTTTAATTTATATAAAAAAAAAAAGTGAGTTTGTGTGAAGGCACCCATGAGGAGAGTGAGTGAGTGTGAGAATGACCAAGTGCAGAATCTAGTCTTTCAAGCAAAAATATTGAATAGGGTAGTCAATTCAGGAAGTAAAGGTAGGTAGGAATGCTGCAGTTCCTATATACTAATGCTAGAAGGAACAGGAACAATGAGTTTGGCATTGGTTAGTGTAACCATGTCAAATGTTATAAGCATTAGTGAGACTTGGCTAACAGCAGATGATGTAGTTACAGGGATAAAATGTGAAGGGTTTGGTATTTTCAGGAAGGACAGAGAAGACAGGATGATGGGAGGCGTACTGCTGATGATAGCAGATAAATTGCAACCAAAAAGAATAACAGATAGGCGGGAGGGTGGCTGTTCATTGAAGCAATCTGGTGTGAGATTAAGACAAAATATACAGTTGATTGTTGCTATAGGCCACGGAGTTCCATGGATAATCTGCATAACATGCACTGCAAAATTAGTATAATGAGTACAGGTCGAGCGATTATTATGGAGGACTTCAACTATGGAGACATAGACTGGAAAGTAGAAAGATCACATGACAGGAAGGAAATGGAATTTATACACCTCCTGAGAAATAATTACTCAAGACAACATGAGATGGAGGGGACTAGGGGTGGGAGAGTATTGGACCTGATCATAGGATCAGAAGAGCTATCCATAACTAAGGTGACCACATTGCCTCTGATTGGTGAAAGTGACCGTGCAGTCTTGACTTGGAAAATTGTACAATATGAGGCATATTCTCTCAGGAAGGGGTATATATGAACTACAAGGCAGGTGATTATGACAGGCTTAGGAAGAAGTTTAAATCTATGTGCCATGGCATAAAACACTGCAGGGTAAGGATGTTAATACTGCATGAGAAATAGTTAAGGGTCACCTAGAGAAAGCAATATCAAACTGTATACCTAAGGTAAGGAGAGTTAATAAGGTAGGAGTTAGATAGATGAGTAATATCATTAAGCATGAGCTGCAGAAATTGTGGAGGGTATATAAAGAGATAGGTGACCAGAATGCAAGGATGGCAAAATCAGTTTATTAGAAGAATCTAGCCAAGCAGGTTAAAGGAGATCCCAAAGAGTTATTTTGTTATGTGGCATGTAAGAGAAAGAATGAATATAAAAAGATTAACCTTAATGATTGATGATGGTCACAAGGTGACAGAAGCAGATAAAGTAGTTGAGTTACTAAGTGACCATTGTGCAAGGGTATATCATCCTAATGAGGTTATTGCTTTAACATATGTGGCAGACACTAATGTGGGAACAGAGATGGATGAATTAGAGGTTCTCAGGATATTGCAGAATCTCAATGCAAATACGGCTGGGGGATTAGATGGTATATCAGCTTGGATTTTGTGAGAATGTGCAAGGGAAATGGCAATGCATCTGACTGCTTTAATTTAATTCTCAGCACTGGTAGAGTTCCAAGGGAGTGGAAAGAGAACAAAATAATTTCCTTGCATAAGGGCAGTTCTAAGACCGCAGAAGCAAATTATAGACCAATTAGTATCTCAGGTGGTGTGGTGGTAAAAGTACTAGAAAAATCGATCAAAAAGAGAATTCAAGAATGGGTGGATAAAAATATGATATGGCATGAGAGGACAACATGGCTTTGTCAAGGGTTGGTCATACCTTAGTAATCTACTTATTAAAAACAACATGTAAGTCCACAGTAATAACTTTAATTAATAAATAAGGTAGATATTTCGTACTAAAACTAATAGTACATCTTCAGTGTTACAAACAGATAGGAATAGAATACAAGTAACGAACATTCGGTGGATCACCTATTAAAATACAATGTTGTTGCGAGCTAGGAAATGAAAGAAATTAATAAATAATTAAGATTTAAGATAATTAGTTTTTTAATGATTACATAAAATAAAAATCTCCCAGATCTTCGAGAGAGAGAGAGGCAATCATTTCGATTTAAATTCGGTCGGTGTAAAAAAGCTTCACAACTTTCTTTAAAGGGGCGTTCATATTTGAACCTGCATCTATAAAGGAGAATAGCTTTATCCCACTGGATATTATGGGTAGTGGTAATACTGTGTTGTGCTAGACCAGACTTCTGAGGTTTGTTGTAATCAATATAATATTGATGGTCTTTAATTCTTTTTTCCACAGAATGGCCAGTTTGTCCAAAATAAGAAACACTGCATTCACAAGAAATTCAGAGATGAAAAAATTATATTAACACACTTAAATATTTAAAAAATTGTCCGAACTGCAGTGTCTACTCATCTATTGAGAACATAAGAGAAACGTCACCTTCTTGGTTCAGGGAGCTATTCTTGCACCTCGAAAAGACGCTGTGTCAATAATGAATGAGTTGGTTCTTAATAGGGTTAACGGATCTGTTAGTGTTTACAAATCAGAAGTATCCCCTATGAATGTAGAATGCAGTTCATTTTCTGATGGAATTTTTAAATTAGCTTCCACATGGATTTCCTGGTCATGAAATTAAATTAAAAATAGGTGTTCCTATTATTCTGCTCCAAAATCTGCACCCCCAAATCTCTGCAATGGAACTAGGCTTTGAGAAAAATTGATGAAACTGAATGTGATATTTACAGGTCCTGGTATCGGAGAAATTGTCTTCATTACTCGGATATCCCTCATCCTTTCAGACTATCCACTTGCATTCAAATGGTTAAAATTTCCAATAAGAGTTTGTTTTGCAATGACAATTAATAAAGCTCAAGGACAGACCCTTGGATATGTAGGTTTAGATTTAAGAGGTGAATGTTTTGGTCACAGGCAGTTATATGTAACATGTTCTTGAGTTAGCAGTCCTGAGAATTTAATTATTTTTATTGAGGATGATGAAACTACTAATGTTGTTTACAAAGAAGTGTTATAATGCTCACATTTCTACACCATAACGAAAGCACTAGCAACAAATACTTGAGAAAATACCTTGAAGTGATCCGCTGGCAGTATAAGTTCACCTCAGTGAAGCAAGAGGGCTCAGTTACTTAAATAATAAGGTATTACAACTTTTCACTACTTGTATATGGGAAATACATTATTTTGGCATTATTCAACCTTGGTATATGTTCTGGGTCTAGATCCCACTGATGGTAGCTTGTTTACTTGGGAGTAGAGAGGTTCTGCTTGGTGGCTGGTTCATTCAACTGACAACATTGATAAATATGTTGTCAGTTGAATGAACCTCCCCACGATGAGTCTGACCACTCCATGGAGGGTGCAATAATAATAATAATTATTATATACACCCAAAAGGATGCATTCTTTTGCATTATGGATATGAAGGCAATTAATGTAAAGTCACTAGCCTAGTCTTGAAGATACTTCATGTGGAAACTTTGTTATATTGAGATAAAAGGATTTAACAAAAATATAATTTCTTCATCATCATCAAATTCCTGACATGTACCACAAGGGAGTATACAGAATATTATTATTATTAAGTGACACCTTCAGAGAGTCCAAAGACTCATCGAGGGAGGGCACTTACTCTCCACCACTCTCCGTCTCCACCACAACGAACAACAACTACCTTCATCCACACCAATGCCATCTATCACCACCACCACTAGTATTTTCACAGACAATTGCAGACATCCATGCCCATGGCGGGATTCGAACCCACAGTCTTTTTTTGCCTGGAGAGTGGATATGCTAACCACTCAGCCAGCCAGGCTGGCATATTATGATAGTACTACATGAAGAACTTACATCATTAATAACTTGCTATTAACAATTTTCCTTCAAATCAATCTGTTAACTGTCAAGACATTATCAGATCTTATATTTCTGTCTTCTAATGCACATTATTTTTTATTATTTAATTTACTGTCTTCACTTTTTTTCCTGCCAATCTGGCTTGTTTTGCTAATCTTTCCTCTCATACCACCTGAGATTAGCACTACTAACAATGTCAAGTTCTTTCCTATCACTAAAAAACACATGTACTAACCACAGTAATGACTATTTTACAAATTTAATAGTCATTACTGTGGTTAGTACGTGTGTTTTTTAGTGATGAATTCAGCACAGGTTTCGTTATTTAAAAAGTTCCTTCCTAATTTCCTCATTTTTAATATGATATTGTCACCATCTGTTCACACGCATAATCTTTCTCAGGACTCTCATACCTGCAGTCTGTAGTCTTACATCAAGTGTTTTTACTTCTAACCCAGCTCTCAGATCCATAAGTTAAAAATTTGTTTGAACAATGTTTTTTATACAGCTAATTTAGTGTTTTGACTAATTTCTCTCTTATTCCATATAAATTTATTCAGTTGACTTCCTACCATACCAGCTTTGATGATTCTGTTGTGTATTTCCATATTTAATTTACCATCTTCACTAAAAATTGGGCCTAAATAGCTGAATTGTTTTACTTGTTCTATAGGTTCTCCATTCATGATGCAGTTAATATTTTCAATGTTTCTGCCTATTTTCATTGTCTTTGTCTTGTTATTGCTGATTTTCATATTTATTACAACAGTTTAGTTAGGAATCTTGTAGACTTGTACTGGGTTTATTTAAAAGTATAACATCATCTGCATAAAGTAAAGAGCTAAAATTAACATCTCCAATTTTGATATCAGGTTTAATACCACTTTCCTTCATAATGTGAACCATATAGTTAATGAATAACAGAGGGGATAAAGTGCATCCTTGTCTGACAGCAGATTTAACATCAAATCATCTTCCTGTACTTCTTTCAATTTTTAACTGCTGACTTACAACTCAAATAAAGACTAAGTATTGCTTGATATAATGCCCCATTGACAATATAACTGTAATGTTTAGAATAGCTTTTCTCTTGCCACCTTGTCATATGCCTTTAGCAGGTCAACAAAACTTAAATAGAGATTTTTGTTATATTCCCACAATTTCTCACCTATTTATCGTAAAGTGAAAATCTGATCCTGACACCATCTGTAAGGCTGGTACTTCACCAAGTTTCCTTTTAAAATCCTTCTCAACTGCTTCTCATACCAGAAACACTCAGTAGGGAAATACCGCTGTAATTCTCACATTCAGTTTTATTTCTCTTATATGGATACTATGAGAGATCTACGCCAATCATCTGGAATTGATCAAGTCCTTCTAAGCTATGCAGTGTAGCCACTGCAAGACTTTTATACCTCCATACGTGAACTTTTTTAGTCGAATATCATCTACTCCTGCTGTTTTTCTACATTTCAGGTTTTTGATGGCTTTTTCTATAGGCAAGTACAAGGAGTCCTTAAGACTCATTAGGGAGGCCCTAAACATCATGTCAAGAACTATTCAGCATTCACACAGTATCTATCATATTTTGATTTGAACTCATTCACAGTCATGACACCCACAATTCTGGCAGCTTATTCCACTCATTCACCACTCTTCAAGTAAAAAAACTAGCTCTACCAGCCTTGCTAACTCTTGCTCAGTTTCCATGGATAGCTCCTAGTTCTCCCACCACCAGACCTGTCCTGAAAAATTTCCTCTGAATTAATCTTTTAAAATCCCTCAGTAATTTGAATGTCTCAATCATATCACCCTTTTCCCGCCCATCAACCAATTTCTATAATCCACAAATCTTCAACCTGTTCTCATAAGGTTCATTCCACAGAACAGCTATCATCTTGGTCACGCATCTCTGGATCCTCTCTACCTACTCCCCATCAAGAAGAAACCCTGGCAGCCAGATCTGGGCACAGTAGTCAAGATGGGATCTTATCAATGCTCGATAAAGAGGAACAATAACCTGCTTGTCAAAGTATTCTTAGGTAAACAGCTAATCTGATGAGCTGATTTAGCTACTGCTGCTATGTGCCCCGTAAACTTCAACTCCCTATCCACCAATGCTCCCAAATCTCTAGCTTCATCAATTTCCAGTACGGTTCCACCAATGTGGTATACTGCTGCTAATCTTTTCATCCCAAAATGCATAACCTTACACTTTGTTATATTAAACTGACATCCATTCTCCTTAGCCCAGTCTGCCAATCTATCCAAATCATCCTGCAAAATTTTGACATCAGGTGTATTCATTATTGATCTACCCAACTTTGCATCATCGGCAAATAAATTAACAGTTCCTATTAGTTCCTTTCTTATATCATTAATAAACAATGTAAATAGCAGTGGTCCAAGAACAGAACCCTGCGGCACGCCACTAATCACAGGCCTTTTTTTGGACTCTACTCTTGAATAAACTACCTCTGATATTTCTCCATCAACCACCCTCCTATCCATCTCACCAATCCTATATCTATCCCCATGTGCTGCATGCTGATTAGAATTCCATGTGGCATCCTGTCAAAGGCCTTAGCAAAGTCCAGCAGTATCACTTATGGAAATATGGCTCGGATAAGGTCTAGGGTGTCTGAGTGAGACATTTCTGAATTGAGAGCAGACATCAAAACTGACACTGTTTGAGTGTGGGGTTTGCTAGTATATTGTGAGATACTCTGGCTAAATTGTGTTGGTACAATAGAACATAATGTCATATTTGGTTTATGGATTTTTGGTAGGCCATATATCGGGGGGGGGGGGGGGGAGTTGGAGCTAAACAGTTTTAGTTGATTGGTGACTGACATTATCTTATCTGGTTTGGTAATTACTATTCTATTGTTTATTTTCTTCTCGAGTTTCATATTCTTTTTTTGAGAGGTTGCTTTTGCTTAAGAACACAACTGGTTAGATCTAGTCTGATGTTAATAAAATGGGTAGGAAAGCCAAGGATATCTTGTTTACTTGTATCAACTCTTCTGCAAGAATTTTCTTTGGTACTAGTGTGTAATTGTGGCCATGAGTGAGTGCACTAATTGCTTCTGGTTCAGAGTGACAGACAATACATTAATGATATTTTGGGGTTGTTGAGGCTCGGACTGAGGTTTTTAATAGATTGTTAAACTTCTTGATATGCCAAGATCTTTTTTTTTTTTTTCCAAACTTTGATTGCTAAAACATTCATGACATCAGAAAGGTCGACATCCAGCATGGCAGTGGGTGTCTCTTCTATTGTATGAAGACTCATCTGTGTTGGCAAGGAGAACACAAGTAGCAGCAATCTGTCCAGTAAAAGAGAGAAGCCAGTGTGCCTATATATACATCAAGCTTTTGGTGAAGTGAGTCAGTGTTTTGTTTAAAAAGGCTAATCTATTCAGTTGTCTGGAAATTTTCAGCTTACTATTGACAAGCTTTGGATGTGATAGAATCTTCATGGGTATGGTAATTCTAGTTGAAAGGCTATGGTGACTATTCACATTTTTCAGGAAATTACATCATCAATTTCTTAATATGTACCATCAAGGGGATGTTCAGGTTACTATGACAGCACTAAACAATATTACAATTTCTGTGACCCACAGATCTTCAGTCTGTTCTCGTAAGGTTCATTCCATAGACTGGATATCATCTTGGTCACTCGCCTCTGGATCCTCTCTACCTCCTTCCCATCAAGAAGAAATCCTGGTGCCCAGATCTGGGCACAGCAGTCAAGATGGGGTCTTATCAATGCTTGATAAAGAGGAACAATAACCCAGTCTGACAGTCTATCCAAATCATCCTGCAAAATTTTGACATCATATATTCACTATCGCTCTACCCAACTTTGCATCATCAACAAATAAATGAAGCTCTTTTCAGATCCTTTCCTATATCATTAATGAACAAATTAAATAGCAGTGGTCCAAGAACAGAACCCTGCAGCACACCACTAGTCACGGGCCTTCTTTTGGCTCTATTCCTGAATGTGATGCAGTTTACTGATTAGAATTCCATGTGGTAACCTGTCAAAAGTCTTAGCAAAGTCCAGCAGTATCACTGTAAACCCATTACCATTATCCAGTTCATCTGTTACTGTATATGTAGCATGGATATGTATTCCTCATTGCATGCAATATAATTTCTTGGCATCTTTAATTTAATTATAAGGAAGGAGGGAGAAAAAAAGATAATTGATTAGATGATAAATATATTCATATTATTCACAATATGAAAATGTCATGCAAAAATGCGACCAGAAAAGATCCAAAAACAGAAGGGATCAGAAATCAAATTAAACAAATAAAAAATAACAAACACGTAAACTGGAAAACTAAGACAACAACGTAATATTTTAGTATAGTTTGTAGTACTCTTTGCGCAGTGTTTAAATAATGGCAGCAGCCACAATTCAGTTTGCTAATAGTTTATTTCGTAAAGTTCATTCCATAGACCCACATTTAAAGACTATAGTTTGCATAGCATACTATGGGATTTGGTGGTATGCATTGCATCACTAGTTAGAAGTGTGGAAGGTGAGAGATTGAGGAGTGCATGTCTGAAGAAAATGTAAAAATTGGGAAGAACTTTGTGATTTAGATTAACATAATGGCCCTCAGCACCTGTTTCTGACATAATGCTGCCAAAGAGATTATGTCAGAAACCCTATCCACCCGAAGAGAGTGAAGAGTAGCATGATCAATGGAGAAGAAAACGAGAGGCATGTGGATGAAAATGATTAGAATTAGAGCAGTATATCGCATTGGTGGAACCGTATTCCAGGCCAGAAGGGTGACGAGTGTGGTAAGAAAAGCAAAAAAGGATTACGAAAGAACATTGGCCATGCAGGCTAAAGAGAATCCTAAACAGTTTTTTAGATATAGCAAGTAAAAGGAAAAATATACATGGCAGAATGATTTTAAAGAATGCCGATGGTAGGGAGGTAACTGAATCAGTTGAGATAGCTGAGTTACTGAGTGAGCACTTTGCAAGAATATATATCACCCAGGTGGTGACATTGCAGAAACGAATAAACCAGTAGATTATACGGGAATTGTGGTGAATGAAGTGGAGGTGAGTAGTCTATTGCATAGCCTCAATGTCAATACATCTGTGGGATTGGATGGTATACCAGCTCGTGTAGTACGAGAAGCAGCTAAAGAATTGTCAGTACCCTTGACCATTTTGTTTAATTTGAGTCTCGGGTCTGGGTTAGTCCCGAGAGGGTGGAAGGAGGGGAAAATAGTTCCACTGCATAAAGGTGGTTCCAAGACTGCTGTTGTAAATTACCGACCGATTAGCATATCAGGAATCATTGTCAAGGTCTTAGAGAAATTAGTCAAGAAAAGAATACAGGATTGGATAGATGAAAATGGGATATTGTATGGGGGACAACATGGTTTTGTGAAGGGTAGATCATGCCTCAGTAACTTGCTCATGTTTTATAACACAGTGACGGCTGAACTGGATAGGGGTAATGGGTTTACAGTGATACTACTGGACCTTGCCAAGGCCTTTGACAGGATACCACATGGAACCCTAATCAGTAAACTAGAGCAGATGGGGATAGATATAGGGTTGGTGAGATGGATAGGAGGTTGGTTGAAGGAGAGATACCAGAGAGTGGTTTATTCAGGAGCGGAGTCAAAAAGACGTCTTGTGACTAGTGGAGTGCTGCAGGGCTCTGTTCTTGGACCACTGCTTTTCAATTTGTTCATCAATGATATTGGAAAGGATTTGAGAGGAAGTGTTCACTTGTTTGCTGATGATGCAAAGTTGGGTAGAGCAATTGTGAGTGCACAGGATGTCAAAATTTTACAGGATGATTTGGATAGTTTGGAGGACTGGGCTAGGAAAAATGGATGTCAGTTTAATGTGGCAAAGTGTAAGGTTATGTACTTTGGGGTGAAAAGAATAGCAGCAGTATATCGCATTGGTGGAACCGTACTCCAGGAGATTGATGAGGTCAGGGATTTGGGAGTGCTGGTGGATAGGGAGTTGAAGTTTAGGGGACATATTGCAAAAGTAACTAAAACAGCTCACCAAATCACTTGGCTTATGAAAAATACTTTAACATGCAGAGAGAAACAAGTTGTTGTTCCTCTGTATCGAGCCTTGATAAGACCCCATCTGGACTTCTGTGCCCAGTTATAAGCACCAGGGTTTCTTCGTGATTGGGAGGAAGTGGAGAGGGTCCAGAGACGAGTGACCAAGATGATAGCAGGTCTGTGGAATGAACCTTATGAGAATAGGTTGAGGATTTGTGGGTTGCAGAAATTGGACGATAGGCGAAGGAGGGGTGATATGATTGAGTCATTCAAATTACTGAAGGGTTTTTATAAGATTGATCCAGAAGATATTTTTGAAAATATGACTGGTGGTGGGAGGACTAGGGGCCATGCATGGAAGATGGGCAAGAGCGTGGTTGACAAGGGTGTTAGAGCTAGGTTTTTTACTTGGAGAGTGGTGAATGAGTGGAATAAGCTTCCAGAGTCTGTTGTGGGTGCTACAACCGTGAATGAGTTCAAGGCAAGATATGATAGATACTGTGTGAATGTTGAATAGTTGTTCTTGACATGATGTTGGACCTCCCTCGATGAGTCTGTCGACTCCTTGGAGTTTCCCGGAACAATAATAATAATAATAAAAATATAAAAGTAGTAGGGAATACAGGTTTGAAACATTGTGAAGTTTTTGAAGATAGTGTTGATGGAAGGATGAATGTTGAGCAAAGTAGATAGCTTGCAGAGAGAAAGAGAGAGAGATGCATTGAAAGAAGTGGAATTATCAGGAATGAGTTGAGAAGCATGAAAGAAGAGATTAAGTATCTGAAAACAACTTGGCATGCAAAGAAAATCACAGTAGGAGTGAGAGAGCTGGGAATGATATGAGGGGAGAGAACGGGAGAATCAGTGAAAGAGAGAAATGTAAGGCTGCACAGAAACCAGGGATGAAGAGATGACAGTATGGCATAAGTGGGGTGATCAAAGAAAGGAAGAAAGTGTTAGAAGGGGGAGAGAGAGAAGGGGAAGGGGTACAGGTGAGCAAGGAAGAAATGAATTGGTAAGAGATGTGATGTATGGAGACTCAATGATCTGTGGTGTACATTAGAGAATGCCAGAGGAGTGTTTGCCTGGAGGAAGGACAGATAGTGTGATTATGGCAATTAAGCCAGGTGAAAGTCAGATGAGATGCTAGTGATGGGAGGCATGAACTACCTGAGAGGCAATGTGAATTGGGTAACAAGAGATCTGATGTTAAGGCTTGAAGTTGCACAGAAGAGGACTGAGAGAGAGCGAAAATAGTGTTTTGCCAAGATATGATAATGCAGAGCACCAGAGAAGAGCATCAATAATAAATAATATAATAGCTAGAATGTGTCGAAGGAGAAGCTTGGAATACATGGATCGTCACACGGCATTTGAGTTCAGAAAGGAAGTGTATGCAAGAGATGGCTTGCATTTGAATGAGGAAGTGGGCATATGGAGAGAATGTTGTTCTCCAAACAAGTCAGTGTGTCAATGAAGATTAAAGTAGAATTATGAGGAATTCTTTCATTATGTGGCCAGTAGGAGGAGAAATGATTGTGGAAGAATAATATTGTTGGATAAAAATGGAAATAGAACAACTGATGCAAATGACACACTGGAGTTGTTCGTGAACACTTTATTGCGTTATTTCATCCTGGAGAAGTAGGTTTTAATACTAGAGGAAGATAGAGCAAGTTCAAGAAGAGAATGCGTTTCAAATGCTGAGTACTCTGGTGAATGTCAATAAAGCAATGTGAACTGGATGGGATTTTGCCACAAGTTTTGAGAGAATGTGCTAAAGAACTGAGAGCTCTGTTGACTTGGTTTTTCAAAACTAAAAAGCATATTCAACTCCTCTAAGGATCCCCCCCCCCACTGGCTCACCCTGGAGTTTATTGTATCTACTGCACTTGTAACTTATCTTATATTGGGGAAATTGAACATACAATCCCTATCCGTAAAAAAAGAACACAAACCACACATTAAATTTAATCATTTTGGTGAAGCATGCCTCAGATCACACTCTTAACACCTTACATCAAATTGATTTGAAAAGTACTTGCTTCTTACATCATACAAAAACCTGGTATGAACAGAAATTTAAAGAAGACTTGAAAATTTGATTAACAGACCTAATCTTAATAGTAATGGGCTTAAAAATCCCAAGAATTTGGATGGCACACATTCAGCCCACTTAGTCCATGTTTTCCAGCAAACCCTGACTAAGCAATTTTGCAAATTTTATTGGCTACCATCCATACTGGTTTGTTCTAATTTATATGTATAGTTGTATAAGTAAAAATTTCTTTGTGTGAACATGTTGCTCTCTAGCTTAATTTAACTTAATTTTGTAACCTAATAGATAATAACAGGACTTTAGCTTTGATGTAGTAAGGTTTTTTTTCTTTTTTCCACCAGAGGTCAGGCCAGCAGTTTTATTGGTTGACTAAATTATGTAACTTCAGTATACCATGTAGATTGTAGCCCAGCTTGTTTTTTTGTATATACTCTAGATTAGTGCTTCTCAAACTGTGGGCACCGGCCCCCTTGGGGGCCATAGGTTTTGTTGAGGAGGGCCATGAAATAATGAAAACAAATTTAGAATGTTTCAAGACTAAGTAGATTTTTTTTATCTTAAAAGAAACATATTTAATTTTTATTATTTATTATTTCTTTTTTGTTATTTTTTATATTTTAATGGGGAAAAAATCACACATTGGTGCAGGTTCACAAATTTTGCTTCCTGCATATTTCAGTGCTTAATGAATATTAGTAAATATATGCTTATTTATATAAGTTTCATTTCAAAGCAGAAATCTAAGAATTGCAGTTTCAAATATTTCACCTGATATTGACTTTTTGTGTAGTAGTATTGAAACACATCCATCATATTAAATTGTTATTAAACTTTCAGAATAATTCTTTCTTTATTATTAATCGTTTTACATTTCATGTGCTTATACTGCAAATGTACAATAACAATATATAAAAATATGAGATAATGTACCATGTCAAATGTGTATGTAAGATGCTAAAAATGTAATATTTGCATTTGATTTCTGCAATATTCACTGTGTATGTTTTGTATTGAATATAAATACAATAAATATTATAATAATATATGTCTATATTACGATTTTGTTTCGAGGGGGGCCATGAAATACTTTAATTTTTCCAAAGGGGGGCCCTGACATCCAGAAGTTTGGGAAGCACTGCTCTAGATGATGATGACCTTAATGTGAAGGTTGAAAACATCAAGTGATTATTTTGGTTTATATTAAACTGAAGTTTTCTCTAACATGGTAGTTGTTTCCATAATTTTTAAAAATGAAAATGTATTCTGATCACCTTGTAACATGAAAGAAAGGTAAAGTCTTGAAGTTTGGGATACATTGATGAGAGACTGCATACTCTATTAAAAGAACTGTACTGGAAGAAGTGGAGGAGACAAGGGATCTGGGACAATGATGATTGATAGAAACCTAAAATTCAGCGAACGTATTGCAAAAGTGGTGAAGGTAATAACTCAGAGGATTACTGTAATACCGAGAAGGATGCTGACCTGCAGAGGTAAACGAGTCGTCATTACATTGTATAAATCCCTGATCAGACCATATCTGGGCTATTGTATTAAAATTTGTCCTCCTCAGGATTTGAAGGAGATAAATTAACAATGGAAAGAGTGCAGGGACAAATAACAAAGATGATATCAGGACTATACAGTGCTAGTCATGACTGCAGAGTTTGGTAGACAGAAGGAGAGATGATCTGATTAAATTTAAACCATTGAGAGAAAGTTACAGGATTGACACTGGAGAGTTCTTTTGTTTGACAGAACAGGGAGAAAGAGGAAGAATAATTGCTCATGCTCTCACCACTCTATCAGTTCCACAGGAACTGATAGAGTGATGAGAGCACGAGCAATCAATGTGTTCAAGGAGTAGTTATGATGGACTTTGTGTTTTCTAGGGCGGGCTTCCTATGTCTTGTGATTCCATGGAGGCCTGAATAATAATAATAATAATAATAAATAATTCATATTTACAGGCTGTTTCAGAAAATATTCAATGAAATCCAAAATCTATGTTTAATTATGATATACAGCATCATATTCATAGATTGCAAAACTACCCATGGTACCATGCAACTGTTTCTTTTTGAAGAGTATATTTTAAAAAATTTAATTGATATAAACTGAGAATAAATGTAACAGTGAAGATAAACATATGAGACCACTTTTGGATAAATGTTCTTAAATGGCATAAATATATATATATATATATATATATAAACATATCAATTAAGGAAAAATCTTTTTATTTAAAAAAAATCAACTTTGCTTGTTTACCTATAAGAATACCTCCAGTATATCCATATGTAAAAGGATTCCTTCTTGGCATAGAAGATGCCTTTTGTAACCACCTCTGAAACGCCACCTTATTATTTTGCTTCTTGTTTGGATCTTCTAGTGCAATTTTACTTTTGTCAATGGCAGCTTTGCGTTCTGGATTAAAAAATGTTTTTGGCTAATAAGTCTTGTGGATTTTATGCTATTTACTTTTAAAATCAAGTATAGATTAAAAAAACACCTTATTCATAATTCTCACTTGTTTTTAACATATTACATCATCAAATAAACTAAATTGTAAAAAGAAGTTTATTATCTTTATTAACTAGCTTATATTTTGCTGGATTTCAAACCAGCATCTTCAGAGTTAAACATATTACAGTTTTCATGTAACAATGAGTAAGTGAAACAATTCAAATGGTAATGGACAAAAAAAAATCTAAAATCCTAATTTGGCACCCTCTGATGTTGTGCAAAAGAAGTATTACAGTTATGTAGGAGTTTGGGCAAATTAATACAACCATAATTAATGTTAAAGTTTGGAGAATACTTCATAACTATTTTTGACTAAAAATAACCTTTCTTTTAACTCTTATAAAGTTGTTTATTTATACTAGATGTATTTCCTCTACATGTTTCAATGTCTATGTGACTAACATCATCATCGGAAGGTTGCTTAACATAAATTTAAAAAAAAAAATTTTAAAAAATGAAGCGTTTTCCAACAGCAGTTAATACCCATAAGTTGCAAAGACTGAAATCATAGTATAATCATGAGTATCATTAGGGATATTATTGAAGAACAGGCAACCTTAAAACCATTTGTATGGTCGAGATATGTGGATGGCATCTTTATAATCTGGAATCACACACACAAAAACCTGGATGATTTCTATATTTTCTGAATAATCAACATCTGAAATGGAAAATTACCATTCTTAGACATCCTCGTCAACAAAAACATTGCTGGAGGATTATCATTAGAAGTCTATAAGAAAGAAACTCACACAGGCAGATGCTTACAAGCAAGCTCATTTCATCACCTTGAACAAAAATTAGGCATAATCAAAACCTTGAGAGGAAAAAAAAAAAAAAAAAAGCAGAGCTTTAAACATACTAAAAAATGATTATGTCAAAAAAAAAAAACATCCATTTTATAAACAAATCCAGGTGTATGGATGTTTATAAAATGGAACGTCTCCTAAAATAACCTGTGTATATCTTTCCACAAGATTCTTGTGGAAAGATATACACAGGTTAGATTAGGAGAAGTATTGAAATATACAATAAAGAATACAGGCAACATTGAAAACAAACTGGAAGAAAAAAAGTGGACTTGTAGTGCACATCCTCAAAGAACATCACACAGTAAATTGGCAAGCATCCTCCGTGCACTACTTAAGCGCCTCCATAGCACAAATGAAAGAACAACAGTACACTGCACCCTTTGATTAGATTCTCGTCATGACAGGAGGAATCATTATATGGATTTTTTTAATTGAAAGTGAGTTAACCGATCTCATATGGAGGTAGAAGGTTTTTTTTTTTTTTTTTTTCATCTCACATAAAGACAAATCGGCCCTTCAGAACACGTGCAATTTACAAACAAAAAAAACTAGTGGTAGTGGTGGTGGGCAGTAGATGGCATTGATGTAGAAGATGATGGTAGTAGTAGTAGTAGAGGTTTGGAGTAGTGGTGGAGACGGAGAGCTGTGCAGTTGGTGTCTCCCTTGATGAGTCTTCCAACTCCTTGGAGGCGTCAAGAAATAATAATAATAATAATAAAAGAAAATTATTTCGACAGGTTGTTCAAGGAATCCTCCAACGTCGTTCGCTCAAAAGACACTAAACAGAAATCAAGGAAATGATCTTTCACAACATCTGGAAGTCATTAATTAGCATGTGTAACATTAAAGAACCCTCCTATACAAGAAATCACATAATGGAGAGACTACACGTAACATGCCTAATGATATTCTTGATTAGCTATCATTACACTTTAAAACTTATAGACATTAACTGCTGTTGGAAACCATTTCATTTTTGGCATTTTTTTTTATTTATGTTAAGCAACCTCCCGATGCTGCTGCTAGCCATATAGACCAGGAGTCGACATCCTTTTCAGACTTGCAGGCCACATTCAACTTTTATTTTTAATAATCGGGCTGCAAGCATTTAATTAAGAGAAAATTGAGTGAAAAAAACACTTCAGTTATCAGTTTTTATTATATCAATGTTAAAATCTCCCTACTGACAAGGTGGATGAAATAGTGAATTTCACTTCAGTACAAATTGCACTTCTTATCCATGTTATTCAATGGGTGTTACAGAATTGTATCCAGATTTAGCTGGACGTCTATAGACATCATGGCCAGTAAAACGCAGAAATATTTAAAGTATGAGATTACGAAATAAAGTATGACATTCTCGTAATGATGTCTCTGATATTATATTCTTTCATAACAGCAACACTTTTATGACAAATAAGATAAAGGGGCTTACCCCAATTTCAATAAAGTACTTGCTGTTCTATTCATCATTAAACCTTCTTCCTTCATCAACAATTTTACGTTTTCTTGAACCTATTTTTTAAATTATTTTTAACAAATATACATCCTCTGAAAATAATAGTTGATGCTATTGAAGTATATTAAAAGATAGCCCAGGGAACGTGACTGCAAAAGTGCACCAAAATCTGTTATCATCGGATGAAGTCGCTTTTGTTATCTCCACTCATGATTACTCACACAGTTGACTTATGCTAAGTTGCATGGCAATACCATGAAGTACAGGTATAAAATTATTTTTAATTTATTATTAATATTAGGAGCCTGTGTAGCTCAGTGGATGTGGCATTTGCACACCACAGGGCTGCACGAAGGAAGACTTGATTTCAAGTCTAGTCAGCGACTGGAGGAAATTTTTCTAAGCCTTTTTTCGACTGGTTCCCGAGTTAGTCTATCTCTGGCAGGGCAAGCGGGTTTTTGCTCCCGGAAACTTGGGTTTTTTCGTCCTGTAAACTCAAGAAAATCGACCGTAGAACCCACATTATTTCAGACATTAAATATATTGTGTTACGGTTAGGGACCACGAGATGGCGGCACATTTGAGCCATCTCTCTTCACTGTGTACTGCTTAATTAGTGATAGCCTTGGGCCATCTATCTCTGATTGGTACCAGTGGAGATTGAACTGCCCACTCAGTCTCCAAAAGTTAGGTAGGGCTAAATGGTCTCGCCTACTCCCCACATATGGGAATAAAAAGGCATTAGCTGATTTTTTTTTTTTATTCATATTATAAAATGTATTATTTAAATAATTCAACATATGGACCACATGTAAGTAAGTATGATCAACCTTTTATGGGCTGCCAAAAATGCATGTTTGGGCTGCAAGCAGCACGCAGGCCACCGTTGCCAACCCCTGATATAGACAGTGAAACTTTTACATTTAGAGGAAATACATCTAGTATAAATAAACATTTGCATACAAGTTAAAAACCTGGTGGTTATAAAACAAAATAATCTTTCTGACCTGTAATGACTTCTATATAGCACATTGATTTTCTTCCATCTAATCCTGTGTGAAGAGGTGTCCAAAGCATGGTCTGTTAGTCTACATTCATTATACATTCAATAATAGTAGTGAATGTATTTCTTATATTCTCCAATGCAGATGTTGACATAGCTTTCTGTCTGACCATACAAGGCTAACTTTTTTTTTTTTTTTTTTACTGGCATCTCAACATGCACATTATTACTTTCAACCCCCTCTTTGAAACTCTCATTTGTATTTCATGCACTATCATTCACTACTCCTGCTACATTCTCCACAACACTTCCACAATTCTGCCTTTTTATCTATAATATCACTCATGACACAATTTACATTTCTTACACTTGCATACGAACATTTCCAACAAATATTCTCTCCATTCTTGCTCTCAGTACCACAGAACCATTTACTCTTGGCAATGAATACATTAAGTATATGCTACATCACACTAAATCCTGCACATTGATATCAGTTAATATCAATGTCTTGGTCACCATTTTTCTCCTACAAGTCGGTGCTATGATGTACGAGGGTCATCTGAAAAGTTCTCAGCCTAACAATGAAAAAATGCATTTATAATTTCAAAATTATTTTTATTTTTCAACATAATTGCCCTTAAGACTAATACATTTATTCCAGCGATGCTCCAGCGCCATTATCCTGTTCCTGTAGTGGTTCTTAGTAAGATCTGCAAAATACCCCTCTACAGCTGCAATCACCTCTTGATTCGAAGAAAAATGCTGACCAGAGAGGGAGCCAAATCTGGGGAATAGGGTGGATGTTCCAACAATTCATAGCACCTTAATTTTCCCATTGCCAAAACACCTTTGTGGGCAGGTGCACTGAAAGATGATTTTTGCAAGCCAGGTCTTTTCTCACGAATTTCTTTGTCTAGTCTGGTTAAAAGATCAGAATAATATTACCCATTTATTGTTTTACCCTTTTCAAGATAATTAATAAACAAAATGCCTTTAGCATCCCAAAACACCGATGCCATGACCTTTCCTGCTGAAGGAACCGACTTTGTCTTTGGTGCTGAACAACCAATAACAATACAATTTAGTTGGCTAAATCCAAAATTGTCAGTCCGTCCTCATTTGTTCAGCATCCAGATAGATATACCTCAGATTTCTTGTAGTGTACCTAATAAAGGTACACTAAGAAAGTGAAGACTGAACATTCGGTCAGAAGTAATCGGTTCTTCATATTTCTTAAAAGGCTATGTGGTGCAAACCGGGAATAGAGGCTTGGACATTCCCTCATTTGATGTTTACTGGACAAAACATACATTTAAAAGATAATAATTACTGATTAAAATTATTTAACTAATAAATTATTAACCCAATATTTCTGGTTATCAAAGCATCGTCATGGGCATACTAGTCTGTGTATGAAAGGCACAATCCTACAGTCCTAGCTGAAACCTTCTATGGGTGCAGTGATGGAGTCTTGCTGAATCTCAAGATAACAGTCTTCCCAATTTTTTGGCAAAGTGAAGTAATTGAATTTATTCAGATTTGGCAAATCATAACACTCTAGTTGGCCAAATGGGTAGCATAATCCATTCTCCAACCAACATGCTGTGGTTTTGAGTCCTGCTATTGGCATGGATGTATATGACTGTCTTTAGGTGGCAGATGAATTTCATCACCCAGTGTAAGACCAACACCCTGCTTATTGGAGGCTTAGAAAAAGTTCCATGTTTAGTCTCTTGAGCAGGGCTTCTGGATTATAAAAAAAATAAGTAAAAAATATCCTTAGTACACCTATGGTATGAATGTACTATAGGTTTACAAACAAACCTTAAGCGGGAGCCACATAAAAAAAAAATTTTTTTTTTAAATGTTGTAGTGCTATGACAGTTTCTAGAAATAATCTTTCCAATTTATATATGCTCCTGAATAAGAGGGAGCCTTTATTCCATTGGATCCAGTGATTTGTATCTATGGCATGGTCTGCTATTCCAGAGTGGCAGCAGTGCTGGTAAGATAAAGTTTCTGTGTTTCCAAAATACAAAAATCAGCAGGAGCAAGGGATGCTCTAGATCCCAGAGTGGTCAAGATGAAGGAGAGGATCTTTTTCTTAGCAGATAAGGGTGGCTAATATTTGATATAGTTTGAAGGAGGTTTGTATATCATACCATTTTTAGAACATGTGAGTTTTTGTTGGGATGCTCAAAAAAAAAACTCGCATATTTAGAGATTGGCAATGGATTTTTTGTGCCCCTTCGATACAAGGGGGGATGGGAAGAGTTCTGTTGGCTTTGTGAGGAGAGAGAGCCACTTTCTCAAAAAAAAAGTCCCATGTGTGGTTAAATTCTATGGAGAAACCAGTCTGGTGAGACAATTGTTTCCAGCTTGATATGTTAAGGTTTTGATGGTGCTATATTGCTGGAAGGATTGGTGATGTGATAATTGATGCGTACCTTCTAGTGTGGATAGGTTTTTCTGTAAACTGGGTAAGATCCTTGGTGAAAAAGAAAAGAATAACTGTCTATCATTTCTTGACACTCTGGTCACCCAACAGGTCACCCTTATCCTTCTCAGTCAAAACTGAAAGATACATTTATCATCTCTCACATCACTATCTGTCCCAGCAATATGGTGTGTCATCCAAACTATAGCAAACTGAGTCGGAACCATTTGCTCTTATCAAGATAATTTCTCCACAGAACTCGACCACATTGGGGACACTTTTTTAGCCAATGGCTTTCCGCTTCAAAAAATCAACAGAACTCTCTTACCATCTCCCCAAACTACTCTCCCCTTCTTAGACATTCTACACCGTCTAAGCTCACCTCTACACCTCACCTATCTCAAAAACATAGCCATATAAAAACTTTACTAAATTGAGCTCATGTTATCTGCTCCAATCTCCAGGATTTCAAACTATAACTTCGCACATCTGATTAATTATGCAAAAGAATGGTTTCTCATAACAGAAAATATACCGCAGATTTTTGACTCACACAAGCCTTCTCCTTGTAGCCCAGAACTAATACTGAGGTCTCCAATTCTTTACGTTTTAGATACCTTTGAACCAATGTCAAAAATCCTCAAGAAATACAACCTAATACCTATGTTTTTCCCTGTCAATAACAGGGAAAAACATAGGTATTAGGTTGTATTTCTTTCTTTTTGGCTGCCTTTTCCTAAGGATAACATGTAAAGATGACATGTAAAGATAAGGATGTCATTTTGCCTCTTTACAAGGCCTTGATAAGACCTCATCTGGACTATTGTGAGCAGGTCTGGTCTCTTGGTTTCTGTTGTAATTCTGACACAGTGGAGAGAGTGCAAAGGAGAGTGTTAAACATGATATCAAGTTTGTGGAACACTGATTATGAAGATAGATTTAGAATTTGTAGACTGAAGATACTGGCAAACAGGAGAAAGAAGGGTGATATGATTAAGACTTACAAACATTCAAAGGGGTCATACAGGATTTCAGCTGATGGAATTTTTCATTTTATGGAGGGTGGGAAAAGACCAAGAGAAAATCCTTGTAAGCTGAGAATGAATGCTGCCTAAAAAGGGGTGAGATCTAGATTTTTCTCTCATAGAATGGTGCATGATTGGAATGAATTGTCATTGGATGTTGTGTGTGTGTGTGTGCATGCAAGCAGAGTGAATGAATTCAAGAACAAGTATGACAGCTAGTGTGTGTGTAGTATGTGACCTACCTCAATGAGTCCCTGACTCCCTAGAGGTCTCTCTTAATAACAGCAACAATAATAATAAGTCTTCTCTTTTCTTTCGAGGTGTGTATCAAGTTCCCTGTAATTGCTACTTATTCTACTTTGAAGAGACTGAGTATTCTGAAAAAACAACTGCAAGAACACTAATCTTAATATCACTTATAAAAAATCTGAGAAACCAGGTTTAGCTCAACACAGAACTGACATTTACCGAAGCATCATCTGGTCGATTCTGTGGTGTGTGTTACCACAGAGCCTCTCCTTACCAAAACTGAAAACGTCTCTCATTTTTTTTTTTTTTTTTTTTCAATGAATATAACATATTCATTGCAATAATAACATAACATATTAGAAAAGCATATTATAGCATTCATAGAGAAGGACTTTTGGAATATTAGATGAACTAGGAATACTTCATAAGATAATATGGCTAATCAAAATTTTCAGCACTGACAGCCAAAGCATGGTATTACTAATGGAATTAGATCTAAATCTTTTTATATTAAAACAGGATTGAAACAAGGAGATGCCCTTTCTCCCATCCTTTTTAATTTAGCATTAGAAAAATGCATTCGAGAAATTGCAAAAGATAATATAAACAGAACAGTAATATTAAGATATGCAGAAGATATATGTCTAGTTGGATAAAATGCTGAAGACATTACAACTAGAAAACTCAAAATTGTTGCTGAAAAACTAGGATTACAAATCAACCAGGATAAAACTGAATATTTAAATGTATATAGAAATCACAATCAACGGGAAAAATGACCATTTTACCATTGATAACCAGAAATTTAAGAGTGCCATCTCCTTCAAATATCTTAAAACGTTGATTACTCAAGATAATGAAATTAGTACAAAGATAAAAGCTAGAATACATGTCTCCAATAGATCTTATCATTCATGACATCATTTATTATCTTCCAAAATTCTATCAAGCAGAGTTAAAAACAGAAACATACAAGGCAATCATTAGACCTACTGTTTCATATGGAGCACAAACCATATACATACCGATACATATTCTTGAGAGACTGGTGAATGACAGGAGGGTTATAATAATGGGAGGCTTTAATTATGGAAGCATTGCTGAAAGCAGGAAATATCACATGTAAGGAGATAGTTTTTGAGCTCCAGGACAGTTATCTTATACAGCATGTAGTTGACGCAACATGTGGGACTTGAGAGTTAGATTTAATAATTTCATCTCATACAGTAATGACAGAAGATGTCACCAAAAGGCCACCAGTTAGAGAGGGTGATCATGTGGTTTTGAGGTGAGAAGTGGCTAACAAGTACAAGCTTTGTGGAACAAGAAATATGTGTAGAATTACAAAAAGCATGGGACTATGATAAATTAAGGGGTAGTAGACTGGTGATGTGCACTAGCTCAATTAATAAAAGGGAGAGTAGTGGGATTTGATGCAGAACAAATTACTTATGGAAATGTTCAGATTCTATTCCCAATTTTTGGAGGATAAATAAAATAGGAGAGAAATGGATGAATCATGAAATTATGCAGGAACTTCTGAGAAAGAGGATGTTATGAAGAAGGTGCCCATCAGCAGCATGAGGGTGCAAGCTAGGAAGGTGACAACTCTACTAAGGGAAAGATTACTATGCTTTGAAGAGAAATTGGCATATGAAAAGATACTGGCTGAAGCAGCAAAGCCTTACAGAATTCTATAGTTATATTGCTAGTAGAAGAAAGAGTGAATATGGAAGGCTGACTTGAGCTGCTGCAGATGGAACAAGATTCACATCTGCTGAAGATATAGGGGAAATATTTAATGAGTATTTTGTTAGTATTTTTAATGTGTGTGTGGGAAGGTAAGAGTAGTGTTTAATAATAGGAAGGAAGGCAGACAGACAGACAACAGAGTACAAGAATGGGAAGGGTTAAAAAAATAAATAAATCAGTTAATGCCTTTTATTCCCTTATAGGGAGTAGGTGAGGCCTTCATACCCTATCTAGCTTTTGGAGGCTGAGTGGGTAGTTCAATCTCCACTGACAGTCAATCAGAGATAGCTGACCATGTCTATCACTAATTACAGCAGCCACCGATGAAGAAGCTGGCAAACAAGTGCTGCCATCTCTTGGCACCTAACCCTAACAAGATATGTTACTGTCTGAAACAATGTGGATACTACAGTTGATTTTCTTGAGTTTACACGATGAAAAACCTGAGCTTCCGGGAGGAAAAACCCGCTTGCCCATGCCAGACATTGACTAACTCGGGAACCAGTCGAAGAAAGGCTTGGAAAAAGTTCCTCCAGTCGGCAATTAGACTTGAGCTTAAGTCAAACTTCGAGTGACCAAACACAGAGGAAGCAAATGCCACTTCCACTGAGCTACACAGGCCTACATGGGAAGTGTTTAGAATTTTAAAGGGTTAAAATTCTAAACACTTGATGTTAATAAGGCAGCAGAGATGGGATATCACTATGTATTTTAAGGGAATGTGCAAAAGAGCTGGTTGTACCCTTGACATGGTTGTTCAACAAGTCCATCAAACAGGCACAGTTCCAGAAGAATGGAAAGAAGGAAAAATAGTACCACTGCATAAGGGAGAATTCAAGTCAGTAGTGTCAAACTATAGGGCAGTGTATATATCTAGTGTAGTGGCAAAGGTGTTAAACAGGCTGGTTAGAGACAGAATACAAAACTCGATTAATGAGAATGGAAATCTTTCCAGAGAACAGCATGGGTTTGTTAAGGGGGAGGTCATGCTTTCATAATAAGGTGACTAGCATATTGGATGGGAGAGATGATTATACACTGATTTAGATTTGGATATTTGGATTTTGCTAAAGCATCTGATTGAGTGCCACATGATAAACTACTCTTGCAGGATGGGTTTGTATAGTCATTGGTAGTTTGGTTACAAGGGGCTGGCTGACTAATAGGAGCCAGTGAGTTGTATATGAAGATGACAAGTGCGTTGGCAAAGGTTATGTTCTGGGACTACTACTGTTTAACTTATATATCAATAATATAGTTCATGGTGTGAAAGGAGACATTCAATTGCCTGCTGATAATGCTAAATTAAGAAGAGTAATATCAGGAAATTCTGATGAGTTGTTGTTACAAGAGGATATGAATAGGTTGATGCTTTGAACTGAAGAATGGGGATGTCATTTCAATGCTGCTAAGC
Organism: Typopeltis vanoorti; assembly: GCF_054136105.1. Taxonomy (NCBI): domain Eukaryota; kingdom Metazoa; phylum Arthropoda; class Arachnida; order Uropygi; family Thelyphonidae; genus Typopeltis; species Typopeltis vanoorti. The sequence goes on from NC_143549.1 coordinate 30,646,643, forward strand.
ATAAAGTTATTTAAAGGTAAGAGAAGCTGGAATGAGATGTACCACATTGGAGGCCCTTTGCTTCAGGAGGTGGAGGAAGCAAGGGATCTGAGCATCTTTGTGGAAAAGGAACTGAAGTTCAGGGGACACATAAGTTGTAAAGGTTACACAAAAATTCACTGATATAATGCAAAAAACAAAAAAAACACTGACATAATGTAAGGATAAGGAGGTTCCACTCTATAAGGTGCTAATTAGACCTCATTTGAATTTCCCTGCACAGATTTGGTCACCTAGCTATATTGGTGATAAGGAAACAATGAAGAATACACAGAGACAAATAACCAAGACTGTCTCAGGATTCTGGAATATACAGATTAACTGATGGAATGTGGTTTTCAGAACTTCGCAGATAAGAAGAGGAGGAGGAGGTGATATGATTGAGATGTACAGGGTGTCCCAAAATTCACGCAAGATTTAAATTTAGCGCCATTTGTGCGGTAAAGTGTTGCCAACGAGAAAAAAAGACAGTGTGACAGCTGACAGTTCAGGGTTATTAAAAATGGAGCGCTACACGAAAGAACAACACATTTTCATTGTTGAGCAATATTTTAAAAATAATGAAGGTTTGGCAGCTACAGTTCGCAATTTTCTTACAAAATATGATCGGAATAGTGATTTAACTTCATCAACTGTGAAAAGATTAATTAAAAAATTCAAGGAAACTGGATCAATTAGTGATCTTATACACTCTGGCCGTCCTTCAACAGAAAACATTGAAGCAGTTCGTGAGAGTGTTGCTGAGAGTCCAGGAACATCAATTCGGCAAGGTGGTCTTCAATTGGGCATTTCGAGAAGCTCTCTACAGCTTATTCTCACGAAAGATTTGCATCTTTATGCTTACAAAGTTCAATTGACTCAAGAACAGAAGCCTACTGACCACACACAGCGAAGAGAGTTCATTGAATGGATTATGGAACAACAACAAGTGGATGCTTATTTTTCGAACAAAATCATCTTCAGCGATGAGGCTCATTTTCATCTTGGTGGCTTCGTTAATCGACAAAATTGTCGCATTTGGGGTTCAGAAAGTCCACGAGTGATTGTTGAGAAACAAATACATCCACAACATGTCACTGTTTGGTGCAGATTTTGGGCTGGAGGCATCATCGGTCCATTCTTCTTCGAAAATGCGGCTGGTAAGGCAATAACAGTTAATGGTGCTCGCTATCGCGACATGATAATCCAGTTTTTTGTGCCTAAATTGCAAGATATGGATGTGGACGACATGTGGTTTCAACAAGACAGTGCCACATGCCATACAGCCTGAGAAACAATTCAATTACTGCATGAGTCATTTCCTGGTGGTGTAATTTCCTGGTGATCAGAATTGGCCGCCCAGATCATATGACTTAACGGCATTGGACTTTTTTCTTTGGGGTTTTTTGAGGTCTAAGGTTTATGCCAACAAGCCCACGACCACCGACGCCTTGAAGGAGGAAATTGAGTGCTGTATCAACGAAATTCAGCCACATTTATGCAAAAAGGTGATGGAAAATTTCGACAAAAGAGTGCGTATGCGCCAGCAAAGCCACGGAGGCCATTTACCTGATATGCTATTCCATGCATAACCCTATACTGTATACTTTATGAATCAATAAGCAATTACAATTTTTAATTAAAAACCTGTGTTTTCTATCAAAATTACTTTTCGCGTGAATTTTGGGACACCCTGTGTAAGCTGGTGAGAGGAGCCTACCAAAGACACAGGGAAATTATTGTATCATAATGGCTAATGTAAGAACTAGAGGTCACTCTGGAGGCTGAACAAGGGTCATGTGAGGAAAGAAGGAGGAAGAGGCAAAAAAGAGATTTTTTGCTTGTCAAGTGGTGAATGAGTTGAATGTATTACCAGAATGGGTGGTAAGTACTCCAACCTTGAATGTGTTCATACCAAGTATGATAGTTATTGTGGGTCTGTGAGTATTTGACCTTCTGCAATGAGCCTTTGAACTCCACAGAGGCTTGAAAATAATACTAATGCTTCAGTAATAATACCCCTCCCCATTTCATATTAGGGAATTTCATTCCCTAATATGAAATGGGGAGAGTATTACTAAAGAGTCCGCGCAGTTAGCCTGGTGGCTTTGCGCTTCGCAACCATATGCCTGGGGAAGGAGTGTCCTAGGTTCGATTCCCGTCCACGACATGAGGAGCTTAAGGATCTTCCTCAGCCATAGCCAAGTTAGCCGGTCTTGGGCGTGGGCAGCAGGGTTTTTTCCGCCAGTTTATCTGGGGTTTTTCATCCCGCAAGCAGGCAAACCGGCCCCATGAACACACAGGTTACAGTCATAAATACTTACGGCAAGGAAGGCAACGGGAAACCACCTTGCTCATAATCATCTCTCCCTAGAATGGTAGCATATAGCTACCCTACCCCAGCTGTATGGCAGATGGGAACCAGAAGAAGAAGATTACTAAAGAGATGGTCAGTATATGTATATGCTAGAAAATTGAAAAGTTAAAGTGTAACGGTTAAAAACAAATTATATATTTTTGGTTAAATCATCTAACTAGACTACACAGTCGAATGGAAAAACAATTTCATTAAGTGTTGCAATCAGGCTCAATCGAAGAATGAATAATTTCTAAGCATATGTTTCTCTTCAAGAAAGACAAGGGAAAGAGTGTGAATCCAAGTGACTGTCATCTAATGATATGCCTGTTAGCAAACTACCAGTGGTGTAGCTAGAGCTTTTGCTGCCCGGGGTGGTCCCTGAGTTTGCTGCCCCTCACAATACACACCAAAAATACTAAAAAAGTCAAAACAATGTATAGGGAAATAAATTAAAAATCTATGTTTATTTTTGAAGTAAAACTTTAATTTCAACATTCTAAAATGTTATTTTTCTTGCTTTTCTGTCAAAATCATTGATGACATTGGCGAAGTCTATATTTCATAATAATGTAGGTAATTCTTAATCTATTTAGGAAAACTCCTCTCACAACTAGCAACTCTTATTGTGAGGAAAATTCGCAGTAGTATTACAATATTTGGAAACGAGTTCTCGAGACTGTATTTTAGAGTTAACTGCAAAAGTTCAAAAAGGTTCAAAGTGCTGCCTGGGGCAGACTGCCCCCTTCTGCCCCTCCCTAGCTATGCCTCTGCTAACTACTGTTTACTGCAATCATAGCAAATTCCATATACCACTACATATCAAATAATTAAATTTGAAAAATTGAATAGCAGGACTTAAAAAAGCAAGAGAAACAAAAGACCAGGTCCTTATTGATTAAATGCTCCTCAAAAATTCAAAAAAGATGAAAAACAAACTTAAACTTGGGAGAGTCAAGAAAACATTTCACTCTCCCTGTTCCTGTATCCTAAAATCATTAGAGATATTTGCATTAGTTAAAACATGTGTTCATTTCTGCCAACAGTTATAAAAACAAGGAATCACCTTAAAATTTCAGAAATAAACTTGAATATGGTAAATTAAATTTGCCAAAACATTATGTTCTTGTTTAATCCTTTATTATTATTATTATTATTACTACACTATCTACGGAGTCAACAGCCTCATCATAGGAAGTTCGTTTAACTGACAACATATTTATCATATTGAAACTTAAAATCCTTAACACTTCCTGAACTAACAACACGAGGCATGACAATTTAATTCCTGGAATGCACCTGTAAATAACCTATGTTCAGAACTATACATTAGTGGCTACAGTAGACTTCAAAGTAGTTACTCAAGATCCAAGGCACAAATTTCGCAGAAATCTTTTGCATACAAAATTCTTAAGTTAATATTACCCTGACTATTTCTCGATTCATTTGTAATTCAGCCATTAATCATACATTTAATTGCTGTCAGACTGTACCAAATCTCGCACTGGTTCACATTTGCATCAGTCATGTTTGTTTCTGGCTGGCCATTTCTGGGGTCATTGTTCACATCTTCTCACCCTCTTCTGAAGCTAATAAATTTAGTTTAATCGTCTATCCAAGTGTAAGCAAACAAAGTTTGCCCCTGAAGTGTCTTCAGAACTGAGGTAACTCATGGTAAAGGTGGACCAGGTTCTCAACACTCCTTTTCTTAGTATCTCCCATAATGCAAATCACATCTCCTTGTGGACATGCATAATGCTATGCATTAAGGGAAGGGCCACTACTCATACCGGTTTCGACCTTTATCGAGGTCTCGTCAGTGGGAGCTAGACCCAGAGATGGTGATACCAAGGTGGAGCAATGGAGAAGTCATCTTTACCTATACGAGTTGCCAAAAAGTGTCTCACCTTATTACTAAATTACTCTGGATTTAGAGAAAGATGTTGGAAGTTTTTTCCACTTGGCTAGACTATAATAAATTTAGTTTAATCCTTTATCCAAGTGTAAGCAAACAAAGTTTGCGCCTGAAGTATCTTCAGGATCAAGGCAACTCGTGGTAAAGATGGACAAGCGCTCATCACTCCTTGTCTTAGTATCTCCCATAATGCAAAGCACATCTCCTTGCAGACATGTATAATGCTAGGCATTAAGGGATGGACAACTACCTAGACTAGTTTCGACCTTTATTGAATGGTCAAGTACAGGTCAAACTTCAAAAACTCAGCGTTGTACCCCTCAGTAAAAGGCTCACCCTGCCACTGAGAAGAACTCTCAGAACCGGTTGGCTCTACACCGTGGCAGACTCACTCCACCACTGAGCATAGCCGCTCATAATCATCTGAGGGGTAACAGCAACAGCTGTGTCTCAGTTAACTTCATGGGCTACAGCATTGCCATTCATTACCTTCCCACCCAGGACCTGGGTGACGGCAACAGCCGAGCCTCAGTTAAAACTTCATGGGCTACAGCATTGCCATTCATCACCCCGGCTTCCAACCAGTTTCGACCTTTGTTGAGGTTTCGTCAGTGGGAGCCAGACCCAGAGGTGGTGATACCAAGGTGGAGCAATGGAGAAGTCATCTTTACCTATACGATTGAATCTCTTATGCCATTCAAAGATACATGACTTTTTCAAAGCATCCACACTATATGACACTTTCAACAGTTCCAACGTTTCATGAACAGTTTTGCCATTTTTCACACAAAATTTAATGTTAACAAGCAGCTGCTCCAAATTTTGATCACACATTTTTAAGCCAAAGCTTCCACCAGATCGCTATTGTTTTTGCAATAGCCAACTAGCAAATGGCTCTATCAGCTTGAGGTTTATGCACGCAGTAGTTAAAACAAGTACAAAGACAATTACTCACATGATCCCAACCAAATCACCACATGGGTGACACCACACGGTCATTCCAGGAATTAAATTATCACACCTCGTATATTCCAGTAATGTGTTCCATTTCCCTCACAATTCTCCATGTAAAAAAATCTACTTTTCATATGCTTCTTCCCTTAGACCCTCATATGTGAGTTTCAGGGAAGGCCTCTGGTTCTTCCCCTCTTATCTTCTACTCTTTTTATAATCGCCTCTGGATTAAGCTGATAAATTCCTCTCACTGACTTAAACATCTCTATCATATTATCACTTTACCTCCTATTTGCTAACCTCTGCAATCAACATTCCTTTAATCTCTCTCTCTCTCTCCATAGCCAACATTCCAGAGTACTGATATTGTCTTAGTCCTTCGTCTCTGGACCCTCTCTAACGTTTCCACATCACAATGAAAACCAGGTAACCAAAACTCAGCACAATAGTTCAAGTGTCTGACTAGTGCATTATACATGGCACAACAACCTCTTTATCCCTACATGTTAGTGTATTTTTTATCACTGTAAAACTATGATGTGCAGTCTTTGTAATATGCCCTTTACACTTCAGTCTACTGTCAACCATCACTCCCAAATCTTATCCACTTCCTGTAGTACTGCACCATCAATATAGTACACAGTTTTATATTTCTTCATGCCAAAATGCAATACCTTGCACTTATTAATATTAAAACAACAACAACCCCGCTACTTTGTTCAAGTCAATCCTATTAATTTTCCCTGAAGGGAATTAACACTAGCAATGCTACTTATAATTCTTCCCAATTTTGTTTCATCAGCAACAATTGAAGATCCCCAGTCAGTCTAAATGATATATCATTTACAAACAAATTAGTACAGCTTGTATGCCAACTTATCATGTGGTAATCAATCAAATGCTTTTGCAAAGACCAAGAACATCACTGTATATAAATCTTCCTTATCAAACATGTTACTTTATCATAAAATGGAAGTAAATTGTTAAAACAAGATCTACTTACAAATCCATGCTAAATGTCATAAAGCATACATGTCTTTCAACCCAATCTTGTATTCTATTCTTAACTAATCTCTCCAACACTTTGATTACAACTACAGTTATGCAGACTGGCCTATAAATGGAAACTTCTATCCTAGAGCCATGCTTCTATTTTGCCCTCTTTCCACTCCTTAGAAATCTCACTCACTGCAAAACTTTCATTAAATAGCCAGGTCAAGGGTATACCAGACTGTTGTGCACATTCCTTAAAAATACATGGTGAATGCCACAACTGGAATACCACAAGGATCAGTCCTTGGTGCATTGTTATTCAATCTGCATTAATGACATGGAGAAGGATTTGACAGGTGACAAGGTATTTGCTAATGATGCAAAGATAGGCAGGATAATCAGGAATGCAGCTGGTATGTAGTAATTGCAGAATAATTTGAATAGGAATTGTAGGATGTGAAAATGGCCATTAGTTTAATGAGGTAAATGTAAAGTCATGCACTTCGGTGTGATCAGATATTAAATGTCATATTATATTGGTAGGATCATGCTATAAGAAAGTGATCAGACTAGAGATCTTGGAGTCTTAGTAGATGGCAAGTTGAAGTTTAAGGGCCATATAGCAAAGATTGCAAATACAGGGTGATCGAAAAGTCACATACATGAAAGTTGAAGCCAAGCTGCATCCACGTGTTTAATTTCTAATTATTAGTTTCACCTATAAATAGCACCCTAGGATTATTGGCCACTATCATGTAATCTATCTGCCACGTGATGGGTATCAGGCATTCACTGTGTAATTTTGTTTATGTAATTTTTATGTGTTTATGTGTTTATTTGTTTCTGTACTTTTTTATAATTTTCTTTGTTAAAGTACCGAAATGGTACTTTCCCCAGGAGCAATGAGTTGTTATTTTGGAATATTATTTTGCCTGTCATTCTTACACAGTTGTGGAGGAGTTTCATCAGAAGTATCCCTGCTCCTCAAAATTCGACAATTATGAGATTAATCAAACACTTTCAGGAAACTGGATCAGTTGCATACAAACAGCAGAATGGAAGACTTTTGATTTTGACAGAGGCTACAGTGTCATGACTGCAGTACATGACATGTTGCAACATTCACCTTCAAAGAGTCTTAGAAAACTCTCTGCACATACATGTATGTCATATGGCAGTACTTGGAGGGCCACCAAACAATTAAAGCTTCATCCATACTGTGTTCACTCAGTTCAGGAATTGAAGCCACTGGATAAAGAAAAACATGTTATGTACTATAGGTGGTTTTGCTCATTTCTTGAAGAAAATGGAGTTCAAGAGCTGGACAATGTTTTCGTCAGTTATGAACCATGGTTCCACCTAAGTGGATATGTCAATAGCTAAAATAACAGGATTTGGTCATCAGAAAATCCTAATTTTCCATGAAATGCTCTTGCATTCTTTGAAAAGTGAAGTGTGGCATACAGTAACACGTTGTCACATTATTCAACCCATTTTCTTTGAGACAACATTGTACAGTGCACTGCACTAAGACATCCTTAACATCCGGTTAGTGGCTCCTTGAGAGTGAAGAATGTGATTGCTGTTTCTTGCCATACATAAAGTAAAACAATGCAGTTTTTGCAAGAGTTTTTGGTGAGAGACTGATTTCTAAGGTCCCCAAGGTCACCAGATTTGTAACCTCTGGATTTCTTATGGGGTTACCTGAAAGATAAAGTGTATAAAAATAATTCTCACACAATTCATCACTGAAGCAGTCAGTAATTCCATGCTTCGAAGAGTTGCTTCCAATTTGGTAAAAAGATCATGTGCCTACGTTCAAGAACAAGGTGGCCATTTTGATCATTTGCTTTAGTAATGTTATTTAGTTTTGTCTTTGTGAAATTGAAAAATTCAAGCTTATTTTATGATGTGCACAACTTTTGGATCATCCTATACAACTCAGAGGATAAATACAATGCTGAAACAAACCCTTGTTTGTTTCAGCATTGTATTCATCAGGGTCTGGTCTCCTGGTTTCTGTGGTGATTCTGATAATCACCACAGAAACCTTCCACTATATGGCAAGGAGAATATCCTTGCCATGCTCATCTCCAGTGGGGGAGAGTGCAAAGGCAAAATGCTAAAAACGACATTAGGATTGTGAAATACTGATTATGAAAACAGATTGAGAATTTGTACACTGTAGACACTAGAAACAGGAGAAAGAAGAGTGACATGATTGAGACTTACAAACTTCTGACAGTTTTTCATACAGGATTTCAGTAGATAGAATTTTTCATTTTATGGAAGGTGGGAAAGGACTTGAGGACATCCTTGGAAGTTAAGGATGAATGCCATCAAGTGGATGAGAGCTAGATTTTTCTTTCATAGTGATGTAGTGATGTTGTTTGGGCAAGTAGTGTGAATGAATTCAAGAACAAGTATGACAGTTGGTAGTATGTATGTGGCCTCCCTTGATGAGTCCCTGATTCCCTGGAGGTCTCTTCTCTCTTAATAATAATGTCATTCATTCCAAAGTCGTTTTATCATCTAACTTGATCAACATCTGACACACCTCTGGTTCGTTCACTTCCAATTCTCCTAATACTTGCGTCCCTTCTATATATTGCACAGCATCATTTCACCAATATGATATACACTGATAAAGTGATCACTGAAAAATTCCGCTATATCTTTGCAATGGTCAGTCTGCTGTCCATGTCAACCTGCCATAATTATAATTATTATTATTATTATTACATCACACCTCCAGGGAGTCCAAAGACTCATCGAGGGGGGACATCTACTCTACAACTCTTCGTCTCACTACTCCATCAACTTTCATCATCTACTACCAACGCCATCTATCGCCCACTAGTACTTTCACAGACAATCACAAACATCCATGCCCAAGGCAGGATTCGAAACCGCAGCCTTTTGGCTAGAGAGCGGATATGCTAACCACTCGGCCAACCAGGCCAAGTGGTTATTCTACCTCTTGCTTGCCATATAGTGGAAGAATATCCTTAAATTAAACTTAGCCTGATCAGCTAATCTCCTCTCATACCATACTGTTCCTTCCTTGCCATACTCATCATCTTCTTAGCCTGCACTTCATACCCTTCATAGATCCAATTGCCACCAGCTGCCTTATAACACCATAACATTTTCTTTTCAAACACAGCTTGCTTAATTTCACTCCTACTCTATTTACTTGCTTAACCCTTGGTAGTCATACATTACTTGTGTCAGATACTACCTTATGAATTTCCATGCACTATCAACATTTTTTCTGCACAGCTCATCTACTCAACATACTGATGTTAGATGACTACAGAGCTTCCCATAATAACCCATCTTATGATTCTACATATATCCCTTTTTGGCAGTAACCTTTTCTTGTTTCACCACTTCCCAAACAAGTACCTTAGGTTCACTCTCAACAACTGATTGCAGTGTTAATACCTCATTAGCAACTAAATCTTGTGAAATTATCAACAAATCGAAAACAGTAAAACCTCTAGTTGCATCAGCCATATGCTGCTTAAGATATTTATCTCTCAGAAATTCAACAAATTCACTCTCCTTGTTCCTGTGCACTATCTCCTCCTTCCATTCTATATTCTTGTAATTAAAGTCTCTTATCAGGATCACCTTTGTTTTACATGCAGAAGTGTAAATCTTTATCCAAACATAAACAAAGATTGCACATGAAGTATCTTCACAACTTTATAATGAATAGAACACAACCTTTTCAACATGTAGTTTGCATTATGGGATACTAATTAACTTTGTTTGCTTATACTTGGATAAAGGGTTAAACAAGAATATAATTTTTTTTATATAACGAAACCTGTGGTGAATTCATCACTAAAAAACACACGAACTAACCACAGTAAGGATTATTTAATTCATAAATATTTCATCCCAAGTGTTTTGGGACATCATCAGTACAGTAGTTCAAACAATACTAGGAATAACATACAGTTAGGGTGCATGATTACAATGGAATCATATACGTGAATATACGTGCAGTAACTGAAAAAAAAAAAAATAATAATATATATATATATATATATATAAAGATTATTTTACACAATTTTGTATGACAATTTCCCATACTTTAGGAATAGTAAGTACGTCGTTGTGGTTTAAATTTGATCTGTGTAGCAGGGTTTCAGCACTTTCTTCATATAAATGTTCATATTTATATAAAGATCTGTGTAAAAGTTTCGACTTCTCCCAATGGATCCTATGGTTTGGATTTTTAACTCCGTGTTGAGAAAGACCAGATTTCCGTGGTTTGAAAAGATGAATTTGGTCTTGATGTTCAGATGCATTTCTGAACAGACCTACCTGACCAAAGTAAGACAATTTGCAGGAGCATGGGATCTCATAAACGCCAGGTAACATCAGAGGTGAGAGTTTGTCCTTAGGAGAAGATAACAAGTTATAGATTTGGTTGACAGGTTTGTAAGTAGTGGCAAAATTGTATTTCTTCATGGTTTTTGAAAGACGTTTGGAGATGCTTTTGACGTAAGGTATGGGAATCCTATGGACTTCTTCTTGTCTGAGTTGATGTGTGGGAAGATGAGTGATGATTTTTTGAGTTGTTTTAAGATTCTATCCATTTAGTATAGCTGTATTTTTTATTATTTCTAGTTCTTGGTTTAGAGAATCTTCAGAGGAGCAGAATGTGTGCTCTGGAAACCAGTGATTTAATGATGCCCAATTGCCAAATTTCTGAGATGGATGATGAGCGGAATAATTGTGAATGTAGCGACCTGAAAATGTAGGCTTGCGATACACAGATGTGGTGATGGAACCGTCTTCTTTTCTTTAAATGAGTAAATCCAGAAAGCAGATACCCTGTGGAGATTCTTTTTCTAGGTAAAGTTGATGCGAGGGTGAAGAAGGTTTATTTTATCTAGAAGCAGTTGTAATTCCTGTTCAGGATGATCCCACACTGCAAGTACGTCGCCGACATATCGTAACCAAATTTTGGTTTGGGTTCAAAAGTGAATATTTTTCCTTCAAGGTGTTCTAGAAACAGGATGGCTAAGTTTGGTGATAAAGGAGATCCCATTGCTGTTCCTTCTTCTTGCTTGTAATGACCTTTCCAGGTGAAGTAACTGGATGCAATAACAAATTTGAATAATTCAACTATATCAGAAGGAAATTTTTGAGTTAATAATTCTACTGTTTCTTTGTGATGAATGTTTGTGAAGAGGAAGACTGTTGAAGCTAATTAACAAGTCAATTTTTAAGAGTTGAATGTCTTTTATTTTTGCATGAAACTCTGTAGAATTTTTGATTGAAGAGGCTGAGTGGCCTATGTGAGGACGGAGAAGGTTAGATAAGAATCTTGATAACTTGTAAGTTGGACTGCTAATAGAATCTACGACAGGTCTAAGAGGAACATTAATTTTGTGAAGCTTAGGTAAGCCATAAATTCTGGGTGGTCTAGCATGGTATGTCTTGAGTTTTTTAATTGTTTCTTCATCTAAGAAGGAGGTTTCATCAAGTAACTTGTTTAATTTCCTGAGTTGACGTCTTGTAGAATCATAATCCAGTTTGGCGTAAGTATTACGATCTGGGAGTAATAAATTCATTTTTTGGTCATATGAATTGGTATCAAGAACCACAGTGGTATTACCTTTGTCAGCTCTGGTAATGATTATATTTTTATTACGTTTTAAGGATGTAAGAGCTTTCAATTCTGATGGTGGGATATTTATATATCTTGGGATGATATATAAATATTTCATCCGAAGATACTTGGGATGAAATATTTACGAATTAAATAGTCATTACTGTGGTTAGTACATGTGTTTTTTAGTGAAGAATATAATTTCCTGGAAGTTTAATTTAACTTAGAACAAAGTGAAAAAAAAAAACTTGGATATGGATTTTCTAAAAATAATATTAAAATTACTCATCTTCATAATATTAATTCATGGTTAAGAATTTATGGAGACACAACATGTGTTAAAATAATTACTTCGCTTAATATTAGGAAAGTAACATTTGACGTTTTAACCTCTGTATTGAGGTCATCATCAGAAAAATACATAATACATAAGATTCCTCACCTCCAATCTAGCTGACAAAAAAAAAAGGAGTGGAAACATCATACATATTAAATTAAAATAAAAAACTAAGTTGCAACCTAAACAAAACAGAAAAACTGGCCGTAAAATCCTTAAAAAATAACAAAGACATCATAATCACAAAAGTAGATAGAGGTAATGCTACCGTTTTTCTTGATTGGATAGCATACTGGAAAAAACGAACCATTTGGTATTGGACCATAACATTTAGCAAATGGTAAACTACAACCCCACTAAATGCATCAAAAAGAAAACAACAGAATTAATTAAATCCGTGCACTTGGCCAGAAGAAACAATCAAAAAACTAATACCTCATTATGCCTGTGCTTCCAGAATTTATGGCCTGCCAAAAATACACAAAACAAACACACCACTATGTCCGATAGTTGAAGGAATCGACAGCCCTAATTACCACTTAACCAAGAAATTAGCGGCCACACTCAAGGAGTTGGTAGGTCATTCCCCCTCCTACATAAAAAACACACAACATTTTATAAACAAAATTAAAAACATCACACTCAACGACCAAGATTTATTAGTCAGCTTTAGCATAACTGCCCTCTTCACACATGTCCTGATCAATGTCCTGACATTGATCAGGACATGTGTGAAGGGGGCACATAGATCTACAACCACTTTGTGGTTGTAGATCTATGTGTTCATGTGGCCAGTTTTACCCTTTTCTGAGGGGGGGTGACACAGAGGAGAACAAAAACAAACAAACAAACAAACAAACAACAACAACAGCAAATGGGTTTCTGAGAGAAAAACTCTTCTACCTCCATATGAGACCAGCTAACTCACCATTTGATTGAAAAGATCTGATAAATGTTCCTCAATTTCATAGATGGGATTTGAATCTAGGTCTTTCAAACCAAAGGGCTTGTCTATACTAATGAGTTGTGGAGGCTCTCATATCAATAATTCTAATTCAATAGTACTAGGCAAATATTCGAAGTTGTTTCACAAGAAGGTCTTTTAAAAGCAATAACATGGATATACCACGAAAGAAACTGAAGATTCTATTCTATCTGGTCAAGAACAGGCAGTACAAACCAAATAATTAAATTGCAATTGCAATAAAAATTGCAATTAAAACAAATATTGATACCATCAATAATAAAAGTCAATGCATATCATGAGATCAGAAGATGAAATCATAGAATATCTGGTCAATGCTCACAACAAAATTGCTCAAAGTGATTACAAATATTGCTGTGATCAAGTAGCCAAGATCATTGATACATATATATATATATATATATTCATATTTTTATAAACTGACTTAGATCAGTTTATAAAAATATGAACATATCCCAATTCCAAGTTAATATACCAGACAGTCAACACACACACACACACACACACACACACACACACATATATATATATATATATATATATATATATTATTATTATTATTATTATTATTATGTGACACCTCCAGGGAGTCCAAAGACTCATCAAAGGAGAGTGTGCCAACAGCATCAAAAGATTGATCCTCTTCCAACTACTAACTGTGCTCAAACTTGCTTAACATTTTGCTGAGCCATTAGTAGCAGAGGTTCTACCAATTGAGCAACCTTCGTTGGCAATATACACCAAAAATATAGCATCCATTGATAACTTATAGCAGTATAAAATCAAGGCAAAATAGGAATAAGTGGTAAAGATTTTTGTGGAATTTAGAAAACAAACTGATCAGTCTTCAGACCACAGTTAATACTCAGTGCTGATGAGTTATTGATATAATGGTACCCAGTGACAACATCAATAGTATGGGCATATCAGAACTTGAAAAAAATTACAAAATATCAAGATTTAGCAAATCAAAACTGGCCAGTTCTGGCACTGATTATGATCATCCTAATTATTAAGCAGGCACAGTTTCAAAGAAAAGAAACTATTTACAAGAATTGAACAATAAGAATAGATCCATGTTTTGCAACAGTACCTGACAGATGCTTATAGGTAGAATTCGAAATGAACTATATCGCTGTTCAAATTATTGTGATTAATATCTGTTGTGCTTCAATTGTGTAAATAAATAATGAATAACAGTATATGTCTCTATAGCATGATTCAAGAAGTAGTTTCTGTATTTGAAATATTTAAGAATTGAAACTACTTTTAAATTTTTTTTCCCTCTAGTTTATCTGGAATGGAGATATTACAATCTTTACAATGTTCAATTAATCAGATGCATCATGATGGGTCAAATCATTGACCCCTGATGCATCTGATTAACCACCTTACCGGCCATTATGAATCAAATACGCATCCTCATATGCTTCATATCCATCATACAATTCAATGTAATATGAATGGTATTACAATTTTAATATGCACTTCGCATCCATAGTAACTTGGACGTATATATATGTCCTGGCCAGTAGCGTGCTTAAGTGTCACAATTTTGTTGACAAAGAAAAAAAAAAACATATAACATTATAATGATCAGAAGTATTTTTATCATTTTATTACTAAGAATATTCATCAGTTTTGTAAAAGACAACACTTTGAAATTATGTTTAAAAATGTGTTTGAAAGTAATATAAATATTTTGAATATATGAAAATTATAAAGATTAAAGGTTCTTTATTAGAGCAAGGATACATTAACTTGCCTATTAGTATAATCTTAACTGTTTAGGATTTCATGCTTTAATTCTATTGAATGTTGAAAACCCCTTGAGGTATATGTCAGGAATTTGATGATGATGATAATAATGTAATAATAATAATTATAATAAAGGCTCATAACCAGAAACTTACAAGCCAGACAAATTTATAGGACTAAGGGTTGTAATAGTGTGATATGGAAAGCAAGAGGAAACTACCACATTAATATCCCTAGAAAAAGCAGCATGAAAACTAGAAACAATCAAAATGAGATCAGTGATGGAGCCTCCATGAGAGGAGTCATGCCCAGCAGGGGAAGAAATCAGGCTTCTCATGTCATAAACCAGCAAAAATCTACAGACAGAAAGAAGCAGAAAAATTATACAAACATAGGATCATGGAATGTGAAAACCCTAGTAGAAATGGAAAAACTTGAAAACATCAAAAAGGAAATGAAGAGGCTTAATATAGACATACTGGGAATACGTGAACCAAGATGGCAAGATCAAGGTGATTTCTGGAGAGATGACTACAGGATAATATTCTCAGGAAGAGAGAGAGAGAGAGGAAAAGCAGGAGTAGCAATAATACTCAAGAAATACTTAGGCAAAAAAGTAACCACAAAAATAAAACACAGTGACAGAATCATGGCAATTAGCATCCAATCTTAACCAGTAAACCTGAACATTATAATGGTCTATATGCCTACGACTGGACACAAAGATGAAGAAATAACTGAAATGTACAAGCAAATTAAAGATATATGGAACATATTCAAACAAAGAGACAATACAATAATAATGGGAGATTGGAATGCATTGTAGGAGAAGAAAGGGAGGATAATATTGTAGGAAAATTTGGCTTAGGACAGAGAAACGACAGAGGACAACATCTGGTGGATTTCTGCAAGCAGAAGGAATTAATAATCACAAACACAATATTCCAAACATACAAAAGAAGAAGATACACCTGGAAGGTACCCAGAGACACAGATACAAAGGGTAACGAGTGTGGTAAAAACAGCAAAAGCCGATTATGAAAGGAAACTAGCTATGCAAGCAAAAGAGAATCCCAAACAGTTCTTTCAATATGCTGCAAGCAAGAAAAAAAAACTGTACATGGCAAAATGATTTTAAGGAATGACGATGGTAAAGAGTTCATTGAACCAGTCGATATAGTGGAGTTAATGAGCGCGCACTTTGCAAAAGTATATCATCCAGGTGGTGACGTTGAAAAAATGAAGGAACCATTAGTTTATACGGGAATTGTGATGAATGAAGTGGAGGTGAATAGTCTATTACAGAACCTTAATGTGAATACATCTGTGGGATTGGATGGTATACCGGCAGGGGTCTTGCATGAAGCGGCTAAGGAATTATCAGTGCCCTTGACCATGTTGCTTAATCTGAGTCTCGGGTCTGGCTTAGTCCCGAAGGCGTGGAAAGAGGGGAAAATAGTTTCACTGCATAAAGGAGGATCCAAGACTATGGTTGCAAATTACCGACCGATCAGCAAATCAGGAGTCGTTGTCAAGGTCTTGGAGAAAGTAGTCAAGGGAAAAATACAGGAATGAATTGATGAAAATGAGATACTGTACAGAGGACAGCATGGCTTTGTGAAGGGTAGATCATGCCTCAGTAACTTGCTCAAGTTTTATAACAAGGTGACAGCTGAACTGGATAAGGGAAATGGGTTTACAGTGATACTGCTGGACCTGGCAAAGGCGTTTGACAGGATACCACATGGAATTGTAATCCGTAAACTACAACATATGGGAATGGATATAAGGTTGGTGAGGTGGATAGCTGGGTGGTTGATGGAGAGATATCAAAGAGTAGTTTACTCAGGAGTAGAGTCCAAAAGACGGCCTGTGACTAGTGGTGTGCCACAGGGTTCTGTTCTTGGACCACTGCTGTTTAATCTGTTCATTAATGATATAGGGAAGGGTCTAAGTGGGACAGTTCATTTGTTCGCTGATGATGCAAAGTTGGGTAGGGCGATAGTGAACGCAGAAGATGTCAAAGTCTTGCAAGATGACTTAGTTAGATTGGAGTTCTGGACTAAGGAGAATGGATGTCAATTTAATGTGACAAAATGTAAGGTTATGCATTTCGGAGTGAAAAGATTAGCAGCAGTATACTACATTGGCGGAACTGTACTCCAATAGATTGATGAGGCCAGGGACTTGGGAGTGTTGGTGGATAGGGAGATGAAGTTTAGGGGCACATTGCGAAAGTAGCTAAATCAGCTCATCAACTCACTTGGTTGTTGAAAAATACCTTGACGAGCAGAGACAAGCAAGTTATTGTACCTCTGTACTGAGCCCTGATAAGACCTCATCTCGACTACTGTGCCCAGATTTGGTCACCTCGGTTCCTTCTTGATGGGGAGGAGGTGGAGAGGATCCAGAGGCGAGTGACTAAGATGATAGCAGGTCTATGGAATGAACCATATGAGAACAGGTTGAAGATTTGTGGGTTGCAGAAACTAGTTGATAGGCAGAAAAGGGGAGATATGATTGAGACATTCAAATTGCTAAAAGGATTCTACAGGATTAATTCAGAGGATATTTTTGAGATCAGGACTGGTGGTGGGAGAACTAGGGGACACCCATGGAAGCTGGGCAAGAGCGTGGTTAGCAGGGGTGTTAGAGCTGGGTTCTTTACTTTTAGAGTGGTAAATGAGTGGAATAAGCTGCCAGAGTCTGGTGTGGGTGCTATGACAGTGAGCGAGTTCAAGGCAAGGTATGATAGATACTGTGAGAATGTTGAACAGTTGTGTGAACATGATGTTTAGGGCCTCCCTCGATGAGTCTAAGGACTCCTTGGAATAGCCCGTAGTAATAATAATAATAATAATACTAAAACGATTATATAATGGTTAAAGCAAGATTTAAAAACCAAGTCAAATTTAGTAAAGCCTTCCCAGAAGCAGATGTTGATACTGATCACAACCTTGTATTAATGAAACACAACTGAAATTCAAAAAAACAACAACACACAAAGATCAACATACTGAAACTAAAAAATGAAAACATCAAAAGACAATTTCAGGAAACCACCAAAAAATGAACACAAGAAAAAATCAAACAATAACGCTAAGTGTAATCAAATAAAAGACAATATCCTAAAAGCTAGTAACAAAATACTAGGAAGAGAAAAGCAAATATAAGAAAATCATGGATAACTGAAAAAATATTAGATTTAATGGAGGAAAGGAGGCTATACAAGAATACAGAAAAAGTAGAACACAAAGAAAAATACAAGAAATTAGAAAATCTGATAACAAGAAAATGTAAGCAAGCAAAGGAAGAATACCTCCATGAAGAATGTAAGAAGACAGAAGAACTGTTTAATAAAGGAAATCTAGAAACAGCTTATAACCAAATAACAAAAATCAGCAACAAACCGAAAAGGCCACACATAATAATGATGAGAATGGTAAACTAATTATTTATTCTGAAGAAATATTACAAGAATAGAAAAAATATCTTAAACACCTGTATCAAGGAGAAGAACAGGAAGAAAATGACACAGAAGCTGAAGACAATAGTGGACCATCAATAATAAAAGAAGAGTTTGAAAAAGCACTTAAAGACTTAAGCCAGAAGAAAAGCCCAGGAATAGATAACATCCCAAGCAAAGTCCTTCAAAATCTGGACGAAGAAACAAAAAATTATATATTTGAACTAATAGTTGAAATATATGAAAATGAAGATCTCCCAAAATCCCTGATAATACCAATCCCCAAGAAAGCAAATGATCTCCAATGTAACCAACACAGAACAATAGCCCTAATTACACACATTAGCAAAATCCTATTAAAAATAATACAAAACCAAATATATAAAAGAATAGATTCACAACTAGAGGAAGACCAATATGGATTCAGGAAAGGAAAAGGAACAAGAGAAGCAATACTAAGCCTGAGAACTTTAATTGAAAAAATAATGGAGCTAAACCAAAATATATATATGCTTTAGAAAAAGCATTTGACAAAGTTAATTGGAAGATGATGTGGAATATTATGAAGAAAAGTCACATTGACTATAATGATAGAAGAGTAATCAAACAGATACATGTAAGACAAATGGGATACATAAGAATAAATAATAAGGAAGAAACCATACATATTAGATGTGGAGTAAGACAACATATACAGTATATATTGAAAATACCATCAGAGAAGTTAAAGAAAAAACAAGCAGTGACATGAGATTGGTGGAGAAGAAATATTTTGTCTTAGATTTGCAGATGATATTGCATTCATAGCAAAAAGCAAAAAGAAGACTAAAAAAGTTAATCAAAACAACAAATTAAATATGTAATAAATACCACATGAAAATAAATGTTGAAAAAAAACAAAATTCTACCGGCAAGAAACCAAAAGATCATAAAGAAAATTTAATTAAATGGGAAAGAGATAAAACAAGGAAGGAAGATCAAAAGAAGACAAAGATAAGAATAGGCATAGCAAAAAACTGGAAAAGGTATTAAAAGGAAACTTAAGTCTAGAACTAAGGAAAAAACTTATATATGGAGTATAGCACTTTATGGCAGCGAAACATCAATAATGGGAACAGGAGATATTAGAAGACTGGAGGCATTTGAAATGTGGTGTTGGAGACGAATGCAAAAGATAAAATGGACAGACAAAAAAATCTAATGAAGAAATGCTTAAGGAAGCCAATGAACCCAGAACACTGATAAAGAACAAGAAGAGACAGATGGATTGGACATATCTTATGACATGAAAGTCCGAGAAGAAGAATAATAGAAGGCAAAATCAAAGGAAGAAGAGAAAGTGGAAGACCAAGGAAAAGATACTTTGATCAAATAAAACAAAGCACTGGACTAAAAACATACTACGAAAACAAGCAAACAGAAGAGAAGAATGGAAGGAAATGCTACTGAGCTACCAGTCATAAGACTGAGGCAATAGAAGAAGAAGAAGAAGATAATAATGTCATATAAATAGATCAACTATTAAATTTAAAAATCTTTATTAATGTAATACATGTCATGAATGTATGTATGTTTTCTGATGTAAGCATACAGAAACTCTAGCAGGGATGCTCTACTAGATCTGACACTTATTATTTAACTATATGGGAGAGAGAGAAAACAGATGCAAGTCAAGTCTCCTTTAATAAAAGTACCTACATAAAAGGAAAGAGGAACAATAAAACAGCAATAGATAACTATAAGAACAGTATTCTTAGGCAGGACAGATACAGAATTTGTACAATAGTCAGTCCTTGACTTATGACCCCTCATAATTACAACCGCTATCTCATTAACATGTTCACTGCCACCTCATATTCCTATGACCGATGGACTGGGTTGTTATTGGTACCTTTAAGACATTATCTAAGAAATGCTTTTGCTCAGGCTATTGCTGCTGCTAAGCATGAGAAAAAGCCTCAAAGACTTTGGGAAGGCATATAATACCTTACAGTGTACAAACAATGTAGATGCAGTATGGGATGAGTTCACAGGAGAGTGTATGAATGGTGTTTGGAAGAAACTGCTGAAAACATGTTCATGCATTCACAAGATTTAAAAAAAAAAGAAAGCTTTACTTTACAGTAATTGGTGACAAGTACTGCTGCTAGTTAAAGAACTGCAGTTGGAGGTTGACAATGAAGATGTAGAGAGTAGTGGGTGAAGGATAATTGTATTTACCCTTTTTATTTGAAATAAAACAGCTTTATTTCAAAT
Organism: Typopeltis vanoorti; assembly: GCF_054136105.1. Taxonomy (NCBI): domain Eukaryota; kingdom Metazoa; phylum Arthropoda; class Arachnida; order Uropygi; family Thelyphonidae; genus Typopeltis; species Typopeltis vanoorti. The sequence continues at coordinate 30,667,313 of NC_143549.1, forward strand.
AAAGCTGTTTTAGAGCTAGATTGCATAGAAAGTTGTAGAAGAGAAAAAAAAAAAACAGAAAGAAGAATAACCTCAAAAAAATTGGAAGAGGCATTTGCCTCGGCTAATAAGAAAGTTAATTTAGTTGTTTGAGAAACTGGTAAACCATCCCTGAAGCACTTTGTTACCTTCCTGAATTTCAAGAATTAGTTGTTGATAACTTAGTCACTCCTGCTTCCTCTCATGAACTGTCTAATTAACAAAGTGGTACCTCTGAAGAATTATTCTTGATTCACATGTTTACAGCTGATTACTGATAAGTACACTGAAGGAAGTATATGTTCCATTATTTATTACAAAAATTTTATATTCATTGTGTAGGATTTATGGAGACAAAAACACATGTTAGAGCAATTACTTTGCATATAATTAAGAAAATAATATTTGGCAATTAGATTTTAGCTCACTTTTGTGTGAATAAGTAAATAAATAAAATACAATAAAAATAAATACACAGATTTAAAAAAAAAATCCATAAATCTTTTTTTTTTGTTTAACATAAGTATAACAATATACTGATGATTAAAAAAAATAAAAATATTATTTTGGAATTACACCAAATGAATCTCTACAGTCCTGTTGTCTTAAGGTTTTATGTGTTGGTGTTCTATCGTCATGTTCGGGATGCTATATGGGCTGGAAGTGGGTCTTCCAGATTCTTGGAATTACTAATCCATGATACCGGTTGAGATTAGGATGATGAATCACCATCTCACACTTCTGTGAATTTTCTTAACCAGGTTTTGGTAATTGGTATAATTCCAATTACCTTTCCAGTTGGTTCTGTGACATGTTTGGGGTGCATGGTCTTATAGGCCTGTTTTACCATAGCAAAGTAATTTAATGTGATGTTTGTGTTCATCTTTTCTTGTATGAACTGTTAGCCTTGTTTCCTCTATATAGGGTAAGTTGCAGGTACATTGGATTTTGTGAACCCCTGGGTGGGCTAGGTCAGTGGATTTGCTGAGTATAATTTTTAATTTTGTATGAGGTTTGTTTTTCTGTAGTGTTTCTGTTGTATTTCTATAGTGTTCTATTTATTTTTCTAATATTCCTTTAATGTATGGTATGGTAATGGCATTTTTGTAATTTTTTTTTTTACTTTTCATGGCATTATTGTAGAGGATCTTGTGAACTGTCTTTTTGTTGTAGCCATTTTTTGTAAAGGTTTTGCTAAATGATTTCATATTCCTTCTTCAGCACCTGCTCATCGGAGCAAATTGTTAAGGCTCTAAACAATTTTCTAACACAAACGTGTCTTTATAAAAAACGGCTACAACAAAAAGACAGTTGACACGATCCTCTATAATAATGCCATGAAAAGTAAAAAATATTACAAAAATGCCATAGCCATACCGAGGTAATACAGAGGTAGAGCAGAAAAAATAAATAGAAATACAACATTAAGGCAACTTTCAAACCGCCTGCAAAATTAAAACGTATACTCAGCTCATTCAAAGCTCTCCTTCCTGACCTTGTTCATCCTGGAGTTTGCAAAATCCAATGCACCTGCAACTTGAACAACATAGGGGAAACTGAACACAATTCCAACAAGAAAAAGACGAATGGAAATGCCACATTAAATTCCTTCGCTATGGTAAAAAAAGGACCATCAGACTATGCATCCCAAACATGTCACAGAACTAACTGGAAAGGCATCAAAACTTGATTTGAAAGACAATTCAAGGAAGCATGAGATGCTGATTCATCATCCTAATCTCAACAAATATCATAGATTAGTAATTCCAAGAATCTGGAAGATCTACTTCCAACCCATAGAGCATCCAGAACAAGATGGCAGAACACCAACACAAAAAAAGCTTTAAAAGATGGACTGTAGAGATACATTTGATGTAGTTCTGGTATAATATTTTTATTTATTTTTTTATTTTTATATATATATTTTTAATCATCAGTATTTATTATAAAGGCATACACAGTGAATGTTACACTCATACAGGTGTATGCACCCACTACAGATTCAAATGAAGATGAAGTAGAATTCTATAGCAGCTTCAAACAAGTAGTATACAGTATTGATAAAATAGATTTTCTTTTGATATTAGTTGATTGGAATGCAAAAGTGAGTGAAAAAGAAGAGCGAGGTATCACTGGAAAATTTGGTTCAAGACTGAGGAATGAAGCAGGAGAAAGGATGTTAGAGTCTTCAGTTGAAAACAGTTCTTTATTGCAAACACTTGCTTCCAACAACATAAAATAAGATTGTACAGATGGACTTCACCTAATTTCACAGTATCAAATTTGATTCAAATCCTATAAATGAAGAATTTAAAGTAGAAGTCGGAAGGAAATTAAAAAGTTTGGAGAAGACAGGAAGAGAAGTAAAACTGTGGGAAGAAATAAAATATACTGTCATAGAAGCAGCAAAGCAGACTCAATAAAGCAACAAGAAAGAAAGATTGTAAATAGTTGTCAGAAGAAGCTATTCAAATAGCAGAAGAAAGAAGAAAGTGAAACTTCAGAGAAACAAAGAAAGGGTTAGACAACTGAGTGCAGATTTCCAAAGATAGGCTAGGAAAGACACGGAAAAACATCTAAACTAAAGGTGCAAGGAAATTGAAGAAAGCAATATTATGGGTAGAACAAGAGATCCGTTTAGAAAAATAAATGATGTTACAAGGAAATTTATCTCTAGATTAGGAGTTGTAAAAAGTAATTCAGGTAAATGTTTGATGGATGGAAGAAGAAACAGTGAAAAAAAGTTGGAAAGAATATGTGGGGGATTTGTACAAGAAAGATAATAATATTGAAGGAGTATTTGAAAGTTGAGAATTTGTCGAGGAACCCATGATAATGAAAAGTGAAGTGATATCAGCAATGGAACAGCTGCCAAAAGGAAAAGCTCCTGGAACCGATGTCAGAGAAAGTATTGAGAGCAGCTGGAGATGAAGTAGCGAATATACTGACTGAAATTTATCAACAGGTTTCGAAGAAAATATACTGCCCTAGAGATTGGAAAACATTACTATTCATCACAATCCCCCCCCTCCAAAATCAAATGCCAGAGATTGTGAGAATTATAGAACCATCACTTTAATTTCACATGCAAATAAAGTTATGCTGATATGTGAATAGAGAAATGCCACAAGAACAGGCAGGTTTTAGGAGAGGTAGAGGAACTAGAGACCAAATAGCAAACATGAGATGGATTATGGAAAGAACAAAAGAATTTTCAGAAGGAAGTATTCATCTGTTTTATTGATTATGAGAAAGCTTTTAAATGTCTGGATTGTAATGAGATCAATGGGAATACCTGACCATCTAATTCTCTTCATAAGAGAGCTGTATGACAACCAGGAAGCTTCAGTTAAAACAGTCTCTGGAGAAGAAGACGGTGTTCGAGTGGGAAAGGGAGCATGACAGGATTGTATATTATGCCCTACCGTTTAATATTTATAGTGAATATGTTATGAGAATGGCTGATTTAGACAAAGATTCAGTTGGAATTAAGATTGGTGGCAGAAAAATAAATAATTTAAGATAAGCAGATGATACAACCCTTATAGCAGAAACTAAGGAAGATCTGGAGCAGTTGATTCTATTGGTTAAGACAAAAAGTAACAAAGCTATTTAATTTAAACATCAGCAAAACAAAAGTGATGGTTTCTGGCAATGTAAATGAATTTATAATAGAGGGAGATAAAATAGAAATTGTTGATGTTGAGATCCAGAATCAGAAAGGATGGTAAATGTGAAGATGAAATTAAAAGGAGGACAGTCATGGGGAAAAAAGCAATGTTAAACCTGACAAAAATTATGAGAGACAATATGTGAGTCAGACTATGAAAGTCAGAATTGTCAAAGCAATGGTATTTTCAATAGTGATAAATAGATGTGAAAGCTGGATTATTAAGAAGAAAGATAGAAAGCGAATTGATTCGTTTGAATTATGGGTGTTGAGGAGACTATTAAGAATCTTGTGAATTGCAAAAATGATCAATTAGAGAATATAACGACAGAATGTTCCTTAGAGCCAATGATCACAAAACAGAAGTTGATGTACTTTGGACATATTATGTGAGCTGATGAATCATTGGAAAAAGCAGTTATGTTGGGGAAGATTGAGAGAAGGAAGAGAAGAAGAGGAAGACCATAAAAGAGTTGGATGGATACTATAAAAGAACTTGCCAACTTGAACTTAAAATTACTGAAAGAAAGGACAGGAGGCTGAGTGGGATAGAGAGCCTTTGTTCACAGGATTGCCAAGAGTCAAAAATGATTATTTATATATATATATATATATATATATATATACACACACACACATATACACAGTGGTGCCTTGGTTAATGACAGTAATCCGTTCCAGGATTACTCTCGTTCTCCAAGGCGTGATTCCGCATAAGATTTAATTGTAAATCGATTAATTTGTTCCGGCTCCTCTCCACAACCATAGTACATATTAAAAATGCATATAAAACTCATTTAAAATGTCATACAAATATGGTAAATATCATTTATTTATTATATGTATTTACTACAAAAAATTAACATTAATAAAATGAATTGTTCACGAAAACAGTTTTTAATTACCAATCTTCACCAGAAGGACAATCAGGCTCACTTTGGAGTTTTTTGACAAATGACCTGTAAAAAACATGTCTAGGGTTGTTTGCTTCTGCCCTCTTGTTTAAAATGTTTCTGAAAAACTGCATGGACTTTTCATTAAATAGATCTGCAGTTCTAATAACCTCAGATTTGTCTGGATTCCATTTCATAGCAACATTTTGAACTTCCTCTCACTTTGCCAAAACATTTTTGATTTCAGCAGTCGTAATTTGTTCTTTCTCTCCATCTTCATGTTCAGATGAAATTTCCATTTCCTTTTCTTCACATTGCTGCTTGAAAAGTTCTTTTAGCTCGTTAGTAGTCAGTTCTCGGTCATGCATCTCCAATAATTTTTCAACATCTTCTTCCTCTACTTCCAAGTTAAGATCATGAGCAGTTGCCACAATATCCTTTACCAATTTGTGTCCTTCATCTGAAGTTTCTTCATTACCAAAGGAAGGACACAGTTTCCTCCATGCTGCTTTGAGACATTTCATTGTTACTTCTTGCCAAGCCTTTACAATATTCAAAATTGTCATAGCAATTAGAGGCCTAATTGCTATGACAATGTTGAATTCTACCTTCCAAAATTTTCTTAGGGTTATGGTGACAGCCTCACACATTTCAAAGCACCTGGTAAAAAGTGCCCTTGTGTAAAGTTTTTTAAAATTTGCAATTATCAGCTGATCCATAGGTTGAATCAGAGATGTAGTCTTGGGAGGAAGAAACGCCTTGATAAAATCTAATTCCTCTGGTAACTCTTCTTGTATGCCTGTTGGATGGCCAGGTGCGTTATCCAAGGTTAAAATGGCTTTTAGAGGCAGATTGTTTTGCTCAAGATAGGCTTTGACAGTTGGTCCAAACATTTCGCGAATCCAGTTTCTAAATTCTATTCTTGTGACCCAGGCTTTGCTGTTAGACTTCCACAAAACACCGAGATTGGATTTAGAGACATTGAACTTTTTGAATGCTCGGGGATTCTCTGCATGGTAGATTAACATTGGTTTATCTTGCAGTCTCCACTTGCATTTGCTGCTAAAAGCAATGTTGACCTATCATTGGTTTATGCCCAGGAAGTGTTTTTACTTCTTTTGTGATAAATGTCCTGTTGGGCATTTTCTTCCAAAATAACCCAGTCTCATCACAATTGAAGACTTGTTGAGGTAGGTATTCTCTTTCTTCTATAATTCTTGTAAAGCTATTGACAAATTTATCTGCTGCTGCTTTGTCAGCACTAGCTGCCTCTCCGTGTCTGACCACACTATGAATTCCTGTTCTTTTTTTAAAGTTGTCAAACCGACCTCTGCTACCTTTGAAATCATCATCATCTGCCTCAGAACTTGATCCCGAAGTCTTCTTTTTCAAATCTTGATAAATCTGTTTAGCTTTCTGACAGATTGCATTCTGAGATGTAGTATTGCCCGCCATTTCTCTTTCTTTGATCCAAATTAGTAATAGATTTTCCATTTGCTCAAAAAAGAAGCCCTCTGACATTCAACCTTGAAGTTCCCTTAGCAACCTTAGCTACCATAAGTTCAAAATGGATAGCCAAAATGGTCGATATTGTAGAATGACTGGTTTCATATATTCGAGCTAGCAGCATAACTTTCACACTTTCATGATGTTTTGCTATAATTTCTTTCTTCTGTTCAATAGAGAAAATTTTTATATTTTTTTTTCCCTCACTAGCTTTCTTTTTGGGACCCATTTTCTCACACAGTAAAAAAATTCACTGTATAAAAAAAAGATATGCAAAATACGGTATTATTACAAATTGCACAATACTAAGACAAGGGATACAAAGAACATATCGTCAGCTGAAAATAAAAGTAAAAGTTCAAAAAAAAAAAATCAACTTTTTGAAATAAAAGTTAACAGTTAAATTTGAAACCTGCAATTTTTGATTTAGTGCATTTTGCTTGTAAGGTGACGATATTAGATACAGCACCTACCGTAACATACACTGATTAGCAGCTTATAGATACAACGATTATTATACAGATGAGATTTGATTTTGGCTTTTGATGGCGAACGAACAGTGACATGCACCCACCGATTTATTGTCTATATGAACCAACAGATAAAAAATAAATGCTTAAGTACTCATTTTCATCATAAAATGGATTTATAACAACAAAGTTTAAAATAAAGCACAGTACACTACAAGAAAAGAAACAAATGGAAAACATAAACAGCTGGCTATGATGGGTCAAACATATCTGAGCTTCGCAGCTATGCTGCGTGGCTGTTCTCTATTCGACAATGTCTTCCTGCGCGTGGCTGAGTGCAATCAGAAAATATTTTAGATCGGATGGAGGTTCATATAATCAAGAATCATTAACCAAAGCCTGTGTCATTCACCAAGAGAATTTTTTCTTACAGCTACTCGTAATTAACCGAGTACGTTGTTAACCAAGGCACAACTGTATTATTTTAAATGACTGATACCGTGAATGAATGAATTTTATGTTAATATATATATATATGAAAATTATATATGAAATATGAAATTATGAAAATATGAAATTCTGTTGTATTTACTGAGTCTAATTTATTAAACACACAACATGTTTCATCGGAAAGCCAACTTCGTCAGGCATGAGAATTGAAAGCAAAATAAAAATCACTACAAAGAAACATTGTACCACTACAAAATCCCCGTGCGAGTCTTGCTAGTAGATTTTAGAACCCTGGATAATGTTTCTCGAATATTCGCCGACAATCTTACTTTCTCCCTTTACCCTCTTAATCCTGCCTACAGGCCTTTCCTTTTGATTCGCGCCACGCCCTTTCAATATTGACCTTGAAGGTCACCTGTGACGGGACTTGCAAACAACTTTCAAAAGACATGCCGAATTTCGGGCGATGATCTTGCTTTCAATACTTCTACAATCCTTCTTAAACAATGAGCAAGTTAATTCCCTTTGGGCTTATTTTGCTCTTTATACAGATAGCTTTACATAGAGAAATAAAATACACATTTGTACAAGAAATTTTACGTGAATTCCTACTGTAAAAAGTCAACGTTTTAGATAATTTATTTTGGTAGCATCAAATTTTTATTTTACATAGGCCCACCCTTTCATGAAAAAAATTTTTTTCAAACATTTAAATATGGATGCAAAAATTTTTTATATACAAAGCACTTCTGCATCGAGGTTTATCAATTCTCTTGGGCGAGTACCACTCAGTTTTCTTATTATCATCCTTTGAGATAGCATTGCACTCTATCCGATATATGTTTCTATGCAGTTGTGATATGCATTTTTTGTCAAAACTGGTGCTTCCTGCTTCAAATTCACCCGGTTTATCAATTTCATCATCTCTGTTTTCCCTAGCATGAGTTTGTTTATCCTTATTACTTATTTTCATTCTTGTCTTAGCATGATTTGGCCTTGCCAAGCACAGTGCTGTCCCCCCTTTTGGGTGGTTCTACTCTCTGAGAATTGTGGAATGATGAGTTGGGGATTAATTGTTCTAAAAAACTCTTTATCGCTCAATGTGTTAGTGGCTTCTGAGTTCAAGTTATCCATATTCATTTTTGAAAAAATTTTGCACAGTATATATACATAATTTCAAAGGTATCTCTAATTACTGAGTATATATACACTTCTCAATGCACTTTGTTGGCCTTATCTTTTGCAAAGCTGATCCTGTCCTCTTTATCTAATCTCGAATCTTATCCTGTAGGCTGCATCATGGTAAACTAAAGTTATCTATTTATTTAAGAACCCTTTAATTTCTTTATATATACTGTGTTATATATATCTTCTATCTTATATCTTATTTATGTAATATTCTTAATCAGCAATATTCCTTTAACATAATACTTTATCTTAATATTTTGTATTTTCTTTCTTATTCTTTCCACCTTAAGTATTTTTTCTTTTGACTGGGATCTCCAGATATTTATTTGATTGAAGACTGTGCCTCTGAAATTCCCCTATAGGCAAAAGAAAGCTTTCATACCCTAGTAGATCAAATAATCACTTATCCTATCTTAGCCAAGGTTTGCAGTCATGGCAAAAATTACTCGCTTTGTATCTTAAATCACTACTAATCATTAGGGTTCTGCTATCAGGTCTGAATAGTGTTTTTAGGATCAGTGCATTGCAAAAAATTGAACCGGACAACTATTTTTATCAACAATAACAATAAGTTTAATGTCTGGTCTAATAATTGTACGTATCATATGAAGTCACAAGATTCATTTATGAAAGGTAATTCTTAGTCTTTCTCAATCACTCAACTTGGTTTCTATCAAATTCTTTCGCACTTACTTAGTTAGACTTTCAACAAGCATAATTTATATTACAACTGTCAGGAAGTTATACACATAACATGAATTCGTTAGGTGCGCTTGACATTCCTAATTAGCATCAATCAAAATACAACATACATGCATACAAATATCTCTCTCAGAATCTCATTCCTTTCAAACACTTAATCATAATCTAAGCAATTATATTTATACAATCCACTTCATTGAGTTTCAAACATTCCAATGATATGATAGCAGGAACATACTCTATCATAAAACACTATCATAAGTACACATATAATTAATTAAAGAAATTTCAATAGCTCAATATTTTCTCCAAGGGAAATTAACTGCACCCATGCTTCACTCATTAGCGATTACACACATTTACGAGAAATATTAACACTCTAAATACTATCTCCTTAAACAAGACAATTTAACAGTTCAATAGGGAATTTTTTCTTAATTCACAAACAATTAATGAATATATAGACTCACACGGATCTCTTCCTATCCTGCATGTGTCTTCCGTCCATTTTTTTTTATTCCGGCGCTTGAGTCCTCCGTTCCATGTTTTGGAATTCTCCTTGAAGCGACACGGCACTGACGAATAGTCACGCAGCTGGTGGGATATAGGGTAGGCTTTCCAGCGTCTTGAACTGCCCGGCGAAGGATTTCTGTGTAGGTCAGGTCACACTTACTCGACTTCAGGACCTTTATGGCAAGATTTCTCCTTAACTTTTTGCCTCCGGATATCTTCAGCTGTAACTGGAGCGCTATCGGTGGACGGGTCTCCCTGCCCTCCCCTCTGGAACTTTATGGCACCTCTCCTCATCGATTTCTCGTGGATGGATCATTCAGGAAGAAGAAAAGGAAGCCTTTCTCATCTCCGAACCAAACGTTTTAAACACCAGAGTCCCTGCACCTTGGATTTAGTTTTTGTGATCCCTAACATTCCCGTGCGAGTCTTGCTAGTAGTTTTTAGAACCCTGGATAATGTTTCTCGAATATTCGCCAACAATCTTACTTTCTCCCTTTACCTTCTTAATCCTGCCTACAGGCCTTTCCTTTTGATTCGTGCTGCGCCCTTTCAATATTGACCTTGAAGGTCACCTGCGACGGGACTTGCAAACAACTTTCAAAAGACATGCCGAATTTCGGGCAATGCTCTTGGTTTCAATACTTCCACAACCCTTCTTAAACAATGAGCGAGTTAATTCCCTTTGGGCTTATTTTGCTCTTTATACAGATAGCTTTACATAGAGAAATAAAATACACATTTGTATACAATAAATTTTAGGTGAATTCCTACTGTAAAAAGTTGATGTTTTAGATAATTTATTTTGGTAACAACGAATTTTTACACTAATCATCAGTTGAAGTGTTAGTTTTTCTCTCATTGCAATTTTTGTATCTTGTCGTAGCCCTATCATGTCCAGTAAGAGAAGTAAAACTACTGATGACAATTCCAACATGAAAAAAGAAGGCGAGGAAAGCTTTAAGTTTAGATGTTAAAACGAAGGTCATTAAAGCATGACAAAGGAAAGAAAGTCGGTGAAATAGCATGAGAAGAAAAACTATCGCATTCAACTGTTTTAACAATCATAAAAGATAAATCAAGAATAATGGAGGCAGCTAAAGGGGCAGTTAATATAAAATGTACAATTTCAATGAAAAAAAAAAAGAGAGAAGGGCCAATTCATGAAATGGAGAAGCTTTTAATGACATGGATAGATGATCAAATCAACAAGAATATTCCTCTCAGTTTGTTTACGATTCAAACAAAACCATTCAGCCTATTTGACAATTTAAGGAAACAACAAGAAGATAAATATGGCGTGCATACATTTAACGCTAGTAAAGGTTGGTTTTATCAATTCAAAAGCCGATTTAACTTACATAACATATGAATAACGGGAGAAGCTGCTAGTTCCAATTTTGAAAGTGCCGAAATTTTCAAGCAAAATCTGAAAGAGATGATAAAAGATGAAGGTTATTTGCTAGAGCAGATTTTTAATGTAGATGAAACTGGACTGTTCTGGAAAAGAATGCCAGATTGAACTTACATTCACAGAGAATCTACATTGGCGTCTTGTTTTAAGGCATTTAAAGATAGGATTATGCTTCTTCTTGGAGGAAATGCTGCTGGTTTTAAATTAAAACCATTTCTTGTTTACCATTCACAAAACCCCAGAGATTTTAAAAACATTGACAAGAATAAATTGCCGGTTTACTACAGGAGTAATCCTAAGGCTTGGATGACAATTGTTTTATTCGAAGACTGGTTCTTAAATTGTTTTATTCCAGAAGTACGTGCCTACTGTCTTGAAAAAAACATTCCTTTTAAAATTCTATTGTTGCTTGACAATGTTCCAGGACATCCTCTTCACATCAGTGATTTGAATGAAAATATAAATGTGATGTATCTACCATCCAATACAACAGGTGTGATTCACACTATGGATCAAGGTTCGATTGCTACATTCAAGACATATTACCTGAAAACTACATTTTCTCAAACAATAACAGCAATGGACAACGATGCTATAACATTATGCGATTTTTGGAAAAATTACGATATTAACCAATGTATCCAGAACATTGGAACTTCATGGAAGGAAGTATCGGAACAATGTATGCGAGGAAGAAGTTTGTAAATTTGGAAGAAGTTACTACTGCAGGAGACACTCAAAGAGTACAATGAGCATAGTATGTTAGAACAAATTGGTGAAGAAATTGTGAAATTGCAAGAAAACTGGATTTAGAAATCAATATTACCGAAATAGAAGAATTAGCAGATCACGAAGGTGAACTGACTGATCAAGAACTTGATTTTCCAAAAGAAAGAGTTGTAGAAGAAGAAAGGAATAACGAGGAAGATGAAGAAGAGAAATCGTTAAAAAAATTTACCATAAAAGGATTAGCTGAAATGTTTTCTAAATTAAATCAAGGACTTCAGCTACTCGAAAATATGGATCAAGACACTGATCGCTTCGCCAAAGTCGAAAAGCAAATTCAAGAAGCAGTCATGTTATTGCAAAATATATGATGATAAAACCCAACAGACAACATTAACCAATTTTCTGATTAAAAAACATAGTCCTGATCGCGAGAAATAATCATCTTTCAAATTCATATCATTCAAATAAGTGACAGTTACTCACCTGTTTAATTAAAGAAACTGTTAATAAGTTTTTTTGTTTGTGTTAACTAATATTTAAATGAATTTCAAATTAAAGTAAGTGCACCATTTTTGATATGTGTTTATATATTTTTTTCTTAAATTTTAATATTATTATTTGACACCTCCAGGGAGGGCACTTGCTGAACAACTCTGTCTCCACCACTCAATCCACCAATGCTATCTACTGCTGACCACCACCACTAGTTTTTCTACAGACAATCACAAACATCCATGCCCACGGCGGGATTCAAACACGCAGCGTTTTGGCTGGAGAGCGGATACGCTAACCACTCGACCAACCAGGCTTTCTTTCTTAATTTTATTTATGTATTTGTATGTGCTAATAAATAATTTATAAATGTTTATGTAAGTTTATACATTTTTCACCGTTTTAAGTTATATAGAAACCTAATTTATGAAAATATTATAACAGAAATCAAACAAATCAAGAATTAACAAAAGAAAAGTCCTCGACTTATGTCAGAATCGATTTACGATAGAGAGGTTGGAATGTAAACCCGTCGTAAGTCAAGGATTACCTGTGTGTATATATATATTAGGGTTACCAAGTAATTTTATAAGCTTGGTTATTTAACTCCTAATCCCAAGTATGCAAACAAATATATTTATATATGGATATATATATATATAGAGAGAGAGAGATTTTTTTAATCTATCTACATATTTATTTTTATTGTATTTTATTATTTTATTTATTTATTCATTTTTACCAGAGGTCAGGCTAACAATACGACTAACAAAGTAATTAGATTTAGCTTAACTTCTGTGCAGTGTCACGTAGCTTGTGTCTTGTTCATATGTATGTTTTTCTGATGTGATACAGAGGTTAAAACATCAAGTATTATTTACTTAATTATAAGTAAAGTAATTGTTCTAACATGTTTTTTTCCATAAATCCTACACAGTGAATGCTGACCACCATGTAACCTTGAAAGAAAGAACAGTAATTTTATAACTTATATGCTGCATTATTTCACTAATAAAAAAGAGTAGAATTAGTTAAAAATAACAAAATGGATCTACATATTTTAGCATTTAAGCCCATTATTAACATATTTTTATAGTTGAATATAGTGATTTCTGATTTACAATGGGATCATCAGAACAGAATCCCATTGTAAGTCAAAGACTGAATGTATTTGCTTAAGGTGAAGTACCACTAGAAAGGAAAAAATTTAAGACAATGGCATATGGATTACTTTATGCCAGGAAATATATGTAAAAACTGTAAATGTAACAATGTAATAAATATTAACACAGCTTTTACTATAAATCAGTATATAACTAATATTTCAAAAGAATCGATTTACTAACCTTTCTCTTCTTTTTGCTTTTTTTCCTTCCAGGATTTATACTTCTGTATAGAGAGTTCACGAGTCTGTTTATCACTCTCTTCCTTAACTTGCCTTTCAGCTTCTTTCTGATATTCTTCCAATTTCTTTTTTTCTTTAAATTCTCTATTTTTTTCTGCTATCCACATTTTGCATGCAGAAGATGACATTTGTTTGTGATATTCTTTTTTCTTCTGAATGTTTAACAGCTCTAGTTCTTTCTGTCTATTTAGTTTCATCTGTTCTACAAACAGCTTCCTCCTTTCTTTCTCTTTATGAAGAAGCCATCTCTCCCAAGGGGATAAAGTATATTCCTCAAGATGCAATATGTCCTCTACAGTTCTTTCATCTTCTTGAATAAAAGTGTGCGACTGGCTATAAGATTTAAATAGAATATAAAAAAAAATGTTCATGTGCATTATTAACTTATGCATATATTAAGTTCAGTAAAATCTGACAGCTGAGCTAAGTGAGGGATTGCAGACAGTTACTTTCCTCACTCAGAGACTGATTCTGCAGAAAGAAAGAAAGGAAGTATTAAGATCAAATGGAAGGTTGGCAAGGATGCCAGAAATAAGGGAGAAAGCTTGTGGTTCAATGAGTCAAGTTTATCCAAAAGATTATAAACATAAGTGAAACAAGGTTGATTGCATCACATACTGGAAAAATAAGAATGGATAAGTATAACATTTTCCAAGATAGTAAAGTCAAAAAGGGGGTGGGGGAGGAGTGTTTAATAAATTATAGGATAGGAATTACTTTTTCAAACTGATGGCACAAAAATTAATAATTGTAATGGTTTTGAGGCTGTCTGGTATGAGACTAAAATAAACAGGATGAACATTTAACAGGATCAACTTGTTATAGGCCTGGACAGGAAGAACAATAGAGAAATTGATACATGTGAAATGCTTAAATATAATTAGTTTGGCAAAAAATTGTCATCCTTATGGAAGATAATTATGAAAATATTAACTGGAAGCAAGAAAGAATATGAACACAAAGAAAATTAATTTCTGGACCTTAAACATACTGCACACGATGTAAACGAAAATAAATACTAAGGTGTAGCATGACATGCAAGTGCAAAATATAGTAACAATGAGATACTAATTTCTGACCTTAGTGGTCAGATCTTATTATTATCTTGTCAAGTTGCACAAGTATGATAAAATATTGAACCTAGTGGCTCACTCTTATTACCTGGAGCTGCAGTTTCACCTTTTGCCAGTTCTCCACATCAAGATAGTAGTTCCATGATGATGATATCTTGGGATACTTTCAATATTGATATTCAGGAGAAGAGTGAACATGACTCAAGTAACCAGGCCGTGTTACTTGCTGAGGTGCAATCAAAAAACACAGTACAGAATTGTTACTGTTAATTAAGAGGAAAAGAGGAAGACCTTGGAGTAGATATCTTTGTGGTTCTAATAGTAAAGGCATGAAGACCAATGTGTCATCAAAAATAAATGAATTAGACACACCAGAAAATACCAACAGGCCAATAAAGTCGTTCACAAGTGAAGGAAGGTCAGAACTGTCAGAAACTGATTATCCATTAAATGAGATTTGTATTTCTCATTCAAATATATATCCAATCTTGGTAAAAGGATCATAACAAAGTGAAGATGCAATAATAGAAATGGAGGAATCACAGGTAGTGACAACATCTTTTGACAGTCTCTGTTCCAAGATCCAATGTTAATCCTAGTAATGAATATGACACCTATTCTTAATACTGTTGAGTTATAATAGATTTAGTTTAATCCTTTATCCCAGTGAGAGCAAACAAAGTTTGCGCCTGAAAATATCTTCAGGACTAAATATAGTGTTGTACTATCTTATCCAGTAAGTAGTGCAACACCAAGGCAACTCGTGGCAAAGGTGGAGCAAGCTACCAGGCACTTCTAACCCAGTATCTCCCATAATGCAAAACACATTTCCTATGTGGATATGTATACTGTTATGCATTTAGTCCTGAAGATATTTTCAGGCGCAAACTTTGTTTGCTCTCACTGGGATAAAGGATTAAACTAAATCTATTATAGTCTAACCTAGTGATAAATAAATTTTCAACAACTGTTGAGTTAGTTGAAACTCACTCAAATAATATAGAATCAGGGCCAAGTGGAGATGGCCAGATATTAGTTCTTTGTTCTGTGTCACCTGCATTATCTACTTCTTGTCAAGTTGCACAAAGTATGATAAAAGATATCGAACCTGGTGTCTCACTCATTACCTGGAACTGCAGTTTCGCCTTTTGCCAGTTCTTCACATCAAGATAGTAGTTCCGTGATGATGTCTTGAGATACATCCAGGCCTACCGCTGTTACGCCAAACATTCATAAAACACATGATCAGCAGCTTCCACTACAAGATCAGAATATGACTCAAGAAAAGAAAAATGAGTCAATTATCCTTGGATATCCTTGTCAGAATATCAGTATGAGGTCTGCTGCAGAGGCTGCACAACCAAAAAATATCCAAAAGCATAATACGAAACTACATGAAAATGTGTTAGACATGAATATATATTGGATTCGTGCATGAAAACAGAGTTGATGATGATGAGGCAAGAGATGGAGTGTATGCGAAATGAAAAGAATTACAGACATACATGGAAGAGTGAAAAAGAGTAGAAGGAAAGATGGCCATGCAAAAGATGTAACGAACAATTTGAGAGTGGCTCTTTGTGGAGATTCCATTATTAGAGGTGTGGTGAATGAGAAGGTGCATAAGGTTTGTTTTCCTGGTGGTAGAATGGAGAGAGTGATCGAAGCATTGGACATAAGAGGAATAAGAGAGCACAAGAGTTGGTTGTAGTAGGGACAAATGATTTGGATGGCAACAAGGAAAATGCAAATTGGATATAAGGAGATCATTAAGGAGAGTAAAAGATAACAGTGTGGTAGAAAAGGTAGTCAGTGTGTTGCCAAGGCATGATAGTGATGAATTAAGGAGGCGAGAAAAGATTATGAATGATATGTTAGTGCGGTTATGTGAGGAGAATGGAGTGCATTTTGTGAATGTGTGGGAGGAATTTGAGGGAAGGATAGAATTGTATAAAGAAGATGGACTGCATTTAAATGGTTTTGGTGTGAGTTGGCTGGAGAGATTGCTACTGGCAGGAGAGGTTATGATGTAATGAATAGATCCGAGGTGGTGCAAGTTGATATGAAAGAGCAAAAAAGCAGGGAGAGAGAGAGGTATTTGCAAATGGAGAGGTGAATATCATGAAGTAAATGAGAGAGTGGAAGCACAATACAAAGAGGGAAATGGGGGGAGACAGACTGAGATGGCCTGGGAAAGTTTGGGTGTGAGGAAAGTTGTAGAATGTGTGGTAATATAGAGGAAGTGACTGGAGAAGGTATTGAAGAGTCACATCGGAGAAGTGACGTTCGTAGTACTTGTAGAAGCAATAATGATTTCTTATGTTTATTTACTAATGTTAGAAGTATTCGAAATAAGAGGAACGAAATTGTTGCTTTTCTTGAGCTTATTCACCCAGAAATTGTTGGTATATAGATGACAATGACATCCTGACAGGAATAGAGATGAACGGATATGATAATTTTCTTGAAGACAGACAGGGAAGAAAGGTAGGAGGAGTACTATTGATGGTAGCAGATGAGTTGTGCCCATCTAAGGTAGATTTGCAAGGTGCAAATAGTGGCCATGGTTTTGAGGCAGTATGGTGTGAGGTAGAAGTAAACAGGATGAAATATTTAGTTGGGTGTTGCTATAGACCTGGTAATATGGAGGATAAAGAGAAGGAAATGTATAAGAAAATTGACATAGCTAGCAAGAAAAGAGTGATCATTATGGGCGACTTTAATTATGGTAATACAGACTAGAATCAAGAGACTGCATCTGGGGATAAAGAAAATGAATTCTGAAAGATAATTACCTTAGGCAGTACATAACAGAGGGTACACGAGTATCAAGAGTATTGGATTTGATCATCTCATCAAATGATGTCATTATAAATGAGGTGTATATCTTCCACCAGTTGGCGGAAGATATGGTCGCTCGTGAGGTGATCCCTTGCAGGGTGACCAGTCATTCGAGGATGTCTGTTAGAAAGGGAAATATGTGGAATTATAAGACTGGTAATTATGTAAAGCTCAGGAACAGCTAGAGATAATAAATTGGAAAGGATATCAATGTTGCTTGGGCCCTACTGAAGAACTATTTGGTGGAGGCAATATCAGAATGTATTCCAAAGGTTAAGAGGGTAAATAGAGCAGGTGAAATGGATGAATCAAGAGATAAGGTATGTAATCTGGAAGAAGAAGGCATTATGGAAGAAACACAAGATGAGTAGTTATAACAACCAGTTGCATGAGAAGTACAAAGAGCCGGCGAGGAAGGTGACTCGCTTGATAAGGTAGCAAAAGTGCAGTATTAGCAGCAGTTAGCTAAAGCAGCCAAAAAAACCCTAAGGAGTTTTTTTTTGATATGTGGCCAGTAGAAGAAAGAATGATTATGATAGGATGGGATTGATTGGTGAAAACGGAGGAATGATAATTGCAGCAGAGGATATAGTTGAGATATTTAATGAGCAATTTTTATAAATTTAATAAAATTAAAAAAAGGTATTTTATTCTTATGAATGTGACATCATGCAGAACTTGAAAGCAGTGGGAAAGAAGAAGGAGGACGAGAAGGAGCTGTTAAAGTAAACAGGAGGAGGAATTGAATAGACTTGATGCTATTTCACAGATGTTTTGAGGGAGTATTCCAGAGAGTTAACAACAGCTTTTGCATATCTTTTCAACACGAGTCTCTCACTGGGTCAAGTTCCAAAAGAGCGGAAAAGAGGGTGAAATTGTTCCAATTCATAAGGGAGGTGATAAGGGTAGGACTTTGAATTATAGACCAGTCTGTGTGTCTAGAGTTGTTGTAAGGTATTAGAGAAGTTAGTTAGGACTAAGATTCAGAATTGGAATATAGATTTTGTAAAGGCATTTGATAAACTGCCACATGACAAGCTGGTAATTAAATTGGAACAAATGGGGATGAACAGTAGATTAGTTCGCTGGATTGGAGATTAGCTTTCTGATAGGTATCAGAGAGTTGTCTATGGAGGAGCAATATCCCAGAAGAGGAAAGTTACTAGTGGTGTACCCCAAGGGTCTATTTTAGGTCAACTGCCATTTAATGTGTATGTAAATGATATTTGGAGAGGTCTGAATATGCAGTTGTTTGCAGATGATGCAAAGTTGTGGAACTATCAGGAGTAGAATGGATGCTGTACCTTTGCAAGAGGACTTGAATACACTGGGTGAATGGATAAATGAGTGGGAAATGTCAATTTAATGTTTCAAAGTGTAAGGTTTTGAAATTTGGGAAACAGAGACAGGATGTAGAGTATTACCAGATTAATGTCGGGGAGGTTTTGCACAGAATGAGTGAAGATAGGAAGAGAACAAGAGGTCATTTCTGGAAACTGTATAAGGAGGGTGTGAGCAGGTTTTTTGCATGGAGAGTGGTGAGTGATTGGAATGCATGCATTGCTTGAGAGTGTGGTGAGTGCGCAGAGACAATAAATATATTTAAGGTGCGGTATGACAAACTGTGTGTATAACAGTGGACCTCCCACAATGAGTCTTTGACTCCATGGAGGTTTTTTATAATAATAATAATAATAAATACATACAGATCTTATTAAATAATTTATTTAACAAATGACATACATAAAGAAAGTGATAAAAGAATAAAAAATGAGCTACTAATCTGACATTAGTGGTATTTGCCGATAGCTCTTATTAATTTATATTTATTTATTTAACAAATGAAGTACTTAAAGAAAGTTAATAGTTAAAAGTGGAATTCTACATAAACCAAATAAACAAATCATTAAAAGTCAATTTATATTCCTAGATAAGAGAATATGGAACAGTTACTAATGATATATTTAATGGCCTAGCTAAATTTGTCACCACACGCATTATAATAAATCAGTTCATTTCCATTTATAAAGTATTTCTTTTCATCTTCCATGTCCTGTCGTGATCAAGTTAAGTGTAGATACTTTGGAAGATCAAATCCCTTTGGCCTGAAAGTTGGATAAAAATAGCATTAAGTCAGAGAGAGATGTTCCTGTCAATAAAATTACCAGGCCACTGTGATATCAAAGGAGCCTCCATAGCTCAGTCGATATAGAAGAAGTCCTTTGGTCAGAAAGACCTGAGTTCAATTCCCATCAGTGAAGTGAGGGACCGTTATCTGGTATCTTTCAATGAACGGTGAGTGAGCTGTCTCATAAGGAGGTAGGGGTTTTTTCACCCAGAATCATGGCAAATCAGCCAGTGAACACACACAGATTACAGATTACTCGTGAATACCACCTTAAGGGGATGCAGCAGAGAAGTGACCAACTGGCTGCATTAATTCATCGTAAGCCCTCATTGGGTGGGAGAGGGGGGCTCAACCTGTCCTAAGGGACAGATAGGATATGATGATATCAAAGGGCTTGTATGGCAGTTTTCCAAGCAGGTCATCAAGATTTAAGTTTATGAGTAGCTATGTAGAAGATGTCTTCATATGGAAAGATAATTATTCTCAGTAATTTTACATCACGTGTTGCATAAAGCCCTTTAATTTCATAATGGAAGAGGGACAATATTACTAAGATCTAGAAGTCAATAAGTTGATCTTATTACTCTAAAAATAGATCTCATGGCTTGTTTGAGATGAATATCGACCACTGAGGTGCGAGCACTATTAAGCCACACCAGGGTGCAGTGATGTGTTGTGGAACACACTATGCACAATAGCTTTGGTATTCATCTGAATTCTATGAAGAGCCTGCTGTCTGCAAGTTGTTATTGTGAGTATACCAGCAACTTTTGTCAAGTTTTCATTAAAAGTCAATGATCTGTCCAGAGTCACTCTTAGATAGCATGGGATTTTATTGTACAGTAGCAAACAAGTCAAACTTTTGTCAAGTTTATGGGTTTTGGTTTGGTTTTTGCTTCAGTTTACAATAACTTTGGTTTTGGTTTTAATTCACTATTTAGTTGTGTACTGAGTGTTTTAATTGTCTCGATGATATTTATTAATAGTGTTGTGCATTTTTAATAGTGTAAACAAGTTGATATTCATAGTGTTCTATTCATTTTGTATAAAATGGATACATCTACAAGAAAGTGTTCAAAAATATGTGTTCTTTCTCAGCACACATCCGACTCAAAAACAAGTTACCAATGAATGTGGTGTTGGTTTGGGTTCTTGTTAATGTGATTTTAAAGAGGTTTAGGGAGACAAGTACCTTTTTGCCTGACAGAAAAGGAAAATGTGAGCAAAAAAAAAAAAACTACACTCTCAAGATTGTTGTATACTAGCAAAAGCAAAATTAATCCAAGATTGTCTGCTGCTGACTTAAATAGAGACCTGACAGTTAGTGGAATTAATGTTTCTGACATGATAGTCCATCAAAGATTGCTGGGAGCAGAGAGGACTGCATAGACCAGAAAAGAAATAACTGTTAATGAAGGCTATGCAAAAAAAGAGGTTCCAGTGAGCAAAAGCATACAAAGATTGGACTGTTGAGAAATGGAAGGAAGTCATATTCTCAGATGAGAGCCATTTCTTTGCCCAAGGAGATTGAGTACCCTATGTTCACAAATCAGTGGCTGAGAAGACTTTTTCCACCTGAAACACCCAGCAAAAAAGATGTTCTGGAGTTGTTTTACACATGACGGTCCAGGATCACTTGTAGCTGTTGATGATATGATGAAAAGTAACCAATACACAAAAATATTGGAGAAAAGAGTGCTTCTACGGATCCAGAAAGACAAAGAACTCATCTTCCAACAGGATCTCACTCCAAACCACACTTCAAAAAAGTGCAAGTTCCTCAAAAATCACAATATCCAATTGTTTTCAGTGGCCAGGTAACTCTCCTGACATTAATGAAATAGAAAATTTGTAGACCACAGTGAAAAAGAGACTTAGAAAATTAATACAATCCCTTATAAAAGTATGGTTTCAAGAAGCAGAAATAAGAAAAATATGTTTCACATTGGTAGAATCCATGCCTAAGCGAATCAATGAACTCATTCAGAGAGGAGCACATATAAATTATTAGGTAAAGTTGAAAAAAATAAATCAGATAGACTCATCTGGATTACGTGACAGAAGCATCATTAATTAACTGGACTGCCCTCTCCTCTTCTGGATAGAATTGAGCAATCTTAGAGAGAATTTTAGTGCATCATCCCAAATATGGGAGAAATATTCCATGGTTTGGCAGATTTTGGATTTCTAGAGAGTTAGTAACTATAAAGGTGAAGTACTGTCTTGTGGGAAAAAATAATAAATTTATTTAATCCTTTATCCAAGTGAAAGCAAACAAAGTTTGCACCTTTAGTATCTTCAGGACTGGGTAAAGGTGGACCAAGCTATCATCACTCCTTGTCTTAGTATCTCCCACAATGCAAAGCACATCTCCTTGAGGACATGTATAATGCTATGCATTAAGGGAAGGGCCACTACCCAGACCGGTTTCGATCTTTATTGAATGTTCAAGTACAGGTCAAATTCCAAAAACTCAGCATTGTTCCCCTCAGTAACAGGCTTACCCTGCTACTGAGAAGAACTCTCAGAATCAGTTGGCTCTACACCATGGCAAACTCACCCCACCACCGAGCAGAGCCGCTCATAATGATCTCAGGGATAACAGCAACAGCCATGCCTCAGTTAACTTCATGGACTACAGCATTGCTATTCATTATCCCCCACACACACACCCAGGACCTGGGTGACAGCAACAGCCGAGTCTCAGTTAAAACTTCACAGGCTACAGCACTGCCATTCATCACCCAAGTTTCCAACCGATTTCGACTTTTTTGAGGTCTCATCAGTGAGAGCCAGAAAGAAGTGGTGATACTAAGGTAGAAGCAATGGAGAAGTCATATTTACCTATACACGTTGCCAAAAGGTGTACCACCTTATTATTAAATTACTCTGGACTTAGAGAAAGATGTTGGAAGTTTTTTCCACTTGGTTAGACTATAATAAATTTAGTTTAATCCTTTATCCAAGTGTAACAAACAAAGTTTGTGCCTGAAGTATCTTCAGGACTGAGGCAACTTGTGGTAAAGGTGGACCGAGCTCTCATCACTCCTTGTCTTAGTATCTTCCATAATGCAAAGCACATCTCCTTGCAGACATGTATAATGCTGCAAGGAGATGTGCTTTGCTTTGAGGTCTCGTCAATGGGAGCCAGACCCAGAGTAGTCCTGAAGATACTTCAGGCACAAACTTTGTTTGCTTACACTTGGATAAAGGATTAAACTAAATTTATTATAGTCTAACCAAGTGGGAAAAAAACATCTTTCTCTAAATCCAGAGTAATTTAATAATAAAGTGGTACACCTTTTGGCAACTCGTATAGGTAAATATGACTTCTCCGTTGCTTCTGCCTTAGTATCACCACTTCTGGGTCTGGCTCCCACTGATTAGCCCTCAACAAAGGTCGAAACCAGTTGGAAGCTTGGGTGATGAATGGCAATGCTGTAGTCTATGACGTTTTAAATGAGGCTTGGCTGTTGCTGTCACCAGGTGTGTCAGGGGAGGGTAATGAATGGCAATGCTGTAGGCCATGAAGTTAACTGAGGCATGGCTGTTGCTGTTACCCCTCAGATGAGCAACTGAGTGGCTCTGCTTGGTGGTGGGTGAGCCTGCCATGGTGTAGAGCCAACCGGTTCTGAGTTCTTCTCAGTGGCAGGGTGAGCCTGTTACTGAGAAGAACAATGCTGAGTTTTTGGAGTTTGATCTGGCCCTTCCCTTAATGCATAGCATTATACATGTCTGCAAGGAGATGTGCTTTGCATTATGGGAGATACTAAGACAAGGAGTGATGAGAGATTGGTCCACCTTTAGCATGAGTTGCCTTAGTCCTGAAGATACTTCAGGCAGAAACTTTGTTTGTTACACTTGGATAAAGGATTAAACTAAATTTATTATAGTCTAACCTTGTGGGAAAAAAGTATACTAAGTTTTTGACAGCTGCAGAAGCTATAGTTGAAATGTGTTTATGTCAGGAAAGGTTGGTGGTCTAGGTCAGTCTAAGGGAAATATGATTGTATTTGGATATTGGGATATTAATGAAAGTAAGAGATGCATGCTCTTTCTTATGAGAGATCAGACAGGACTGAGTTTTGGTGGCATTGTATTCTACAAGGTTGTCCTTGGACCACTGGAATATAGCTAGAATCAAAGTTCAGGCTAATGGTAATGGTAGATCATGAGGATTCTAATATTCAAGGAAGGTTTGTCAAAAAAAAAAAAAAAAGGAGAAATAGGGTATGTACTGTCATTGAAAAAGCTATGGATAGGATTAGAAATCCATGAGAGGTCATTTATATACAAGAGGAAGACAGTGGGTGAAAGAAAGGATTGGTTGGTTGGTTGGTTTATAGTTTATTTGGCACAAAAACTACAAAAGTCATAGTGTGCCATACTAAAAGTTACAACTTTAGCATTTACAGAAAATTGTAAACAATATGTCTATAAAAGAATCTAGTTTCACAAAGCAGCATCTATAGATAAACAGAACTGCTGCAGAGGGCTCAGCAACACATGAAGTCACAGGTTATTATAGTAGTGCAAAAATAGTTAACAATATAAGTTAATACACAAAATACGAAACACTAAGCCAAGGAATGCAGTATCTACATATATGTAAAATTATAATAGATGCTTTTATATCAGTACAAAAATAGGCAAAAAAAAAGGATTATTATATAATATGCATGGATGAAAATTAAGTTTAGCAACGTAATATAAACGGACAGTCTTAATTACTACTTAGCCAAAAAATTAGTGGCCACACTCAAGGAATTGGTTGGTCTTTCCCCTTCATACATAAAAAATACACAACAATTCATAAACAAAATTAAAAACATTACACTCAACGACCAAGATCTATTAGTCAGCTTTGACATAACTTCCCTTTTCACCAATGTCCCAATCAATGATATTATCTTACTCTTACAGAACATATTTCCACACGACATCACGGCCCTCTTTGCCCATGTACTCCGCTCCGGATATTTCATGTGGCAAAATAATTTTTACCTTCAGAAAGAGGGTACAGCCATGGGCTCACCACTTTCCCCCCCAATAGCGAACTTTTATATGGAAGACTTTGAGAAACAAGCTCTAGAATCGGCGTGCCTAAAGCCCAAAATTTGGCTCAGATACGTCGACGATATTTTCGCCATTTGGCCCCATGGTCGCAAAGCACTAGATACATTCCTTAGCCACCTGAACAAACAACATAAATGCATCCAATTCACCATTGAAATAGAAAAAAACAACTCTCTTCCGTTCCTAGACACACTTGTCACACATCTTCCTTCAGGCTGTCTCTCCTCAGTTTACCGCAAACGTACACACACAGGCCAGTACATACACAAAACTTCTTATCACCACCCAACACAAAAACTAGGGATCATAAGCACCCTTAAACACAGAGCTCAAACCATTTGTTTAAATGAACAAGCTCTTAACCATGAATATGAGATCATCAAACATACCTTTATAAAAAATGGATACAGTATAAAAACCATTCACAAGATCCTCCACAAAGATACCACTAATAACAAAATAAGATTTCAAGAATGCTATTGCTATACCATATGTTAGAGGCATTTCTGAAAAAATAGACAGAACACTACACAAATAAAACAACATCAAAACCACCTTTAAACCCCTGACAAAATTAAGACACCTACTTAGTTCTTCCATGGATCTCCTGCCACAGCTAACCCACCCAGGGGTTTACAAAATAGATTGCACATGTAACATACCATACATACGGGAAACAGGGTGAACCATCCCAATCAGAAAGGATGAACACAAACGACATATAAAATACCTCCATTTTGGAAAAACCAGCCTTTCTGACCACGCACTCCAAACATACCACAGAATTGATTGGAAAGGTACCAAGTCACTACACTGCACCAAAACCTGGTTCGAGCAGAAATTCAAGGAAGCATGTGAAATGCTCAAACATGATCCAAATCTGAATAAAAATGATAGTCTAACCATTCCAAGAATGTGGAGGACCCATCTGCAACCTTCATAGTAACCACAAAGAAAAATTTCAATACAAGAAGACTTGGTGAAGTGTTTTTTTTTTTTTCCTGAACATTCAATAGCAACATGTACTGTACAAAGCCAGAAGATAATCATAGTATAACAATATAAACTGTATAATTCCAGAAGAATCCTAGTATGTGAGGACATTAGCAGAGTTTATTGTAGTTTTTTTTTTTAAATCACTAGAGGGCAGGCTAAGAAAAAAGATTAGTTAACAACGTAGATGTAATTTATCTGTGTAGAATGCAACAGCATGTAGATTGGTTCTTATACACATGTATCCTTCTGATGATGACCTCAATACAGGGATCAAAACGTCAAGTTATTATTAATCAGTAAAATAATCCTTTCAACACGTGTGTTTTGTGTCCCTAAATTGATAAATATGAATGCTGATCACCGTGTAACCTTAAAAGAAAGAGTAGTATAAACCAAATTTAGCAATACATATAAACAGAATTACTAGAAGGCACACAAACAGACAAGGTGTCCTACAGCACTACAAGATTATTCAAAAAATAAAGTAGTAAATAAGATGCATACACAAAATTTATGTTAAGCAATGCAGTATCTACATATAAACAAAATTATTGCAGAGGTTTTGGCAGTACATAAATAGATAACAGTACAGGTTAACATATATATATATACAAAACATGTCAAGGAAAGCAGTATCTATATATAGTAAGTAAGATTACAACAAACATTATTATGCTAATACTTAAAGAGTCAGAAAGGAATTATTATACAGCATATATGCATAAACTTTAAGTTTAGCATTATAATATTTACTTATTAACAAAATTACAGCAAGGTGATACAAATATAAAAGATCAAGGCCTACGGTAATACATAATTGGTCAGATTTAGCCTAATGAATAATATGTATGTATGAAAGTTAAGTTAAGCAAAACAGTATTTACATATAAACAAATTTATAGTCAAATGTGTTTGTACAAATTAATTCTTTCTAAAAAATTAAAAACATCATGCAATTTGCCTGAGTCTGCTAGCATTTCCCTGAGTGTATATGGCTTGGTTAGATAGGTGAAAATTTCATTCCTCTCTCGCGTAAATTTTTGACACCTCTACCAGAATGTGATGAATGGTGAGATGTGTGTTGCACTTTTCACATATGGGAGGGTCATCAGCTCTCAGTAAATGAGAATATGTCAGGTGATTGTGACTTATGCAGAGCCTAGCAAGAACAACCTCCTCCCTTCTCTTTCTACGTTGACCAGAATGCCAGTGTTTAATTTCAGGTTTAATGTTATATAGTTTGTTTGTTAATGCTTCTTGCCATGTTGATTCCCACTGAGCAATTAGCTTTGATCTTATTAGCTGTCTGTAGTCTGTATATGGAACTGTCAAACAGTATGCGGAGAAGGTATGAGCTGATTTAGCAGTTGCATCTACAGTCTCATTTCCTTTAATTACGATGTGGCTAGGAATCCAGCAGAACTGAACATGAAAATGAAGGATTTTCATTTTGTGAAACAGGTGTTGCACCTCATAAAGTACTGGATGTGGATTATATATAGGAGAAGAGATAGCATGTAAAGAGCTCAATGAGTCTGTATAAATTATACACTTTTTGGTAGCAGTTTTCTTTTATATGCACAAGTGCAAGCTGAATGGCATGTAACTCTACTGTATAATTACTGCAGTCTGGTGGGATCTGATTTGAGATAATAATGTCAGGAAACACAGCAGCATAGCCAACAGAGGTATTAATTCTTGAACCATCAGTACAGATAGCTGTGTGTATTAAACAATTGCAGGTAAATGGATGATGGGGTATAAGATTTCTGTAGCTGACAAAGTGAGAGGTTACAGGATGGTGTGCAAACCTGACATCGAGGAATGCTGTTATGTTTAGTGTAGCTAATGTTGTCAACATTTATACTAACAGCTTGCACAGTTTCTTTAACACGCATACCAAAAGGATATATTAGCAGTTTGATGTGCATGATATTGAGCTTCCCAATGCAGAGAGAAGATACTATTCCATGTAAGGTGATCTGGGAGATATTTCATTTTTAGAGCATAATTAGGAGAAAACTGTTTCTGTCGAAGTGATAGAGCCAGTTCATTTGCTTCACAATAGAGACTTTGAGTGGGTGATGCGCGAAAGGCACCAGTAGCTATCCGTATACCCTGATGAGGGATTTAATTCAACCATCGTAGGTTACTCTGTCTTGCAGAACAATAGACTTGGGACCCATAATCCAGCTTTGAACATATAAGTGCACGATAAAGATGGAGCAATGAAGCTCGATCAGCACCCCACTCAGTACAGGATAGAGTGAGAAGAGTAAGAAGGAGGTTCAAAGTTCTTTTGCACTTTTCTCTTAGTTGACGAATATGTACTAGAAATGTAAGTTTTCTGTTGTCCCAAGAACTTGGTTTCTGTAGCTACTGGAATAACAGTATGTTCCATTCTTAGTTCAGAATCTGGGTGATGAGTGCATTTTCAACAGAAGTGTACACAGACACTTTTTTCTGTTGAAAACCTAAATCCATTATTAAGAGCCCACAGAGAGACATGATCAATTGCTTGCTAGAGTTGTCTTTCAATTACCCTCATGTTACGTGAGTGCCAGTAAATTGTGAAGTCATCAACATATAGAGCATTGTTTACAGTGGGAGGAAGCTGTTCAATGATTGAGTTAATTTTAATAGTGAAAAGGGTCACATTTAAGACAGAGCCTTGGGGGAACACCCTGTTCTTGTCGAGATAGCATATTTCCTATTCTGACTTGGAAAGTTCACCTGGACAGAAAGTTTTTAATAAATATAGGGAGATGTCCTTTGAGATCTAGGTTATAGAGGTCTTTTAATATGCCATATCTCCAGGCTGTGTCATAAGATTTTTCCATGTCAAAAAAAAAAAACTGATACAAGATGTTCTTGCTTCAGAAAGGCATCTCTTATACAAGTTTCTAAACGAACCAAATGGTCTAAAGTTGATCGATGTCTATGGAAACCACATTGTGTACTGGAGAGAAGATTGTTGCTTTCTATGTACCAGAGAAGTCTGGCATTAACCTCTCTAGTATCTTACAAAGACAGCTGGTCAGAGCAATGGGTCGGTAATTATTTACTTGTGTTGGATCTTTTCCTGGTTTTGGGATGGCAATGACAATTGCCTTATGCCAAGAATTTGGAAACTCTTCCTCTGCAAGTATTGTATTGTGTAATAAGAGAAGAAGATCCATAGAGGATGATGGTAGATGTTTTATCATTTCATAATGGATGTCATCAGGCTCTACTGCACTAGGGTGAGATTGTAGGAGAGCTCTTTTTAGTTCTTCCTTAACAAATAGCTGATTATATGGCTGAAGAATGTTGGTAGAAAAATTAAGCATTTGTTTCTCTTGCTTCTCTTTCAGTATTAAAAATTCAGGAGAGTATGAAGCTGTTGCTGAGATTCTAGCAAAAGTTTCTCCCAAAGTAACTGCAATAGCTTTGGGATCAGCAATAACACTTCCATTATGGTCTAAGGTAGACAAACAATGTGTTCTATATCTGCGTTTCATTTTCCGGATTTTATCCCATACAATTTTTGGACTGGTCATTTGATTAATTGACGTAGTAAATTGGATCCAGGGTTGTTTTTGACTCTGATGTCTAGCATAACGTGCTTTGGCTCGAGCACGCTTGAAAGCTATTAAGTTTGATGTGGTGGGATATCTAGAAATATGCCCCAAGCTCTGTATTGATCTTTTTTGGCTGTCTGACATTCTGGGTTCCACCAAGGCTTTGGATAGATTGGAAACCGAGATGATGTTTTGCGGGATGGAGGCTGTTGCTGCCTGGACAATGCATCCTGTTATATATTCTACAACTTCATTGATAGGTGATTGACTGATGGCATCAGCATTAAATTTTGCAAGATGAGAGAAAATGTTCCAGTCAGACTGGTCAATTTTCCATATAGGTATCCGTGTGGGTGAACATGGTTCCTGTGAAGAGACATTGTGCAGAGAACAGGAAAGTGATCACTTCCATATATGTTCTCTTCAACGTCCCACGCGAGTAGTGGAAGAATGTAAGGGGAGCAGATTGCAAGATCAATTGGAGAATATGAATGGGTAAGCATATGGAAGAAAGTATTGAGTTTATTATATAAAAAGGGAGAGGTTATTATTATCAAGAATTCTTTCAATGATTCGATCTCATCTATTAGTGTTGGCACTACCCCATAGAGTATTGTGACCATTAAAGTCACCCATCAAAAGTATGGGTTCAGGCAATTGCGAGATAAGGTTATCAAGATCAATTTCATTTAACTCAGCATTTGGTGGTAAATAAATCTAACATATTGTAATAAGAAATCTCACAGAGAAGCAAATCGCTACTGCTTCCAGAGAAGTATTAAGTTGGACCTGATGGAAAGGAATATAACTGCCCACTAGGATAGCTAGTGGGTCCTCCATGAGGACCACCTCCAGTTCTGTTCTTACATACAACAGTGAAATTCCTAAAGATACGGTCCTCATTGGGTCTTAAATACGTTTCCTGTAGACAGAAACAGAAAGGTTTGTGTTTCTGCAACAACATCTTGATATCGTCAATATTCTGGTGAATCCCATGACAGTTCCATTGTAAAAATTTTCCTATTGTCTTGATTTTATTGACTTGTCTGGTTTTCGGGAGGTTAAGGGCTTACCTTTGTCAGATTTATATTTATCCACTGTTTTAGGGAAGTATGGATAGCCAGTGTCCATCTCTTCCTCTGGTGGAGTGTTCAAAACATCAAATGCATTAGGGTCAGTTGGTATGTTTAGTTTGCTTTCAGTGGGTACTGAAAAAAGTAAAGGTAAAGGTACCCATTTTTTCGCACAGAAAAATGGGTAGTACCTTTACCGAGGTACCCATTTTTTCTGTGCAAGTGTCGGGTGGTTTATTTTTGAGTGATGTCTCCACCATAATTTTTTTGACAGGTGAGTTTTCATTGAATGGGACCATTTTTGAAGTTATCTCTGGAGTAAGGCCATAGGTCTTGTGATTAATGCGCTCAACAGAGAAGCACTTGCGATCGTAAAGTTCAGGTATGGTGAAATTATCAGATGGTGGAATAGACATACATGTTTGAGTTGCTGTTAGCACTTTTTTTAATTGTTACTTTTTCAGCATAAGAGGATAAGTTAGATAGGGCTAAAAACGGCCTCGCATACTCCCTGTATATACAGGAATAAAGAGGCATTAGCTGATTTTTTTTTTAGAGGATTGTAGAACAGGTGTAATGGTGGCCAGCTTTCTTTTTGCATCCTGATATGTTATGTTTTGTTCTGTTTTAAATTTTTGTATCTCTTTTTCATCTTTCCATTTCTGACATGCACGGGAGTAAGCTGGATGATCTCCCTGACAGTTGAAACATTTAGATTTTTTTTTCACAGCAAGATTTATTATCATATTCTTTACTACCACATCAGGCACAGGTAGTAGAACCAGGACAGGCAGTTTGGGCATGTCCATATCTTTGACATTTAAAGCATCTCGTTAGGCTAGGGATGTACATTCTAACAGGACAGCTGAGATACCCTGCTTTTACAGATGTTGGAGGCCTAGGTGTATAGTAAGGATGATGTTCTTGGTTGAGACCAGGTGACCATCCCTATGTATCAAGATGCACCTCACACTCTTCACTGCTTGATCTTTAAGCTCTGAACACATCTCCTCATCAGGAACATCAAGGAGATCCCATTCTGATATCACTCCTCTACTGGAATTGAGTGTTCTCTGAGGTGTTACTGCAATTTGTATTCCACCCATTGTTGTTGCTCTCAATAGTTTCTCGGAATGTTGTTTACACATTGTTTCCACAAGGATATCACCAGGACACAATTTCTTGACAGTTTTGGGAGGTCCTGCCAGTCCTAAATCTTTTTGGATAAAGAAGGGTGACATTTTCCCAATTGGTTTTTCACCTGTTGCATGAACGATTAAAAAGGTTGGTACATTTATGTTAGTATCTGATGTCTTTTGTTTCTTGCTTCTGTTTTCATATGCTGTATATATAGTATCAGTACTTGGATGGGACTTTGTTAGGTCTCTGAAACATTTGAGGATGAAGGATTCATATTCAAGAATTTTTTGGTTTGGCGCCAGAGTTCCCCACCCACCATGGACACCCACTACCCGGCAAGCAAGCAAAGACTGCGCTCAGGAGTGGAACGCCAGGGCTACCCTGGACGCTATACTGGCACTGCAGCAGATCTAGGATCCCGACCCCAGACCATGGGGTGAGAGACTTACTGCAACACCGTTGACCCTTGCAGGCAAGACCACTAGCCGAATGATCCTGGCTGAGCCATTCAGGACCGCCCGTCTTGCCAAGCAGGAGCCAAAGTAGTGCAAGACTACCATGATCCCCCTTTCCAGATGTCCACGGGTCGCACTGCACACACGACGGCAGGGAATTGAATCCCAGTGATGCGGGCTGGAAAAAGGATAGTGAAAAAGACCCAGGAGAAGTAGAGCAAAGAAAAAGAGGAAAAATGAAAAGGGCCAGTACCATCACTGGGAGGTCCCCTCCACCTCGCAAAACTTTCCCCTCCCCTCCACGGGGGGGAAGATTCCTTTCTTTCCCCCACATGAAAGGGGAAAGAAGGGAACCTGGGCACTTCTGCATTGTATGGAAATATGAGGAGAGGAAACTATTCACTAAACACGTAATGAGTTACTAGCAAGAAAGTTGACAATCTAGTTGCAGATTGTGGAAGAGCAGACCATAGAATGGCTGTTTGCTAAGTAGGCCTGCTAAATCCAATTGAATGACTTTGAAATGTTGAAGGCAACCATGTGAGTTTCTCTGAATTTTTCTATGGCTTGAGTCCAGAGGTGGGTGGTGAGAACGAAATAAGCTGAAGATCATGAGTGACAAAATCCATACTGCTAGTCACTGATTAGTAAGTGGGTCTCCAGGGTAATACAAGAGTTAGTTGTTGATGACCTTTTCCATAAGGTCAACAACAAAATTTTAGATAGAACAGAAGTGAGAGCATGGCAGTTCATTGGTTGGCTTTTGTCACCTTTCTTTCGGGCAGGCTGGATGTGGGTCTGCTTCCATGCTGTAGGGTAGATGCCTTGAATAGGATAGATTAAAGAGGCAATACAGGATATGTGTTAATTCTAGGGAATGTTTTTAACACAACCAGTGGGATACCATAAGGACCAGATGCCTCATTTGTATTTAGGTTGAGGATTTTTGAATTTATGGAAGAAGACTATGGATGACATGGTGAGAGCAGTTCTTGGTGGAGTGGAGAGAACGCCAGGTCATTAATGCAGGAATTGGAAGAGAAGAGTGATGCGAATAAGTTGGCTTTGTCTTTAGGTGAGGTGACTACAGTATTATTCCGATGTGAGAGTGGCAGAAACCTGGTGGAAGTTGAGCCAAATAGCCTTGAAACCAAAATCAGTGACTGCCATTAGGGAAGGAGGTGAATTTGCAGCATTTTGGCCCTTGCAAAGTCTGATGTGGATTTGAATTTTACAGCTGTTGGGAGCTGCAGTATAGCAAAGTGAACAGCTGGAGTTTTAGTTTTGTGCCTTCTTGGTATGCAGAGGTTTTTTGTTTTACTTCACTGGCACACTTTTTTAAGAACCAAGTACTTGGGTGGTGTGGTGGCTGTGAATTTAAAGTGGAATAAGGGATCAAAGTCATTCCTGTGAGGATAATTTCTGTTATTCGGTCTGAGCAGATGTTTGGATTGAGAGAAGCAGTATTCAGAAAATGGGAAGAAGGAATGGAAGTCATGGACATCATTCATTTGTCACCTTTGTAGCACCAAAGGACATGAGACCAAACACTGGTGGATGAAGGTTGTTCTGTGACAAAAAAAACTTGTATGAGGTTGTGATCTGAATTCACAAGAGGAGAACTGACATCCACAGTATACTTGAAAGAAGAGCTTGTTAGGAATAGATCAAGTGCATTGGCAAACTGGAGGGCATTGTCAGGTATTCTGGTAAGGATATTGATGAGCTCTGATGGGCTGTTGCTAATGGCAAACACCTCAGTATCCCTGTCCTGCTTGATCAGTTAAACTGGAGGAGAAGCCAATTTAAATTGTGGGCACTGAAGTTCCAAGAAGGATGACCTCACTATTAGAGTATTTCAATTGTAGAAAGTCAAGCTTTAGAGAGAGAGAGAGAGAGATGTGAAGAGATCAGAGGTGGTTGATGGAGTTTGAAGAATGATAGAGAGAGAGCATATAAAAAAAGACAGGTTGGTTTGGTAGGGAAATTTTGAGCCAAAGGAGATCAAACAGGAGAGATTCTGGGTTTTGAATTCTCTTGCACGGTATTGTCAATTGTGGTGAATGCACAAGTGTCATCCTTGTGGCAGAAAGAACTGTGTATGTGTAATTTTGGCAGTTGAGGTTTTTGGTTTGGATGTCTGTAGGTGATAGTGGTGCACTTTGTTTATATTACGTGTGTAGAGGCTTAAGTGCTGTAAGGACATCACGTTGGAAGCTTAATGAATATTTTTCAACACTCAAAAATAATTAAAATAGAATTTAATACTTCCTATATTTCGTCCTAGTCACTAGGACATCTACGGGGATTACAAAAACAATTAATGTAACATACACACACAAATCTTACAATACTAAGCCCAACCACTTAGGTGATACTAAAGTCCTATCTAGGTGGAGCGCCCTCTAAGGGCGGTAGTAGGTGGCCTGGAATGTAAGGTGGGACCTCTGGTGATGAGTGTTTCCCAAATATTCAGAAGCTTAATACAACTGTATTTATTAAGGTTTGGTTGGTTTCTAAGAGCTGCTGCTGCTTCTAAGAAAAGTCTCTCTTTCTTGAATTTGCTGTGGTGGAGCATCGTGGTTTTCTTCCATGATACTCTGTGGGTGGTGTCCAAAACATGGTCAGCCAAGCCTGAATGGCCATAGTTATGTTTGCATATGTAAGACTTGTGTTCATCCAGGCAGATGGATGCTGATCTGCCTGTCTGTCCAAAGTACGCCAGCTTACAGGAACAAGGTACTTTGTAAACTCCAGGCAGCGAGAGAGGAGGGAGTTGATCTTTCGTAGAACGGATAAGGGTAGCAAGTTTGCAGTAGGGCTTATATGCTGCGTGTAGGTTGTACTTTTTTTAGTATCTTGGCTATTTTATCAGATGTGCCACGGATGTAGGGTATGGTGATGGCATTTTTAAAATCTTGTTGACGAGAAGGACGGGGAATGGGGGAAGAATTGATTATTTTTTTGATACTGGGTTTGCTGTAGCCATTGGAGAGGAAAGTGTTGTGTATGTGGTTGTTCAGTAGTAAGGGCGGTTCCACTGTAACAAAGATTGTGGGCTCTCTTAGTAAGAGTTTTGATGATGCCATATTGTTGTGAGGGGTGGTGGTGGGAGAGTTTGTGACTGTATCTGCCTGTGTGTGTGGGTTTTCTGTATACAGTGAAGGCAAGTGTATCATTAGGCAGGCGTGTGACTAAGGTGTTTAGGAAGGGTAAACAGTTGTTCTTTTCCTTTTCCATAGTAAACTGGATTCTTGGATGTAGGCTATTTAAGATGACTGAGGAAGGAGTCTAATGTGTCTGGGCCATGAGGCCAAACAGAGAACACATTATCTACATATCTTAGCCAGATAGAAGGTTTGAGTGGGGCTGAGTCTATGGCTCGTTTTTCAAAATTTTCTATATAGAAATTGTCAAGGGGGGGGGGACCCATGGCAGTTCCCTCTATCTGCTTGTAGATTTTTTCTTCCAAGAGAAATACCCAGAGTTACGCACGCACGCACAAAAAAAAAAAAACAGTTCAAACAATAAATTGGAAAAAAAAGACTAAAAGTCCTATGAGGGTCACCTCTTTCTTCTGTCCAGTGGATGCTGTTGGCTAGGCTTTACTGTTGAATAGGAGGCCTAAGAATTAAAGTTTAATACAACTGTATATATTAAGATTAAGTTGATTTTTCAAATCTTCTGCTGATTCTAAGAAAAGTCTTTCAAGTTTATATTTGTTGCAGTGAATTAGACTTTTTTTTTTTTTTCTTCCGTACAATTCTATGCAAAGTATCCAAAACTTGGTCAGTAATGTTCTCATATCACAGTTAATCAAGAAAGGGTTTATGTTGAACTACAAAACTAGTAATTATAACAAACACATAGTCAACTTGGAAAAGCACCATGGCTTACAAAGCTAAAAGAAAAGAATAAGTAGAAATATATACATGTTAGCACAAGAATAATGTTTAATTTGCCAAATATTTCGGTCTGAATATTACAGACTATCTTCAGTGGCTACATAGGAATAGTTTTAAAAAACAAAGTGGAATATGAACAATTGATCATTCATACATAGAATGTGCCATGTGATGTCATATCACTAAGTATTAGAAGAGTAAACATTAAAAAAAAAAAAAAAAAAACATAATTAAAGATATTAATTCAGAAATTCATATGAATTCATAATCATTATGTCACAAGTATCGTTAAATAATCAAAAGAAAAGAATGTTAGTAGAGTCAGAAGAATAAACCAATGAGGTTAAGTAACTGAAATGAGGATGAAGAACTTGGATGTGGTGACAGCCCAAGACAGGAAGATGTGGAGGAGACTCATCACCAACAGTGACCCCACTTAAGTGGGAGAAGCTGCAGAAAAAGAAGTTAACTGAAATGATATAAAGCTGGAGCTTCAAAACAAGCAAACATTATAGGGAGAATATAAAGAAAAAAAAAGTGGTCAGTACACCCATAAGAAATGCAGAACATAGCCGAAAAAGGTGATTGTATGGTAAAAAGGGTAAATCATATCATGAGAAAAAACTTAGTTAAGGCCAAAGTAAATCCAAATGAGTTTTTTTTTTACTGCGTAGCAAGTAAAAGAAAGAATAATTATGGAAGGATAACTTTACTCAGTTATCATGGTAGGAAAGTAACAGAAAGAGAAGAAATCGTTGAATTATGGAAGGATAACTTTACTCAGTTATCATGGTAGGAAAGTAACAGAAAGAGAAGAAATCGTTGAGCTACTAAACAATCACTCTCATATCTGTTGTCTCCAGTCTTTGATCAAGAGTTTGACTTCCTACCATACCAGCTTTACTAATTGCACTGTCCATTTCCATATTTCATTTGTCACCTTAACTAAAAAATTTTTCGACGGTATCTGCCTATTTTTATTGTCTCTGTCTTTTTAATGCTGATTTTCATACCAAAGAACATCTATTTAGGATGGAAAGATATTGGCCACCAAACGAAGTGGATAGATATAGACCAAAGGGAAGGAGAGAAAGAGAGAGGAAGACCAGCAGCAAGATGGAAAGACCAGTGAAGCCGGAACGGGCATATGCCTAATCCTTGAAGAGAAGAAGAATTATTACAAAAGTTATTCAATTTGGTCAGGGAATCTTGCAGACTTGTCCTGGATTTATTTAGGAGTATAACATCATCTATATAAATTAAACAGCTGAAATTAACATCTCCAATTTTGACATCAAGTTTAATACCACTTTCCTTCATAATGTGATTCATATAGATGATGATAAACAGTGCAGATAATATACACCCTTGTCACACACCTGACTTAACATCAAACCGTCTTCCTGTACCTCCTTCAATTCTGACTGTTCATTTACAACTCAAATAGACTATGCAATGCTTGATATAATATCCCATTAACACCATATAACTGGAGCGTTTTGAACAGCTTTCCTCTTGACATCTTGTCATATGCATTTTCTTTTTCTAAATCTAAAAACTTAAATACATATCCAAGTTATATTCCAATGATTTCTTAACTATTTGTCTTAAAGCAAAAATCTGATTCTGACAACCTATGTTTGGCCTGAGTTCAGCTTGTTTTTCTCCAAGCTGCTCCTCAACAATTTTTCTTAGCCGTTTCTCAAGAATACTTGCATAAATCTTACCAGGAACACCCAGTAAAGATTTTCTGCTACAATTCTCACATTCAGTTTTATTTCCCTTTTTATAGAAGAGTACTATGAGTGCTCCACTCCAATCATCTGGAATTTGACCCTCTTACCAGGCCTTCTGAATTATGCTGTGTAGCGAAACTTTTATACTTCCATATTTTAGCATTTCTAGTTGAATATCATTTACTCCAGCTGCTTTTTCACATTTCAGGTTTGTGAAATGTGGAAAGTACAGATATATATTCCATATGGCATTCCTGTTGAGTGTTTTCTACCACCATGTTGTCATTTAGATCAATTATATCGAGAATATCTTTATCTTCAGTATTTATGACCCCTTTATCATCTAATTTCTTTTACAGTATTCTTTCCTCCATTTCCGAACTTTTTCAATAACTTCCAGAATATTTTAGCACCTATCTGATATTTATCTGTGGGTTTGTGGGTTACAAAGTTTAGTTGATAGGCAGAAAAGTGGGGACATGATAGAAACTTAAAATATTAAAGGAGTTTTATAAAATTATGCAAGTGAAATTTTTCAATATATAACAAATAATCAGTCAGAAATTGAAAAATTTCACTTATGGGCAATCTATGAAAGTTGTGTAAGAGTGTGGTTAGTAGGGGTGTGCAGATCAGATTTTTTGCATGGATGAGTGAGTGGAATGAATTGCCAGAGTTGGTTGTGAGTTCCCTGATGGTGAATGGATTCAAGGAGAGGTATGATAGGATTTGTGTGTATGATGGTTGATTTGGGTCTCCTGTAATGAGTCTCTGGACTCCATGGAGATGCCATAAATAATAATAATAATTTTCTATGTTCTTACCAAAGTCTTCCCATGACTTTTGTTTAGCTAATTTTACACAATGCTTTGCTTTCTTACATTTTTCTCTGTATTCCTAAGAACACAAGCTGACTTAATTACCAAGAGTTTTCGATATGCTTTCTTCTTTTTTTTGACTGCCTCTTTAACTTCCTGAGCCAGCTGTGGAGATCTGATTTTTCTATCCTTGCAGATTACCTCACCATATGTCTTAGCTGAATCAATCAAAGTTTTCTTTAGGGTTTGCTACTGAATCTCCAAGGTTTTTGGTTCTTGTTTCAGTTTGAATGCATTTGAAAACAAGATGTGAGCTGTATTTGAGTCTACAACTCACATCCGATAGCTGTTCAACTTTGATTCATTTCAAAACTTTCTTACACGCCCTTCTTTTCAATATCAACACCAAATGGTGATGACTTCCTATTTCAAATCCTCTGTATACTCTTGTTTCTTGAACCAGTGGGAAAACATCACTGTCAACAATAACAGTCAATGAGACTTTTCTTATTCCTTGCATCTTCTCTCCACCAGCAACTGGCTGATATCCATCAACAGTTTCATTGGCATTTCCCCATGAAGTATTCTAAGGAGACTACAATTTCCAGCTCTTTAAAAAGAATACCAGCAAGTTCCTTCTTTCTTAATCCTTTCCTATACACAGCATCAGTTTGTGGTATGTAGGCAGGCAGGGGTTAAGAAATAAGGAATTTAAGTCAGTCCAGCATCCTCTTATATGGGAATGATAAACATATTAGAATTTAAACTTTTCTGAAACATGAACATATAGAAATGTTCGTATGACTAGACTAGACTACATAACCAGACAGTGTCTAGTTATTTATGAATAACACCAATTTGTGCACATTTTTACATTGGAATATGGTGTTAGTAATAACTAGTCACCTGAGCAGAAATCTATCTGGTTCAACTAACTACCACACTGAAGTCATTATTATTAGCTTTGCTTTTTTTCTACAAAATTTTCCCAAAACATTCTTATATGTCTATAATAAATTTAGTTTAATCCTTTATCCAAGTGTAAGCAAACAAAGTTTGCGCCTGAAAATATCTTCAGGACTGAGGTAAGGTGGTACATCCCTTGGCAACTCGTAGAAAAAGGTAGACCAAGCACTCATCACTCTTTGTCTCATGTTCTCCCATTATGCAAAGCACATCTCCTTGTGGTATGTATACTGCTATGTATTAAGGGAAGGGCCACTACCCAGACCGGTTTTGACCTTTATTGAGGTCTCATCAGTGGGAGGCAGACCCAGAATGGTGATGCTAAGGCAGAAGCTATAGAGAGGCCTATTTACCTCTCTTAACAATCAGGGGAAAAAAGAGTAGCACTGATTTACACACTAAATATGAGAATAATCTTCTTGAATGGCAATTAGAGAGATGCGGGCCATCATCAGAATGGAAAACTGGGCAATGAGACATTTGTGCTTATGGTCCAACAGAAGGTTCAACTAAGGAAGAAGTGGGGGAAATTTAGAGATATTAGAGAAAGCAGCCAATGCAAAGAAAAAAGGAAAGGTAGTCCTTATACATATGACCACTCCATAGCTTCTGCCTTAGCATCACCGCTCTGGGTCTGTCTCCCACTAACGAGACCTCAATAAAGGTTGAAACCAGTCTGGGTAGTGGCCCTTCCCTTAATGCATAGCAGTATACATGTCTGCAAGGAGATGTGCTTTGCATTATGGGAGATACTGAGACAAGGAGTGAAGAGAGCTTGGTCCACCTTTGCTACGAGCTGCCAAGGGATGTACCACCTTACCTCATTCCTGAAGATATTGTCAGGTGCAAACTTTGTTTGCTTACACTTGGATAAAGGATTAAACTAAATTTATTATAGTTTAACCAAGTGCAAAATAAACTTCCAACATCTTTCTCTAAATCAAGAGTAATTTAATAATAAGGTGGTACACTGGTTGGCAACTTGTATAGGTAAATATGACCTCTCCATAGCTTCTGCCTTAGCATCACCATTCTGGGTCTGCCTCCCACTGACGAGACCTCAATAAAGGTCGAAACCAGTCTGGGTAGTGGCTCTTCCCTTAATGCATAGCAGTATACATGTCTGCAAGGAGATGTGCTTTGCAATATGGGAGATACTGAGACAAGGAGTGATGAGAACTTGGTCCACCTTTGCTACGAGTTGCAAAGGGATGTACCACCTTACCTCAGTCCCGAAGATATTTTCAGGCACAAACTTCGTTTGCTTACACTTGGATAAAGGATTAAACTAAATTTATCATCATCATCATCAAATTCCTGCCATGTACCCTCAAAGGGTCTATACCCTCAAAGGGTCTATAGGATATGATAGTACTACATGAAAAATTTACATCATTACTAACTTCCTATCTATAATTTTCCTCCAAATCAGTCTGTTACTGGTCAAGACTCCAGTATTACCAGATCTTATATTTCTACCGTCTAAGGCACTTTGTACCGTATCAATCCACCTATATCTTGGTCTTCCTCTGGGTCATTTTCCTGCCAACTTGGCAGAGAACAATTGTTTTGCTAATCTTTCCTTGCCCATTCTGTTTAAGTGACCATACCACCTGAGATTAGCTCTGCTAACGCATTCCTGGATGCTGACAATGTCAAGTTCTTTCCTAATATTATCATTTTTAATATGATATTGCCATTGATGCCATCTGTTCACGCCTCTAATCTTTCTCAGGACTCTCATATCTGCGGTATCTAGTCTTTGGTCAAGTGCTTTACTTCTGACCCAGCTCTCAGATCCATAAGTTAAAACTGGTTTGAAGCACTGTCTTGTATACAGCTAATTTACTTTTCCGACTAATTTCTCTCTTATTCCATATGAATTTATTCAATTGACTTCCTACCATACCAGCTTTGTTGATTCTGTTGTCTATTTCCATATTTAATTTACCATCTTCACTAAAAATCGTGCCTAAGTAGCTGAAATGTTTTACTTGTTCCACAGGTTCTCTGTTAACAACACAGTTGACATTTTCAACAATTCTGCCTATTTTCATTGTCTTTGTCTTTTTATTGATGACCTTCATACCATATCTATTACAACAGTTATTCAATTTAGTCAGAGAATCTAGCAGACTTGTAGCGGATTTATTTAGAAGTATAACATAGTCCGCATAAAGCAAAGAGCTGACATTAACATCTCCGATTTTGATATCATGTTTAATACCAATTTCCGTAATAATGTGATCCATATAGATAATGAATTACAGAGGGGATAATGTACATCCTTGTCTCACACCAGATTTAACATTAAACCATCTTCCTGTACTTCCTTCAATTTTAACTGCTGACTTACAACTCAAATAAAGACTAAGTATTGCATGATATAATGCCCCATTGACACCATATAACTGTAGCGTATTGAATAGCTTCTCTCTTAGCACCTTGTCATATGCCTTTTCCAAATCGACAAAACTTAAACACAGATCTTTGTTATATTCCCATGATTTCTCCACTATTTGTAGTAAAGTGAAGATCTGATCCTGACAGCCTCTATTTGACCTGAATCCAACTTGTTCTTCACCAAGCTTTTCTTCCACAATTCTTCTCAACTGTTTCTCAAGTATACTTGCATATATCTTGCCAGGAACACTCAATTGGGATATACCTCTATAATTCTCACATTCAGTTTTATTTCACTTTTTATATATATATACTATGACAGTCCTACTCCAATCATTGGGAATTCGTCCCTCTATCCAGGCATTCTGAACTTGCAGTGCAGCCACTGTAAGACTTTTATACCACCATACTTCAGCATTTCTGGTCGAATATCATCTACTCCTGCTGCCTTTCCACATTTCAAGCCTTTCATAGCTTTTTCTACTTCAAGTATGGATATGTATTCCTGACTGCATGCCTGGTCAGCGTTTTTTTATAACTGTGCTGTCATCACTGCTTGTTTCATTTAGCAAATTTTCAAAGTAATTACTCCATACTTCAAGGATATCTTTTTCTCCCATTTTCATTTCACCTTTATCAGCACTCTTTCCTCCATTCCTAAGCTTCTTCAACAACCTCCAGAATATTTTGCCACCTTCTTAATATTTATTTTCTATGTTCTTGCCAAAGTCCTCCCATGACTTTTGTTTAGCTAGTTTTACACACCTGTTTAGCTTTCTTACATTTGTCTCTGTATTCTCTAAGAGCACAAGCTGACTTATTTGCCAGGAACTTTTGATATGCTTTCTTCTTTTCCTTCACTGCCTCTTTAACTTCCTGTGTAAACCATGGAATTCTAATTTTTCTATCCTTGCAGACAACTTCACCACATGCCTTTCTAGCTGAATCAATCAGGGTTTTCTTCAAGGCTTTCCACTGAATCTCCAAGGTTTGGTTTCTGTTCTCAAGCTCTTTCATTTTTCCTTCAATAATCTTTGTGTATTTTAGTCTACAGTTCACATCTGAGAGCTGCTCAACTTTTATTCGCTTTAAAACTTTCTTACATGTTATTCTTTTCAATATGAAATTCAATTTTATCCTGCTCAAGACTAAATATTGATCACTTCCAATTTCAAATCCTCTGTACACTCTGGTGTCCTGCACCAGGGAGAAAACATCACTATCAACAATAACATAGTCAATGATACTTTTCTTATTCCTTGCCTCTTCTCTCCATGTGAATTTGTGCACACTTTTATGTTTGGAACATGGTGTTAGTAATAGCCAGTCCATGTCCTGAGCAGAAATCCAACAGGTATTTGCTATTATTATTAGCTTTGCTCTTTTCTCCAAATTTTCCCAAAACATTTTTGTATGTCTGACAATCACTTCCTACTCTGCTATTTAGATCCCCAACAAGTACCAACTTTTGCTTTTTCATTTGTCAGTAGCTTTCTCTAGAGCCCCAAAAAATTCCTCCACTTCTACCTTAGTAGAACCTTCTGTGGGACCATAGGCACAAATAAGTCTCATTGTCCAGTTCTCCATGTGTTACCCCCTAATCCATGCCGCAAGACTCATATTCATTCAAATTTGCTCCAACTTATGTAATAGTTTTCCATGTGTATTCTGTCAAATGCCTTTCCAAAGTCCAGCAGTATCATCATGTAGCCATTTCCTTTATCTAATTCTGCTGTCACCTTATTATAAAATGTGAAAAAATTACTGAGGGAGAAGACTTATCTTTTACAAAGTCATGCTGCCTCCCCATAGGGTATCATATTCCTGTCTACCCATTTCTGAATTTTACTTTTAGCCAATTTTACTCTTAACTTTTGCAATACTTGAACCATCTCCAGAACATACTAATTGGTCTGTAATTGGCTACTTCTGTTTTGGATCCACCTTTATGTAATAAAACTATCTTTGCCCTTGAAAGTTTTCCAGAGCTGAGACTTAGAGTAAACAACTTCAGCAGAAACCCTGACAGTTCACTTCCACATTCTCAAAGCACTGTTGTGTCCTGAATAAGCATTAAAAAGGTTTATATTAAAATATTCAGGTCACAACATTAATTCTACTCAGGCAGAGAACATGGAACATTGGCAATAGAAAAAATAAGTTGTTTGTGAATACAAGTCAAGATAAAGTTTAAGGAATTGTATAAAATTGTATAAAGTGTTTAAATATAATCTGTATTAAGTATGGGCCTGATAATAGAAATCCATGTAAGCTAGCAAAATCTATTTGTAAAAACCAGCCTCTTGCACTGAAATAGTAAAGCCTGTGAGTCAGGGTTCAAAGTTCACTTTTACCGTCCTGCATTATGAAAGTATTGGAAAGGGAAACCTAAGCATCTTCCAGGAATAGGAGGCAGACACACGTGCGAAGAAATAATAGAGGGAGCTAATGAGATTGACATAGACACATGTGACCGAGTTGGCGCGTATCGCAAATATCAAGATTTAACGAGAGGAGAAAATTGAACAAAAAGGCCTTGCATGAAGATTCAAGCTCTCTTATCTTTTTTCTTCCTGGATTCCTGATCTTTCGGAGTGGTCCTGCTTGTCATAGGAGGGAAGTCCCTGGCCAGTCGCAGAAGGCACTTAGTTTGTCCGTCGTAGCGTTTGTATTGGGCCAAGCTATGTCCGTGTTCTAGGATAGCTGTGATGTTGTCGTACGACGGAGGGACTAAATTGAGCCGTCCATTCAAGGTGACGTTACCGTGCCACCTCCCATGTTTCCCCTCGGAGATTCTACTCGCACAGATCTATGGAAGATATCCTCCAAAGCGATTACATTTGAAGGTCTTGATGATTAGACAA
This sequence comes from Typopeltis vanoorti, assembly GCF_054136105.1. Lineage (NCBI taxonomy): Eukaryota > Metazoa > Arthropoda > Arachnida > Uropygi > Thelyphonidae > Typopeltis > Typopeltis vanoorti. The sequence continues at coordinate 30,711,794 of NC_143549.1, forward strand.
GGCGGGAACAAGTTTTAAGAGTTCAAGGACAGAAATGGTAATGTAGACTTTTGAAATACTAATTCCAGTTGTAAGAAGAGTGTGAATTTCCTGTGTGAACGTTTAAATTGGACTGAACTTAAAGAACTATAAGAGTGGCCTACAACTAGATATGTGTCCGAGACAGTGTTAAGAATTGTTTGCCCTGGAGGCTGAATAGATACAAAATTATGTTAAACTAAAGGTGTAATTGTGCTGATGTGTTCACTGATAGCCACGTGTATCTGAATGGCTTAATGATAATCTATGAATTGCATTTTATGATTTATTTAAGGTTATTAAGATTTAGTATGTGTGATAAGTACAAGTTAATTAGAGCTTTTGATCTGAGTTGAGTGCAACCATATTATCCTGTTTTGAAATGTATTATAGTGTATCACCTTACAGCTAATTAAACTGTTTCATTCATGTACTTGCCTGATCTGCCTATATTATATGAATTCAAAACTATCGCTCATAAAAATAACAAAGAACCAAGCGGGATAAACCCATGTATGTGAATGCAATAAGTAAGCCGCGACTGTAAGAAAGAAAAGGACAAGCAGGGGGGGAGATAAATTTATGCTTGATCAAATAATCATTAACTCTCTAAAGGGGTCACCCTGAACAAGAATCCTTTCTACCTAAGTATTAGCTGGCGCAGCATAAAAATAAATGTGTTAATACTTATAGGGTGAACTTCTTCAGATTGTTTGTTTAGGACATAGAGAGGCCAATAGGACTACAAAGCACTGAATGAGAGAATATTTCATTGTAGAGTTTAAATTATAAGGGAAAAATGTGTATAAGTAAGGTACAGTGTTAGACGAGTTTTGAATTTTAGAAAGATAGAATATTGGATTAGTTAAGAAAGGGTAGATAAAAAGTAAATAACTAATTAAGTAAAGAAATGGTAAATAATATAAGAAAAGTCACAACATAAATGGTGAAGCTGGTAGGATAAAGGAAAGATATAAAACAATAGAAGTTAATCTAAACGATAGAGTACAAACGTATTATACAAATAAGTAGAGAGATAAATATTATAAAAAAAGTACTAACAGCACATGAGCTGACATACTGTCCAGTCCCACTGCTGAATTTACATTGGTATTTTTCAATATATTGGAACTAATACTTATGCTTCTGTCACTTTCCCATCAGCACCGAACAAAATAATCTTTCCATCATTCTGTCTCTCTTACTCTGATATGTTGTAAAAAAACTCTTTTGGATTAACTTTGGCCTGTTTAGTTAATTTTCTCTCAAAACATGATTTAGCTTTTCTTAATATACTAGTTACCCTTCTTACTTGTAATTTATATTGCTCATGAGCATGCTGATCACTTTTGTTTATATTCCTTCCACAATGTTTTCTTTTTTCAGCCGCACCTGCTTTATATTGCTACTCATCCACTTAATCCCTACTCGGTTTATCCTTCTGACCAAGGTAGTATGCACTCTGATAACAGTCCTTGACTGCTTCCCATGCACTAATAACATTCATTCCATGTAGTTTCTTATGCCATAGCACTCCTCCAAGTTGTCTCTTAAGTTTGTCACAATCGTCAGCTTAGTAGTTCTGCCTAAACCTTTTCTTGATTGAAATTTTCACATGTTGAGCAACCTCTCAGAATAAGACTGCTTGGTCACTTTCCTTGATCAGAGGTAGGGTTGCTACTATAGTTATAGATAGTTCCTCTGATGCTATAATGTGAAGAGATTTGGCATATAAGGCAAATAAGGCACTAATTTGGCTTCATTTGGATTTCTTTGCAGAGATCTGGTCATCTGGCTATATTAGCAATAAAGAAACATTCTAGAGAGTGGAGAAATAAAAACAACTAATACTGTCTTCAGCTCTGGAACATTGAATGTGAGGACAGACTGACGGAATGTGGTCTTCAGAGTTTGTCAGATAAAAAAATCAGATGTGATATGATTGAGACAGATAAGTTTAAATGAAAATAAGGAAGTGAAAAGGGAACTTCTTTTTGCTTGATGGTGAGAGGATAATACCCAATGGATACAGGGAAATTATTGCATAGGAGAATGGGTGATGCAAAAATGAGAGGATATTCCTGGAAAATATACAATGGTATATTTTCCAGGAATTGTGAGTAAGGAAGTGAAAAGGGAACTTCTTTTTGCTTGATGGATGGTAAATGAATAGAATGCATTGCCAAAGTGGATGCATGAATGCCAAAGTATTCATGGAAAAATGTATTCATGGAAAAGTATGATGGTTACTATGGTTCATGAATTTTCAATCTCCAATGATTGGTCTTTAGACTCCATGTAGGCTTGGAAATTATATTAATAAGAAGTAATAAAAGTCTACATGAAATGATTAACCTGAAAGTTACCTGCCAGAAATGAACCAGAGAATGAAGCTTCATTTCACAGAGACTACTACTTATTTAGTAATGCCCACAAAGGAAATGAAACAAGCAAACTTACATGTTCTGATCACTGCTAAGGCTGTCATCAGTATTAACTTGTGAACTACTGGCAGGGTCATATGTATCATCCACTGTGGGGTGATCTTTCTGAAACAGACTAATGTTTGTAGAAATATGCATTACATTTTTCTTCTTTACAGGAGTGCTATGGAATGGTACCTCATCACTACTCAAAGTTGAATTTTTATCCTTGTTAATATTCATAGGCACATGAGAATTTCTGTTAAAAACAAAGCAGAAATATTAGATTACTCCAAAAATCATAAACTACCTTTGATACAAAATGGATAAATAACTACAATTTATCATAACCCCCCTCCCTCCTTTATTTGTAATGATCATTCATACACAAAGGCTGCAAAAGTCTATAAGCTGCTGAAGTTTTAAAAAACGTTCTGCCAAAATTAGAGCATCATTGTCATTGCAACTATAATCAACATTATGACCACAATACAGCCAGTTTGATAAATGATATACCAAGGTTCAAGGTTCATATGATCAGTAATAATGGCCATGTGCATCAATTCTATAAATGACAACAAAAATAAAATATAAATACAAATAAATAAATAAGTCATGAACTGATTAAAAGGTAATGAATAAAAATTCAGAACTTGAACTTTGAATTGGTGGGTTTCAATTCCTAACCTAATTTTATTAATAAGGTTAGGAATTGAAAACCATCAAGTATCAGGAATTGAAACCATCAATTTCTGATACTGTACTCCCTAAGTATACAGAATAAATAAATAAATAATAAAAGACTAAATGCTGACTATTCTGCATTTATAGTTTGAACTTGACAGCAAAAACATACGTTGGGCAAACTAAAAATAATCCTCAAACATCCTCAGTTCACGCATTGTGAACTGAGGATGGTTCACAATGAAAAGTCCATAGTGAGTTCTGCCTTTATTTTTTGACGTTCGGCTACCAAAAACAAAACTCAACTTTTCACTTATCCTGTGAAGCTACAGTACTGTCTACACTGGGGATTTTAAACTAGCAATCGTTTGCGTACAACCAGTGTACTCATGCTATTATATTTAAAATGCTTGATGCAAACTATACAGCCTTAACTTCTCATGAATAAATATCTATACAAATACTAAAAAATAAACTTTAAGTAACGACATTCACTATTTCCTTCATCTGATCTACTAAAACACAACAATTACTCATCATATTCCGTATATTTTTATAAAGAATTTGGCTGACACATCAAGCGATATGACATGCAGACAACTGCATGTTATGCGAATTTCGGTAGAAATCATTACATTTCTCTCTCTCTCTCTCATGCATTCATGTATGCCCACACACACACACACATGCCAAAAATCATATTCCGTACTTTTTGAATAGCAATTATCATGGAAATCGAGTTTTATATTTAATTATCTATAATTAAATATTGTAAACTTACAATTTTGCACAATTTTTAATTAGATCTCAAAAAGAGAACGTCTCACATTTGACAAACATTCTCAGTGGAAGTTAAGAAGCGTCTGCTATTAATATAATTGCAATGCCATCTACTGGATCGAATTCGAGTTATTAATTACAGCAAACAATCAACGAACATAGGGAGGTTTTTGCTAAGAGAAAGTTCTAAAAAAAAATGATGAATCATCCAACAGATGCTTCATAAGTGTAGCATAGGAATAGGCTACGAGTATATGAAACCTTCCTTTGGCCTGAAATGCATTGAAATTTGACAACATTCTCAGTGGACGTTAAGAAGCGTCTGCTATTAATATGCTCACGTTTTATAACACAGTGACGGCTGAACTGGATAGGGGTAATGGGTTTACAGTAATACTACTGGACCTTGCCAAGGCTTTTGATAGGATACCATATAGAACCCTGATCAGTAAACTGGAGCAGATGGGGATAGATATAGGGTTGGTGAGATGGATAGGAGGGTGGTTGAAGGAGAGATACCTCGTATTTCGGTTACGAAATCCAAGCATGCTTGGAAGGTTGTGGGCCTTAAAGGCCTAGTTAAAGCCATTGGGATAGAGATGGATAGGAGGGTGGTTGAAGGAGAGATACCAGAGAGTGGTTTATTCAGGAGTGGAGTCTAAAAGACGGCTTGTGACTAGTGGGGTGCCACAGGGCTCTGTTCATGGACCACTGCTTTTCAATTTGTTCATCAATGATTCATCAATGATATAGGAAAGGATTTGAGAGGAAGTGTTCACTTGTTTGCTGATGATACAAAGTTGGGTAGAGCAATTATGAGTGCACAGGATGTCAAAATTTTACAGAATGATTTGGATAGTTTGGAGGACTGGGCTAGGAAAAATGGATGTCAATTTAATTTGCCAAAGTGTAAGGTTATGCACTTTGGGTGAAAAGAATAGCAGCAGTATATCACATTGGTGGACCCGTACTCCAGGAGATTGATGAAGTCAGGGATTTGGGAGTGTTGGTGGATAGGGAATTGAAGTTTAGGGGGCACATTGCAAAAGTGACTAAAACTGCTCACCAAATCACTTGGCTTCTGAAAAATACTGTAACATGCAGAGACAAACAAGTTGTTGTTTCTCTGTATTGAGCCTTGATAAGACCCCATCTGGACTACTGTGCCCAGTTATGGGCACCAGGGTTTCTTCGTGATGGGCAGGAAGTGGAGAGGATCCAGAGACGAGTCACCAAGATGATAGCAGGTCTGTAGAATGAACCTTATGAGAATAGGTTGAAGATTTGTGGGTTGCAGAAATTGGTCGATAGGCGAAGGAGGGGTGATATGATTGAGACATTCAAATGACTGAAGGGTTTCTATAAGATTGATCCAGAAGATATTTTTGAAAATATGACTAGTGGTGGGAGGACTAGGGGCCATGAATGGAAACTGGGCAAGAGCATGGTTTACAAGGGTGTTAGAGCTAGGTTTTTTACTTGGAGAGTAGTGAATGAGTGGAATAAGCTTCCAGAGTCTGGTGTGGGTGCTATGACCATGAATGAGTTCAAGGCAAGGTATGATAGATACTGTGTGAATGTCGAATAGTTGTTCTTCACATGATGTTAGGGCCTCCCTCGATGAGTCTGTAGACTCCGTGGAGTTGCCGGAATAACAACAACAACAACAACAACAACAATAATAATAATAAATGTTTGAATCAACCTTCGTCGAGTCGATATGTTAGTGTTTGGATACACCAGTGACCCGAGCACTATTTCAAATTATCTGGTTCCAGGATCGGTCTTATCACAATGCAAAATCCCACAATACGGGGAGAAGAGAAAAGGAATATCCAATGAATGAAAAGCACTCCTCAAGGGTTCACTTTAGTGAGTATGGTGTGGCAAACTAGAGGTACCTGATGCTGTATCATGCTTTACTTCATGTAATATACATCAGTTATATTATCTATAGACTGGTCCCTCACCTTTTTTCTTTCCCGCTTTCTTTATTTTTCTTCTTCCCCATCCCCAATGCTATTAGAGTATTCGAGGGCCGGGTGTGAATCTTTCGTATTTTGTTATTTCATTTTGTCTTATGTAGACAAAATGAAATAACATATGGGTGTAGTCAGATATGGCGAATCAACTTCCATGGTGAAGATTCTCTCTGTGGCATACACAATTACTGACCTTGAGGCTGAAAATGAATGACATTAGCCAGGATTAAGACTGTATATGGACATAGATAGTACTTGGATACAGAAAGCAAGAAGGGAAACTACTGCATTCAACCACAGATCAACCACCATGGCAAACACAACAAGACAAGGGCCACAAGTTCCTGCTGTCCCTTAAATGGAACAGAGATGCTAAGAATCTCTGGCGAACCAACTAAAATAAAAACATGGAATGTTCGAACTATGTTTGAAGCTGGAAAGCTGAGAAATGTCATTGAAGAAAGTAGAAGACAAAACGATACAAATCATGCCTGAGTGAAATGAGGTGGCTGGGCTCAGATAAATGTTGTTTAATCTGAGTCTCGGGTCTGGTTTAGTCTCGAAGGTGTGGAAAGAGGGGAAAATAGTTCCACTGCATAAAGGAGGATCCAAGACTACTGTTGCAAATTACCGACCGATCAGCATATCAGGAGTCGTTGTCATGGCCTTGGAGAAAGTAGTCAAGAGGAAAATACAGGAATGGATTGATGAAAATGAGATACTGTATGGGGGACAGCATGGCTTTATGAAATGTAGATCATGCCTCAGTAACGTGCTCAAATTTTATAACACGATGCCAGCTGAACTGGATAAGGGCAATGGATTTACAGTGATACTGCTGGACCTAGCTAAGGCCTTCGACAGGGTACCACATGGAATTCTAATCCATAAACTGCAACATATGGGAATGGATATAGGGTTGGTGAGATGGAGAGGAGGGTGGTTGAAGGAGAGATATCAGAGAGTAGTTTATTCAGGAGTAGAGTCCAAAGGACAGCCTGTGACTAGTAGTGTGCCACAGGGTTCTATTCTTGGACCACTGCTGTTTAATTTGTTCATCAACGATATAGGGAAAGATCTAAGAGGAACGGTTCATTTGTTTGCTGATGATGCAAAGTTGTGTAGGACAATAGTGAATGCAGAAGATGTCAAAATCCTGCAGGATGATTTGGATAGATTGGAGGTCTGGGATAAGGAGAATGGATGTTAATTTAATGTGATAAAATGTAAGGTTATGAATTTTGGGGAAAAGATTAGCAGCAATATACCACATTGGTGGAACTGTACTCCAGGAGATTAATGAGGCCAGGGACTTGGGAGTGTTGGTGGATAGGGAGATGAGGATTAGGGGGCACATTGGAAAAGTGACTAAATCAGCTCATCAAATTATTTGGTTGCTGAAGAATACTTTGATGAGCAGAGATAAGCAAGTTATTTTACCTCTGTACCGAGCCTTGATAAGACCTCATCTGAAATACTGTGCCCATATTTGGTCACCTAGGTTTCTTCTTGATGGAGAGGAGATTGAGAGGAGCCAGAGGCGAGTGACCAAGATGATAGCAGGTCTATGGAATGAACCTTATGAGAACAGGTTGAAGATTTGTGGGTTGCAGAAATTGGTTGAGAGGCGGAAAAGAGGAGGTATAATCGAGACATTTAAATTGCTGAAGGGTTTCTATAGGATTAATTCAGAGGATATTTTTGAGATCAGGACTGGTGGTGGGAAAACTAGGGGACATCTACGGAAGCTGGGCAATAGTGATTAGTAAGGGTGTTAGAGCTGGGTCCTTTACTTTTAGAGTGGTAAATGAGTGGAATAAGCTGCCATAGTCTGTTGTGGGTGCTATGACAGTGAATGAGTTCAAGGAAAGGTATGATAGGTACTGTGAGAATGTCGAATAGTTGTGTGGACATGATGTTTATGGCCTCCCTTGAGGAGTCTGTCGACTCCTTGGAGTCGCCCGTAGTAGTAATAATAATAATAATAATAATAATAATAATAATAATAATAATAATAATAATAATAATAATAATAATAATAATAATAATAATAATAAATGCTGTTGCAAAGATATGACTCTGGAACCAGTAATAAAATACTCACCGACATGGAGTAATAATATTAATAAGTAAAGAAACATCCAAAGGTATACTGAACTTTATCGCATACTCTGATAGGTTAATGCTCCTACAACTTAAGGGCCAAGCAGTCAACATTAATATTACAAGACGCACCGACTGCAGACAAGGATGATGTAAAAATGGACCTTTTCTATTCTCAACTAAAAGAACTTCTCAAAATGATAAAGAAACATGACATCATCAGGGGAGACTATAACGTGAAAGTAGGGAAAGGAACATCTGATGTTACAATAGGACAGTTTTGGATTTGGAAAAAAAATGATAGCGCAAGGCCGTACTTATGCACAGGAGCAGGAGGCTCTATCTGGGGTCCCTAAAAATGTGTGCAAATTTGAAGGCCCAAACAATAAGGGAAGGGGCCTCGGGCCATTCTAGCGCCTCGTGCCCTGCCCACCTCAGGAAAAGTGTGAATACGGCCCTGGATAGAGGAGCTCGCTTAATACAATTTTTCAAGAAAAAGATTTAATCATTAAAAGTACGTGGTTTGAGCTACTAAACATAAGACTCTACACATGGAAATCTTCACAAGACAATAGCAACAGTATAGTCAGAAACCTAATTAATTACATCTAAGTCAATCAATGTTTTAGAAGCAGTGTAAGGAATGTAAAGACCTATTCTGGTGCTGACATTGGTTCTTGTCATAATCCACTAGTAGCAGAATTCATAAAACTAAAGAAAGTCCAGAGAACAAAACAGAGGAAAAAAGTAAATTTAAAAAAACTTAAAGAATGTAAAAATCGAAAAGAACTTAATAGAAAAGTTACTTTGAACTACAACGATGACGAACTAGAAGTGAATGAATTATGGAAGAAAGTAAAAGAAGAATTATTATTGAAAATAAGTACAGAAATATTGGGTTATAGTACATCTCACATGCAGATTGGATTGGATAACTACTGAAATTTATCACTTATGGACCAATGCATTGATGAAAAATCGATATCATATGTATATTTATGACTAACGAAAGACAGATAATCCTAGAAACATCTAAAACAGAACAATTGAACACATTAAGGCTATTTTCTGATAATAGGCAAGACTTAACAAATTCAAGGCATCTAGTCACAGGCCCACCTATCTTGAATTCTGAAGTAGTAAAGATGATCAAATTATCATGAAATGGTAAAGCGTTGCAGCCGATGAATTACCAGCAAAAATTATTCAACTAATCAATGACAGTAATACTGATAATATTTTAAAATACTGAATAGAATTTATGACACTGGTAAACTATTCTCTAACTGGATGAGCTCAGTCTTCATTTCATTGCCAAACTAAAACTTAATACAAAAATGTTTGATGATTTTTGGTTGATTAGCCTAATGAGCCAGACTCTCAAAATATTCCTAAGAATTATTCATAACAAAATACACCGAAAATTTGATGATCTCATTAGTGAAACTCAGTTTGATTTCAGAAATGGTCTAAGATCAAAAGCACGTTTCTGCTCACGTATCGTAGCACAAAGATGCAGAGAACAACAAACTGATCTTTATATTTGTTTTATTGATTCAAAAAGGCTTTTGATAAGATCCAGCATAATAAACATCTTAGAACAACTAGGTATAGATGATAAAGAAACGGAATCATTAATAACCTCTAGTGGGTCGAAATTGATATGTCAGCAAAATTGATAGCAAAATGTATTATAAATATTCCGGTAGATAGTACTGTGTTAACGAATTAAATTTCAGTTTTGATTACTCCTAAGTTGGTACCCTGCTTTCCTGTTTCATAGGTTGGTACTGAACCGGAAACAAGAAGTTGCGTTTACTTCCGATTGTTTCAATATCAGTTTATCAGCTGTATATATCACTCAGCAACAAGCAGGTCACGTGAGTTTTGAATTAATCTAAGTTAAATCAGTGCAATGATTGTTCAAGATGAGTAAAATAAGTAGTTACTTTATGCCAATGAGTAAAAAAAAAAAAGAAAGGCTGAAGAAGCAGAAATTGTTGAATCTACTTGTGATCCTGTGAAACAGAAAACTAGCACCGAAAATACACTTGGTGAAGAGGATCACGAAACCAAGACTGAAGATCCAAGAGGAACCATTTCGGGCAATCATTATCAGAATCTGCTTCCTCTTGGAAGCAGATTCTGATAATGATTGCCCGAATGTTGAACACCTTTACAGAAAAATTACTTCTGCGAGAGAAACGGGTGGCTGTATGTCAAGAATAAAATGTTGGGCTGTAAAGTGTGTCATGATGTTGAAAGTCTTGCTGTCGATAAACACATGGGAACGAAAATTTCAGCGGAGTGGGCAAATGGTAAAATTAGTCATTTTGGAGAATCTCACAAACAACAGTTAAAATCATTAAAAAACAGATTTACGACCATAAGGAGAGTGCAGCGCACAAATCGTGCCAAAAAATAAAATCTGAAGCAAAAACGAAACATTAGAGAAAGTTTTCCTAAAAATCCTTTGTCTCATAATAAAGACGTAACAGGAAAAGTGTTTCGAACCGCTTACAAAGTTGCGAGGAGAAATCAATTATTTAACAACTTTGAAGACGAAATAAATTTACAGGAACTTAATGGCCTAGACATGGGATATATTCTTCATTCTGCAAATGCTTGCATTAACATTGTGAGCCATATCGCAAATGAAATGAGAAAAACATTAATAGACAATATAGTGAACGCCAAGAACAAAATATCGTTACTTATTGATGAATCAACAACTGTGAATAACACAAAAACATTAATTGTTATTGTTCGTGTAGTTCTTCCTGAACTTTCGGCGCCTGTGAGTCTTTTCCTAGATTTGATCGAATTATCAGATGTAACTTCTAGAGGAATTCTAAACTCTTTAATTAGTTATCTTCAGTGCTTAGAATTATCTGACGATTACTTAAAGGAGTATTTATTGTCTGTAACTTGTGATGGTGCAGTCGTATTGTTTGGTGTGCGTAATGATGTAAGGAGGCTAATGCAAGAGAACTTTCTTAGTGATATTTTCTGGCATTGTGCTAGCCATCGCCTTGAATTAGTGACACAGTGAACAATTTGGTAGGAGTGAATCGCTTGAAGAGTTTCATGGACAAACTTTATGTGACTTATCATGCTTCACCTAAAAATGCTAGGGAACTACAGGAATGTACAGCGACTCTATTGGATTGGATTAGAACTCGCTGGGTTGCACCTAGCTTTCGCAATGTTTCTGCAGTGTGGCAAGACTTTGCAGCCTTCGTCCATCACTTTCTGGGGGTAAAAGGAGACAGCAGAAGAAGCAAAACAGATCGCTTTCTTCATGAGGGCCTTTTAAGAAAAATAACGTCGTGCAAGTTTGTTCTTGATTTGGGCCTTATGTGTGATGCTCCAAGAACTTAGTGAACTAAGTCTAGATTTAGGAGAGAAATATTGAATTCTGCAAAGCAGACAGGAAGATACAGAATACAGTTCAACCTTTTAAAGAAAGAATTGAAAATCCTGGTCTGTATTACGGTATTTCTCTTCCAAGTCAGAAGAACACGAAGTTCAAAGGGATTGAGCTCCACAAAAATGAAAGACATTTTCTATAAAAGTCTGAAAGAAGCTGTTGGAAAGTGTCTGCTTGAAGGAGATGATGCGGATTTGTCTGAATGTGCTAAGATTTTACACTCCAAGTATTGCCCAGAAAATACTGGGAAACATCTGTCATTTGGTGAAGCTGGAATTAAAAAGTTAGCACGCAAATTTAGCTTAAAGGAAAGGGAAACACTTCGTATAAAGTCAAGGACACACTACTTCTTCTAAAGCACACTTTGGGCACAATTGCAATATCTTCCAGTGAATGTGAAAGGGGGTTTCCTCCTAGATGAATCTTATAGTAACTTCATCTAGATCATCTCTGCTTGTACGGATAACTTCTGCACTGATGTTCATCATGATAGTAGGACCTCCTCTCACTCAGTTCAACCCTAGCAAATATGTGGACTCATGGTTTTTCCGAGGTTGTCGGAAAAACCATGAGTCCAAAAGTGTGGATGTTGCTGTAATGATATCTTCATGGTGAGTACTAGCATCTTTTTTCCATAAAAAAAAGCACTGGTCATAACAGACAACTTCAGGACAAACAATATCAAAATTAAAAGAGGTGTGAGGCAAGGATGTGTACAAACTCCACTTCTCTCTGGTATCTATTCAGAAGTCTTATTTCTAAAGGTCTTAGAAGGAAGAAAGGAAGGAGTAATCAAAAACGGCCAATTAATAAATAACTTACGCTATGTAGATGACACTGCTTTAATTACAAGAAATATTCCAGATCTTCAACTACTATGTCAACAAAGAAAGTACAGAAATGGGCCGAAATATTAACACAAAACGAAATATTAACGCACACAAAAAAAACCTTATGATAATAAGCAATAACCCTTTGATAACAGCTGACAATTCTAAATAAAAATAAAATTCAAATACCTGGGATCCAGGCTAAATGGAAGTTCGAACTGTGAAATGGAGATAAGATCAAGAATTGAAATTGCATGACAGTCCTTTAATAACATGAAACTCCTTTTATGTAACGGCTTAAACATTAAAATTCGACTATGAATGATGAAGTGCTACATATGGTTACTATATAGATTGAAACATGGACATTAAAGAAAAATATAATAAAAAACTGGAAGCCTTTGAAATGTGAATATTTAGAAGGTTGCGCAAAATCCTATGGAAGAAAAGGTGAAGAATGACGAGGTGCTGAGAAGAATAAATAAAAATCGAGAATTAATCAATATTGTGAAAAGAAGAAAAATTGCCTAGTGAAAATTTCTAATGAGAAACCATAAATATAACATTATTCACGTAATACTAGTAAAACTAACGGAAAGAGAAAACCTGGAAGAAGAAAGTATCCTGGATAGACAATATTAAAATTGGATTAAACTGAACACAGAGCCACTAAAGACAGAAGCAAAAAGGTGGTCACTGAAGTTCGTTATGAAATATGACTTAAAGAAGAAACAAAAGAAAAGGAAATGCAGTTTGAGTAACAGATCACGCAAAAGCAAATCCTGGGGAGTTTTTTATATGTATATAAATGTAGAAGTGAGAATGACTAGAGAAAGATGATATTGATGAGTCATAATGGTAGAATGAAAACCACTGAGAAGGATATAGTAGAGGTGTTAAATGAGCAGTTCATTAAGGTACTACGAATGTACCTTGTGCATGTAGCAACACAGAACTTGAGGGGGAAGTGTCACTGATGGTGAATGAACAGTATACCTCATATACTACTGATGGTGTATCAGGAATTGAGTAAATTGGTGTGAATATAGCCACAGACGTGATAGTACGTCACCAAGTGTCTTGAGGGAATGTTCTAGGGAATTAATAGCAGCTTTGACTTACCTCTTTAACATGTGCTTTAGATTTGTCCAAGTTCAAAAGCAGTGGATAGAGGGCAAACCTGTTCTGCTTTATAAAGGAGATGATGAGACACAAACTTTCATAGAATGTGCTAGAGAGAGAGAGAGAGAGAGAGAGAGAGAACTAGAATTCAGGACTCGGTTGACAGCAGAATACTCTTTAATGAGTAACATGTATCTGCCTAGGAAGATCGTTTCAGCAACATGCTTCTTTTAATAACAAGGTAACAAATGCATTAAACAAGAGGGATTCATATGTAATAGTACAGTAGTATACTATTTTGCAAAGGTTTTCGAAAGATTGCCACATGACAAGCTTGTTCAAATAGAACAGATGGCGTTGGAATGATACATAACACCACTAGATTGGAGATTGGCTGTCTGAATTTTATAATTACATATTATCATTATAAAATTTACTATATAAGTTACTGAGTACATTTATTTTTCATAGATAATATATATATGAAAATATAATTACTAAAATAAAGAGCCAAAAGGCTTCAATTCGGCAATGCAAAATTATAAATAAACTGGATATTAGATCTGGCATTCAAAGCTGAATGCAGAAACTATGAAAGCGTCATAAGATAAGCTGAGAGTTATCAACAGGTTGTGCATGTTGGATGATATCACAAAAGTGAAGGTCCTCTATCGTGATATCGTGTTGTGTCCCAAAGAATATGTTTTGGAGTATTGATGTTTAATTTGTATGTAAAGTACATTAGGAAAGGTCTGACTGAATAGTGATATACATCTGTTTCCAGATGCAAAGTTGGAAAGAACTATCAGGAGTAGATGGATGTTGTTGCCTTCCAAGAGGACTTGAATATACAGACTAAGAGAATGAACAACTGTGAAGGGGGGGGGGGCAGTTCTCTGTAGCAAAGTGAAAGGTTTTAAAATCTGGTAAGCAAAGATGGGATGGAGAGTACAAGATTGGTGGAGATATCTTAGAAGTGGTGGAGGAGATGAGATCTGGGGATGATGTGGATAGGGAGCTGAAATTTCAGAATCATTTTGCTAAAATCGTGAGGACAGCACAGCAGGTTATGGCAATGACGTGTTGAACACTGACATGTAGCAGTAAGGAAAATATGATTGACTCTACAGGTCTCGAAAACACAGCATATGAATTAAGGCAAGGATTTGGTCGCGCGTTTTCAAAATGAGGTTGAGTTGTTGGAAATGATTCAGAGTGGATTGATTAGTCACTTTTGGGTCTCTGGGATATACACTAGGATATCTTAGTGTAATATCCACTTTACTTATATAATGAAAATATAAGTTTCTGTGGCTTATCATTTCTATGGGACGATATTGGTATTGAGACCATATTTTAATGTAAATAAAGAGTTTAATAAAAAATAATGTGCATAGCCATATTGAGCATAACGACAGATTGAGAAAATGCATATTGCAGAACCTAGTGGATAGAAGGAGGAGAGAGAGAGAGAGAGAGAGAGAGAGAGAGAGAGAGAGAGAGAGAGAGAGAGAGAGAGAGAGAGGATTTGATCGAGCCATATCAGTCAAAGGGGTAATTACCAAATGAATATTGATGTAATTTTTCACAGAATGACTGAAGATAGGGGAAGATCAAGAGGCCATCCCTGGAAGCTGAATAAGGAGAATTTGAGCAATTAGCGTGCGGATTACGTTTTTTGCATGGACTAATGGTTAATGGGAATGCATTGTCTGAAAGTGTGGTGAATACAAAGAAGTGAATGCACTTAAGTGTCAAAGTATGATGAGCTGTGAGACCTCTTGCAACGAGTCATTTGACTGCTTTTAGGGCTAATGATGAATTTTTTTACGTGTATAATTTTGATTCACCTGCTTAATTCAATAACAATAATAATAATTTTGTAATTACATTTTATAACTACAAAATTTACTACACAAGTTACTGAGTACATTCATTTTTGATACATAATATATATGTGAAAATATAATTAGTAAAATAAAGAGCTAAAAGACTTCAGTTCGGCGATGCAAAATTATATAAGTAAAGCGGATATTAGATCCAGCATTATTTCAAAGCCGAATGTAGAAACTATGGAAGTTCGTAAGGTAAGTTGACCAGAGAGCTTACGGGAATAAATACACTCCCTGGCATTAACCAGTTGCCTTAGTCTGGACCACTTAGAAGACATAGGCGGAGAGGGTATTCTCCTAAGCTCTCTGATCACCTTACGAAACTTTCATAGTTTCTACATCCGGCTTTGGAATAATGCTGGATGTAATATCGAAAATATACATTTCTGTGGCTTAGCATTTCTATTGGACGATATTGGTATTGAGACCATATTTTAAGGTAAATAAAGAGTTTAATAAAAATAAGCAAATATAACCCTACAGGTTTCATAAATCGTCAGTCTTACATCGTCAGGGGTACTAGTAAAAGAGGGTTTACAGAACAAAAGACTAGAACCAATTAACTACGCATATTAGATGTTATCATAACTTCACAATTGGTGGACACAAATAAGTAACCAGAATAAAAACGTTAAATTCATTGCTCTATGAGTGATGGAGAATTGTTAGTGGTTGCTGTCACGTTCTATGGCATTGCGAGTGTCGTATCCTAGGTTCATCGTAGTAAGATTTTTAATGAAAGCAGACCAAATTTGATTAAGCCTTGCTTTGATATTAAATGGATAAGAATCCTATATTGTTATATAGCCAGTAAGTGAAACTCAAGATCGATAACTACGATCTATGAGTTTCAATGCCGAAAAACTATCGGCGAAGGCAATTAGAAGCACTGATAAGACCTCAAAAAAGGTTGAAACCGGTCTGGGTAGTGACCTCCCCTCATAATGTAATGACAGTATTACATCTCCTAGGAGCTGTGTTTTACTTTGTGAGAGAATATCAAGAATAGTGAGGGAGCTTGCTCCACCTTTGCTTCGAATTGCCTTCGCCGATAGTTTTTTGGCATTGAAACTCATAGATCGTAGTTATCGATCTTGAGTTTCACTTACTGGCTATATAACAATATAGGATTCTTATCCATTTACTATCTATTCAATTGCCAGAAAACTAGCCTTTTGGCTTTTTATTTTAATTACAAAATAAGCCTTGCTTTCTTTACATTGTGTGGTGATCGTATGCATTTGCGAGGCTTTCTTCACCTGTCTTGCAAAACAATTATGATCAATATAAGGTATGACATCTTTACTATATGGCCACACAACAAAGACTCCTTACCTTCTTTTTTAAACAGTATCAATTCCTTACATCATCGTATGAAGTTTACTATGGAAATGTAAAAAAACAACCAGTTATCATTTTTAGACATTCTCCTCATCCGGTCACCTTCAAATACTCTTACAACTACAGTTTACAGGAAACCAACGTTCACAGGTCGGTATATTCTTAAAGAATCAGCCCATCATCCTTGTCAAAAAACAGGAATCATAAAATGTCTAATCAGAAGAGCCAAAACTAATTGTTTTACTTCTAATTTTCTACAAAAAGAGCTTTCTACTATCCAACAACACATGAAACTCAATGGCTTTTCCGAAAAGAGTACTCAACATCTTCTCGATTCTTATAATCCACCACTAAATAACAAAGATTCAATACGTCGAGTTCCAATTCCATACATCTCTGGGATTTCAGACCCTATCTCAAGAATTCTGAAGAAATATAAGTTAACAGCTACGTATTCACCTAACAAATTATCTTCCCATTTTCCTTCTCCTAAAGACAAACGTTCAACTATGTATGTCTCTTTCTGGAGTTTATCAAATTCCCTGCAACTGTGATCTCTCCTATTTTGGACACACTGGACGTTCTCTTGAAAAAGGAATCCAAGAACATCAATCCTCCATTCATCACAAACAAACCTGAAAAATCTGGATTGGCTCAGCACGGGACTGAAACTAACCACGACATCCATTGGTCAGAAACTTGTCTCTTACATAGATCCCGCTATAAATTTGAACGTTTATTCAAAAGAAAGCGTAGAGGCCTTACTCCATCGTCCTAACCTGAATCGGAATGACTGTATATCTGTATCAAAAATCTGGGAAAGTCTAATCAGGATAACTCATTAATTCATATTAATTTTATGTTATTTAATATGATTAATTAATATCTTTATTTCAATTATGTCCCTGCTTAATAATTATATTTCCTTTAATACTTAGTGATATAACATCACGTGGCTTGTTCTATTTTTAAATGATCTGTTGTTAGTATTCCACCTTGTATTTTATAAAACTGCTCTTGTAGTGCCACTGAAGATGACCTGCAATTTTCAGACCGAAATATTTGGCTAATTAAATATCTTTCTTGTGTTTACGTGCTTATATTATACAATATAAGGTATTTTTGTTTGCTGCTAAGATACTTGATGGCCTACGGTAGTTGTGTGGTAGGCTGACCATGCGTGCCGTTTTGAAACGGAACAGTACCGTTTTTTCCATATTTCCCAGCCATCCCGTCGTTTTAATAAAAAAATGTCAATTTTGTCCCGTTTTTAATAAAAACTATAAATATACTTTAATATTGATCAATCATAAAGTATTATTCATAACCTTTAATCGTACATCGATATCATGGATACGAGTAATTTGTATAGCCATGGAGTCGCATTGCTCGATACTAAATATCGATATCTGCAGTGATTTATTCAGAGAAAATAATAAATACATGTTGGCAACATTTGCGCGTCTCAGACGCGGCGTCTGTTCTGCTGCAGCGTTAGTTTTTGTCTACATGCTAACCGGTGGCTTTGCTATTCAATGCCGGTGGTTTAAATTTCGTATTTTTTAAAGTTTTAAGTTTTATTTTTTAAAGCTTTAAGTCTATCCTTGCAATATCAAAGAAGCGAAACTGCAGTTTTAATGACGATCTCCAGAAAGAATTCAAATTTATTAAACTGGACAAGGTGTGCAGTGATAAAATAAAAGTGGTATGCCAACATTGTAATGTCCATTTTTCCATTGCTCATCGAGGCAGAAGCGACATCAAAAACAAACCCGACAAGTTTCGTTAGTCGTCAGACTAACATCTTCAGGAATAAAGAGAACTAACAGTTTAAAGCACAAACTATAAAAAATTACGAAAAAACAAGTTCATTTGTTGGTATTATGAACATCAAAAAAAAGTTCGTTAAAAAAAACGAATAGCAGATCTATACAACCGTTAATACGTGTTAGCTGGAAACAATGCTATTTGATGTCGCGTTCTGTGGTTCAGGTTCACTCTGTCCGAGGTCTGAACTGGGTAAATTTTTAATAAATGCTAACCAAACTTGATTTAAAATCAAACCTTGATTTTTGTTGCAATGCGTAGGAATATTAATCATATTTGCTGCCTCTTTGAATTTTCTTGTGAAACAGTTTTCATCAATGTAGGACATGTTTGTTCTCTCCCAGAACACATCATGACCAGTGGAAGATGTTTAAAATGCCAAGCCAGACTTATGTTCTCTCTTTTTTGTACGTCCTTTTGATGTTCGCTCATGCGGATTTCTCTCGATCTCCCCGTCTGGCCTACGTAGCAGATGCCACAGGAACAGTGAGTATTATAAACTCCTGGTTTTTTCGATGGGTGATGTAGAGGTTTCGGAAGATGAAGGCATCTTGATATTTTTTCAAGTGGCAGGAAAGGTCATTTTTATGTTGCAGTTGTAGAGAAGTTTGGCTAATTTATCTGTTACATTCTTGATATAAGGAAGGGTGAATGCGTTCTTGAAATCTTGTTTATTTAAGTTTCTTGTAAGTGCTGTATTGAGAATTTTCTTAATTGTCTTAGTTTCGAAACCATTCAGTTGTAGGATCTGTGTTAAGTATTGTATTTCTTCTTTTCTCTTTTCTTCTGTACTGGGGATGCTGTATGCTTTATCCCTTAAGGTTTTTATGAGGCCTATTTATTGCTTGGGGTGGTGGTGTGAGTTGGCATGGAGGAATCTTCCTATGTTTGTTGGCGTTCTATAAATGGAGGACGATAATGTTTTTTGTTTATTTTAATGAAGAAAAACTTAAATCCCCAAGTTAAAAAATTTATTACATATATATATATATATATATATATGTATGTATATATATATATATATATGTAATAAATTTTTTAACTTGAGGATATTGTGTATTAGGATAACCAAGTAATTTTATAAACTTCACTATTTTAACTTCTAATCCCAAGTATGCGAACAATTAAGTTTGCTCCTGAAACAAAGCTCAAGTCTCAAGATGTTACAACACCAGGGCAACTCATTGTTAAGGTGGGTAAAGCTCTGATCGATATATATATATATATTTATATATACAGGGTGTTCGGGATATATTTGACAGTTTCGTAAGGAAAAAGAAAATCTTCTTTGTATCTATTAAATTTAATGAATTGACAAAACAACATTACAGGCAGAGTTAATTACAATACTATCAACAAGATTTACTCAAAATAACCACCATTAGCATCGATCACAGCTTCAATTCTGCTTCGGAACCTCGAACAAGCTGATGCTACAGTCTCCCTGGGAAGGGCCGCAAAAACTGTTTTAATTTTATCCATTAACTGGGCTTTTGTATTACTGGAAGTGCGATTGGTGTCTTTTTCAACTGCGCCCCATACAAAATAATCCATGGGGTTAAGGTCTGGGGAGTTTGGAGGCCAAACATTTGGACTGGTGAAGTCGTAGAAATTTTCAGACAACCATTTTTGACTTTTCCCAGAGGTGTGGCAAGGGGCCGAATCCTGCTGCCATACATACGGCCTACCATTGGCTACCCTTGTTATCCAGGGCTTGACTACAGTTAGCAACTCCACGAACAAAGCCCGAATTCCAATGCCAGGGTTCTTCAACACCTGTTCCTGCAGATTTGCGAGGAATTCTGCTGTACGAACGCAATCAGATTGTCTGCTAGGGATCTTTCTTCTTGCTACATCCTCGTAGTCACCATTGCAAGTCTCTAGTTCATGCCTGATTGTTTTTACTGTATTCAGGGAGCATTGGGCAGCAGTCGTAATATCCTTATTTTGATGGCGGGCACGAATCATCATGATACAAGTTATTCTCTTCCATGATTCAGGTGGGTTCCAGCTATCCATCCTTTCTGACATCTTGTATATGAATGAAGAAGGGTCCAAACTTTTAAATGAAGAGAAGTGGTGTGTTAATACATGTAACTTACGGAAAAATATAATTAATTATAAATATGTCAAATTTATCCCGAACACCCTGTATATATATATATATATATATATATATATATACAAGAATACTTCGATTATAGCGGTTTCGATTATGGCGATTCTAGATTTATCGCGGTTTATAATTTGATACCAAAATACTAATTATTGAGCTCCAAATTCAAATTACCGCGGACGCGAGATGCAGCCCACTACATATACAAGCACTTCGAGTTTCCACTCTCCAGGTATCGCTCTCTTGTAGCGCTTCGTTTTAATCCGACTGCGCCTGCTCACCAGTAACACTTCGCCTTTGCCTGATGTACATGTGGATATTTATTTCTCTTCTTATTTACCCCTACAATGAATGCTAAAAGAAACAAGGATGATATCAAGTCTACAGCTATCAAGAAGAAATGTACAGTGATCAGCTTAGAAGATAAGTTGCATATGATAAATAAGTATGAAGCAGGCATAACCAAAGCTAAAATTGCAAGAGAGTACGATCTAAATGAATCAACTGTTTGCCATATTTTAGACCAGGCTGCAAACTATAAGCAACTAGAACAAAGTGCATCGACTTCGTCTGGATCCGAAACTACGAGAAACAGAAGCCATCTTAGATTGAAATGGAAACGTATTTGTCAGTGTGGATAGAAGATTGTAATCAAATGAGAATTCCTCTTGGTCAAATGACTATAAAAAACAAAATCATTGAATTTGTTTGAAACTTTAAAAAGAAAATAATTAGAAAGCGAAAATGATTAGGGGTCAGTAGTGGAAGAAACTTTTTCTGCGAGTTCAGGGTGAATTGATCGGTTCAAAAAGCGATCGAGCATTCATAGTGTTCGTGTACAAAGTTAAACTGCAAGTTCCAATGAAAAAGCAGCAGCTAGTTTTCCTGGTGAATTGGAACAGATCATTGAAGAAGGAAATTGTACCGATGATCAGATATTTAATGCTGACGAAACAGGCTTATTATGGAAAAAAATGCCCACCAAAACATTTTTAGCAAAAAATGAAAAATCACAGCCTGGCTACAAGGTTTCGAAGGAGCGTGGAACACTTTTACTATGTGGCAATGCTTCAGATTACCAGAGATGAAGCCTCTCTTTATTAATCGTTCACAAAATCCTCGCCCGCTTAGAAGTTTAGATAAAAATTTTCTCCCTGTTCATTGGAGATTCAATAGAAAAGCTTGGATGACAAAAACTATTTTTGAGGATTGTTTAAAAACTGTTTTTGTCCTGAAGCTGAAAGGTACTGCAAGTCATTAAATCTTGCTTTTAAAATCTTGCTGATATTAGATAATGCACAGAGTCATCCAACGGCACTGAATGATTTGTGCGAAAATGGAAAAGTTATTTATTTACCACCTAATACCACTTCCATCATCCAGCCAATGGATCAAGGTGTAATCGCATCCTTTAAGGCATATTACCTACGAAGAACTTTTCCACAAGCAATAGAAAAGACTACAGGAGATGCAGCTGTGACTTTCACAGAATTCTGAAAGGCATTCAACATCAAAAATTGCATTGAGAATGTCAAGGAAGCATGCAGTGAAGTAACGTCTTACCTGAGAGCAGCGTGACAAAAGATTATTCCTGTTGGTGCAAATGATTTTAAAAGATTTGAAAATGAAGTAACCCGTGTTATCAATGACATATTTAAGCCTAGCTTCGATCTAGGACTAAAAGAAATCGAAAAAAGGTGATGTTCAGGACCTGCTTCAGTCACATGATAAGGAGCTGGATGATGAAGACCTAATTAACCTCGAGAGAGAACGTGCTTACGATGCTCAAATCGATGATAATGACCAACAAATTGATCCTAATCTC